>NW_025814823.1:235307094-235988880 GCF_022079265.1 Lynx rufus | reverse complement strand
GCCATCTCAGCCGTGGTGCCTATTCCTCCCACGGGCGGCTGTGCCCTATCTCAGCTCAGCCTGGGTCCCTCGCTGTATCTTCCCTGGTTACCCACCAACCCGCGGTCACCCCCTCTCTCTCTCTGTCTCCGTCAGTTCTCTAGATACATAATCATACCTCCTGAAGCTGCTCCCCCGATGTAATGTTCATATCCCGTCTGCTGGTCTAACTGTATGAGCCAGCGTCTCCAAAATCATCTTAACTCCAGGGGTCATGAGTAAAGTTCTTTTTTATTCCATCCCTTAACGGGAAATTTTCCACTGTTTCCCATAATGTTGGCTTCTCAGCTTGAACAAACATACAAACATCTCTATCCATATCTATCTAGAAACATAGATATACACAGAAACTCATACAAATACACAAAATATTGATGAGAATAAATATTCACCTGCTGCCTATTTTATTAACCTTTTTTTTCAAAATGGAGGGTAAGTTTGTCACGTGCTAAACGTTATTACATATATGGGGCAGTTTATGTTTGTTCTCAATCTGTTAAAATTAAGAAATTAAAGGGGCGCCTGGGTGGCTCAGTAGGTTGAGCATCTGACTTTGGCTCAGGTCACGATCTCACAGTTCATGGGTTCGAGCCCCGCGTCAGGCTCTGTGCTGACGGCTCAGAGCCTGGAGCCTGCTTCGGATTCTGTGTCTCCCTCTCTCTCTGCCCCTCCCCACCCCTCTCTCTTATGTAAATAATAAAAATAAAAAACTGCTTTTCCTAATATTGAGCCATCCTGACATTCCTACTATGAAACAACAGCTGGTGACGTAGCTTCTATTTTTTTCAGTGTGCTACTTGATTCTGTCCTCCCGACTGATTTTCCTTTTTTGCATTAATATCACTAAGTATCATGGGGCTGCAATTTTCTTTTGTGTGCTAAAAGGCACTTTTTTAATGTTGGAAACCTTTCTTATTTTTTTATGCTCTGGCATGATTTAGCTGGCATTGAAATTCTCTCTTCTTTTACTTTTGGTAGAATCTATTTGAAGCGTCTGAGTCTGTTATATTTTCAGGAATGAGGTCTTCAATACAGTTTTGTACTGTGTGTGGTAATTAGACTGCATAGACTATTGCTCTCTTCTGGAGTTAGTTTTGCTCATTAAGAAAACCAGCTTTTTCTGCAATATTGTAAATGCTGTGTTTACAAATTTGACCAAAGTGCCCTCATTAAGTTGCCTTCACTTCTTCTAAGTGTGCATATTTTCTTATTCTCATTTCGTGTCTTGCATATTTGTGCTTGTTCCTTATTTTCTTCATTAGGCTGGCGTATCAGTGACAGGTGAGCCAGGAAAACAGAAACTTTTCTAGGCATGTTACATAGGAAGGTATTTAATATAAAAGATCGTTTGCTTACAAAATAGCTGGAAAGGGTGGAGGAGTAAAGGTCAGAGAGAAAGACACCATTAGTTCTCACTCTGGCTATTAAAGAATCAGGAGGTTGTGGAGCATTCCAGAAATCACCCATGATGATCAGAGCCAAGCCAGCCTCGGCGCAGATGATTCCCAGGAAAGTGCCTGCACTGCTGCAAACCTCATGACTGCCAGGGCCCGTACCTGTGCCTGCTGCTGCCAGGGAGTAGGGACGAGCCATAACTCTCTTCTGCTCCCTGCATCGGTGGGAATCTAACCCAGAGCCTCACGGACAAGCAAGTACAACCCGCCCCCCAAATCAGCTCTTGGATTTTCCATTTTCCCTTTTATAACTTGTTTGCCCATGTTTGCATCAAGTATTTTGACATCTGTTCATTTTCTAATACATCGATTTCCATTTCAATCTAGATCAACTCTTTGTACTTGCTCGGGCTACCCTCTTTTTCTCACATCCTCATTCGACATTACCTTCTTGTGTTTCTGGTCTTGGTTATTGGTGTGAGCATTTAAGGCTATGAATGGTCCTCGGAGTATTACTTTTAGCTGCATCCCGTGAATTCTGCTTTATAGCCTGTTCCTCATTGTTCTTTTCTTAAATGAATTGTTTTGAGCCTACGTCATTCACCCTCCCATTTTGATCTATTTCTATGAACTGCTAAAATGGTCAAGGCAATGGGTTGCATTCCCCCTTTCTTTTCCTAATCATAGACTTTTCTTCCTTATCCGCTTATGTTCTACAGGGTCGTCAATGCAAACGTGCACTCCCCCTTGTAAGGGGCACTTGGAAATGTGTGCAGGCGTGATCGCCACGATGTTAGAGAGTGAGTGCTCCTGGCACTTAGTGGGCAGGATCCGGGGTCTTGCCGCGAGTCTTACGATGGGTGCCGCCATACTTCCCAGCAGATAATGCTGTTGCCCTACAGGCCAGCGGTGCCCCGCTAAGACAAAGGAAAGCCTCCAAAATCACTAGCTAAGAAAATAACTGGCAGAGTTGGAAGGTGCACATGCATCAGACTTTCCTTTGGGTTACACATATACATATATTGAGTGCATTCCTAAATTATTTCAGGAATTCCTAGCTCCAGATTTCCCCCTTACCCAGTTCACAGGTAAGAGCCTTGGGACTTGGCAGACATGAGGAGGTCCGGGGTGAAGCCAAATAAATGTGTGCAATAAAAAAGAAAAAGAATCACTTTAATCAAGTAAACTTCTTTTTCTGTTTCAAAGTAGAACCAAATTTCGTATTTGCTTGATCAAGAGCCCATAACTTGCCCGGAACCAACAGTGGCCATTAAGGCCTGATGGTTTGTTGAGACTTGAGCAGAAGCAGAATTTCACATCTTTAATTTCAAAACAGGAAATGAAACTGAAGCTGTTATTTATAGAGCCACACCTCCTAAAAAGTCATAGGAGCTTGGTTAAAGAATAAAACAGTACCCTTTCAAATCGACACATAAATGGAGAGAAAAGATTAGTTTTCCTTCTCTTTTCTTTAGGGCACAAACTCTTAGCAGTTTCAGGAAATTGTACTGTTGCTCAGTGTGGCCTCGTACAAATTGGATCATTATGATAAACGGGCTTAATTTCGGGAGTCCCCAAGATTCTTTGCAGAACAGCTTAAACACACGTTTGTTTCTTTTTTCTAATTGTATAGTTTGTTATTCCTTGTTAGCAAGTGGAAAAGCAGGTTCATAAAACATTGACTCATATTTCGTCTCTGCATTGGTATACAGGTGAGTCATCCACACGGTGCCCAGCTCATCCTAAGTCATGTATAAAGAAGGGAAAACACCTGTACTTTGATGATGTTTTGGCCAAACATTAGCTCCCCCACTATTAACATGTCTGATCTTAGAAGCTACCGAATATAATGAAATTGGCCCGTCCTGGTAGCGCGGGGACAGACTGACCCACACACGCTACGGGGATTAGAGAGCCAGGCGGCCCATGCTCTCTGCCCTCCAGAAAGACGCCCCAAGGGATGACACGTACATCCTAACTGAACTTGTCCTTGGACGCACCGTGTGTCTTGCCCACACCTGCGTGCTTTGAGAGCGAGAGGGTCACTGTTACCATTCGCCAGGACAGATGAGCGCAAGCCTGAGCTAGCCTCGTCCGGACTGTCTTTACTCACTCTTCTGACACCAAGTGGGTCGCCAAGTCTTTGTTACGAACAACCACCAACTTTCCAGCAGCCAACGGGATGCCTACAGTTCAGTTCTGACACCACCTACCTGGAGTCTCTCAGATTCTAGAGGGTTAAGGGCTCAGTCCCAGGAGGCTGTTTCCCCTTCAAACACCAGTCGCAAGTACTGGGTGCCCGGGGTACCCCCACTTCTGTGTTGCGTGGCTACAAAGTTGGGGGTTCCCATGATCCCTCCTTTCCGGGTTTGTTCATCTGTCCTCATGAGCACTGATTTATTAGAAGGGAAAGGAGTGAAGGACCAGAGGACAGGGTAGAGGGAGACTTCTCTAAGGGTCTCTCATGGTGCAGCTTCTGTCCCTGTGGACTTGGGGTGTGCTACCCTCTCAGAATGCTGATGTGCTCACCACCCAGAAGCTCTCTGAGCCCCGTGGTTTAGGGTTTCCGTGGAGATTTTGTAACATAGCCCCAGTTGATTAAATCGCTGGCTGTGGCTGATGAACTCAATCTCCAGCCCCTCTCCCTTCCCTGGAGGGTAGAGGTGGGGTTGAAAGTTCTAATCCTTTATTCCTCTCTGGATCTTTCAGGAGACCAGCCCCATCCTGAGCTCCCCAGGGCCCCAGCCTCCAGTCACTCATTAGCATACAAAAGGTACTCTTATAGCTCAGGAGTTCTTAAGGGCTTTAGGAGCCTTGTGCCAGGAGGAGACAAAAACCCAACGCTGACTTCTTACTCTCTCGCACCCCTGTAGCCCCAGACCCAAAGGTCCTGGCTTCTGATTTTGCCTAGAGCGGTGGTTCTCAAAGTGTGGTCCCTGTTACCAGCAGCAGCCAAACGTAATCCTCAGTCCCCACCCCAGACCTGCTGAATCAGGAACTCTGTGTGTCAAGTCCAAGAGGGTTCTGATGCCCACTCAAGCCCAGGAGCCGCTGACCAAAGGACTCCAGAGGAACGGGTATTTGGGTCTCATTTAAGGGGAGAAGAAATCTGCCATGTGTGCCGAGGGGATGGCAGTGGAGGACGAATTCCAGGGAGAGAGGAGACAGCCTGGGGACCGGCTTTGTAATCAGAGGAGCAGGGGGGTCACCGCCGAAGGACACAGAGCGACTGGGAGGGCGGGGCCAGGAAGCCTCGAGTTTAAAACAAGAAAAGTGGCTTCTGATCTGCTAGCGGCATGAGAGTGTGTTTGTTTAAAAGGAAAGATCCTTGGGATGTGTTTGACATTGGACTTGGAGGAGGAATCCTGGAGGAAGGCGTGGAGTCGGGGGCTACGAGGCTGACCCCACTGACCACACGGGAGACCCCGGGTCCCGGGCAGGTGGAGTTTCAGGAAGCCTGCTTTGCAAGGATGGGTCTGTGTTTGTGTATTTGTTCAGCAGCCTGGTCCGTGTGTCCAGCAGGCAGCTGGGGGACCTTAGGCCAGAGGTGACAGGGGGCACGACCCTCCCCCGGGAACACTCACAGGGAAACAGAAGTGGATCCTATGCTCTTCCCTCCTGAGGGGATGGACACACCCCTGCAAGGTCTTGAGAAGGCATGCCAGTGTCTGTGTGTCTGCATCTGGGCCGCGTGTGACACAGTGACAGGACACACGGCCGCCTGTCACTGTCTCAAGGACGCTGTGGGACAGCGTGGGACACACTTCCTTCTGAGGTGGAGTCCAACGCCAAGTTCGCGTTTTGGAGCGCTGCGTCTGTCATCTGCAGGTGCCCGTGATGGGGTCAGGTGTTGGGTTCGGAGCCACGGCCAAGGTACAGTTCTTGAGACGTCTTCGGTACCAACAGTTATTTTTATTAAAGTACAGGGACAGGACGTGTGGGCAGAAACAGCTGGCTTAGATGTGTGAGGAGCGACTGATATATAAGATTTTCTATCAGGGGGCGCCTGGGTGGCTCAGTCTGTTGAGCGTCTGACTTTGGCTCTGGTCAGGATCTCATGGTCCGTGAGTTCAAGCCCCGCGTCGGTTCTGTGCTGACAGCTCGGAGCCTGGAGCCTGCTTGGGATTCTGTGTGTCCCTCTCTGCCCCTCCTCTGCTCGCTCTCTCTCTCTCTCTCTCTCTCAAATATAAATAGACATTTTAAAAAATAGGAATAATTGCAAAATTTACATCAGGGAGCACCAAATAGAAACTACACAGCTTGATTAGAAATATGATTGTGAAAAGTTAGCAGAGAACTGAAAACTTTTATAAAACTGCATGGGTCCTGTGAAACCACCACCTGTGGTCTTACAGCAGCACCTTCCGGGCTTTGGCCCCAGGAAGTGGGTAGTTTGGGGCTCAGACACACGAGCTTGCGTGGTGGTTCCGTTAGACCCAGGGACTCCTCTCCTCCCCTGGCTACTGAAGAAAACCAGTTCCCCAGAGAGTGTACCTTTCTGCATTGAAGACATTGACTTGTCTCATTCCTTCTTTCAAAGCGAAGCCAAAATGTCAAGTGTGTATTTTAGAGACGTTTAGTTTTCCTTGAGTAAAGAAGAATTCGTCTTCCCACGGCCCCTAGCGTGAGCGATGGCTGTGCCTGGGTCCGTAACCCGCTGTTTCCTCCCTGACACCACTCCTTTGGTCTTTTCCTTGCCTGGCGGGGGGATCAAGTTGGGTACAGGAGGGCGCTCTGAGTTGTGCCGGGGCGGCAGACCAGGGGGCCAGAGGGGCCACATCATTTCTAGAACTTAATAGATTGCATTGCGTTAATTTTTCATCAGTACTAGTGTGGTTCTTTCTCTTTATTTTTCTCTCCATTGGATGAACTCTTTAATATCCTCCTTCAAAATGGGTCTCTAGTTAGAGTTCTCTTCGTGTGGTGGTAAAATAGACTCACGGAAAATTCACCGTGTGACCGTTGTTGAGCGTACATGTCCGTGGCGTTAAGTACGTTCACACTGCTGTCCAGACATCGCGTCTGTCCGTGTCCATATCTTTTTCATCTTCCCAAACAGACAATGTGCCCGTTAAACGCTGACCCTCCATTTCCTTCTCTACCCAACATTCTTCTTGTTGGCAAACCAACATTCTGAGTTTGACTCTCCTAGGTGCATCATGTAAAGAATAGCACTTTTTTGGTAAATTTAATGAATTGAAATATTGGACAAATTTGGGCATGTCTTCAAAGCCATAATCAGCCCTGGGGATGTAAGTGGGGGCTGAGAATTAAACGAGCTTTCATTTCAGTCGTTTCCATTAACCTCATTCGATACAACACATTAGTCACGATTGTGAAAACGTCTCTAGTCAGCTTACCACCATGGCAATGTTGAACTCTGAGTTCTCTGGCGATAAACAGCTTTGTGTGTTGTTTTGTCTACATTTCTGGTTTCTTACCGATTGCTTCTCGAGTGAAACACAAGCCAGGCATACTGTGTTTCTTTGGAGAAGTGGGCGGTGTTCCCAACTCTGGACACAACAGAAGAGAACTGGTATGTTTCATCCAATGTCTGTTGGCACCAATTACACGACACGTGTCGCCTTTAACGATGTTCAGAGCTAGGAGGGCAATCTGCACGGCTTGGAACTGACGGAATTTACTAATAAAAATGACAAAGACAGGAAAGTCCTAGTAGGTCAGTAGTTGGCTAATTGGTTATGAACCTAAAGACATGCCCATATGGTAGACGCTTTTTCAAAAGAGCTTTCATTAGCTCTTTGTCTGTGTTTTACCGCGGGGCACATGTCTCAGTCTTTGTTCTGCGCTGCGCTCTTTCCCGCAGGACACATGACCACCAGAGAAGGCTGCTACAGAGACCTGAGGTTTCCAGTGAATACGTCTCTCTGCAATCCCCACACCCGACCCGTCACAGGGGTGGTCTCCTGCAAAGTGTCCGCCTGTCCTCCCAGGTAAGAACGGCTGTGGTCGCCCAGACAGGTCTCGCAGGTTTGCGAATATACTTGGCGAGCCTCTGGCGCGCCTGAGTCTAGAGAATGGAAGTGCCACGTGCTGTCACGGCATCTGGAACGGCCAAGAGGCAGAAGCACCCAGACCTTCCTGAACGGGTATGTTTGGCGGGAAGTGGTCCCGAGGCTCCTGGGAATGGAAGTGGGAGTTCTCGCGACAGCGTCCCGTTGGCTTGACTTTTACCGCAATCACTGCGGGCCGGCAGGAGCGATCGTGTTCCGTGGCGACAGCAGCGTTTTCCCTCTCCGCCTCCGGGCCTTTTGCTCCGGTCTGCTTTGCCCTACCGCGTGAAACGTGTCGGAGGGACCCGTTCACGGGCCGGCCAGGTGGTGCGGGGCAGTGTGGACGGCTGCAGGGCGCACGTGTACACGCGTGTGTTTGCACAGACACATGCACGCGTGCGAGACTGAGCTGAGAAAGCCAGGGGGGGCTCTGGCTCCCCGTCCCCCCCCCAGCACCGTTGCCCCGAGACAGGACCCCGCGAGTGGCAGGACCCCCGCGAGGGGCCACGGCCCGGCCCTGCCGCCAGCTGTCACACCCTGGGCGCACCCTTCACCTCTCTGGTGCTCGGTCCCCTCAGCTTTATGGGGGGCATGTCCCAGAGGGGCTGTGAAAATCCTCTGAGTAACACAACGGGCGTCTGACCACAGCTGGGTTCTCCGCGCAGCCGACGGCCCTAAAATCGGCCCAAGATCATGTCAAACACCTCGATCTTAAAGATGTCCAGCCACTGGCAAACTGATTGCAGGTTTGCTGAGAGGTGTCTCAGAAGCACGATGCTTTTCCGGGAGACAGGGACACACAAGAGGGAGAGAGGCGTCACCTCCCTCTGTCTCTGAGCTGTCCGGGTCCCCGGTCACTGGCTCCGGATGGAGACGGGGTTGGCTTATCCGCATCTGAGAGGTCGGCAGCTTTTCTCCCACCACGGCGAGGGGGGAACCCCGGGGGCTGGGGACCCGCCACCTCGCAAAGCCTCCCGGCTGCCTCAGCTCCCCACCCCACGGCCCGCGGTGGGGAGACACGCTGGTCGAAATGTACGCGAGGACTCTGGCGCCTGGGACCCGTCACCCCCAGTGCACCGGGCGCCCACCCGGGGATCCTTCCTGGGACTGCGCAGGCTTTTGGGATGGCCACACACCTTGGTACCCGTTTCATATCCCTCAGCCGGCCCGTGCACCCCATGCGTGTACTGAGCTGGACACTCACTGCGGGCTCTGTGTCCGAGGTGACGTACCAAGTGCACAAAGTCCTGCATAGTCTCGGAGAAGAGTCTTGAGGTTGGCAGAGGGAGGCTGGCACCAGCTGGGCACCATTGGCTGCAGAAACAGCCATACAGGATACGGGGGCACCTGGGGAGCTCAGTGGGTTGAGCATCCGACTCTTAGTTTCAGCTCAGGCCGTGATCTCGTGGTTTGTGAGTTCAAACCTCATGCTGGGCTCTGCGCTGACAGCACAGAGCCTGCTTGGGATTCTCTCTCTCCTCTCTCTCTCTCTCTCTCTGCCCCTCCCCTGCTCATGCACACACACTCTCTTCTCTTTCTCCCTCTCTCTCCAAATAAATTAATAAACTTAGAAAACATGATCATCCTGGCCAAAGGAAACAGAGGGCTGGATAGCCAGGGTTCCTGCAGCCTCCTGTCGAGTTGGTGCGCAAACTTGACTCCTTCTTCCTTCCCGCACAGCCGGTTCTGCACCTGTGTTGCAGGTGACCCAGCGTTGACGTCACTGTGACCTTAGATCCTGGATCAACACGTCGTCGTGTGCAGATATGGATGTTTAGAGGTGTTGCCGTGTGCACTGAGGGTCTCTTACGATATCGTGCTGAGTTCTTGCTGGGGCAAGAACTGATGTGGGGCGCCCAAAAGCAGCTGGTTAGCTGCTAGGAGGTTAGCCGTAGAGGAATCCCCTTCACGTAGACCAAGAGAAGTGTGCGTGTGTCATTTTCAGGTGCAGGAGAAACCAACCTTTGTAGTTACTTGTGGAAGCAGACTCGTCCGAGTCTAGAGCCCCAGAGAACTGGGGATGGTTAGAGCACGTGTGCCGTCGCCCCGCACGTCCGCGAGCGGTTCACCCTCCTGCCGTCCAGCCTGCCTGCCTGTCTGTCCGGTGAGGCTTGTCTAGAAGCGACGTCGAGAAAACACCCAGCCCGGGACTAAGTCACCAGCGCCCGGCTGCCAGCTTGGTGATTTTAAGCAGCACCTAACTCAGTTGTGAACTGATAGTGGGGACCCCAGAACAGACCTCTCTGCGTCTGTAACCCATGCAGGGCTCAGACCCGGAAGCAGGAGAGGCTGGAGCGTCTACACGGGTTAGAAGGTCCCTCGTTTTTCCTGTAAGTCACCTGTGCAGCCCGCTGGTTTTCTCGCTGGGCCTCCTGTGCTTCCCTGCGGTTTGTCTTTCTGGTTTTGAGGGATTTGCATTCAAACCGTCTCTATATTCTCTGATGTCTTCTGTGCTTAACTTAGGTAAAATCTATTAAGTAAGTTCTGTCAAGGACCTTGTGTGCTGACAGAGAAGGCAAAGTTCCGAGCAAATGGACCGGTCGAGGGAAAGTTAGAACCGGGGTGTGGAAACAGCAGGTAGAAACATGGTGAGGTCCCCCCAGAGTCATCTACCCAACATCCAAAGGCCCCCCATCCGTCTGGCTCTTGGGTTTACGTCTCATGTGTTCGAGTGTGTGTAGTTTTCTCCGAAGGAGAAGGCTTTTGGAGACAGTCCTAAGCTTGGCCGTAAGACGAATGCCATGCTTTCCTGCTGGGAGATTCCTAACATCCCCCGCAGATAACCGAGGCCCGATGTCACGCGGGGTCCCGCAGCTTGTACTACCCGGCCCCAGCTGTGTGCGTCACTTCGACGGAGTGGACGGGGTCGGCCAGGATTAGAAGTGCACTCGGCAGCTTGCGGAAAGGCGTGGGCCGTGCAGCCAGCAAGCTGGTTCAGATCTCCCACGCGGCTGGCGCTGGCACACTGAGGCCGGCCCTGCCGCGGCCCACGGAGCGGGAGAGGAAGAGGAGGGGACCCCAGGAGGCACCCGCATCACTGATGCTCCCGTGGGACGAGCTGGGAGGGGGATGCGGAACATCCCGCTGGGCATCCATGTGGTTATTTGGGGGTAAACAGAGAGCGAGCGTGTGTCGAGGGAATGCACGTGAAAGCTCTTAGCGCAGTACGTGTGCTAAGCGCTCAGTAACCCTTGGCTGTTTTTACTTGTGCTGTAAAAGGAGAAACAAATTCACATCAGCTATTTATTTAGTCTGTGAAGGAAGACTGTCTATGACAAAACACAGAGGAATCAACTATTGGTAGTGCTTGTGGATCGTTATTTTAACAGTTGACTTGGGGAAGTAGATCTTAATGTAAAAAGTTGTTTTGTCTTCCTCCGTGATGTGAGGCGCATTTGTCTCCTGCCCGGAATACTGGCAACTTCTTGTTCCTGGTTACATGGGCAGAAAAGCCAAGTTTCATTTGTGCAACCTCGAGGGCATGTGCCTTTCTTATTAGAGTCTGTCTGCTGCGAGTGTAGGCGTTCCCCGTGCCTGTGCCTGTCCCGGGGCGGGTGTTCCCCTGTGCCTGTCCCGGGGCGGGTGTTCCCCTGTGCCTGTCCCGGGGCGGGTGTTCCCCTGTGCCTGTCCCGGGGCGGGTGTTCCCCTGTGACTGTCAGAGCCACGGCAGGTGCACCCAGTGCCTCCGAGAGCTGAGCCCCGCCCTCCCGGTCTAACTAAATGCAAGACACAGCAGGTGCAATTCGGTGTTTCGCGTTGTGCCGGAGGCAGAGTCCCCAAAGGACCGGGAGCAGAGTCTAAAACATCTTAATGCACAGCCTACTTGTCTTTAACTGAAATGAGAAGCTGCTACCGCGTGGGTTGTAGCTCCTGACCTCCCTGTCGGCATCCACATGCACACCTGCATCTCGGGCGCACAGCTGGAGGGCCGTCAAGGCCAGGGCCCTTCCCCGGATGGGCTCCCCCAGCTCGTAAATTTCTGGGGGAGCGGTGGGCTGGGCATCCGGCAGTGTCCTCACTGGAGGAAGCTCATCTTAAAATGTCTGCGAGGCTCCAGCCGGTAGGAGCATCGTGGCCAGATGAGCGGGGTCCGTGGTCCCCAGCTGTTCCCCGGGCCTGGGCTCCGCACTGGGGGCCGGCCCCCCACTGGCCCCGGAACGGCCGGCAGCTGGGGCTCCCAGGGCCTAGCCACCTCTGTCTTCATCTGAGCGTGAATCGGGCTCTTGTCTCGCTTGCCTTTGAAACACAAGCCAGCAACCACAGATACTTACTGCCTTTTACATTTCTCAGTTTGCCTAAACGGAGTGGCTCTTTGTGTCATTTATCTCAACTCGTGTCTGGTTTTGGAAGCACGAACACCGCAGCACGGCTTCCCCGACAGTGTACGGGAGGTGCAAGAGGAAGTACTTCCCAGATGGGAAGCGGGTCCTTCTTCTCCGTCTCCGCGATTCCCCCAGGAATGCAGCCTACGCGTTTAAAACAGATTGTGACCAAGTATACTTTGTTCTCTCGTGTTATTGAGTCATGCCGAGGCAGCTCTGTAGTCCTCTCCACCAGGCAGACTGTTTCTGCCTCCACTTTGGTGACTCCTTACAAACCCATTGCTAGAATCGTTCCCTTGGAACCAAAGTGCCTCGGTCGGGGACTACATTCCTTCGGTTGCACACCAGAAACGCAGGTGAGGGTTAGCAGATGGACTTTATTCCCGGTCGTCTCCCACGGCAACGTTTGCAGGGACAGGACAGGGGCAGTGGCTCCGTCTTTCACCTCTTTAGCTACACGCCGTACAAACGTTAAGTGCCCAGTAGTGCACAGGTTACCCAGGAAGGGAAAGAACCCTCATCCCTGGGGTGGTTCCCGCCTGCAAAAGGGTTCCACTCGCAGGGATGCCAAGGAAGTGAGCAGCTGAGTTCTTTCGCGTGTCTGAGACACCGAGGATAAATCAGCCGTGGGCGTGTGGCCCCCCACTTGCTTTCATTCTCCGTCATTCCAACTTGAAATTCCTAATCATTCCGCGGGGGTGTTCACAAACGATGTAGCCAGTCCTGCGCGCTAGCCCCGCTTCTGTTGGAGCACTGTTACCTGGAATACGGTTTGGAAAACTCTTCGCCAGTGACTGAATCACAGATGTCTCTTGTGACACCACAGCGGGAGGTGTGGGGGATGCAGGCTCCTTGGTGCTGTTTCCCTGGGCTGTCTGCCCCTCGTTTACGGGGTGCGAACCAGTGTGGCCTCGCGGAACAGCCCTCCCAGGTTCAGAGTTGTCTCCCCCTCGCTTAGGGGGTGCAAACCAATGTGGCCACACGGAACAGCCCTCCCAGGTTCAGAGTCTGGCAAGATGCCTTCTCTGGGCCCCGTGCTTCCTGCCCTCCGGCCGCGAGCCCGGCGCTCTCGGGGAGCCTGACGCTGTGGCTCACGCCCAGACATGTCACCTCCCAGAGAGTGGGGGACCCTGCTCACCTTCCGGGGTCTTGACCCGCTCCAGGGGCCCGCAGTGAGAAGGCATCTAACCTCTGTCTGATCAGGGACACCAGGAGTGTCTGAAATTGCCACTCCCTTCAGAGGGATATGGCGTCCACTCGGGTGTGAGCACTGTGACTGAGTCACCCGCGTGTGACGGTCTTCCTACCGAAGATGATGTCTTACTTCCTCCTCACCCCTCCCCAAGAAAGTCGTCACTTAGCACCAAAACAATGAATTTCAAACGCGTTCAAGGAGCGCCTGGATGGCTCATTTGGTAGAGAGTGCGACTCCTGATCTCAGGATTGTGGGTTCAAGCCCCACGTCGGGTGTAGAGATGACTTAAAAATAAAGTCTTGGGCGAATACCAAATACCCAATATTTCTGGGGCACCTGGGTGGCTCGGTTGGTTAAGCGTCTGACTTCGGCTCAGGTCGTGCTCTCACGGTTTGTGAGTTCGAGCCCTGCGTCGGGCTCTGTGCTGGCAGCATGCAGTGGCTTTGGATTCTCTGTCCCCTTCTCTCTCTCTCTGCCCCTCTTTCTCTCTCAAAAATGAATCACCATGTTTAAAAAAGTAAATAAGTGAAATCTATAAAATGCATTCAAGTTGGTACAGACAGTGGTTACAATGTATCTTTTAGGAAAGTCAGGTTATAAGTGTGGACAAACAGAATCTGTCATAGAGCAAGACTGATTTAACTTATTTCTTCAGTCACTTAAATGTTAACACAGGAGCTGAGGGAATACAAAAATTAGCTAGCTTTCTAGATTTGAACTAAAAATCTGCCTTAGGTAGTTCTGTAAAATATTTTGGATTTTAGGAGGTTTTGTCCAATTGTTTTTGCTTTATTCAGTTTAGTTTGATGTGTGTATGGTTGTTTTATATTTATATGCATATATATTTATTTATCCATATGAATAAGGTGGAAAGTCACCTTGAGAATACTTTTATTTTTCAGGGAACTTAGCTGGTTGTATACATTCAATGATACCTAAATTTTTCATAATATTTTTATTATTTTGGTCTCCAGGCCTTAGTATGATTGACTCTAAAATTCACCAACCCCACCATGTTCAACAATAACTATTCCCTAAATAATACACACTATGACATACACTCCCATTATTTTGGAATAAAAATGAAAAACTAACTTACAGATAGATGATAGATAGATACATAGATGAATGTTGGACAGATGATAGATGATAGATAGATGATAGGAAGGAAGGAAGAGAAAAAGGAAAGGAAAGGAAAGGAAGAAAGAAAGAGAAGGAAGGAAAGAAGGAAGGAAGGAAGAAAGGAAGGAAAAAGGGAGGAAGGGAGGGAGGAAGGAAGGAAGGAAGGAAGGAATAAAAAGAGGGAAAGGAAAGAGAAAGAGAGAAAGAAAGGGGAAGAAGAAAGAAGGAAGGAAGGGGAAGAAGGAATAAGGGAAGGAAGGGAGTGGAGAAGGGAGGGAGGAAGGAAGGAAGAGAGGAAAGAAAAAGAAAAAGAAAGAAAGAAAGAAAAAGAGAAAGAAAGAGAAAGAAAAGAGAAAAGGAAGGAAGGAAGAGAAAGAAAAACTCTTACTACAAATCTTTACCCATATATTCACTGTCCATATACCAATTGGTGCTTCTGGAAATATTTGTTGAAAACTGGAAGCTTCACTCAGAATCACAGCGTTTTGCAGGAAGAACATAGGAAACTGTTTTTAGGTACAACTAGGCAACACTGCTTTACTCTTAAAGCCACGAATTATTTAGAATTATTGTGGTTTAATATTTCCAAACTTGTGGAGGCTCTGCGGTAATTTGTTGTTGTTGTTATTTCAGATGTTACTACATTGAGATCAAAGAAAGAGTTAAAACTGTATCATTTTTTTGCATTTTTGAGACTTCCTTTATGGCTTAGGCATGGGAGTGTTTATAACTGTTCCTGTGGGAACGAAGGAGCGTGTGCTGTGTGTTGGAGTAGGGTTATTCATACGGCAATTTGATCACGGTCCTTATTTATTCCAATATGTTCTTTTTGTCTATCTTGTCTATCTGTTTCTGAGAGAAGTATTTTAAAATCTCACTTGATGATTGCTTATTTTTCAATTTCTCCCGTTACTTTTATTTCATAGTTAATATTAAAATTCCACATTGTGTCGATGGGGTTATAGTTTCTGCGCGAATTGTTCTCTGTTGCTAAATAACGACCATGTTTACCCCAATACTGCTCTCTAACTTAAGCTATTTTTTCCTCAAGTTAACAATATGGGTTTTGTTTCCATTCCCTTATTTTTGCCGTGCCCGACCCTTCTCCGCTCTCTGTGGTTTTAAATGTCAGCGTTACACGTTCACACACACAGTCTGTCTACCAGCATGAGAGGTGACCGCTCTTGTATTTGGGCCCGAGTCTAATTTCTTGTGTGTCTTCTATTTACTGTGCGTTTTCTTTACGCCGTATCGTTTCCCGTCTCCACTGTGTTCTTACGAACTTGTGGGATTGTGTTTATTCTTTCTTATTCCCACGACTGCGAGAAGGTCCGTATTCTCCTTTTTTCACGTCCTGTGCTTCTGATAAAAATAAATAGCTGTATAAATTAGCGTAACTTAAAAAACACCCAGGATACCTCACACGTGAGCAATGTAAAACCCTTAGAAATAAATGATGTGGCACCTGTTGGAAGGAGCACTGGGTGTCGTATGGAAACCAATTTGACAATAAATTTCATATATAAAAAAAAAAAAAGAAAAGCTAAATGAAGTATGACAGAGCTTAAACTGGAGCGAATCTTACCGATGGACGGCTCAGTATTTTAGAGTGTGAGCGATGTGTCTCTGGGTGGGGGGGGGGGGGGGTGTTAGAAATCCCTGCGTCGGACGCCGGACTGGACAGATCCCCCCACCCACAGAGTGGGGTCTCACAAGCAGGGCCCCAGGCTCAGCGAAGGCTTCCCTGACAGCAGCGTGGGCTGTCCACACCCAGAGTGAGGTCAGCTGGCAGAGCGGAGCCCCCAAGACAGGACCAGCACGCTGGCCCCAGAAAGACAACACTTCCCCTCCCTAGAAAGACCACTAGCCTGGTTCTGCTCTTCTTGTTGCCAGAAAACAAAACACAGTAGAGACTATGACAATAAGAAATTGTCCCGTTAACCGTGTTCGTTAACAACAAGTGTTTCAGTGTCACTAATTTTTTTCAAGATACAGAGGCCTTGTTTTAAAGCGCGTTGCCCTCTGTGGAGAGAGCCTCGCTGACGTTCAGGACCTGTGAATGGTGCTCTGGTTCTGACTCCGGACTGGTGCACCGAGCGCGTCAGACGCGCTTTCACGTACGGTGACGGGACATTTATTAAGACGCCACTTCTCTGGATCCTGTGACCTTCTGGCGCTGCGTTGGACCGAAACCTGCCTTCCTACTGTCTCCAAACATGAGATTCACTCCTGCCATTGAAAAGGACGATCAAGTGGCCACGGAAGGGTTAGGGCTTGCACGGCATCACGGCAGAAAATCATTTCTTCACTCTTCACGGCACAGTGTGTTGTTTATTCGTCAGATATTTGAGTGACGACCTGGCACGTGCCACCGTTCTGGAAGGTTTGCTACCGAGCCCTGGCACGTGGGACTCACAGGGCCAGGCCACCGAAAGGCAGACGGATACGGACGTGTGCGTGTCCAGGGGTGCCCGGTGATTCGGAGGGTGATCCTGGCAGGTCCGGGAGGGAGCGCTTTTTTTCCCTTAGATGATCACAGTAGACTTCTCTGAGCTCTTAGAGACAGTGCCTCATGGGAAGAGAGGGTGGGAATGCTCCAGCCGAGATGGGTAGCGAGTGCAAAGGCCCTGAGGCAGAGGCAGGCCGGAAGTGGGCAGAGAGCAGGGAAGCCTTGGCCTCTGTGGTCAGAGGGAGCCCGTGGCCATGACCCACAGGGGAGTGGCGGGTGATCCAAGTGTGCACGGCCTTGGAAGCCAAGCCCGGCAGTTTGCCTTGCGTTCTGCTCCTCGAGTGTTGGTAACGCTTGGGAAGGTTGTGAGCACTCATAGCACGGGGCTGGGGACAAAGGTATGAGAGGGAGGTGGAGGAGAGAGGGATGAGGGAGGAAGCAGAGCTGTGAGCACCTCATTTCTTTCGAGGAGTCTTGCCTCTGAGAGCACAGAGGGCAGGGCACAGCGGTAAATGGCCGCGAGGCCCCGGGAAGGTTCGCTGCTGTGTCTCTGGCTTTCACGCCGGAGCTCGTCGTGTGCCTGTGCGCTTTGGGGGATGATCGGGAGGGCGGATGGAGAGAGCAGACGTGCCAGGTGACTTTGAGGGTCACCCTGGGCAGGCAGGCAGAGGGACACGGCTGGGGCGGTGGTGGCCCCCGGGGATAAAGTTCCCCCCTCCTTGTTTTTGTTTTCACAGCAGAAGAGGCTGAGTCATAGGAACGTGAGGGGAGGTACAGGCGTGGGATGGGGACTGCGAGGCGGGCAGTGTCCCCACTGGGGATGTGCGCCTCCGGGCACCTGGCCGAGGGCCCTAAATGGTGCGTAATCGCCCTGGACACGGGTGCAGACGTGGTGGGCAGAGTTGGCTTAACCAGAATTAGGATGAAAAGAATAAAACCAAAACAGATTATACTTCATCTCATTTCAGTGACTCACCAGTAAAAATACGTCTCTCCAGTCCTGCCCGTGGTCTGGTCCCTTGTGTCTCTCAGCTACTGATTGGCGATCTACGAAAAGAGGGGGGGAAAGGCCAATTCAGTTTTAGAAAGGGGGCCTCCCAGACCCTCTGCTCTTCTCCGGGTGCCTTCAGTGACAGTCCTTGGCTTTTGTCTAGTGTTTGAAGATGTGCATTTTGTTCCCAGTCTGGACACCCAGTGTGAGCCCCCCAGGGCTTGGTTTGCAGCTCCACTCACGGGGAGTCCCGGGGGCCTCCGGCGTCAGGCACCGTGGTGTCCCGGAAGCTGCTGGAAGCATGTGGCTGTGCCCCACACGAAGTCTCCCTGCCCATTTCTGTGCTGAAGGACTTGAGATAAACGTACCCCCAGGACCACTGGATGAGGTGTGAAAGCCAAACCATCCGAAGAGCTGTGTTCCGAGAGACCCAACCCGAAAGGCCTCAGAACCAGGGGTCTGCTCAGTGGACAGATGCTGAGGACAGTTTTTCATCTCAGGCTGGGCTGCTTTCCCGGGCTGTGGGTTCAGGGCGGTGGGGCCCAGGGACCAACGGTTGTGAGGTTCAGAGTCGGTCATGTAAAGCTCTTGAAGCACCACCTTGAGGGAGACGCAGGTTCTCAGACTTGTCCCCCGGGCAACCCCTGCGTGGTGAGCGTCCACACCCACGGGGCCCCACATGTGGACGCCCACAGGGCCACGGGGCCCACGCCGCCCAGGGCCCTTTGGCATTCGCCCTGAGCCGGGCACAGGGAGTCACCTAGTCTGCACACGAGTCCCCGGCAAATTCACATGTTCAGCCAACGAAATAGAAACCACGTGACGTAGCAAATCTCGAACAAGCAAGAAAGAAGCCCTTCACACCTGCCAACAATCCGTGAGTCACAATGAATTCCTGCCCCGAACACCGTTGAACATGACACTCTCTGGGTTTGGGTTTCTCTGTAAATCATCCGATCCTACTTACCAAGACCCAGTGACTCGGCCTCCTTAGCGCGTGATGTTTTCAGACAGTGTGTGCAGCCGACAAGAAAATTAACCAGCTCTTCTGCGTTTCGTGTGATTAGCCTGAACTGATATCAGGCATCAGGCATTTTCCTTTCATGTTGGAAAGCGGTTGAAAAGCCTGGCTGCTGGTATTTGACGTGATACGACCTTGTTACGTATTAGGTTTTTAAAAAGGAGACTCTGGGACTGTCTTCTTTAAAAAAAAAAAAAAAAATGTACGAGAGGTCCAAGGCCACTCCTGGACTTTCTCTTCAAAGGAAGTGCGGTCCGACCCCTGCTTTCTCAGACTCCGAAGCCAGCCTGAGTGTGGGAAGGCCGGGAGGGGACCCACCTGTGTCCCCCCCGAGGGTAAGCACACGCTCGCCTGTAGTGGAGGGGGGAGCAGGTGGAAGGGGGGGTGTCTGTTCCTTTTCTGCATCACTGCATTACAGCGTAGCTCTTGTAAGGCCTGCATTGCTCAGGCATCACGGAAATTCTGCACCCTGGGCTCCCCGGGGCTCTCAGCTGGACACTTGTCCCCATGGCCACTGCTGGAGAGGATGGCCTTCCAGCTGGTGGAGCCTTCAAGAGGGTTCTCAAAGGTCTTAGTTTTTAAAAAGTTATTTTTCCCACCATAATCCTCTGTTTAGCCTCCCCCCGCCCATGCCACCACTATAGAAAGCATTTCACTGGGGAAAAAAAGAAAAGAAAAAGAAATCGCAGACATTCTAGGGCAAGGAAAATTGAGCAAATGAGCCCAGTGAGCTCCTGTAACCTTCAAAGAGCTTTAGCGAAGAGGGAAACCAAACCACAGTTGATCCTTAAACGGCACGGGGTTAGGGGTGCCAAACTCTCCCACACGCAGTGGAAAATCCACGTACAGCTTTGGACTCCTCCAAAACTTGACTACTAACAGCCCCCTGCCGACTGGAAGCCTCACCCCTGACACAAACAGTTGATTGGCACACACTTTGTATCTCCTACGTATTGTGTGCTGTGTTCTTACAATAAAGTAAGTTAGAGAAAAAATGGAAAGAAAACCATAAAAGAAAACACACTCACAGTTCTGTGCTGTATTTGTCAAAATAAATAAATAAATAAATAAATAAAAGGAGGGGGGCACCTGGGGGGCTCAGGTGGTTAAGCGCCCGACTTCGGCTCAGATCATGATCTCACAGTTCGTGGGTTCGAGCCCTGCGTCGGGCTCTGTGCTGACAGCTCGGGGCCTGGAGCCCGCTTCGGATTCTGTGTCTCCTTCTCTCTCTCCCTCTCCCCCGCTCACACTCTGTCTCTGTTTCTCAAAAAAAAATAAATAAACGCTAAAATAAATGTTTTTTAAATCCCCGTATAGGGGTGCCTGGTGGCTCAGTCAGTTAAGCGTCCAACTCTTGATTTTGGCTCAGGTCATGGTCTCGGGTTCGTAGGTTCAAGCCCTGCATTGGTCTCTGCAGTGACAGTGTGGAGCCTGCTTGGGATTCTCTCTCTCTCCCTTTGTCTCTGGCCTTCCCCTGCCTGCTAACTATCTCTCTCAAAATAAATAAATAAAATTTTAAAAAATCCGCGTGTAAGTGGCCCCACACAATTCAAACCTGTGTTGCTCAAGGTTCAACTGTAATTGACTTTAGAATTTGATACAGAAACTTATTTTGCAATTCACATTAACATGCTTAAGAAGTCAGGTTAGTTTTGGTTGACTCGTTGATGTGTTGTCCTTCCAAAGTGACCTGCAAACCCATGGTTTTGCCAGGCCTATTTCCAGTTGTAAAGACCTTATAGAGTTTTCAGGTCTAGAAGGAAGATAAGACTTATGCATCAGTTTCGTCATGTGGCTACGAGATTTTCCGACATATTAACACAGTTACAGAATGTCCAATTTTTCCCATCCTTCTTCTTTCTCTTGGGTTTCTGCTTAAGCAGTGCTTACTTTATTTATAAAGTTTTTTTTTTAATTTTTTTTTAACGTTTATTTATTTTTGAGACGGAGAGAGACACAGCATGAACGGGGGAGGGGCAGAGAGAGAGGGAGACACAGAATCGGAAGCAGGCTCCAGGCCCTGAGCCGTCAGCCCAGAGCCCGACGCGGGGCTCGAACTCGCGGACCGCGAGATCGTGACCTGAGCCGCAGTCGGACGCTCAACCGACTGAGCCACCCAGGCGCCCCTAAAGTTTTCAGTAAGTATTACCTATTGCACATTTAAAGGCATGCATAGATTTTTAAACAGTTTTCCCACAACCATAGAGATCCTCAAATTCATGTTCCGTGAATTTATAGACAAATTACATTTTCAGTTGAAATACCGCCTTCGGGACAAGCCCTCGTCCCACTGAAGAAATAGGTTTGCAGGGTGAAACATAGGACCACATGACAGCTGAAGACATTTTAATGTGGCTTTTTTTCCTGCGGGTTCCATTCAGGTCAAAGAGAGCTGAAACAGGAAACAAAATTTTAATGTGCTTCTGACTGTGGTGGCCAGGAATGTAATCACCAGAGAGGAAGACCACAGTCTCCCAGAATGTTTAGATTTGTCTGCATCGAATGCAAGACAAGAGCCCGCTCAAACCTTCCCCTTCCTCTGCCAGCTGCCACATGGCTGCAGTCAAACAAAATTCTAACAAGCGTTTCTTAATTGTTTTAATGCATTTATTACGTGTTTCCTCAATAAAAAAGAAGACTTCTTTAAAGAGGAGAATTCATTTAAATTCTCTAGGATTTTGTTTCTTACACTACTATTTTAGTTGATTTTTGTTCTATTTAGTAACTACATGCAGCTGACTTAAAAAGTCCTATCGTACTTTGAAGCTTGCCGTGAGAAATCACAGTCCTGCACACCCACCACTCGAGCCCCAGCCCCAGGGACCAGCCCCATGCGTACTCCTAAATAATCGCGTGATCCCCGTGGGTATCTTTCCCCATATTCCCAAATAATACGCGTGATCCCCGTGGGTATCTTTCCCCATATTCCCAAATAATACGCGTGATCCCCGTGGGTATCTTTCCCCATATTCCCAAATAATACGCGTGATCCCCGTGGGTATCTTTCCCCATATTCCCAAATAATACGCGTGATCCCCGTGGGTATCTTTCCCCATATTCCTAAATAATAGCATGATCTCCGTGGGTATCTTTCCCCATATTCCCAAATAATATGCATGATCCCCGTGGGTATCTTTCCCCATATTCCTAAATAATACACATGATCCCCGTGTCCTGTGGATTGGTTCTCAATGTTCCCCTCCTCACCATCACAGCGGGGAGGGTACGGTCCTTTGTACCCACTCTGTCTCCCTAACGTGGTGGGGCGCCATGGGCACCACCTTCCTAGCCCTGCATCCTTCAGTGTGACTATACCCCCTTGGTAGTAACTGTTCGCATTGTTTTTTTCTTGGTCCTTGCTGGCTAAGTAGAATACCCTGATTCTGGGTCCTTTTGTCTCTGAAGACTTTATTTTTCTAAGAGTTAATAATTGCCTGAATTTTGCCTACTTAGGTTTCTTTACATAAACCCCAAGAGATATATTAAGTTCATCGATTCATTCCACCATTTCAATAGTTGGAATGTCTGCTACATGCCAGGCACTGGGGATACATTAGCGAGTTGAAAAAGGTCCCTATTGGGGGGAGCTTATCTGAGGAGAGACACTCCACGATAAACGTAGGACTTTTTTAATGATGGAATATTCTAGAAGATGATAGGAATGAAGGATAAAGAGCAAGTTGGAGGACACGGGAGTAGGGAGAGCAGGAGGTGTGGGGTGTCGGGCGCACCTCACGGAGCATGTGCTGTTTGGACATCGTCCTCGTTTCTGTCTGTCTCTTCCTCTTTGTTTGTTTGTTTCTTTTATGTTTCCTTTGTTGCTCTCTCTTTCTCCTCTCCTCTCCTCCCCACAGGTTATTCCCTCCATATTCCTTTTTCCTCGCAGCTGGGTGGTGGGTTTCCTCTTTCCTGCGGGGGTGTTCCCCTGGCTCCTCCTGGTGCCCGTCTGTCTGTCCGGGCGCGTCGAGACAGGGGCAGGAAGACGTGCGGTGAACATTGTCTGCACTGAGACAGGCCTCTCGGCTGCTTTCTGCCACCTGCAGCGTCTTTCCCCCGGGTCCTCGGTGTCCCTGGGGAAGGTTTCTGTCATCAGATGTGCGCCTCTCTGGGGGAGGGGCAGCAGGTGCACCTAGCCCTCCAGCACAGCGGGGCCTCGGAGCCTGCAGTCCTGATGCCTCTCCCGGTTTTCCTGAGCCACGGCTCCAGTGGGAAGCCTCCTTCCTGGCCTCTGTTAGAACCGGGGAGCACGGGGAGATCAGCAAAGGTACTCGGTCCACTGTGTCTCAAGAAAGGCCTCTACTGCTGCTGCTTGGCGTGTCAGTGGAATAGTCCTAAGATCCTGAACACGTGGGTGCCGCTGGGACATTCACTGAAATAACTAGAAGCAATAAGTTGAAGCTCAGGCAATTGAAATAACGGAGAAAAATTACTGGAAATCTTTCCACAAGTCTAGGGTTAAATCCATTTTGTATGGAGGAGAAAAGAAAGCAAGTAACCGCTAGGGTGATCAACATGCCCTAAGTGACCTAGGATTGTCCTGGGTCTGGGGAGCCTCCTCAGTCCCAGGCCACCAGAGTGGTGGTCACCCTGTCCTCACTCCCCACGTGTGACGTGAAAACAAATTGCATTACGATAGAAAATGCTCGTTCGGCGGTTAGCGACAGTCACCACTGGACCCTAAGCAGTGACTCTGCAAAGGGAGGTAGAAACGTCCAGAGATGCGCGGGCAGGATCCGTGCAGGAATGTTCGTGATCAGGGGGTGACATGGGGCCACTGAACCTAACACTGTAAGGCTCCTCCAGTTTCAAACTCCCAATTTTGCCTTCACTCTTCTTAGAGGAAGGTGTTCTAAATGCTATAAGCCCCAGGCCCTACAAAGCCTGGATCGACCCCAACCGTGGCGGCAGTGACAGTGACCGAAGGATAGGGCCCATCATTAATCTAGAATTGACTCATTTCATGCTCCCAAGAACACCAGTCAGTCAGTGCTATTCCCATCCCACGGTAGAGATGCAGAGACTGACCCAGACGGGCACGGGAGATTGTAGAGCGAGGAAATTAGCCAGGGCACGTAAGCCAGCTGTCCGAGAGCTGTGTAAGTATTGAATGTGAGTGAATCAATGTGAACATAGAGTTTACACTTGTGCCTTTTCCATGTGTGTGTCTGTTAGGAAACTATATGTGTAATCGAAGTAAATAACATGTGAATATGTGTTAGCTGGTATATGTTTATACATAGGTATCCGTGTGTGTGTATATATAAAACAAAAGTCCTGTAATAAGGACGATCGTACATTCGAGTTTGCTCCGGACAGTTCCAGGTTATGCGCTGTTCCTCTGAAATCAATAGTGTCCTTCCAGCCTCCAACAAAGTGACCTTGTTTGGTTGGTACACTATTGGATCACTCAGCACATAAGCCTTGCTCCCCAGAGAATCACTCGTGGAATTTTGCTGAGCGCCTTGTCCTCCGCATTTCTGTTACTAGGTGGCGCAGTCGGTTAAGCGTCCGACTTCAGCCAGGTCACGATCTCGCGGTCCGTGAGTTCGAGCCCCGCATCAGGCTCTGGGCTGATGGCTCGGAGCCTGGAGCCTGTTTCCGATTCTGTGTCTCCCTCTCTCTCTGCCCCTCCCCTGTTCATGCTCTGTCTCTCTCTGTCCCAAAAATAAATAAACGTTGAAAAAAAAAAATTTAAATTAGTATGCAGTGAAGTTTATATTAACTTTTAATAGAGCCTTGTTGACGTAAGGTAATTCGAAAGTGTTTTCCTCCTCTAATATTCTGAAATATGCACTCACACTCTCTTCAGACATTTTGGTTACATGAAATATTTGACTTTGATGGAAGTGGCATGCATTTTGATACGAAGAATGAAGTCTAGGGTTCTGCAGTTTTCTTCCACCATCCAGCGATCTGCTCCAATGGCACTTAGTGAAAATTCATGTTCTGCCCACTGATCGGGAAGGCCAGCCCCATCACAGCTTAAGTCCACGTATGTCATTGCTTGACTGGCCCCAGTGCCCTTCCCAGTTCATTTTTCCATGCCAGAATCTCACTGTTGGATGACCAGCATCTTATGAATCATGTCTCTTTTTTAGAAATTTTCTGGATCGTCTAGGGTGTTTTTTTTTGCCCATATGAACTTTATGTTGTCAAGTTAAAAAAATTTAAAAAAGGACCCTTCTGAGGTTTTGCTTGGGATTACATTGCCTTAGTAGACTAATTTAGACAAAATTGAACTCTTAAAAATATGGAAGCTACCTACCAGGAACCAAGTTTTTCTTTGTCACTCCATTTGGCCATTGGGTTCTTTGGGAAGAGGTCATAGATTTACTTACTTAAGTGAATGTGAGCATTTATGTTTTCCTGAATATGTCATACTTTTATTAACATTATATTAACTTATACAAATCTTTATACCATTATACTTTAGTTATGATTTTTTAATGTTTTTTTAAATTTATTTTTGAGACAGAGAGAGACAGAGCATGAGCAGGGGAGGGACAGAGAGAGAGGGAGACACAGAATCCGAAGCAGGCTCCAGGCTCCGAGCTGTCAGCACAGAGCCCAATGTGGGGCTCGAACTCATGGACCGTGAGATCATGACCTGAGCTGAAGTTGGCCACTTACCCGACGGAGCCACCCAGACACCCCAATTAGTTATGGTTGTATAGAGTCAAATTAATTTTGTAACCAGACACTAAAATTTTATGTTTTCCAATTTTTTTCAGTCAGTAATCAAATATATTTTTAAAATATAAATATATATAATAATTATATGTATTTAAGAATATATTGTTTTTGGGGCACCTGGGTGGCTCAGTCCGACTTCAGCTCGGGTCATGATCTCACAGTCCATGAGTTTGAGCCCCACGTCGGGCTCTGTGCTGACAGCTCGGAGCCTGGAGCCTGCTTTGGATTCTGTGTCTTCCTCTCTCTCTGCTCCTCCCCTCCTCATCCTCTGTCTCTCTCTGTCTCAAAAATAAATAAAAACATTTTTAAAAATTTTTAAAAAGGAATATATCATATATTTATTTGGAGAGAGTGTGTGCACGTGCACACGAGCAGGGGAGGGGCAGAGAGAGAGGCAGAGAGAGAATCCCAAGCAGGCTCTGCACTGTCAGCACAGAGCCTGACATGGGGCTTAATCCCAAGAACCGTGAGATCATGACCTGAGCTGAAATCAAAAGCCAGATGCTTAACCGACCAAGCCACTCAGGTGCCCCAGTAATCTTATATTTTTATTTTTAAATTCATTTTTATTTATTATTATTTTTTTAGAGAGTGAGTGGGAGAGGGCAGAGGGAGAGAGAGTCAAAGAATCCCAAGAAGTCTCCACACTCAGCATGGAGCCCAGTGCAGGGCTTGATCCCACGACCCTGGGATCATGACCTGAGCCAAAACCAAGAGTTGGACCCTCAACCGACTGAGCCACCCAGGCTCCCAGTAATCTTATAGTTTTAATATCCTAAACCTAATAATGATAATTTGGCTTTCTTTTCTAATGTCTATACCTCTTGTCCACCCTACCCTAGTTTAATTACAAAAGCATATGCTTCTAGAATAAAAATAAAATGTGTCTGTCCTATTTCCTGATCCTTATTGGAATGTATCAACATTTTCAGTCCCTTATTGAATAAAAGTTGCCCCTTACATTTTGATTTGTTTATCTTATTTTAAATTTTTTTTGTAACATTTATTCATTTTTGAGAGTGAGAGACAGAGCATGAGTGGGGGATGGGCAGAGAGAGGGAGACACAGAATCAGAAGCAGGTTCCAGGCTCTGAGCTGTCAGCCCAGAGCCCAATGTGGGGCTCGAACTCATGGACTGCGAGATCATGACCTGAGCCGAAGTCTATAAATGGAGCCAGTCTCCTTCCTCCTGGCCTTGGTCCTAGTGTGTGTTTTTTCCAAGTGCCTTCTGGAACAAGTACAGATAGCTTGTAACGTGACCAGGCCTTTTGTTTTGGTTCTTTCAATGTGTTCGCAGCTTCTCAGCCATTTATTTGTTTTTGGTTAAAGAATCTCTTGTACTGTGTCACTTGTACCTACTTTCCCCAAATCTCCGCCATGATTTTTAAATTAAAAAACAAAAATGTCAGAGGTACGTGCTTTGTTTAGAGAGCCGTTGAAGAGTGATCCACACCCATCAAATGGTTATGTGACCTATCTGTGGTTACTCAAGACATCAAGTCAGAATCCGTTCTATTGATGGACAACAGCATTGTTTACCTCTACCAACAGTGCCGCCGTCTTGCCTGCGGAGGGGGATGCTTGTGGGGGGTTCCTCCAGGATTGGCGGTTAGCCACACGGCCCCGGTGGCCACTGTGACCCACATCTGTGACGTACCTCCAGCCGGCCTCTGAGTGGTGGGCCTCACGTGGTCCAGAGCATAGACGTCAGGGCCAGGCTCCCCGCACCAAAATCCTGGCTCCCCCCACATGCACCTGCATGTCGGTGAGCGTGTATCTTAGCATTCTGCACTGCACTACTGTCCCGTCTCGGATGGGTGTCATCACTGTACCTGCCATGTGGATTTGCCGTGAGATTTAAGTAGTTAAAGTATGTCAATGATGCTAGCTATCCTTACTAGTCTTAGAACTCAACACACCTCATTTGGGCATCAGATTCATCAGCCCAGACTGTCGGCTGATTCCTCGGGACTTGGGACGTATACTGGTTTCTCTGGCACGGTTGGACTTTGCAGACGGTCCAGTGTCGTTTCCTGCTACCCGGTGAGCCATGCATGAGACATCTGCCTTCAGTCCTCCTCTGGGCTCAGATTTTCTGACACCTTCACTTGTTCTTCTGTTAGGTATCTTTTCCTTTAGTTCAAGGAACTGAATTCCCCACAGATTTCTCTCCCGTGTCTGTGAATGCGAATGCAGTTCTCTCGTGGCTGCTTGTTTGTGCATATGTAGACCTTATGTCATACGGGAAGTTAGAGAAAGACATCACAGGACTGCCTAAACCACCAGACCTGGTTTCTGTGCTCTGCATACGATATTTTGGGATAAATTATCAGAAATGCTACACTGGCTTGCTGCTGGTCCAACTTAAGTCACTTAAACCAGCTGAGCTAGAAAATGAGGTCTTTAAATGTGGGGCTTCTCTCTGCCCTGACTCATTGGAAGAATAGTGAGCATATGTGAAACCATTTAAATATACAGCAGAGTATTCTCTTATGTCTGTATGAATAATGTAAGTACCATTGGGTCATTAGGCCCCTTTTCAATGCAGGTTAATAAAATATGCCAATTATAATACGGTAAATGTCATGAATGAAATACCGGTCAAGTACAGTCCTGCTCACATCCTCTTTGTCTTCTAGAAGCAATGTTTTTAAGAGCAGTGGATAAATAGGACATTTACATGATTCATCTGATAAGTTATGCGAGGTAATGTCTGAAGCTTTCCATTAGGATGTCGATTGCAGCAGTATCTGGCTAAATAGTTATTTAGTCAGCTAACTAGACTGGCAGCTAGCAATGTTATGTAATTAAATAATGTGCAGTAATTTTTCCGTATTTGGTGTGTGTAAGATCTACCTGATGGGGACAGAATTCAACCCATGGGCACCCAAGACTTAGTAAGAAAATAAGACAAATCTGCAAACGTCTCGAAGAAAAAGGATGCCACTGGCAAAGGTAGTTTCACAGGGATGGGAGCCATGAGGTTACATAAACATTGTGCCACACACTCTGTGTGTTCGTTTCCTGGATCCGATTAAGCTTAATGTGCCACAGTGAGAAATCCTTCCTGCGGAGAATGGAATCCTTCCAGCCTTGTCGGGAGAGAGATGATTCTGCCATCGAAAGTTAACCACGTTATTTTTGGCAGGCAGCTGGCCTTGTGGCATCTCATGGCCAGGAAACTCGTCCACGTCACGTGGTGCCTTCACACCTGGACCTCAGTGTGGAAGCTGTTTGACAGCTTCAAAGATAAAACTTGGAGATTCTTAGATCTATCGTTGTAAAAAAAATCCTGTCGTGCTGTCATTCTGTGGAAACTCTAGTGAGTATTTGTGTCCGCCCTCTTTTCTGTCCTTCACCATTGGATTCTTGCCTGGACCCCTCTGTGTAGGTTTATGGCTCCCATTCCCATCATTCCATTGTCATTACTGCTTTCATGAATTAAACCAAAAAAAAAAAAAAAAAAAAAAAGGCAGGGAAATGCGGTTATGAGTTTTGTTTAGATTTCACATGCTAATCACTCGGAAAGTGAGGAGGACAGCTGGTGGGCTCGACGTGGCCATGCAACCTGGACATGCTTCCTGTCCCTACTACTTGACGGCAAAGAATGTGATGGAAACTCTGTGCTGGATTTGACATTGACTTCGTGCCAGTCTGCTTCTTTGGTGTCTCTCCTAAAGCCCCCTGGATGTATGACAGCCCCTGGTAACCCTGGCGCACAAGCCCCCTGTCGCCGGCCCCAGCTGACCGACCCCGGGCCCAGACCCTCGCGGCGCCCCCACCGGCCGAGCGCATCAGCCCCGGGAACTTGGTGGCTGTGGTCCAGACCCGGTCTCTGGATGCGGCCACCTGGAAAGCATTCTTAGAAAATTGACTTGTGAGTCTGGAGAAGATCATTTCAAAGTATTTGTCTAGGAGTGAACATCCCAGAAACCCTGAAGCAAACATGGAGAAAAGCCTGAAACCGTAGGAGGAGTGAGGCCATCATTTTACACGCTTCTCATAAAAGGAAGACACCACAGCAGGGAGAGTTCACCCTCTATAATAGAACAGAGGACTGACATTCTTTCCCCGGAAGACGAGGATCCAAAGAAAGTGAGTTGGAACACAGTTGTCGGTGAACATTCCATGATTTAAGCTCTCCTTTGCACCTCGAGACATGAATTAAACCACCTATGGGAAGGTCATTCTTTTTAAAAGAAAGAAAAATGAGCATAAGTCAGTTGTTGGATACGGAAGTGCATGTGAGATCCGTCGATAGGCTTCCCCCACAGCACCACTAAATAGGCTCCTGAGAGGCAGGGAAAACTATTTCAGATGTTCTAGGCCATCCGATGTCCTGACGGCCCAGGGGAAAACAGTTTGGAGAGAGCAGAGCCCTAAGCGTTTTGACACTGATTCGATACCGAACCGTTGCGGATTTTTCAAAACAGGCCGCCATGTGCGTAATTGGCCCTAAGTAGAAGTTCGCCTCTTCCTGAAATAGTGAGCTCACTTCTGTGACCAGGAAATGAACGTGCATAACAAAATTTGCAACTGTCCAATCAAGATATGCCGTGGCCCCAGAATTCCTAAATGCATGCACTAATTTGTTTTAGAGCTAAGCCACTTTGGATAACTGCCTCCCCTTAGATGTCAGAATAGGTAAGAACGCGGGCTCACGGGGTTTTCTCCCTGGTCCTGCCGCTTCCTATGTGTGACCTTGGCCATCAAGGGCCTGAGCGGCTGCAGCAAAGCCTCTCCCATCCCTGGGCCTCCGTGTCCTCACGTGTAAAGTGAGGATTTGGCTGGGACGTTAACGGTCTGTGGGGCTAGATGGATTCACAGGGCGGCGTGCCGAGCAGGGGGCACCTTGGGACCCGAACCGTGAGTGAGGACCCAGGCCCCGGAGCTGGACTCACTGGTCCCAGGCGCGACCCACGCTGCTTGCGGGACCTTTCTGCGCGAACTTCGCGATGTAACGTGTGGGGCGTGTTGCTTTTGTTGCTGTTTTCTTGCCGACGTCTGCCTCCCACGATGGGGCTGCGTGCCCTGACCCTGCGGGCCATGTGCTCTGGCCGCAGCATAGGTAGACCTCGCCGAAGCATCACCTCGTGAAAGCATCCTGGCTTCCGTAGAAATAGCCGTTGCTTCCTCGTGTGTGCGATGTGCTCCCTCCTGGTGATCACAAGTGCGTGTAACTGCCTGGGGCCGGGCACAGCGGTAAGTGAGGCTTTGCTGGGGTGCGGGCCCTTTTCTCTGGGTTGCCTCCGGCTGCTTTCTCACCGCCTTGGCACGCTTCCGTCGTGGCCACGGGGACCGCGTGGCCCACCAGCCGAAAACGTTTACTATCGGGCCCTTTGGCAAAGTGCTTGCCAACTCCCGGGCTAGGTAAAAGTGCCTTCCTGGCAAAATGAGTGTCCCCGTCACCCTTGTCCGTTTTCAGGGCAGAACCACGGTGTTCACGTTATTGAGGCAACGTATTCCGGAAAGCCTGAAGCTGGCTGAAGTCCGCAGTCCCTCTGCCCTCAGCGTGGAGGAATCTTGCAGGGGGAATCTTGTAAGTTTGGACATACATCTCTGTCCTCAGCAATCTGGATGACGTGTTTCATTATCCTTTCTCAGGAAAATGGAGCATCTGCAGGGAAAGAAATGTTCTCTAACTAAACGAGTGAATTCGATTTGGGGTCAATAAACACACATGTTCCTACAGCTGGCTTTTGCCTAACTTGTGTGATGCCCCAGCCCGCTATCCAGATGTTTGCGCGATGTGTGTGGCCTCACGGTCGCATTCTCTGAACAAAGTGGGGGAAGGACCACTTCCCTCTGGTGTTTCTCAGAAGCAGCTTATGAGGCCCCGAGATTCTCCTTACCCCCACGACTCGAGGAGCGTCAGCAGTGTCTCTCGGGACTTCAAGTATCCACATCCCTCTCTCTCTGAAAGACCGGGTTTGGGAAATGGACTAGCGGTGGCCTCTCTTCCCTCCAACCTTCCCCCAGAGGTCCTGACGCCCACGGTCTTCCATCAAGGATCCTGGCTTTTGTTCTGTTCCCGGGAGAGACAAGGAACCCCTGTCCAGGGCCATCTCTGATTTAGTTTAGTGTCATTGAGATAGCATCTGCTTTCCCTTCTTTAGATTATGAGTAAATTCATTCACTCACCTTTCCTGGGGCGGGGGGTGGGCATTGTGTTCCATATTCCTTCAGCTCCCATCCCCCTTCTATAGAATGTAGTTCAGAACTATCTCAATGAATTCTCCTAAGTGTGAATATCCTAAATTTGCATACTTCCAACATCATAATCCCTTTAGTGCATTATTTTTGCCCATGTCAGAGAATCACTCAGAGATACTCAAGATAAATGTGTGTGTCTTCAACGGATTGGACGAGCCCCTCCCCCCCCACATTGTAGGGGGCAATCTACTACCGATCAAAAGTCTACTGACTTCAACGTTAACCTCATCCAAAACCGACCTTCGCAGAATCCTCTAGAATAGTGCTCGGCCAAATATCTGGGTTGCACGGCCCAGCCAAGTGGCACAGAAGATGAACCAGCACCGACCTGGATTCAGCCAGATGTCCAGGAGACAGCAGCTTTGCTGGAGAATCAGCAGTAGATTTGGTGGGACGTGGACGGGGCCAGAGGAAGGAAGCCGAAGGGTTCCACTCCCTGAAATGTGCACACGGGACAGCAGGGGCAGAGGTAGGGGCTGCCGCTCTTGGCTCCCGTCTCCTGTCACACGGATATGCTCTGTGAGCAGGGGTTCGTACGGGCGAGGAGCTCCCCCAGCAAGATTCAGGGCTTCTCACCAGATAGAAGAGAGGTTTGCATTCGACCCGCTGAAGGAAAAAGTGGAGTCAGGGAAAAATCACTTAAAAACATGCACACACACTGAAGCTTTATTTTCACTTAAAACCCGTAAGCATGCATCTGCCTTCTGATTCTTTTAGTTATGGCCAAAAGCTCACTGGGAGGAGGGCCTGCTTATTAAAGATCTGAACGGATTATTTGCAATCAAACGCCCATTACTTACGGTGCCTTGTTCGAGGGTTCTTTTCTTTCTTTTTTTTTTTAATAGAAAGCTGAAACTTGTCCCCTCGTGTGAATGCACAATCATTTTACATTTTTAATTTTTCTCCATGTTTTAGTTTGTCCTCAGCCTCGCCCTAAGCGGACAGCAGTTCTGCTTAATGACTGGTCTGCACTGAGTCATTCCGGAGATTCGCCTTCGTTTTCATAGAAACGGGCTTCTCGGTTTTCGTGTTCGTGTGTCATCCAGCTACACCAAATTTAATTATGTTACGTAATTCCAATACCAAGTTCAGCTGGCAGAGGCCGACCCGAGGGTGGGCTCGGCTGCGTCCGCGTGTGCTCCCATGTCGCCGGGTGGTGGCGGAGGGATGCTGACCATCCCGGGCGGCCCACTCACCCGGCACTCAGCGTGGTGTGGGCGGTGGCTGGGGTGTTTCTCCAACAGAGTGGAAAGACCTGATGAGTCTGGCGGGCCAGTTCAGAGTAAGTGGAGAAGAGGGCTGTCATGAGGCTGGCAGTGAACCAGTGGCAGGGAGGAGCCCGTTGCGGGCAGTGTGTCTGGCGTCCGGAGAAAGCAGACTCGCCAGGAGTGTGTGTGCGACTGCTTTGTCCTCCTGAGGGCGGAACTGAGCCGTCTCAGGTAAGAGGTTATATCGCCCCCGCCCGGCAGAGAACCAGCCGTCTGCTTGGGGGGCAAGTGCACAGGAGAGATCTTTGTAAGCCGTGTGGTGTCCCCCGTCACGAACACATCCCTTACCACAGCCTGCCACGGCCGAGTATAAAATGTACGTCTGCAAGACTTTGCACCGTGGAGCGATGCTTGGATGGGGATGTGTCCACATTTCTCCAGATGGGTTGTTTGGGAAGGTTGGAAAAGTATCAGTTCTGGGCACGGTTACCTTCCCTTGTCAGAGAACTTTATTTCAAGGTTGGAAGCGTCCACGTACAAGCAAGCAGGTCTGGTGCTGCCCAGCTCCTTGGCTGCTTGGGTTCCGGGGTGGTCCTCCTGGGAAGGAGCCTAAGCTTAGGCGACTTGGCACTCCCATCACCCAGCTGCCGGGTCTGGGGCCAGGACCTGGCTCCAGGGCCCGGTCTTAACAACCAGGAGCGCTACACAGAGCCGGGGCCCCGGTCCACAGGGGAACCTGGGTGGGCTCTCCTAACTCGTCAGCGATCGGGAATGAAGGTACCTGCCTTCCTCCAGAAGAATCTGTTCACCAGGCTTCTCAGCCCCGGGTTTTATCCGCCCGTCCTAATTCTCTTAATAGTTCAAAAATAACATCAGTTCGACACTAACGCAGGGGAAGGAGGGCAGTTACGAACTGCAGGGGCAGGTGCCCTGAACCCTTCCAAAGAGCGGGGGCCGCCTGCCTTTCTTCGAGTCCGTGTTTCTGGCGCTGCTCGCCATCCAGGCCACCAGGCCGGGGAAGGGAGGGATTTGTAAAAGTCCACACTCCCGACGCCCACCCCTGAGGTTTGGCTCCTGTGAAGGGAGGAGAGACCAGGAACGCAGCGGTGTTGGAGAACCCCGCCAGCCAGCTGCAGTTTGGGAACCGGTGCCTTCGCACAGGCTGGGCCACAGGCAGAGAACAAGGTCCCGTCGGCCCCTCTGCGCGCTCCCCGGGCATGAGAATTGGGGCTGGTGAACCCGGCTGAGTGGAGGGCGGACCTCCCACGCCGGCAGCGCCCAGCTCCGGGTGCAGCCTGGCGGGGATTGCCGGCTTGTCGGCTCTGTGTAGTCACCACCCAGATTTGCTCACTCTTCGCACAAGTGTGTGTCATGTAGGCAGCTGGCTCGGCGGCCGGGCGCCGAACGGGTGTGGACAGCAGCGGGAGGGAGGTGCCCCCACGGAAAGGGCGTTCATCCTCCAAGCAGAGAGCAGCCCTGGCATCCCACCCATCCCTGTCGCCTTTGCAACCACGTGAGCGGCTAGCCTCGCTTCCCGGGACTCAGTTTCCCCCTATGTAAGGCAGGCTGGTGAAGTCGGTCCTTCCCAGCTCTGACGCTCAGCCTCTTGTTCTCGGTTTTCCGTGCGGGAGTGGCGGCACAGGGGACCAGCACGTCGTCGTCACACAGACTCTAACGATCGCCCTGTGACCTTTTATGAGTCTCGCTTTTGAGTTAACAGCACGCAGACCCTCTCCGTGGTGCGCAGAGAGAGCGCCTTCAGGGGAAGGATTTTTGCTGGCGCAGAATTAGAAAGGGGGGGGGGGAGGGCGGGCTCGGTTTCTCCAGCCTGTGTGTGCCTCAGATTCCACGGTCCCTGATTTTCCCACGTACGCGGGAGCTCCACAGATCCTCCTAATTCTTCTTTAGACAACACCTGACGGCAGGATGGCGAGACAGGAAAATCTGGTACAAATAGCATGTCGGCCCCCGAATAATAAAAACTCACATACCCTTGGCTTCTCACAGTCCGTAAAATTAACGCCCCTTCTGGAGTGAGCCTTTGATGTCCTTCAGCTTGGCCCTGTGGGGCTGGGCGAAGACACCGTGAGTGCGGTTAGGGGTGAACACAGTTCCCTGCCAATGTCTGGCTCGTCGTAAATCTCTCCATCGGGGACACAGGTCGGACAGAGCGGTTTGACTTCTGAGGCTGAACAAAACAAAGTAGCCTCCCGGTCACACGCCGCCCAGTGCCCGTGGCCAGGGCCTGTCCAGGCCTCCTGGCTTCTGAAGTCTGGCCCCTGACCTTGCCAACAGGTGTCCGTGAAGGGTCTGCAGTTCTGCGGTGGCATGGGGGGCGGGGGGGCCAACCCCTGGCGCCGCCTCTAGAAGGACACGTGCAGGACGTCCAGGCAAAAAGACTGTGGCGGAGGGTGCGGACGGCCGGGCGTCTTGCCGCCATTTCTGATGCGCCTGAGCCTCAAGTCTGGAAGCATCCGGGGACTGAGGGCAGCGCCCCGGAAGCCCGAGCGCGAGTTCGGCACAATCTGTTTGTCGGGCGATCCTGGCTACCTGGGCACCGTTCACCTTCACACCTGGGCACCAAGGTCATGGGCTCCTTCAGAGCCGGGCGCCTGGTTCTCAGCGCGCCTGGAGAGTGGCTGGCACCATCGGGTTCTGGTGAATCATTCCCGACACAGGCTGGTGGTAAATTCCCAGAGCAGCAGACGGGGCAGGGGTGCCCAGGGCCTGAGGTATCCTGCCAGGTGGCCTCAGGGGTCATTTCTCGCTGGCCTCCACCCCTGTGCCTTCAGCATACGGCTGGCCCGTGCTCCTTAAGTGAACTCGTGACTGATTTTTCTTTTCCTATGAGAAAGACAGATTCATCCAGCTGGCGTCTGTTTGTTGGTGGACGTGCATTGTTACCTTGAAAACATTCTGTTTAGGGGGCGCCTGGGTGGCTCCGTCGGTGAAGCGTCCAACTCCAGATTTCAGCTCAAGTCGTGATCTCACGGTTTGGGACTTCAAACCCTGAGTCGGGCTCTGCACGGACACCTCGGAACGTGCTTGGGAGTCTCTGTCTCCCTCTCTCTCTGCCCCTCCCCGGCTCGCTCGTGCTCTCTTGATCCGTCTCTCAAAATCAATAAAGGACAGCCCGCTGGGGCGTGGCGGGTACCCGGTGGGACCGAGCGGAGCGGCGGCCCCATGGTTAAAGCTGCATTTCATTGGCGCCCTTCCCCGGTCCCGGCACTCACCCCGGGACCAAATGCAGCCGTGGGTGCCTATTATTTATCACGCCTTCCCGCGGCTTCTGCCGGCCACTATTCCGAGCGTTTACGTTTTCGAAAGATGCTCCCTAGAAGGTCAAGACTTCTCCCTGAAAATGGAACAACGGGCAGGTGCTCAGCCTTGAAATTTCAAAGGAATAAACAGAAAAAAGAAACGGAATCTCGCTCCTGAAACGAAGCTAGCAGTTGTCTGCTGTCTGCGAGCCTTCCTGATGCGAAGTCGGTGACAGCCCCGGGGTGGCCCTGGCTGGGGCCCGGCCGTGAACAGTGGGCCCTGTGGGCCCTGTTGCCGTGGCCTCTGAGTCCCAGGGGCCGTTAAGACCCCGTGGCCGCCCGGGAGCTGCCTCAAATACCGTTGCTGGGAATTTGCATTTTCAAAGGAAAGATTAAATTACCGAAACCAAAATGTCGTGATTATTTTTTTAATGGAGACAAGAAAGTCATGTTATTCTGAAACGGGTCATGGCTGTTGATAGTTAGGAGGGCCGACCGTTGAACAGATGGTTCCAGGGGTCCCAGCCTGAACTGCTGAGCAGCAGCTGTAAATTGTATCACTTCCTCCAGCGGCAGTGGGAGCCGGGAAGGTGTGCCCTGCCGGGGAGCCCTCGGTGGGGAGGTACCGTGGCGGCTGGGCACCTGCGTCCTCTGGGTCCTGCCTGGGAAGGCCGCCTGATTCGGGGAATACCGGCTACCTGCTTTGTTCTGGTTGGTGGACTTGGGAAGAACAGAACAAAGCCGGCCGGGCACGGCCACTGGTTAGCGACCAGGCATACCTTCACCTCTGCTCGCGGAACCCACAGACAGCACAGAAGCTTGCGTGGATTCTGACTCTTCCGTGAGCTGAAATCAAGACACCTCCCCAGAGCTCTGCCTGTGAAACAAAACAGGCACCTGACGTTTCCAGACTCTGCGTGAGTTGATCTTTGTTCGGGAGGATTTCTTAATGACGTGTAGTGAAGAGAAGGGCAGAGGATGGATGAACCCAGTTGGAACGACTTAAGATGGCCGAGACAGAAGACTTAACGAGCTGGTGTGAAAAGCCTGAGAGCGGCCAAGACATCTTGGCGGCCCCAGTGTGGATACACCAATTACAATTTATAAGGCCTGCAGGGTTGGGAGAGCGCATGGAGGAAATGGGGGGAGGCGACGGAGAAGCAGCTGGAGGCTCCCAATGCAAACCCATCACAGCCATGGGGCTGGAAATGGAATTTTCACAACGAGGATGCTGAGCTTACGTGGCTTAACATGAAATGAAACACAGTTATCTCGTTGACACTGAAGAATGAAAACATTCCCACAGTTGATATAGAACAATTCCCACAGACCCGACCGTTTCTTTTTAGGTGACTCCAACTTTGCATTGCAGTTCTTTGTAATTTTCTTAGCAACACAGTAGAAGACGCTGAGGAGAAACACTTGGTATAAAATAGTTCAGGCCTTCTCCAGGCGAAGGTAGGTAAAACCGGGATAGTACGAGCCGGCCACAGGCGCCAGCCCCGGGGTGGGACCCCTTCCGCGTCCCATCAGCCTAACGCCTAATCTGTCCTGACAACTTTCCCAAGAGTCCGGGCATTGGCTCGAAGAGTGTTTGGGTCATGGCCCCTCTGAGAGCGTGAGGAAAAGTCCTGGTCGTTCTGCTCAGACGTGTTGACAGGCACGGCGCCCCAGAACTGGTAAGGCTTCTTGGTGCCCATGGGCGTCCTGGAGCAGGGAGCCTTTGTTACCTTCCTTAGATGGGCCTGCACCTCGGTCCACAGAGTGAAACATGAGAGACTGAAAATACGCTCACAGAGGCTTTGCAGTGTAAGCAAAATGCTTGTTTTGGACATTGAATTTTTAAAACGCCGAATTTAAAAGTTGCATGTGGGGTGCCTGGGTCGCTCGGTCGGTTAAGCGTCCAACTTTGGCTCAAGTCATGATCTCACGGTTCATGGGTTCAAGCCCCGTGACGGGCTCTGTGCTGACAGCTGAGAGCCTGGATCCTGCTTCGGATCCTGTGTTTTCCTCTCTCTCTCTCTGCCCCTCCCCTGTGCGCTCTCTGTCTCTCTCAAAAATAAACAAACATCAAAAAAAATTTTTTAAGTTGCATATATTGCCTGCCCTTACCTATGCTTTAAAAAAATGGGGGTGCCTGGGTGGCTCAGTCTGTTAAGCATCTGACTTCAACTCAGGTCATGATCTCACGGTTCATAGGTTCAAGCCCTGCATCAGGCTCTGCGTTCACAGCTCGGACCCTGGAGCCTGCTTCAGATTCTGTGTCTCCCATTCTCTCTGCCCCTCCCCTGCTTTCGCTCCTTCTCTCAAAATAAATAAACCAAAAACATAGAATTGTTTAAATGTACGCCGTACTCGGAGAGAGAGGGAGCGACCCTGAAGAAGTGAGTGTGAGGGATAATCCCAGGGGTCCCCTCTGGACAGTCCCCATCTTCCACGCTGTGTGTCTGTCTGCATCGGCTGGGTCCCCGGCTGGAGTCCTCACAGAGCCTCTCGCATTGATACGGGGTGTTTCTGAGAGGCGTCTCACGAGCTCTCCCCCAAGCGTTCTTGGCTTTTGCTGGACTCACGTGTGACTGTCAGGGTACAGTCTGTGGGAGGAGGCTCATAGAGCCAATGTGGAGCCCACCGGGCCTCAGAGTTACCTGCAGAATTTCCAAGTTTTGCCTGAACACCCTGAACGGAAGAAACTAGGAGTGAGAGTCGTCGTGTCCTCTCAGAGGCCAGATGGCTGTCTTCTCGCCGCACGAACCCTTGTCTCTGAGCCGCATTTCCTCTCCTGCCCCTCCTGCCTCAGATGACCCCCCACCCGGAGCGTGCATCTTAGGCCCTCCTGCAGATGGGCTGGTGCAAAGCCAGTGGGCGGCTTCGTAGACATTCGCAGGATTATCTGAGACCCAATAGCGGCGCCCCGGCTGAGCCTGGACCCAACGCCATCCCCCCTCCATCACCCACCGACATACACATCAACAAGAAATACTTCTAGAATCAGAAAAGAAAAAAAACAACTTGCTTTCAGGGAGAACATTCTCGACAGCGTCTGTCAAATTGAAAGAAAGATGACCAGGCCTTATGGGCCTCCTACTGGGAAGTTCTCACGTCTGAAGTCTTCTCACAAAAAATGATACATAAATAAATAGAACCTAAGTCCAAACAAGCCTTTGGATCCAGCTGCTAAGTTACAGGAAGTACAGAGGACGGAAGAACATGTTAAGTGAAACCACAGAGATGTAACTTGGGGACTCCTGCGATCATCAGAAGCCACTATGGAGACTCAGCAAGGCGAGCGGTATCGTGTCTAAAACCAATCAATCCAATAGAAAAATACATTAAGAAAGAACCGATAGACTAAAAGAGAAGAAAGACATACCAGCCAGTTGCAAAGTGCCGACCGACTCTGTCTGGATTCCACCAAGCAGATTAACAAGTTAGGACATTTATGACACGGTTGGCAAGGAAACACTGAATATTTAATGATAGTAAGGGATCACGTTAATGTTTTCTGTGCCACGAAGGTATTATGGTTATGTTTTCAAAACCAAAGAGGGGCGCCTGGGTGGCTCAGTCGGTTAAGCGTCCGACTTCGGCTCAGGTCATGATCTCGCGGCTCGTGAGTTCGAGCCCCGCGTCGGGCTGTGTGCTGACAGCTCAGAGCCTGGAGCCTGCTTTGGATTCTGGGTCTCCCTCTCTCTCTCTCTGCCCCTCCCCTGCTCATGCTCTGTCTCTCTCTCCTTCAAAAATAAATAAAAACATTTAAAAAAGTTAAAAAAATAAATAAAAACCAAAGAATCCTCGGGGTGCCTGGGTCGCTCAGTCGGTTGGGCCTCCGACTCTTGGTTTCAGCTCAGGTCATGCTCTCACGGTTTGTGAGTTCGAGCCCCGCATTGAGCTCTGCACTGAGTGTGAAACCTGCTTGGGATTCTGTCTCTCCCTCCCTCTCTCCCCTATCCCACTTGTGCTCTCTCTCTCTGTCTCTGTGTCTCTCTCTCTCTCTCTATCAAAATAAAGTTAAAAAAAATTAGAAACAACAACAACAAAGAGTCTGCATCTTGCAGAGATGCAATTGAAATCCACATGTATCCGGAATTTTCGTCAACGTGCTGCAGGGTTTGGAGGTATAAGTTGATGATCGTTGAAGGCGGGTGGATGAGGACACAGAGGGCCTTCCTTTTGCACGTGCGTGCAGTGTCCCACCTAAAAGCCAGCTAGAGGGGAGGAGAGAGCACTGTGCCGGTGAACTGAAAGCAGGGGAGGAGAGAGACACAGGCAGGAGGGCTAATCGGGAAGGTGAGAGGCAGCAGGGACCGGAGAGGCTGCCGAGCGACTGGAAACAACGGTGTGCCTGTGGGCCGTGGGTGGGATTGGCGCGGCCGTGTCTCCCGCACGGGCGGCGCCCCTCACCGAGGTGCCGTTGTCCCCTCCCAGCTGGTCCGTGGGGAACTGGAGCACGTGCAGCCAGCCTTGCGGTGGGGGCACCCAGAGCCGCCTCGTCCAGTGCACGCGACGGGCACGCTTCGCGTCCGAGCGGGGTGGCGGCCAGCCTGTGTCCGCAGCCCATGCCGTCCAGCAGACAGGCCTGCCAGCCTCGGAGCTGCCCGCCCGCTTGGAGCGCGGGGCCCTGGGCGGAGGTAACTGGGACCGGGCTGGTGTGGGGGGCGGCAGCTGGGTCCCCTCCTGCCGATCGCAGAGCTGGGTTGGACCTTGCGGGGCGGGGGGGGGGGGGCGGTCAGGGTGGGTCCGACGGACGCCTCGCTGGGACTCGGCCCCTTTTCTTCCCACAGTGCTCCCGGACCTGCGGGAAGGGGTGGAGGAAGAGGTCCGTGGCCTGTAAGAGCACCAGCCCCGTGGCCAGGCCGCAGCTGCTGCCGGACGGGGTCTGCAGCTCCGAGCCCAAGCCTAGGACTCACGAAGTCTGTCTGCTTAAGCGCTGCCACAAGTACAAGAAGCTGCAGTGGCTGGTGTCCGCCTGGTCCCAGGTGGGTGCTCCTGGAGCCGGTGCATTCGGCACCGGGTCGACCAGCTGCCCCCTCCCCTGCTCTCACTGCTTCCCACTCCTCTTCCTCCGAGCCTGGGTTCTCCAGCTCAGGCCACCCTTTTGGGCTCCGGTCTCCCCTTCTTGGCATGTTGGGGACTTTCTGATCACGTCCTTCGACCCGCTCGCCCAGCGGCATCCACGAGGCCATCACCCACCCCGTCTCGAGGCCAGGACGGGTTGGGGACGCTCGTCACGCTGACGGGGTCCTGGGGACCCACTGAGCCCCAGGGCAGCCGTAGCCATTCCTGGGGCCGTGTCCCTGTAGTGCAGGACGGGAAGAAGGCGGACTGCCCCGGGAAGAGACGAGGACCATTTCCTGAGCCGTTTCCGTGAGCAGTTGCCGCACTTGGGGAAGAAACTGCTCATGTTGGTTTTGCAGGAATTGATGTGTTGTTAGTGTGCCGAACGCTAACAGGTGGGAACATGAGTGTTGACGGTGGCGTGACCCCACGTGAGGGTGCCCGGCGCAGCCTCCGACCCTGGGGAGGGGGTGTGGGAAGGGCCCCCTGCCAGGCCCCTACACCTGTGCCGCGGGCACCCAGGGGCTCCCTGAGGGTGGTGGCAGCTCCTTAATCTCCCTGTGCCTCAACCCAGACGTGTAGGTGTCACTGGGGTCAAAAAGGACACCAGAAAGAGAGCAGCCCACGGAATTGCAGCGTCACCCCCGCGCAGGGTACTGAGAGACTAATCCCAGAGCAGCTCCCCTGTCCCGGCCTCCTCGGGCCAGCTGGGCTCATTCCCACCCACACCTCGAATGACCTTGCTCAGGAGGACAGAGAATGGGTCCAGCTGGGCCTGGAATCTCACTGAGGCACTGTTTCCATCCGTGCCCCCCCCACCCCCATCCAGGCCCTGGAATTAGCATACCAGTTGCCAGCCGGGGACTCTGGTTCTCTCTCACCTGGGAGCCTAGACTTTCCTAGGACTGACTGCATGTTCTGTGCGTGTCCCTGAAGGCCGAGCCCACAGGAAGGAAGCCACCCGGTGGAAAGTCTCCGCCCTGGAGACTGAGCTCCGCACAGGGCACGGGCTCCCGCAGTGCAGGAAACACACAGGCGCACACCTGTCAGCCTGAGCGCGAGTGTGAGGCCGGAACCCGGGCCCCTGCGCTGATGTGATCTGCACACGCTGAGCCCGGGCGGAGTCACCCGCCCAGCACAGCGTCCCCCACTCGCCAGCTCCGGGCCTCATCGCGGGGGACGGGGATTTCTCTCCGGAGACCCAGTGACCTCGGATCGCTCATCTCAGCCCGCTGTGCGCCGTCTGCCCCGGGCTCAGAGCACCCCCCGACCGGGAGAGAACGCATTTGTGCCCCGAGCAGACTTGCCGCCTTCTCTCGGCTTTCTGAGGCACACTCGTGAGCCCCGGGGGTCCCCTGCCGGTCCCTGCTTTGGGGGCGGGCGCTGTATTACGTTTCCGCACATTCCAGTATTGGATGCAACCCAACGTGTTATCTTCTCGTGAAACGATAGCTTCAGAATTCCTCCCTTCATGGTTTCTGTCTGCCCTGCCCCTCCTTCGGCCCCCGAACGCTGTGCCTTCACATCCTCCTCTCCACGTGATACACCGTAATGCCTTTTTAAAATGCCAAGGTCCAATAAATCTCATTCAGTTTTCACAGTTACATAAATGCTCAAGCGGATATAATCCGAAGACAGTTTGACTCACCGATCGTAGCGAAAAGCCGCCACCAAAGAAATATTGTTCGCTCACGGCTTTTGCTTTATTTTTAGTGCTCTGTTACGTGTGAACGAGGAACACAGAGAAGATTCTTGAAATGTGCTGAAAAGCACGTTTCTGGGAAGTACCGAGAGCTGGCCTCAAAGAAGTGCTTGCACTTGCCGCGGCCGAGTGTGGAGCTAGAGCGAGCCTGCGCCCCGTTTCCCTGTCCCAGGCACCCCCCGCACGCAGCCGCGGGCCCGCCTCGGGCCAGCTGGTTTGCCTCGCCCTGGTCTCAGGTAGGGCGACACTGCGTGACCACGCCTCCCACCCTGGGGGTGGGCCGCTGGCGTAGGCGGGCGCGTGTCTGCAAAGGGTGCCCCCCAACCCCCAGAGCCGGGCCCCGACCCTTCTCTCCAGAGCAGGTGCGACGCCCAGGTTCCTGGGTGCGGGCGCAGCTTTCCGAGGCTGGGCTTTAAATGTCACTGACCCTTTTAGGGCACGTGGGCCTTGTTCGAAGTCGTCGCCCACTTAAGTGTAGGCAAACATCATGCTTTCGTTTTATGCAAAAGCTGGGCAGACTTCCCCAGAGGTGAGTGTGAACGGGGACCAAGGACGAGCTCTGGAGGAAGTCGGTGACTGCGGGTTCTACCCGGGTAACCCCGAGGCCGTGCACGTGGGAAGGGGGTCCAGCACGCTGCACTGTCCTGGCCTGCCTGGACCCTCAGGCGAGGCCAGCCCAGGCCGACGGAGCTCCTCCGTGCTGGCACCCCCCCTTACTCCTTCCACACTGCCTTTGACTTTAGGGAAGAATCCTGCCATTACCGTGGTCATCCCCTCTTTATTCTCCCTGTTTCCCACTCTGGGTTCCTGGTAACCCTCACCTTGGGGCTCGGCTCCCCTTTCTGCGTGTGGTTCTGCCCGCCAGCCTTTATCTCGGATCCCTGCCTGTCCCAGGTCCCCTCATCCTTCTTCTCCTGCTGGTATTTCTGTTCTTGGCTCAGGGGGTACCCAGGCCCGAGCGGTGTGTGGGGCTGAGACATCCTGAGCCACTCCTACTGGCCAAACCCCGAGGACTGTTCTCTGCTGCTCTGCCCGGGAGAGAGGGGCTCTCGCTCAGTCCATCGTCCCCATGAGCAGGTGCAGGGAGTGTTTTCTGACTCATCTTTTGGCCTGGCCAGAGGAGTGAGCTCTTTCTAATTTGCACATGGCGGCCCGTCTTGGCCTCCCTCCTCTTTCTGAAGAGATAAAAAGGTAGAGGAGACAGAGGGAAGGAGGGTGAAGGATGTGGGGTGGCCACCAGCCTCTGGGCGCCCCCCACGCGGAACCCCTGACGCGTGGTCCAACGTCTGGTTCTGTGGGTCTTCAAACCTGAAATAGCTCTCGCGTTTAGAAATCTATGAACCCCCAGCCTAAAAGTATTTAAATGAGAAATGATTTCGTTGAAATTATTGGAGCAGGCGACATTGAGAACGCTATCCTTCTCAAGCATTTTCTATTTTAAATGGACAAAAAGTACCAATAACTACAGCATTTTCCCAGGCGGCCCCCGTTGATCTTCTTGTGGGTGCGTGGTCTTTCCAGTTCGATCAAGCAAGAGCCGAGCGGACAAGCTGAGTGAAGTTGTTTCTGGGGCAGAGGCCTCACTTTCGCTGTCCCTTGGGAGGTATGGGTCAGAGACACACAGAGGCGGTCCCCGAGACCGCTGTCCTTCTGTCAACAGGGACCCCGAGTCTCCTTCCTGTGGCTCTAGTGGCTCCTAGCCTCCGGCCACGCCAGCATTCACCCCGCTGTCTCAATTCAGAGACCGTGGGAAAATTCAGAAAACTAAGATTCCTCATCATCTCATTTACCCCAAAACCTAAAGCCGAAAATACATCCTGCTTAGCTTTTTCCAGTCTGAAATGTGCGGTGTGTTTGTCTAATAAGTCATTTTTATCATAAGCTGCCTGAAGTTTTTATCCAGGGTGATTCATCTATTATGTTCTGAGAATGTTCCTTCTTGGGAGTAATAACTCAAGGGGTTTTATGTGTTGTAAGCACTGGCACTCAAGACTGTGCCCTCAAATGGTGGGGAATCGTCGGCCGTGATGGATGGCCAGTGCTTGGCTGAACGCTGCCCCCGACAGGCTCGTTCTTGTAACCCTTGCAAGCTCGTGGTTTCTATCACGTGATCTTCAGGGTTTCTGTTGATTTAAATGGCTTTGCTTATCATCACATTTCATGGAAGGTTACCTAGTAGGACCGGCTTCAGTCATTTTGGTCATTTGGGCTTTAGGGTCAGGCGGTTCCCATGCTGATTTGGTCTGGGAATGGCTTACGTGTGAACACCTGTTGGACTGTCTGATGCTATATGACAGAGATGGGAGTGTGTCCTCTGGGATGGAGTGGGGGGCCTGGCTCGTTCCAGGGATGCACAATTGACCTGGAAACCCATAGGCTCTGGGGGGCAAGGGGCCGTGTCACTGATGACCGATATGGTTTTCCATCATGGCACCTATTAGGGCAGGAATATTAAAGTTGTATCAGGGGCGCCCGGGGGGCTCAGTCGGTTGAGCGTCCCACTTTGGCTCAGGTCGTGATCTCACAGTTCGTGAGTTCGAGCCCCGTGTCGGGCTCTGTGCTGACAGCGTGGGGCCTGGAGCCGGCTTCTGATTCTGTGTCTCCCTCTCTCTCTGCCCCTCCCTTGCTCGCATTCTGTCTCTCTCTCTCAAAAATAAATGTTAAAAATGTTTTTAAATTTTTTAAATAAAAAAAAGTTGTAGCAAATACACATACATGCACGTGGGCGTGCACATGTACACAAGCAATAGGCACACACACACAGGTACACACACAGGCACGCAGACACGGTCATGTACACACACAGACTCATACCCACACAGACAGGCATGCACACACACAGATACACACACAGGCATGCACACACACAGGTACACACAGAATGCACAGGCTCCTTGCACCCCGACATCCAGTCGCCTGCCCACCTCTAAGAATTCGCTGCTCCTCTGCTCTCTTCGTCTTCCAGTCCTGGGTGGTGCACAGGGATCAGGGACCTTCTTGCTGACATTGCCGGATAGGGTCACAGTATGCACTGCCTGAGTCGGAGGGAGTCTGTATTTGTAAGCCACTAGATTTGTACGAAAATTCCCTGCTCCGTTTGTGTTCAGAGCAGAGGTTGTGGTGATGAGGCCTTTGAGGGCTGCGCTAGCCCGTCTTGACCCGAGTAGACCCGCTCTCTGGGACAGTGGTGAGTGATCGGGCGGCGGGGGGGGGGGGGGGGGGGGGGGCGGGGCTGCAGGCTCGGAGAGGGAGCGCCCAGCCAGGAGGGGGACACGGGAGGAGCATCTCCCAGGAGGGGTGTCACGATGGGAAAAGGAAGGTGTGAGATCTCAGGCATTATGGTGGATTTGTTCACTTGCTGTCCCTGACTCTGGACCTGAGCCCTGGCCAGCGGGACACCCTGTGGTGCTCGTGGTTCTCGTGAACGTGGGGGCAGGAATGTGCCTTGGGATAAAGCCAGCCAGAGTATCCGCCTCGAGCTACCAAAGTATCCACCGTGAGCTACCGGTCGGCAGGCGTCACCAGCCTTTTTCCATCGAGGCCAATGGCACAAAGGAAGAGTGATCCTTGTAATTTAAAACACACCCAGAGCCAGACGTTATTGTGAAAATGCATCTGTCTGGACTTTTTGATAATGACCAGGGGTCTGGATCAGTTTGCCCCACTCGTCTGTCAGGGCATATGCTGTGTGTCTGGTACAGGATGTCCCTGAAAACTCGGGCTGTTACCGAAACAGAAGAAACCCAAAAGGGAGAGGCTTTCCAGGATTACGGTGCTCTGGAAACATGTGCTTGGCGTGTCCTGCAGTCAGACCCCCGGAAGCAGGAGACTGACACACGGGAAGAGGCCGTCACTTTCGGGGAGGTTGTTTCATCCTGGAGTGACAAGAAGACCCAGCCTGCTGACCTCGCGGTGGGGGGACCGTCCCCCTGGACCCGGCATTGACTTCCCCACAGCCGAGTCCCCTAGTCTAGTTGGGCGGTCTTGGAAAGAGTTCCGGCGCACCTGTGAGTGGCCGCCGGCCCCGGGGGAGGGAGGCAGGTGTACAGAGCTGAGGGACGGGGTCCAGGGACCGGGAAGAGCTGGGAACAGTGGAGCGACCAGCCCAGGGACGCCCCACAGAGGGCGATGTGCCTGCTTCCCATTCTGTGCCCACCCGCGCTGGCAGCAGGAGCTGCCTCCGTGTCCCCTCAGCAGATGGACACAGAACGGCCCACGTGCCAGGCGCCCTGGTCCCTGCGGAGTTTTGGCATCGGTAAGAGGGGCGACCTTGAAGAAACACCTCTGCGAACATTGCAGAGCCACAAGGGCTCTGCCCCACAAGGGCTCTAAGCCCACCTGAGGCTTCTGTGGAGTCAGGGCACCGGGCCCTCCGAGAGTCTGCAGCAGGGACCCTGGAAGGGGGGCAGAAGTAAGCCGGGCAGGCCGGGCTGGGTGGGCAGCAGGGCATGTGGCTCTCGGTGACCACAGAGGCCCCTTTATGAGCCTGCAGCTCTCCTGGTCACGTCGGGCCGCACACCAGCTCTGCACACACTCTCATCAGACTTGGACGTGACTTGAGTCGGCTCCGAAATGGAAACACAAGAGGAAAGGGCCTTGGCCAACAGGGTCCTGATCACCTAGAGCGGTGGCTCTCCAAACGTGACCCAGCCCGCACTGCAGCACCGCGGCTAGAAATGCAGGTGCTCGGGCCGCCTGGGCGGCTCAGTCAGTTAAGCGTCAGGACTTCGGCTCAGGTCGTGATCTCACAGTTCATGAGATCGAGCCCTGCCTCAGACTCTGTGCTGACAGCTTGGAGTCTAAAGTCTGCTTTGGATTCTGTGTCTCCCTCTGTGTCTCTCTCTCTAAAACATAAATAAACATTAAAAATATTAAAAAACCAAAAAGAAACGCAGGTTCTCATTCCCCCCAGGCCGTTGACGTTCGAGATTGGGGGTGGGGCCAGCAGGTGACTTACATGCACACTCAAGTTTGAGAACCGTTGCTGGGGGGTTGGAGCCAGCAGCCGGGGGTCCGGACAGATGTCTACCGCAGTTGTGGTCACATGTAGGCTGACAGACAAGCGCAGGTCGCCGTGCAGCACGGCGTCCCGCCGTCAGCGGGAAGAATCGCCTCAAATGCGCAAGCTAAACCTCACGGGGCTGAGGAAGACGCCATCAGCGTTGACTTTGCCGTCCAGGTTCCGGCGTCTGTTTCCCTGAGTGTGAAGGACCTCGGCTCGAGTCGGGACGTTACATCCTGAGACTCACCTGTGTCCACCGCTCGGTCCCTGGCACCTAGATCAGCGCCTGGCGCCTGGGAGCTGAGGGACCCCTATTTGTGAACGCAGGAGTCGATGACAAAGCATCCGCTCCCTTCCTAACGATTTCAGCACCGTTTCCGTGACAAAGACGATGGCCAGATCTCTCGCTTCTCGGTTTAGACGCGTCATTAGCGGGACCGGAGGGAGCCCCGCGCCGTGCTGCCGATGACAAGGACTCCGCTCTCAGCAGAGAGGTAGTGGGCGCGCACAGACGCGGACACACGGGGCCAGCGTGAACCCTGCGGCACAGCCGGGAGGGGCTCCGAAGGCCCTAGAGTGCGAAGCGCAAAGACCAGAGGCATGGCGGTGCTGAACGCTCAGACGGACGTCACAGGCAGCGAGGAGCATCTGCCTCCGTCGTGGATGAGCCTGATAATTTGGAAACCGGACACGAACCCGCCCGTGACGTTTTATTCCGGTTGCTGTAGTCATGTATTGAGTCTGAGCTGTTGACGGCTGTCGCTGAGGTTGGTTTTTGAAGAGAAGGGGGTGAACCTCACCGAAATGTTCCAGCCCCACGTGCTTATCGGCTGGAGCCCGGCTCTTCCCCGCCAGGGGCCCGGCCAGCCTTTACCTAAACAGGGGAAGAGAAGAGAAAGAACGAGCCCCCAAAGATGCTGACCCCCGCCATCAGAGCGCCTACCCCAGGGGGTTTGAAAAAAGCCACCTCGACGGAGCCTCTGCTCACAGCACGTCCCCGGAAGGAAGCAGGAGACCGCTGGCTTCTCACTTGCAAGCCGACCTCAGCTCCGGAAAACCGGCCCCGGGGCTCGCTGACTTGAACGGCTCCCGGCTTGCACACTCGTGCGTTTCGGCCAGCAGCCCGTGTCGTGCGCGCCCCGGTGCTGCACGGATCTGTCCTTGCATTTCACAGCAACCATCTGGCTCGCCCACCCCAGGCATCCCCGGTGTCATCTGACCCCGTCTTCTTGTAGGTGCTCCTTCGTCGGCTACGTTCTGGACACTTTTGAACCAGGAGCCTTGTTTGAGCACAATCTACATAATTCAGGCGAGACATCAGACAGCTCTCCTTTTGGACGGACGTGCTGCTGCTGGCGTTGGTTGCTCTGTCCCCCTGGTCGCCCATCCCCTGATTTCTTGCACCCGGTCGAGCTCAGATGGACCCGCTCTCGTAGTCGGTGGGGTATGCGTCCGGCCGGCTGGTGAAGGGCGAGCCCAACACGAGGCTCCTCCTGGCTCTGCTGTGCTCGGTTGCCTTCGGGTGGCAGGGCCTACGTGTTTCAGAACAACGCCCTCAGGAGGATGCCCTCGAATCCGGGCTATTGGTCCACCGCTTCCAAGCAGGCATCCAGAGTCCGGGGATTTGGGCTTGGTTTTCTCGAGCCTCTGGGGTAGTTGGCTTGTCAAGTTTTTCCCAGGAAAGAGCCCCAGAAAAGGTGCCTTGGTGATTGCAGTCCGTGTAGGGCAACTGTTTCTGATGCCTGACCCGTCACCTGGGCAGGCCCCGGGGACCTCCTGGTACCCCCAGATAGGCACGAGTTTCCTTGTGTTCTAAGACCATACACAGCTCAAGGCCATTTTAGAGCTCCAGATCCTTGTCCCCTGTGTCCACACCTGGGGTTAATCCAGAATCTGGTCAGCCCCCCACAGTCGCCGGGGATCTGGGTGCAGGGGGAAGCCTGGAAGGGAGGGTGGCCCAGCACCACGGCCGTGGGTGACTGCTGTGCACCTGTTTCCCGCAGTGCACGGCCAGCTGTGGGGGGTGGCGTGCAGACGAGGGCCGTGCAGTGCCTGGCGGGCGGCCGGCCGGCCCCAGGCTGCTTCGTGCACCAGAAGCCTGCAGCCTCCCTGGCCTGCAACACCCACTTCTGCCCCATCCCAGAGAAGAAAGGTGAGTGTCCGGGCCCCTCGGCTTGGCCCTGGCTTTTCGGGGGTGGCGCTGTCAGGTTTCCGGAGCGGTTCCTAGTGGGCCTGAGACATGGGGTACCTGCTACGCCATTCCCCGCTTCCCATGCCCGCCTCCCATTTGCCCCAAAACGGCTCACGGTGGGTGTCCCCTGCAGGGATGCCCTCAGCAGCTTCAGCGCCCGTGGGACCCCCCCCCCCCTGCCCCGGGACACCAGCTAACGCGGCATCCGCTGCTTTTCAGACCGCGCCTGCCGAGACCACTTCCCTTGGTGCCCCCTGGCGCCCCGGCAGGGGATGTGCAGCCACCAGTTCTACGGCGAGCGGTGCTGCAAGACCTGCTCTGCATCCAACCTGTGAGGCCCGGGGGGCCCCTTCCAGGGCGGAGAACGCGAGGGGTGCTGCGTCTTCAGCCCCCGTCAGCTGTGCGCTGTGCATCGGAACTCGGCCAGAGGAGATCGAAGCTGGGAGAACTGTGTTCAGCCATCTGTCGGGACAGAGTGTGTGTGCACGCACGCGCGCGCGTGTGTGTGTGTGTGTGCACATCGTGGGTCTGAATGCATGCATGGGCACACGTGCACACAAGTTTTCGGTTGAAGCATGGAGGCAGGCAGGAGGCCCACGCTGCAGACCCACAGTGGTGCTCACTCCCCCTTGTGCTCCAGCTGAATCAGGTCAAAAAGACGGAAGGAGCTGAACTTGGTAAACGCTAAATGTGTGGTGCTTTGGAAAAAGAAGGAAAGGCCGTGGAATTAGGAATAAGTGAAGAAATTCTGCCCCTAGGTATGCCGGCCTCCCTCCGGCTGAGGAGGCCCCTTCCCAAGGTCTGGAACAACCGACTCCCTCTGGAGAAGCAGCTGGCGGGGACGGCCCCCCGGGCGGTGTCCCCAGGGCCGCCTCGGCCTGCCCCAGCAGCAAGCTTCTCTTTGCTGGGACCTGCTGCTGGGACGAGAGCTGGGTGTCGCCTCTGAGGGGTGCCGCCCTGCCGGGGAGAGGCCGGGCTCCCGACTCTGTGTCCCCATCACAGACTTTGCCCTGGAAACAGGAGACATGAAATCGTGCTAAGGTGCTTCCCTCCCTTTCAGACTCCTGAGCTGGAGGAGAGGACTTCTGTATCCTCTGTTCTGTCCTTCCCAGGTATTTACAAGTGAGTGTTTCTGTTCAACTCATTCCTTCCTGCGTTTCTCTCCCAAAACAATAGAATTAATTACAGGTTCTACCAGAGCCGCCTGGTGACCCGTGACACCCAAACCCCCCTGTCCTGATGAGGTTGTGGTCGGTCCTGCCCGGACAGACGTCAGCTGACGTGCACACCTCAGAACCCCAGGTCTCGTTTCTGTGTGTCGTGCTGTTTTTAAACTTCTTTCCGTGAGTTGCGGTGGTTTTGCAAGACCGGTTGGAGAGAAGGCCAGCATTTCCGGTTGAAAGCTGCACAGCAGGCCCCCGACACCCTGCCCGCTGCTGGTGCTGCTTTCTGTTCTCTTTTCCTAGGCTATAGCTCCATTCGGAATGGGCACCGAGATATTTATATTTGCTGAAGTTTTATAATAAATTTTATATTGTACCACTTGCTTCTGACCTGCTCACGATTCCTCACGAGTTTTGCACCTGAGATCCCCGGGCTGGCACGGAGGCGGGGAACTGGTCCAGGGACAGAGAGCTGGGGCCCTGGAATCCAACAGAACATTCCGGAGCTGGTCTCATAGTGCCCCTCACTGAGGAGGCTCTGGGGAAGACGGCAGGTGACTGGTGATGGAGGTGGCCAGTGTGGGGTGGGTGGTGCCCCGGTCCGTTCAAGGGTAACCCTTGACCCTGTGTTCCCTGCTTTATTAGGCAGCGGTCTCTAGGGAAACAGAAATGACAGGTGTTATACAGGAAGAGAAGAGAGCTTTATGTTAGGGAATTGGCTCCCTGATGATTATGGGGGGCGCTGGCAAAGCCAAAGTTTGCAGGGCAGAAGGCGGGAACGCAGGCAGAGCCGCAGTCTTGAGGCCGAATTCCTTCTGCTCAGGGAAACCCCCCTCTTTGTTCTTATGGCCTTCAACTGATTGGGTGAGGCCCACCTACGTTATGGAGGCTCCATCTGGATCACTCCGAGCCTACTGATTTCGCCGTTAAATGTTAATCGCCCGTGAAATCTATCTTCGTCGCAACACCAAGTCTCGCGTTTGACCAAACGGGTGGGAACCGTAGCTCAGTCGAGTCGCTGTGTGAAATTAACCAGCACACCACTCCCCCCGGGCCTGGGATAGACCAGCCCTGATGGGGCACCACGGAACGTCCGCTGTCAGAAGCGCGTTTCCTGGCGTGGCTGGCCCCGCTCGCTCCCGGAACCGGCCCCGCTCGCAGACAGCCCCAGCTGCCGATGTAACACAGCAAACCTATACCGTCTCGGCTGGCACACGAGCCCACCCGTGTGGGAAGTAATCGTAAACCCGTTCCACAGACAGGAAGTCGGGATTGCAAATGTGTATGGTTTTGGCTGGTGCCACAGCCAGAGGACGCCGAGCTGGGATCCTGCAGGCCTCGGGCAGCTTATTCGAACGTCAGGAATCTCCCTGACCCACCAAGGCAATGGGGCCGCTCCCCGAACCTGTGTCCTTCAGATTCCTAGTAACCCTTCTACTGTTTTCAGTAACCCTTCATTGGACAGGTGCAGGGTGCGAAAATGGGCGGACGTGGCTTCGCCTTCCAGGACTTCACGTCCCATTGGGAAACATCAAAGCGATGTGTCACAAGGACAGGGACGGGCAGGGGAGGGGGAGATCGGCGCCGGTGAGCAAGCGAAGAGGTAGGACCGACCAGAGGGGGGCAGCCGTCAACCTGGGCATGTCCTGCTCCGGGTCTGTCCCCCAGCCTGGCCTCACACATGCCCTGGAAGGGGTTAGGGCGCTTCCCAGCTTCGCCTGTGTTAGTCCCTGACCAGAACCTTCATCAGCACCATTTCAGCAATGAAATGGTGCAGGGGGTATGTGCCTTGACATTTATTTAGCATTGCTCATGCCAAGCAGAGAGGTGGGCGCCGTGTGTGTGAAACCCCACTTGGCCCCCCACCGTGGGGGGATATGCCGACTTCCCCTTCACACACAGCCTGCCCCCTGTGAAGCCCCCCATCCGTCCCGTGCCGGCCATGGCGGGCTGTAGGTCAGTGCACCTATGTCTGCCGCTGGGAACTCTGGGAGCCTCCCAGACTCAGGAGATGCATACAGGGACTGGAATCTTCAACTCCGTGTCTGGAACCCTGCTCTACCCACCCCCCACCCCAGTGCCCTGGAAAATTCTAGCCGATGGACAGTCTCTCCTTAGGAGTGACGGGCGTGGGATTTTTCTCAGCAACCTGACTTAGCTCCTCCTGAAAATGTCTGTTCCCAATATAATCTCCGTACTTGGAGCTGGAAGAGAGTTCTCGGTGCAGAGTTCACAGGTCCCGTGGGGATGAAGTCAGAATCCGTGCAGAGGGAAAGATCCCCCCCCAACGAGCCCTCATAGGAAATGTCCAAATTCTAGGCATGAGTGGGTCCCCAGATGCCCATCACTCACTGCCACCTTTTCTAGGGGCCACACTGAGGGCTGAGTGAGGAAGAGCTGATCCTGGAAACCACAGCTGAGGGGCCTCCTCACTCTGGGTTCTGGACCCTGGAGGTCTCGTTGACCCAGCTGCTGACGAATCCCTGGGGCGAGAGTGGATGTGACCAAAGATTGGGCTGACGGGAGTCACAGGGACCTCGCGATAAGCTGGGGAACGCACCGGCCAGCTAGACGCTGACATGCAGCTGTGTCGTCTGCTTTGAGGACACCGGGAGTCCCCTCTCCCAGTGGCTGTGGTGGCCTTTCTCTTGCTTGTACCCCAGCTCACAGCAGAGGTCATGATGGAGACACAGAGAACCTTTTCTGCACTGGGCTCACCTCTCAGGAGCTGAACCGGAGGCTGAACCACACCTAGGGGTGACCCTGTCACCATGCCCCGGGAGCCACACGCCTGGGACTGAAGGCCGCCCCAGGAATTCCAGGGGGAGCAAGGCCGCCATGTTGGGAGCGCCCCAGGCAGATAAGCCAGGTACACAGCGGTCACCCAGGCCGTGTCCTCCCCGCCTGTCACCACCTGACTCTCCCAGCACTCCTGCAGATGAAGACACTCCCCCACCCAGCTCGGCAGCCCCAGCTAGGAGAGTCTGCAGGGAGGCTGCACGGTGAAGGGAGCCTCCCCAGCACCCCGGCCCTGTGCCTGCACCTTCCGGAGACGCTCCCCGAAAGTCTGCGTGTTGCTCACCTTTGCAGACGACAGTCTCTCGTGGTCACGAGGCTGCCCCTCCACGGACCAGCACGGAGGCCTCGCCGAATCTGCTCTCCTCGGGCGAAGGAGGCCAGCCTGGCCCCCACCTCACCGACCCAGGCCCCGTCCGCCAACCCCCGCCCTCTGGGGTTCCGTGTGCTCCCTCCTGGCTTCCCGCCCACGGCCTTCACCGATGCCAGCGTGGGGCTTGGCCCTCCCGACGCAGAGCCTCTCGCCCCTTCCCTCGCGTGCCGGAGTGCTGTGTCGAGGTCACTGGGTTCGCTGTGCCGTGGGCTGGGTCCCCAGGACTTCATCATCTCCCGGTTGCCAGTGTGTGCCCTCAAACATGTCCCTCTTCCCCCGCCCCCGGGATCCGGCCACCACCGTTGTCTCAAAATAGATCCACCACACGACCCAGTCTCTCCACTTCTGGGTGTTTGTTTGCCCAAGGAAAATGCGGACAGGATCTCGGAAAGATACCTGCACCCCCGTGTTCATTGCAACACCATCCCCGGCAGCCGGGGGGTGTGAACAACCTAAGCGCCCACGGATGGGTGAGCGAGCGGACAAAGACGAGGTGTCTACACGCACGAGGGAATACTCTGAGCCATGAGGAAGAAGGGAATGCCACTGTTTGGAACCACGTCGATCAGCTGGAGGGCATTAGGCCACGTGCCACGAGTCAGAGAAAGACAGATGCCTGCAATCTCGCTTGTAGGCGGAATCTAGAAAAGCATGGGCCGCCGCCTTAAGGCTGGTGGCGACCAGGAATGGGGTCCAACCCTAAGTCCGGGAGGGAGCGCCCGCCCGGCCACTGAGCCCCTTGGGGCCACAGGACAGACTCCCGGCCCCTCGAGAGCCCTCTCCTTCCGTCCTGGCTTTTCAGACTTTTATCTCGGGAAGGAAGGCAGCTGTCACGTAGACATAAGAGAAAGCACCTCATTCGGCAATGTTTGCAAAATCCTTTACAAGAAAACATCGTAGGAAGAGACTGAGGTTGAAGGTCAAATAGAAAGCAGCCCCGACATCGAATATCATTAATTTCAGCAAATTACGTTTGAAACATGAAAAGTAATCAGTCTGTTTTCCACATGTATTTTTTATCCGTAGAAGTTAAAGAGCATTCTTTTTCTTTTAAGTTTATGTATTCATTTTGAGAGAAAGAGTGTGGGCACGTAGGAGGGGCAGAGACAGAGGGAGTCAGAGAACCCCAAGCAACGTGGGGCTCGAACTCACCAACTTCAAGATCATGACCTGAGCTGGAACCAAGAGCCAGACACTTACTAGACTGAGCCACCCGGGTGGTCCTTAGAGAGTGTTCTTAGAGGCTCTCGTTCCCTCTGCCGGGTCCCAGATGTCACTGTCACCCACGGAATTCACCAGCCCCTTCCCCCGTACAGGATCCTGCCCTTTAAAAGGGCATCTTCCCGAAGACACGAGCGATTTGCAGCGTAGTAAAACCTGCCTTGTCAGGGGTGGCCTCCCCCGGTGCCAGACGCTCAGATGCGTCAACGCTGGTTCCCTCGGGCGTGGGCAGCCTGGGTGCCTGGTGGGGGGAGAGGCAGCCCTTCTGGAACGTGGTCTTACCGCGAGCCGAAAGCCGGGTCGGCGCCGACAGCCTCACCTGGGTGGCAGGCGGGTGGGCGGGTCCCGGAAGGCTGGTGCCCGAGCCAAGTGGCGGGTCAGCATCGCCTGCCCTTTTGTCTGTTGCTCTGTGATCATCCACCTGCCCCCGAGTCTGGACACCTGTCTTAAAGCCGAAGAGGGAAGCCTGCGGCTCGCGGCGGGGACAGCGGCCTCCAGCTGCCCAGCCTGAAGCTTCTCTCAGGTGAGCAGACACACAGGATAGAGCGGAGTTGCCCTCAGGGGTGACTCTTTGCCCTAGAAGCAAAGACCCCCAGCGTGACCTTGGGCAAGCCATTTCACCTCTCTGGCGGTTGGGTTTATTATCCATAAAAAAAAAAAAAGTCATTCGATTTTTCAGGTTTCTCAGAAATTCTAAGGCGCTGGCCTTTCCACTTCACTTACGATTAAACCGATCCTTCAGTGGAGGTCGTGGGTCAGCCCTGAGAACAGGACCCAGGCCCGTGTCATCTGGCTGGAAGGGAGGGAAGTGCTCCTGCATTAGAAGAGGGCCCTGGGGAGTTTGGAAGGATCATCGTGGCGATGCCTGGCGAAACCCTTACACGTACGCTCAGGCACTCCCAGACTCCAAGTGGGGGGCAGAGCAGGGCCTCCTGGAGTTCTCCCGGGGGCCGGGCGGGGACCCCAGAGCTGGGTGTCCAGGGCGACCTGCTCACCTCCTAAGGGAGGAGCCCAGAGGCAGCACTGAGGGTCCTTCTGTCCCAGGTCCTCAGCAGGAGCCATACCCCAGCCCACGTGCCCGCCACGCTCACCCTACGGCCACCCATGGTCACCGGCCTGGGCAGAGCTCCTGGGGTCCCGCCTGCGTCAGCTTCCGGCCTGTGACTCACCGTGACTGCGATTTCTTCTTCTGACCTCGGGGGTTTGGATGGCTGGTCCCGGCGGCTGACTCCCCAGCTGGGGGCTGAAAACCCCAGAGGGTTCCTGCTGAGTCTGCAGATTGTGAGTTTCCGTCTGCGGTCTGGACGGAGACTCAACAGCACCCATGTGTCCTGTGGCTACGAGGCGAGTGGATGCCGGGCCCTGGCGGGAGCTCGGGCCCCTGTGGATGCCGCACCGTGTCCATGATCCCCCCAGAGCGCCACATGCCCTGACTCATTTCAGCCCACGATCCGCGGTGTGGAGTGCCCCCAGCCCCTGAGTTACTTCACACAGAAAGCCATGCCTTCCCGTCGGGGCTCCGGGGGCCACAGAGCTGCCTGCCCTGGAGGGCGCCTCCTACAGGTACGGATGTGGGCAGATAGGTCTCTGTCTTCCGGAGCCGGGGCACCTAACTATCCCATCGTTATGCTTAGGCTCAAGCCTGAGGGGAAACGGACCAAATATTTGTTCAGCTTTAACTGTCTCTCATTTTCAAGTGAGCTCAGCAGCTGTGGAATGTGCTGTACTGTGTCATTCTTCTGTCCCCTTCAAGGCCACTCCCAGGACCCTGGACGACTCTCTCCCCCAGCACGCTGCAAGCTGTGGACGGAACCGTGTGCCCCCAGATTCATATGTTAAAGTCCTAACCACCCCCCCATGTGGCCGCGTTTGGAAATGGGCCCCGTGAGGAGGGGATTCAGGTTAAATGAGGTCCTAGGATGAGGCCTTCATCCCGTAAGACTGAGGTCCTCATCAGAAGAGGAAGAGAAGGTCAGGCCGTGGCGGCCTCTTGCTCCCACATGGAGGCAGGACCCTGAGTGGTGGCCCCGGCCGGAGCTGAGGCCGGCATCCACCTCACCGCCACGGCGCTCTCAGCCTGCCCCTCTGTCATGAGATCGAGCCCGACATCAGGCTCTGGGTGGACAGTGTGGAACCTGCTTGGGATTCTCTCTTCCTCTCACTCTGCCCCTCCCTTCACTCACACTCTCCCCCCCCCCCCCCCGCGAAAGAAAGAAAGAAAGAAAGAAAGAAAGAAAGAAAGAAAGAAACTTAAAAAACAAATACAAGTGGCTAACAAATACTGAGTATTTAATAAAGATTATTTGAAATCAAGTGGAACTGCCCAGGTTATAGATCTATGAACAGACCCACGGAAGGAGAAGGGAGCAGGAAGGGCATGAATGGGGGAAGCCAGGGGCGGGGTCTGGCTTCCTCCTGTAAAGTAAATATGTGAAAAATATGAAACGCTTTGTAACGTGAAGCCCTACAAAGGGCGGGACATGGCTCTGACAGAGTGGCCACGGCTCAGTGGTGGTGACTCATCACTTGGAAAAGTCATCTTTGTCCACATATCACAGATCTTTTTTTTTTTTAATGTTTATTTATTTTTGACAGAGAGAGGCAGAGCGTGAGTGGAGAAGGGGCAGAGAGAGAGGGAGATCCAGGATCCGAAGCAGGCTCCAGGCTCCGAGCGGTCAGCGCAGAGCCCGACGTGGGGCTCGAACTCACAGACCATGAGATATGACCTGAGCCAAACTCAGACGCTGAACCGACGGAGCCCTCCAGGCGCCCCTACATATCACCGATCTCTTTGCGTGTCCTCTCAGTTGCTATCTTCTGACAAAGGAAAACACAACTAACCACTGGAGACACCTTCCTTTTCTCCTGCTCAACCATCATGTCTTCCTAACTGGGGCTCCGTGAGGGGCAGGCGTGGCAAAGGGACACCAGATATGCACCTTTCCTGACGTGGAGCTGTACGTAAAGAAAACCCACTTCCCTGGCTTTGCCAGGATCCCCCATCCTGGTTCAGATGACAGGAGATGTTCTTTGTGAATGTTCTCAAATCACAGAGCTCAGGGGCCAGTGGTGAGTGCGCATGCGTCACTCTGGGGATCAGCAGTCTGTCCTCCATGCCAGGACCACAAAGCCTCCGGCTTCTAGGCTCACAAAGCCCAAGAGACTTTTCACCCCAGGAATAGCCTCAGTTCCTCCTTCTCTCTGATTTCCTCTCTCACCCGGTTCTACCCATCCTCGGACAGTTGAGATAGTTGAGCCTCAGATATCCCGTAACACCGATTAGACAAGGTTGTCCCCAGAATCACAAAGGGTAAAGATACCAGACGTTGAGTAAGCATGTAGATCCGTTCTTTCAATCCCGTTCATCACTAGCCGTCTGTGTGTAGTGCACGGGCTGCTGTTTGAGGAACTAGTGTAAGCGTGTGATCCACCCCTGTCCTGAGCCGCTGTCCAATTATTAGGGAAAGAAGTTTCTCGGGTGTGAAGCAGTGAGCATCTCACATGAAAGGGTATACGAATGACACTGTGGTGCAGGCGTTGGGTTTGGGTGAAGGCAACAAGAGGAGCCACTTGGCACCGTAGGTGGAACATTCCGGGCTCTGGGAGGAAGGGACAAAGGCTGAGGCCACAAGAAGAGCAAAGGAAGCAACGTGTCAGAAGCACGTGTCACCGTGTGAAGCATGCATTTGGGCTGGGTGCATGGCTGGAACGGGGGAGGAGGCGGCGGTGGGAAGGCACCTGTCTCACAAGTCCGGTGTGGCTGGAGGCGGGGCTGGAAGTGGCTCCAGGACAAGCTGAGACGTCGGCAGCCACTGAGGGAAGGCTGCCCAGTCAGGAAGCTGAGTTGTGGGGCTTGGGAAGGACATGAGGGCAAAACCAGAGGTTCATCCTCAAAGGAAGCCCTCCTTCCAACGTGCAAAGGACCGAGGAAAGAGTAAGGAGCACCAGCGAGAAAGCTGGAGAGGAAATTTCTGGAAGCAGAGAAACTACTGAGGACGGAATGAGCCACCAACTGCCCTGAGCATCTGGAAAATATGTCCGAAGAGCGACTGCACCTCACAGAGGACGGAGGGCCTCGCTGCACTGATGGCAGTGTGACCCTTTTTCTCCTGGTTTCCTAATTCTCCTGCGTTGATTACATGGTTTCTCAACAAGTAGTAAAGGAAATTCCCAGGAATTTTTTGTTAAGTTGATGATGAGTTTTCCTTGAGAAGTTGGGTTTTCCCCAAGAAGGCACCACTACATCAGGGGAGGAGAATTCTGGTCCACGGATGGTGGTCCTGCCCATTGGGGAACGGTGAGTGCCCTTATCCCAAACTGAATGCCGGCCATGGCCTCCGTCAGCTGTGACACATGAGGACATGCCACACCCTCCCAGGGCTCTCAGGGGGTAGGGGTGTTTTCCCAGGGAGAGCCATGTTGGGCCATGCTAAGATAACATCGCCAGTGTAAGTTTGGTCTAAGCTCGGGTGCCCATCTCCAGCCTGAGGGCTTAGCTGATGCCTGTTCAGAGGCAAAGGGCAGTGAAGAACAGGAATAGAAACAAGTAATTACACTTTGGTAATAGAAGCATGAAAAACATCAAGTCCAGAAGCCAGTGGGTGTACAGAGAGGGCCTGGGAGGGCTTCCCCTTAACAGGAGAGATGGGGATGGAGTCTTAAACAGGAGGCCAGAGCACTTCGGGATTGGTACCACATGCAGAAAGACACAGGGTCGTGAAATATGTTTTCTTACAGCAGACACACAATTTGTAAACACTCAGCAGTTCTGTCTATTGTCAAATAATTTTGAACATGACAATTAAAATCAATGAAAATTTTAAGAGATGAAGGTTCAGTGAAAACCACCCAGAAACGAGTTTATGAAACTCTGACTTTAGAAAGAAAAATAATTCAGATAATAGATCTCAATTTTTTTATTTACAAGAAAATTTCAACCAAGACAATTCAGTGGGGGAAGGAACAGTCTTCTCGACAAATGGCCCCGGGATGGTGGATACGCATGTGAGAACGAATGACGCTGGACCCCAACCTCACACCATGTGCAAAAATGGACTCAAAGCAAAAATTGACTCAAACACCTAAATACAAGAGCTAAAACTACAAAACTCTTAGAAGATGTAAATCTGCATTATCTAATATTCAGAATAAAGAACACTTAACTAGTTAACAATAAAAATACAAATCACCCAAGTTAAAAATCGGCAAAGGAATTGAGCAGAGTCCAAAGAAAGTATACCAACGGCCAATAGGCACATGAAAAGATGTTAATCCTCAGTGGTCTTTAGGGAAATGAAAATCAACGCTGCAGTGTTGCAGAGATAGTGCTTCAGACTCTCTAGGTTGGCTGCGATAAAACACACACACAAAATAACACCTGTTGGTGAGGATGTGCAAAAGTTAGTACCCTTGCTGGTGGGAAGGTCAAGTGTTGTAGCCGCTGTGAAAAACAGTTTGGAGATTCTTCAACGAGTTAAACATAGAATTACCATAGAATTTAGCAACTCCACTTCTAGCATATATTCAAGAGGAGTGAACACTTGTTCACACAAAAACACGCCCACCAATTCATGGCGGCGTTGTTCATGACGGCCGAGCCCAGCCTGGAGGGTCACCTACACAACAGACTTACATTGGGAGTAAATGTTACTTCTCTCTCCTCATGGAAACATCTATTAAGAGCCTAACAATAGGGGCACCTGGGTGACTCAGTTGGTTAGGCATCTGAGTCTTGATTTTGGCTCAGGTCCTGATCTCGTGGTTTTGTGGGTTTGAGCCTCGCGTTGGGCTCTGCACCGATGCCATGGATCCTGCTTGGGATTCTCTCTGCCCCTCTTCTCTGCTCGTGCACGCTCTCTCTTTCTCTCTCTGTCTCTGTCTCTCAGAAAATGGCCTAATAGTCCTCACCCTTTTATAAGAAGTCAAGGAAGCACCAAGTTTGCCCGGGGCCCGCCTGGCACCACCTGCCACAGCCACTGGCCACTGTGTTTGCGACTGCCAATTTCTGCACCACTGCCCTCGTCCCCTGCCCGGGTTTCTGCGTGCTGCGGCTCCCACCGACATAGATCTCAGCTGCCGGAGAGGTTCTCACACAGCCTGGGGTGTGGCCATGCACCCACAGTCCCTGCTGGATTTGGCAAACCCAGGACCTGGGAGAAACTGGCCCAACTTCCCCTTCCCTTGTCCCGGGCACCTCTGTAAGCCACTTCCCGGAGTTGAGTTCAGAGCTCAAAGGCAAACTACTACCCCTGGATTTCCTTTCTTCTCAAAGATAGTAAACCATTTCTAGGGCGGGGCCTCCTTTTTTAATTCCTGTACTTTATGATTGATCCCGAATTGTCCACCTGGCGCCTCGAAACCGTCCAAATTTACGAAACCATCTTCATTTTGCCTCTTCGATTTGTATTCACATAATTCGGGGTAGAGTTGATTAGGCTTGGCAGCTCTGTCTCGGGGCCCCCCTCTCTCCTGAAGATTTGCGGCTGGAAGAAAACTGCGTGGGTCCCCAGAGAGCCAGACCCTTGGCTAGGGAGGCGAGGAGCTCAAAGGCAAAGAACTGAGGAAAGCCATTAACCGGCCAATCCGTTTCTGGAAGATGTATCGTGATGCGCCATGGCAAGGCGCTAGTCGTTAGTGATGAGGGGATCCGGGGAAAGCTGAGCCCGAACACGAGCGCACTTTTCCCAGGCCCCCCACCACCTCCTGCCCACCCCCCCTCCCCAGGGCCAGTGGGCCTCCCTGTTTGTGGAAGCCTCCAGATCTTTGTTTCCTCTTCGTATTAGTCATGCTACCTCCACTCAGCTCTCACACGCCAGGGCCCTCCCTCACGTCCCCAGACGGCTGCAAAGACATCCTCGCCTCTCTTTTTTCTCTTAATGGATTCGGATGGATTTGTCTCCAAGCGTCTGCAGAATCGGTTGCAGATGGAACCGTGTCGCTCTGGGCCGCTTCCCCGGGCGTCTTTCCTGGGGTCTGCGTGGAGGTTCGTCAGACGCGGACGCCCACCGGGGGTCTGGCACTCTGCTCCCAGACACCTCAATCCCCCATCAGGCATCTTCAGCCCTTCAAGCCGACTGGGAGTTTGTTTCGAGGAAAGCCAGCCTTTCTGCAGAACTGAAAACTGAATTCGACATCTCTGAGCATCATTAAGGATGGATGGACCACAGAGTCACTCTGCCACGGAGTACCTGGCCAGTGAGAGGAATATGGCACAGGGACCCGAACACCTGCCCACAATCCCCGCATTAACAAGAGGAACCCATCGCGAAAACACAGGCCGGCTCGTGGAAGTGATTTGTAGTGGGGAAGGGTGCTGGGGGAGGGAGGAGCCTCCCCTGCTCAGTCTAAATACATACATACATACATAAGATATAATTCACATACCATAAAATTCATCCTTTTATTTTGTTTTGAATTTTTTTTAACATTTATTTATTGTTGAGAGACAGAGAGAGACAGAGCATGAGCGGGGGGAGGGGCAGAGAGAGAGGGAGACACAGAATCCGAAACAGGCTCCAGGCTCTGAGCTGTCACCACAGAGCCCGACGTGGGGCTCGAACTCACAGACCTCGAGATCGTGACCTGAGCCGAAGTCGGACACTTCACCCGCTGAGCCACCCAGGGGCCCCAGATTTCATCCTTTTAGAGTATACTCTTTGGTAGTTTTTAGTGTATTCACAGATCCGTGCAAGCATCACCACGACCCATGCCAGAACATTCTCACCGTCTCCAGAAGAAACTCCCCACTATCAGCGGGTGCTTGGGCCCCTGGCAACGCCCAATTGCCATTCTGTCTTGACGACTAGGGCTGCTCTGGGCTTTTCCTACCCAAGGACTCACACAGTGCATGGCCCTGCGGCTGGCTTCCTTCACGGAGCATGCTTTCGAGTTTCAGCCGTGCTCTCGCCTGTATCGGGGCCTCATTCCTTGTTACTGCGGGTCATAGAACGCCCACATTTTGTTGATCCGTGCTTCAGTAGGTGGAGGCTTGAGTTCCTTCTAACGTTTTGTTACTATGAACAAGTGTGCATAGTTTTTGGATGGACATATGTTTTCCTTTGTCTTGCGTTTTCACCCAGGATTAGAATAACTGGGTCCTATGGAGATTCCTTGTTTAACATAGAGGAGCTGACGAACTGTTTTCCGAAGAAGCTGTACCACTTAGTGTGCCCACCAGCGAGTTGGGAGGGCTCCACTTCTGTTTTTTTTTTTAAGTGTATGTGCTTATTTTGAGAGAGGGAGAGAGAGAGAGAGAGAGAGAGAGAGAGAATCCCAAGCAGGCTCCACACTGTCAGCGCAGAGCCTGATGCGGGGTTCGAACTCCTGAAACCTGAGATTGTGACCTGAGCCGAAACCAGACGTTTGACTCTCCACCAACTGAGCCACCCGGGAGCCCCTCCACATCGTTATTATTGAATCTACTTATCTTTATGTGTTGTGGGTGTCGGTATATGATTTGCAAATATGTTCTCCTGCTCTGTGGGTTGTCTTATCACTTTCTTGAGAGTGGGGGTTTTTTTGAGAACAAGTTTATTTTTATAAAGTCCAGTGAGTACCTTTTTTTTTTTTTGCTTTTGCTTTTGCTTTTGGCCTCATGTCTCAGAAACAGATGTCTAATCCAAGGTCATAGAGATTTATGTGTATGTTTTCTTCCAGGAGTTTAATCTTTCTTTTTTTTTTTTTTTTTTTTTTTTGATGATCTACACTTTTCAAGGAGGACCAGTAAAGGGGGAAAAGAATTACCGAAAACATGAGTCAGTTCATTTTATTATGTTCTAAGCAACCCTAAGAGATTAGCGCCTGGCGTGATAGAGAGGACTGGTGCTTACGGCCACAAGGAAATAGTTCCACCGTGTGTTTTAGGGAGACTCCCGCTCACGCCTCCCGTGTCTCGTCCTGACCCATCACTGATGCTCTTGCCCTTTTCATCTCGCGTGCTGTTCCACCGAGCTGGTTCCGGCCAGGCCTTCTGCCGACCTCTGCCTTCCTCGGTCTGTTCCGCAGACCAACGTCCTCCTCGTCCCCTTCTTTCCAACAGCACCACCTGCGGCTGTGTGCCCCGCGACATGACCCTGGTGACTGGCCCTCTCCCAGCGTGTGGCTGGACTGTGACCTCCAGCGTGCTTCTCAGGCTCAGAGTAGAGCACAGGTGTCATTTTTATGCCGCGCGTAACACTAGAAACTTGAAACCCCTTAGAAGGACCAGTCGGCCTTTGGTCGGGTCCTCCTTGAATCACCCCGTGTGCACCTCTCGGCCCCTCAAGGCCCTTTCTTCCGATGCAAGCTGCACACATCGGCAGACTGCTTTGTCTTCCTGCAACAAGATGCTCACGGAGACGGTCCAGCCCCCTGTACATAATGTGTCAAATGTCCTAGGCCCTCAGCCCTCAGCGTGGAATTTCGACCTGTTCTTCCCTCTCTCCCAGACACAGAGCACAGCCCAATTCCACAAAGTGGCCTCCCCGAAACCGCCCGCATTGCCACCTGTGAGCCCTGAGTGGGCGGGGGAAGGCCGGACCCTGCTCCCATCGCTCTCTTCCAGGGCCCACAGCTGATACTTATGTACTCAGGAAATTAAGAAAAAATAAAACAAAAAAAACCCATTCAACCCACACATCCCACCCCTGGAAAAACCCAAGCACAGCCCTTTCCCAGGCAGCATCCGTAAGCCCCACATTTTCACAGATTTTATCACATGCCCCTCACGGCTGGAATTTCTCATTAATGCGCAGGGATTCCTGGAGCGTGTTCACTTTGGTCTTCTGTGGCCGTGCTGGGGGGCGGGGCAGTTGAAGCCAGATTCTGGCATCTTCCACACACTGCGACCCACCCATCCATTCTCCCCACCACTGTTACCAAGTAATTTTTTAAATTATTTATTTGTTTTGAGAGAGAGAGAGGGAGAGAGACAGAGAGAGAGAGACCATGCAAGTAGGGGAAGGACAGAGAGAGAATCTTAAGCAGTCTCCACGCCCAGCATGGAAGCCGACATGGGATTTGATCCCATGACCTTGGGATCATGACCTGAGCCGAATCAAGAGACAGACGCTTCACGGACTGAGCCACCCGGGCGTCCCAATTTACAAACGCCTTAGCAAATGACAAGAAGAAGGCAATCCTATCAATAGCCGGATCTCCAGAAACCTCTAAACTCAGTTTCTTGGAGCCCCAACATCACCCTCCCCTCCATAGTGATGTGGCAACAAAGGCCAGAAGGAAGTGGCAGGTAAGATTAAATTCCCTTATCACCTGCAGCCCATTGGCAAATACTTGAGGCAAATTCAGAGGAGAACTTTTCTCTAGGAACCCCCTACCGTCCGATGTCCTGATGTTAATGCCTCACTAGAGGGAAAACGGCCTTAGCTTGACAACAGCTGGGCCTCAGGGATCCTAGGAGCCCTCTGTAGCATAGGAGAGTCCTTCTGGAGGCCTCCCTTTGGGCTTCACCTCCCCAGCTCCCCAGTGAATAACCAGCCACTCTTCGCACCCCCACGGCAGCTTTTCCTGGCCCCTGCTTTCATCAAATCACCTTTTTTGCACCAAAGACATCTTCAAGGATTCTTTCTTGGCGGTCGGCTCCACACCCCTACCACTCCAAAACCCCATCAGGTGTGTGCGGGTATGTGTTGTGTATGGTGTGTGTGTGAGTGTGCAATGCCTAGTGTGTGTTGTGTATGGTGTGTGTGTGAGTGTGAAGGATGCCAAGGGGTTGTCGCTGTCCCTGGAGGCTAAGGGAATGGTGAAGAACAGTTCCCGCACTTTGGGCAGATAGCTCCGTGCAGCTTAAATCTTTTCCGGGAAGGATTTATTCACATACCACGTATATCGTTTTTCAGAACGAGAAACCTAAAAATGAGTGGCCAATGGCCACAGCGTGCCATCTGTCAGGGCTGGTCCCGGGAGGGAGAGAGAGAGCAGGGGCCACGAGGCCCAGGCCTCGGGTCCCCCGTGCCCTGGGCGTCGCCAGCCTCTGGGGCTCCGCTGTCCCCTGGGGGGGGGGTCTTCTGCTCAGGCCCACCACCTGCACAGGGCCAGGCTGAGTCTGACCTTCGTGAAACAGAGGGGCCACACCCCAGCTATCTTTCAACGGTAACTTTGAGCTCTCTGCCACTCAGGGGCTCCTTCCACTCAAGGGCTCAGCTGACAGAAGAAGTATTTCTGGAAGGTTCCCTTCAGTGGAGTGGCCCTTCCGTCCTAAGGGTCCCCTCCCGTCCCGCCTGGCTTCAGCGGTGTCAGGCAGGAAAGGCCAAGGCCCAGGGCCTGCGTGGTGTACGCGTGGTGTACGCGTTTCCGCGGGGGATGTTCTGGGGCCTACGTTCTCAGGGCACAGCGGGGCGTCCCACGGTGTCTCCTCCACGGGGCTCCGGGGACGTTTTCTCGTGTTTCAATCACTGGCACATCCTCTGTCTGAACATCTCGCCTCCTTTTTATTTTATGGGTACCGCAAGCAGTAAACCCTCATGTTTCCGTCCCCGGAATTTGGTTACAAAACGAAAATTCGGGTCCTGTGTCTGGCAGACCCCGGCCCGCTGTGCCCATCACAGCCTCGTTTCCCTGCTTTTCTGTGCTCACTGTCTTTTTCCCAGATGCCCGTGGCTGTTAATCGTGTCAGCCTGTGTTTATTCAGTTAAGAGTCCCCAAGTCTTTGCCGATCTAAGTTGGCTGACGTAAAAACACCATTCTTTACTTCAGAAAATGATAGATTATTAAAATTTGCAGGGCCTCTTACAGGACAGCACGCATCCTGGAAGCCCTCTAGAACATTTCGAGCAGTGCATGGGCGTTTTGCTTTTATTTCAACTCTCAGACACTTACTTTACTGTAGTGTAGGACACGTGTGTTCACATGAACACACGCGTTTCATTAGACCTATGATCCCACAGAGAGTATTAATTAATATTATTAATAAGGACAAGGACAAAGTATGTAGCACCTATTTAAATGGGGCGCCTGAGTGGCTCAGTCAGTTGAGCATCCGACTTCGGCTCAGGTCATGATCTCGCGGTTCGTGAGTTTGAGCCCCGCATCAGGCTCTGTGCGGACAGCTCGGAGCCCGGAGCTGCTTCGGATTCTGTGTCTCCCTCTCTCTCTCCCCTTTCCCCGCTCACGCTCTGTCTCTCTCTCTCTCTCTCTGTCAAAAATAAAGAAAAAATATAACAGGGACACTTGGGTGGGCCAGTTGGTTAAGCGTCTGACTTCAGCTCAGGTCATGATCCCACACTCTGTGAGTTCAAGCCCCGTGTGGGGCTCTGCGCAGACAGCCCGGAGCCTGGAGCCTGTTTCAGATTCTGTGTCTCCCTCTCTCTCTGCCCCTCCCCCACTTGTTCTCTCTCTCTCTCTCTCTCTCTCTCTCTCAAAAATAAGTAAACATTAAAAATTGTTTTCTAATTTTTAAAAATGGAATCAACTTAAAGGCCTATGTGTATGACGCATAATATCAAATGGGCTGCAAGGGATATAACACCTAATATCAAATAGGCTGGAAGTAAATCATGAAGGACTCGCTTGAATGACATAGTTTAAGAAACATGAACACCTAACACACACAGAAAGCTTCTATACCTAGACAGAAGCTGCCCGAGATAAAATAATGTAACAATAAAATAATATAAGCCCTGGCTGTATCCTGTTAACACGTGATACACTTACAACAGAAAGTTGCATCGAAGTTGCGAGTCGAAAAGCGGAAGGAAGCCATGCCAGGAACATACCAGGGCATCATCCCCAGCCAGGCAGCTGCTGACGTCAGAGCGGGCTCCCAGGCTGAAAGCATCAGGGAAGGAGAAAGTTGGCCCCAAGGGCAAACGGAAAGCTGGAAAGGTCTATGACTCTACATTCTTATATATGTGATCACAGAGCCTCAAAAGCGGGTGAAGAAACACCGCGCCCGGCACAGGGTGGACGTCCACGCCGTGGTGGGAGGGAGACAGCGGGGAGAGGGAAGGTGCGGGCCGGGCGCGGTGGGATCGGACGGTCTTGGGACGACTGGCCGGAAGCGTGTGACCTCAGAGCCGCTGCAGCCCAGAGTGGCGTGGGCAGGGACACAGGTCATCACCAAAGGCCATCCCTCTCTCTGAGGCCATGATTCTCAGTCTAGGCGGAGCTGAGTTTCCTTTCGTAGCTCAAGCATCCTCCGGCTGCTGTGCTCAGCAGTTCCGCCTCCGTCCGCTTGTTTCTTCACGAGTGATGGATGCACATCCCCGGAGTCCGGATGTCTTCCTGTTTGGACGGGGCGGGCGGCGGGGGGGGGGGGGGGGGGGGGAGGGACAGGCTGGGTGATGGACGCCGCCAGGCCCCGATCCCCAGGACCTGTGAGCATCATCTTCTACGGGGCAGGAGACCACAGATGCGCCCGCCTGGGGATCTCGAGAAGGGGAGGCGAGGCTGGCTTGCGTGCACGTGTGTCATCAGTCTCATGTGTCCTCCCTGGAGGGAAGTGAGGGAGGTTGGCCCCAGAAGGAGGCCGTGGTGAGCACAGAGATTTGTAAGGCTGGACTGGGCGGTTCGGGTAATGCAGCCACACGCCAGGGAGCGCCTGCTGCCACCAGAAGCTGGAAGAGGCAGGGGACAGACCCTTCCCTAAAGTCCTGCCCAAGCCGGCCGTTCAGCCCGTGACGCTGGCTTCAGACTTGTGCCTCCAGAACCGTGAGGGAATACACACGCGTGTGGCTTCCAGCCGTGGAGTCGAGGCTATCGCCACTTGGCATAATAGCCCGGGGAAGCCGTCACGGAGGGCTCTCAGCTCAGGGCATCGGCACGGGGGTGGGGGACGAGCCCCAGGAGACAGATGACCAGACTCACCAGCACGTACTTAGCGGCTACCGTGAGCCTGGCCTGCCGGGTGTGGTGTTTGCACAGATGGCCGGTGCTCAGGCCGAGTGATCTTGGCCCAAAGCACTCTGCTTGATATTTTGAGGGGATCCATTTCTGTGAATCCCAGTAAGGAGACAGCGTGGGGGAAATGACGGGAGCAGATGTGGGAACGTGGGGAAAATCTTAGAAGATTCTTGGTAAGATGCTCTGTGCTAGAGAAAAGTTCATCTCTCCAAAGTCATTCTTCTAGGGGCTGCTTTTCTAGAAGCAGCCCCTCCCCTGTGCCCTCTCGCCTTGCACAACAGAGGAGTGTGAGCCTCCCTGGTGATCTCCTGCAGAGGGCTCCACTGGTTCGTGCCCCAGAAGGGCCCCCGTGGGTGATAAAACGGGGTGACCTCAGGGATCTTTCTGGCCCGTGGCCTCTGAACCGCCTGCCCCAGTATGGGTTCCAAGAGAGGCGGGGACACTTAATAGAAGCGCAGAGACCCGGGGCCGCTGAAGGAAACAGGTGTCATCCTGTTTCCAAGGCAGCGTCACCATCCCGAGCCACCAAAAGACTTCATCTCTTTGGCCAAAGAGGAGAGAACACCTTTCCCTTGGTTAGCTCATGTGACCTGCAAAGGGTCGTTCTGCACGTATTCCTGTAAGAGAGTGACCCCCATTGACAACTGACACGAAATCTTACATCTATTTATTGATCAGTATCCACAAGTGATATATGAATGGTTGGTTTGCCTGCACGTGTCAGACGTCACCGGCTGCTGGCTCCAGGACCGCGTTTCACGCACAGAGAACTTTTGTTTGGCCCACGTAGTTTTCATTTTTTAGAAAACATTCATGAACGCCTCTTGGTAAACCATGCCCGCTCTCATTTGCCAGTCTCTCTAGGAACTCGTTCTTTTACGCTTGCCTCTGTGTGGACTGATGATTTACCCAGAGCCTACAAGTGGTTAAGGGTGAAACCCTTGTTTTGCCGATGCCTGCTCACGTCAGAATGATCAGTTCTCTGCTAAGGAAGTCTGGGAGCGAGAATGGAGTTGCAGTTTATAAACTGCCTCTACAGAATCAACTGTGTCAAAGAAATTCATCACTTGCTGATCTATGGTGACCCGGCGATGACTATCGAACTTGATGGAGTTTGCGAAGCGTGAAGATGCACGTTTATTTTTGTTGGCTTTGGAAATTTGTTAACGTGTGCCAGAAAGAAAAACCCTCAACCTGTCTGGAACGTCTTCTGCCTGATAATGACTGTTTACAGAGCAATCTAAGATGAAGAATGAAACCAGATTGGATTAAGGTTCTTGTTGTTTGTAGCTGGAAGAGAATTCGGTCTGCACCTGAGCCCCTGAAGTCCTTTTGAAAGAACTGAGGGTTAGGAGAGGAGTTTTAAATTTTTTTTTTTCAACGTTTATTTATTTTTGGGACAGAGAGAGACAGAGCATGAACGGGGGAGGGGCAGAGAGAGAGGGAGACACAGATTCGGAAACAGGCTCCAGGCTCCGAGCCATCAGCCCAGAGCCCGACGCGGGGCTCGAACTCACGGACCGCGAGATCGTGACCTGAGCTGAAGTCGGACGCTTAACCGACTGAGCCACCCAGGCGCCCCTAGATCTTTTTAAAAAATGTTTATTTATTTTGAGAGAGAGAGAGAGAGAGTGAGAGAGAGAATATCCAAGAGAGGGGGAGGGAGGAGAGAGAGAGAGAGAGAGAGAGAGAATCCCAAGTAGGCTCCATGCTGTCCACGCAGAGCCTGATGTGGGGCTCGATCTCACGGACCGCGAGATCGTGACCTGGCTGAAGTCGGACGCCTAACCGACTGCGCCACCCAGGCGCCCCTAGAAGAGGAGTTTTAACACGACTGATACGACTGACTTCTGAGTTGTTTTATAATTTTTGCTTTTCTGGTTCTTTGGTAATCTCTCTCTTCGAATGTACGCTAAGAAGCAGCACATCCCCTATCAGGTTTCTGGTCTCACCTCCACCTCCTGAGAAGGTACTTTCTGGAATGCCTCATGGTACTGCAGCCTGATTGGATGCTCCAGCACTGTATGCAAATGATGCAAGTATATTGGTTTGTGATTGGATGAAGCTGCTTGTATGCAGATGTGCAGGTGCCATCATTTAAGATGCTGGGGGAAGGAAGATGCGCCACCTGGGCTCCAGCACCGCAATTCAGCTCAGGAATGGATCGGGGCGCCTGGGTGGCTCAGCTGGTTGAGCATCTGGCGCTTGGTTTCGGCTCAGGTCGTGATCTCACAGTTCATGGGTTCGAGCCCCGAGTCCAGCTCTGTGCTGATGGCGTAGGGTCTGCTTGGGATTCTCTCTCTTTCCTGCTCTCATGCTCTCTCTCTCTCTCTCTCTCTCCCTCCCCTGCCCTAAAATAAATAAATAAACTTAAAAAAAAAAAAAGAATGGATAATGAGACCAAGAGAGCCTGAGAATCATTGAGACTCTGCTGTTGGAATCATCAAGAAATGGAGTCAAAACAAGGTAGCCAATCATGGCCACACAGATTCTGGGATTATAAAATGCTCACTTGTGAAACTCGCTGTCCAATCAGCAGTAGCCCTGCTGCGGAGATTCCCGGGGTGGCTCCAGGAGGGAGAAACCAAAACGTGTACATTAATAGTCATAAGAAACCGAGAGTAGCGCTCGTTCAACCTCCTTCTTCAGGATCACAATGTCTGAGTCTCAATCTTCTTACGTGTGGCCCAGAGAGTCCCCTGGAGCGTTGGTGGCTGTCCCAGCAGAAATGGCCAGATGATGGTCGGGGGCTCCTTTTACCCGCTGAGATTCACGGCTGCGTAGTGTGCACCACCATGACGTCGCTTCTGTTCCAGGGCGGAATGCGTAGCGGTTGACAGACTCCTCTCCTTCCTGGGGCTTCTGTTGCCCTTGCGCAGCGGCGGGGGGTGGGGGTGGGGTGCAGATTGTAACCTGACAATTATAAACACGTTCTGTTATGGGTTGAGTTGTGTCTCCCCAAGTTCCTACGTTGAAGCCCTCACCCCCGGACCTCAGAATGTGACCTTATGTGGGTATAGGGTCTCGACAGAGTCACTAAATTAAAATGAGGTCATTAAGATGGGCTGGATAGGGGCGCCTGGGTGGCGCAGTCAGTTAAGCGTCCGACTTCAGCCAGGTCACGATCTCGCGGTCCGTGAGTTCGAGCCCCGCGTCGGGCTCTGGGCTGACGGCTCAGAGCCTGGAGCCTGTTTCCGTTTCTGTGTCTCCCTCTCTCTCTGCCCCTCCCCCGTTCATGCTCTGTCTCTCTCTGTCCCAAAAATAAATAAACGTTGAAAAAAAAAAAAAAAAAAGATGGGCTGGATAAAAAAGACGTGCTCCTAAAAAGGAGAGGTTTGGACACAGACACGTGCTCAGGGGGAATGCCACGTGAACGTGTAGGCAAAGATAGGAGTGATTCTTCTAGAAGCCACGAGCACCAGAGATTGCCAGCAAAGCACCAGAAGCCAGGAGGGAGGCCTGAAGCAGACCAGCCCTCACAGCCCCTGAAGGAACCAGCCCTGGTCAAGCCCACACCTTGATCTCAGACTTCCAGCCTCCGGAAGCGGGAGACGATAAACTTCTGTAGTTTAAGTCACTTATTGGTGATGTGTTGTTACAGAAGCCCGAGCAAACTAATACACACACACACACACACACACACACACAATGCCAAAGGTCTAAGTGTTATGGAGAAAAATGAACAGCAAATATGGAGGGAGGCTGGGTGCAGGCCAGGAGGAGGGAGGAAGGTCGGTGGCCGTATGGGAGAGCCTCCCCGTTTAGGGACATTTGAGATCTGACAGAAAGGAGGGAGGGAGCTGGCCAGGCACCCAGAGAGGAGCACAGCGGCCGGAGGGGACAGCAGAGTCCTGCTTGGAGGGTGAGACGTGTCAGGGAGGCGGGGAGGCAGGCATGGTGGGAGCTGGGTCAGTGGTTGGGTACACCATATTGGGGGCCTCGTGGGCCTGTGTGGTCACATCTGGACAAGAGGGGGAGGAGGGAAGGACCAGGAGTGAGAAGGGCTGCGGCTGGTAAGACCCTCTGTGCTGCTCTGAGCAGGAGTGATAAAGGAGGCAGGGAAGGGAAGGTGGAGGCTGTCGTAGGAGGAGTAGAGGTGGACGTTCTGAGAGAGAGGCCATCTCTGGATACATTCTGGAGGCGTGAACAAGGAGACCTGCGGACGTACGGGATGTGGGTGGGAGCTGAGACAGGGGCCGAGGATGACGCCAGGGTTTGGGGCCGGCACACTGGAAGGCTGGGCCTGGCCTCCCTCCGCGACTGAACAGGATAAAAGGCGGAACCGACCGGCCCAGCACGCGGTGTGGCAGCTGGACAGCACGGCTTTGGAAGAACACCAAGTTTTCATCTCATTTCTCGTTTGGTCATTTTCCTCCTTAAACTGTATTGTTGAAAGTTAAACAGCGGCTCTTGTGTGCCAGCTAGGAGGTCCTGACCACCGGTCCCTGAGCCTCCCCACATGTCCCGAGAGCCTAGGTGCCTCCCGCTGCCTGTGTAGACAGCCTACCCTCTCGGGTCACACGACTCTTGCTTCTCCCAGCTGCCTAAGCAGCTATCAGGCGTTCAAACATCTACAGTAAAATCCAGCTGTGCAAGTCGCTGCCAGTGGGATCGGGGTGAAAACAGGATGGATAGACGTACTCCCTGTACACAAATGTACACACACATACACATGTACACAAACAGATGCATCCCTGACACATACACACACACAAATACATACACACAGACACATTCACGCACAGAAACACACACACACGCACAAATTATACGTTTAGAAAATGAGAATTAACAGCTCGGTGTAAACGATTTGATTTTGTAAAGAGCGATTGACTTTATTTAAAGTTAAAATAAACCATTGTGTTTGGAAACACGCAGTGCATCTTAAAAAGGAGAGTGCTAGGGCACCTGGGTGGCTCAGTCGGTTGAACGTCCGACTTTGGCTCAGATTGTGATCTCATGGTTTCTGGGTTCGAGCCCCGCATCAGGCTCTCTGCTGTCAGCACCGACCCTGCTTGGGGTTCTCTGTCCCCCCTTGCTCTCTGCCCCACCCCTGCTCACATTTTGCTCTCAAAAATACAATAAAAGCATTAATAAAAAGGAGAGTGTGTGCAAGTTGCCCCACGTATTCTGTCTGTGGGCACCTGAGACCCAAGGAGCTGAGGTGACTGCTCCTGGATCCCACCATGGGGAGCAGCAAAGCAGGTGGGCTCCCTGCAGTCCTGGCTCTCTATCCATGGTCCCAGAAGGCAGCCCGTGTCTTCTCTCCAAGATGCTCTGCCCATCCCTCCTACAAAATTTTAGGGACTCGGGTCCTTTCTTTTCAAACGTCTATGGACGCCCGAGTTGCCCAAAGATCTGTCAGGAACCTCGTAGAGGAGAAAAGCTGATACAACGAGATAATTTGGAGCACGGGCTCCAGGATGGAAGGAACCTTCCCATCAGCCGCGCCTGAGGGCTGACTCTCCTGTGTTGATGGCCCCTTACCCGCAGGGGTGCACACGCGCTCCCGGGGTCACCCTGGTGAGCTGGCTTGCAGCCTCCGAAGGGGCAACTGGAGAAAACGGACCGTGAGATGATTAGGAAGGGACCACTGCCCAGGGCAGTTCTGGACTCGGCAGGAATTGGAAAGAGGAACGCATCACACAGAAAGCAGGGGAGTGAGGAACACCGCATTTCAACCTGGAGTCTCTCCTGCGGCCGCTGGGTGTCCTAAGCGGGTGAACGCTAGGGTTTGGGGGGAGGGTGACAGATGGGGGGGGTCGGTGAGGATGAAGAGAAGGACATACTAGCGGACCCCCGTGCATCCGTGAGCGAGGGAGTCTTCGAGGTGTCCTGGCATCTTCGAGGAATAATCAAGTTTCCCAGGCTTTCCTTGGCGGTGGCCTTTCGAGTTGCCAGGGGACATGCTCCGCCCACACGACCGGTCCAGAGCACCCCACAGCCCTCCAAGGGTTTGTTGGTGTTCTTTCTTTCTATTTGTGCCCACCATTCAATTCCCTGATCTTGTAAACTTTCTCAGGCACTCTGTTCTAAGATCCTAGCGACAAGCCATGGCAGTTGTCAGGACGAGTGACGAATGGACTCACCAGGCTGACACGATATTTATAAATCAGCACTAAATATCTCTGTCTGGGCTATAAACGTCTTAGTCTCTTTCATCGCACCGAGGAGTCATGTAAATAGTATCTGTGTGCTGGCCTGACCCCCTGCCCTGCCTGCTGGTTGCCGAAGGGAGGGACGGGCGACGGAGCCTTGAATGCCTTGGTCACCCTTCTCCTCTGGGGTCCCTGAGCATCCTTCAGTGACTCACCTCAAACCGGGGCCCAGGGGGGATCTTTCAGCCTGGAGGGCCTGCTGCCGTTCCCCTGGGGATCGTGCCCTCCACTCCTGCAGACCAACAGAGGAGAGCTCACTGCCCAGGGCTCCCCAGCTCCTGTAGCACCACACGGTTTTGGCCGCGTGTTTGCCAATCGCCCCGTCTTGCTGCCCATTTCTCTCCACGCTCTCCAGATGGAGTCACTGACTAGCCCACTGTTTTTCTCCCCAAAGGAATTCAGATTCCTTTCCTTCCTATGATCATGACGACCCACCCAGTGGGGCCCACCTGGTCAAGCTGCCCGACATCCACAGTGGGTCCTGTGGCCCCTCCCCTCCCCTGTGACAATTTCCCCCTTGTGTCTGCAGCCAGTGCTGTTCTGGGGAATGACGGTGGGACCTACAGTGACACCTTTCTTTTTTGCTAATTTTTAAAAATGTTTTATTATTTATTTTTGAGAGAGAGAGAAAGAGCATGAGTGGGGGAGGGGCAGAGAGAGAGGGGGAGACACAGAATCTGAAGCAGGATCCAGGGTCCGAGCTGTCTGCACAGAACCAGACACACGGCTTGAACCCATGGACTGCGAGATCATGACCTGAGCTGAAATCGGCTGCTTAACCCACTGAGCCACCCAGGCGCCCCTCCAGTGACAACTTTGAAGTGTGGACTTGGCCACAAACGCTCACTCGTCCTTGCACAACCTTGGCACCTGGCAAGGGGGATGCTCTTTGTCTATAAGGTTCTGTCCAAGCACGGATGCCACACCATGACAAAGGAAGGAGCTCCCCAAACAAAAATCAGTGCATTTGGTGGCGCGAGCAGAAAGGAAACGCTGACGGTAGAGGAGACACGGAAAAATGACTTACGCTTTCACCTTCGCAAATCCATACTTCCGGGGAAGTTACGATGTGAACACCTTGCAGAATCTGTTCCCACTTAGCTGTTCCCTTCCAGCTGCCCACTGGCCACCGATCACCCCTGAGATGTTACTTTGACATCTTTGCGACTCTCCTACTCTCCTGTGACGCTTCCTCTGCTGATACAACGTTATTCCATTCGTCTTCTATCCATGCTTAGAAAAGGACTCTTCTCTTCATTCTCTCGAAATCCGAACCCCAGTCTGAATCAATCACCTTAATATAAATCATCGTTCCCAATGTCAGCCCTTGGTGGGTGTAAGAAATTAACGTCATTTCAAAATTTCCTCTGATTCTTGATTTGTTTTATCTGAGACTAAATTTTAAAATGCTGGGACAACCGAACTTTCAAGTAGAACCGTGACGTTGTGATTTATAATAAGAAACGCACGTCCCATTCTGGCACAGGGCTCCTAAAACCCTTGGAATTTCCCAAGCGTTGAGAGTGATAAAGGTGCCCTTTATACGTCAATGAGCTGACTTTCGGAGAGCCCTCAGGAAGCCCAAGGATGCGGCTGTTGCTTGAGAACCAACAGTGTGATTAGATGCTTGGAACTTGCAGCCACATCCCCAGACCTCGGGGAAGAGAGAGGGGCTGGAGATTGAGTTCAGTCACCAACGGCCAATGACTCAATCAATTGTGGCTGTGTCATGAAACCTATGCCAAAGCCCCGGAGGATGGAGTTCAGAGAGCTTCCGGCTTGCTGAATGTGTCCAGGTGCTGGGACGTGGCCGCCTGGGAGAAGGCGCGGAAGAACGGGGCCCCCCCCACGCACCTGGCCCTGCGCATCCCTTCCGTAGGCCTGGCCCTGAGCTGTATCCTTCGCTGCTAGTCTGGGGACCTAGTAAGTAGATTGTTTCTCTGAGTTCTTTGAGCTGCTCTAGCAGATGAATTGAACCCAAGGAGGAGGTCCCGGGAACCTCCGATCTCTAGCGGTTGGTCGGAAGCCCGGGTACCGCCTGGACTTGGCACGGGTGTCTGAAGTCGGGGGAGGGGTGCGCAGGACTGTGTCCGTCACCTGTGGGACCTGGCGCTTTCTCCAGGTACTGTCAGAATGGAGGCGAACCGTAGGACGCCCAGCTGGTGTTGCAGAATTGCTTGGTGCGGATAAACCCCCCACCCCCCCGCCCCACTCCTGCCCCATCGGAACTAGAAGCAGGGTGGTAAGAGCACTCAACCCAACGCCAACAACGCCGTGTGTGTGCTACGGGGATTTGTTACCTCAATACCCGGGGTCCGTTGTCTCGCAGCTTCGAAGAAGGAAGAGGCGGACACAAAGTGAGCGGCAGGAAACAGTTTATTAATTAAAGAGTAAGATTAGAAAGGAAAAATGGTAGGGAAGCTCTCTTTGCAGAGAGGGGGCTTTCAAAAGTGGATGCCCGCGGACCAGAGGCAAGCGTCCTTGTTTTAGAAGGTCTTGGTCAGCCCCCCGTCCCTTGCCCCTGGTTCTTCTCAGGTCCCCTCCTTACTGGCTGGATCACTCTAGGTGCTGGGTTGTCCGTTCCTGACTGGCTGCACTCCACTGTGTGAGGAATCAGATTGGTCATACCGTCCCTCGTCTCACAGAAGTTTTATGGTTCACCGGTTTTAGTTGGGCATCTTGATTGTCACATACCTAAGGGGAACCTGAGGGGGAGTAGGTGGGGTCTGTTGCATTCTTAAGAGGGACCTTATGCCGAAGGGGTTTGCTGTGGTCCAACACTCCCAGCATTGTCCCAGAATATGTGTTTTTTCCCACCCTGGGACCACAGGTCCTTTCCTTTCCCTCTCTGCCTGCTGAATCCCATCTTTCCTATCACATGAGGATACCTCCTGCTATGGTGTAATTGGTGACATATGCAGATTTGGCTGTAGGATTTAACCCCTTCTCCTCAAATCATGCGGGTCCTCGTGCTCTCTTACGAGATATTCCGAACTGTTAAAGGATCCTGACTACCCAGGATGCCACAGTGGCCACCAGCAAGGATCGGGCTGCGGCCACCATGGCGGTCTTCACACCAGAGCTACCTACTTACCCACGGTCCAGCAGGTGCACGTGGGGGCAGCTGAGAAAAAGAACGAGGGGCCATGAGCCCTGACACTGGGGGAACATACCGTCCAATACCCTCTGACCACAGTGAGTCTACTAATTGTTTTATTTGGGTCAGTTTGGACAGAATTGGGAACTGGGTATTTAATTTTTTTTTTGATGTGTATTTATTTTTGAGGGAGAGGGAGACACAAAGTGTGAGCGGGAGAGAGTCAGAGAGAGAGGGAGACACAGAATCCGAAGCAGGCCCCAGGCTCCGAGCTGTCAGCACAGAGCCCGATACGGGGCTCGAACTCACAAACGGTGAGATCAGACCTGAGCCGAAGTCGGATGCTTAACCGACTGAGCCGCCCAGGTGCCCCTTGGGAACTGGCTATTTAAAGTGGCCCTAGCCACCTTTTGGGATGAGCACTGGGTGCTCTATGGAAACCAATTGGACAATAAATTTCATATATTGGGAAAAAAATTTAAAAAATAAAACATTGAATGCAAAAAATATATATAATAAAAAATAAAGTGGCCCTAGCTTCGGCTTCATGATCAGTCTTGGTGCATGATACACGTGTCCTCGAGTTTCTGGCAAGAAATGGGGAGGCGGTGAAGTGGTCACTGATGGGACCGTGAGGAGTCTGGTGTCAGTCCCCACCATGGCTGCGTCGATCATGTCACACGACAGAAGGCAGACGAGATGTGAGCCGGTGTGAGCTGCCCCTCGCTGCCCTTCCTCTCACACGGAGGCTCTGCGTGGGGAACAAGGACCACGTCTCTGGCTGAAAAGGCAGAGTGGACGGGCCACGTGAAGCGTGGATGTGTGCAGTTTTGTGTATGCAAACGTGTATGTGTGTGTGTGTGTGTGTGTGTGTGCTTGAAAGTATATATGGTCGGTTCTGTTACAATATGACGTGGCTGTTGCTAAAAATCACCGAGCTGCGTAAGATCACGCAGTGACGACGATAGGGCTTACGGGGCCATGGGGGCAGTGGTAAGGGACTAAACACCCTCATCAGTAACACACCGATATGGACAGTGGAAACCCAGCAAAACCAGGGGGACCATTTTATACGTGTTACATGGCTATGAAACACGTAAGTACGCAGACTTCACCTTGGGAAAGACCCGAACAAAGTCTGATGTGCACAGGCAGCCCCACTGCCCCTGTTCCCGCTGCCCCCCACCCCCATGCCAGCAGCCCAAGTGAGAGGAGAACAGAGAAGGAGCAGAGGGCCCAGGTTGAGGGGAGACAGGAAGGGGGAGCCCCGCCCCGCGGGGCAGGTGTGGCCATGGCAGCCACCAACCGTGACATTGAGGGCTGGGAGCGGGGTGCCTGAGGCGGGGCTGGAGCTCTCACAGCAGCTGCAGTGGGGTTCGCACCGTCCTACGCAAGCATTTTGTGAACACCAGCACGGCCGGGGTCCCCCGGGTTCCTTTCTCTACGTTCACCTGATGTTTGTCTCCAACAGTCCCCCCGTGAGCAAACAGAATCCCTGCCACCTAGGACCCAGAGCTGCCTCTTTGGTTTAGGTCCCAGATCTGCTGCGTACTAGCTGTGTGACCTCGGGCAAGTTACTTAACCTCTCTGTGCCTACGTTTCTTCTGTGGATCAGGCAGGGTGCAACCAGGACAATGAAAACCATGGTGAGTGTTTAGATTTTTTTTTTAATTTTATTTTCAGAGAGAGAGAGAGAGAGAGAGAGAGAGCACGTGCGGGGAGGGGGACCAGAGGGAGAGGGAGAGCATGTCAAGCAGGCTCTGTGTTGAGTGTGAACACGGGGCTCCATCCCATGACTGTGAGACCACAACCTGAGCCGAAATCAAGAGCTGGACACTCAACCCACTAAGCCATCCAGGTGCCCTTTTTTTTATATATACATATAATTCTTTTTTTTTTTTTTTTAAGTATGCTGAGTGTTTAAAGACAGAGAGGACATAATGCAAGGGTTTCGTTGATCAGGTAAGGGAGAGGATGAAAACTCAACCGACCAGGGGGTGGTAAGGCAGCCCAGGGAACAGCCACAGGAACCTGGGCCACCCTGAGGTTTGGCAGATGACAAGGGGAGCGGTGATTACAGGACGCATAAGCTGGGCCCGTGGAGGGAATGTTCCGGCAGGGTCCAACTGGGCATTCAGCCTTTGATTCAGCCCCCACCAGATGGGAAGGATCGGGACAAACACGAGGACACGTGCCATGGTCTGGAAGGCGGGCATCGCGACAGCACCGCCCCCCAGGGCTTCCTGAGAGTCGTGAGCTAACCCCTGGGGACCCCAAGCCTGCCCCAGACGCCACCCTGGGGACGGTTTCCGCCCACGAGGCCAAGGCCCTGCGCGCACGTTGCCTGGCGATGGCCGGGGTGAGATGTGCTGACGCAGACTTTCGTGTGTTACTGTTTTGATATAAAACTTCCTCGCTGGCTGCAGCAGCACATCCTTACTGCTCGAGTTTAAATCAGGATACTTTGGGTCTCGCATATGCCAAGAAAATTAGTTTCTACTGATATCTAGTGGTTTGGGCATTAGGGAGATACAGTCACAGAAACATTAGACGTGCTGGCCCGCGTTCCATCTCGTTCACTCGAGACACTCCCACCACCGCGATTCTAAGGAAATCAAGACCCTGTCCTGGCGTAAGAGGGGTCAGCTTGCTGCCCACAGTCACAGCAACGTCCTCTGCGAGAGGGCCCCCGAGAACCGAGAGCGCTCGGGCTGGGATCACCACCATTGCACGCCGCGGGGTCCCTCCTAGTGCATTAAAGATCAACCCCTCGGGTAACGAAGCAGAAAGAGATGCGGTGTTTCGTGAGTTCCAACTCTGTCTCACACTTTTGCCATTGCCAGCACATTTATGTTCCATAACGTAGAAGAATTATTTTGCCCACGTGGGCTCGTTCGATCCTCAGAGGAAGCCGGTGACGTGGGCAGGACAGAGTGCCTCTCCCCTTCGGGCAGATGAGAAGATTGAGGCTGGGGTGCTCCCCCCCCCACCCGTGGGACTGGGCCGTGGGGGGCAGGGAGCTGAGCGCTTCCGACTCTACTCCAGCCTAGGGCTGTCCCTGCTCCAGCCTTTTCGCAGAAAGGAGGCGAAACACCCGGCCGTAGTGAGCGTTGAACTCCACTGCACACGCACACGGTCACACACACAGAGTCACGCATACACGTGTGCACACAACCACGACGACGCGTATGAAGACGAGGTCTCCCCCAAGGCCCGACTGTTACCCAAACATCTCAATCGTGTTCCTGGGACGCGAGCGGGGATCCGTGGGGGTGCAGGACTCACGCTGGCCCGAAGCAGAAAACGAAGGCGATAGAAAAACTGTTTTTCCCGAAGACAGTTTCATTGGTTACCAATTAGGAAAACGGCTCCTTGGAGGATCTTTAATGCGAAATCTCCATCTGCTTGGAGCAAAGCTGAGCCATCGTTGTCAGCCACAATCCCTCGGGAGCCCTCCCTCTCCGGCAGCACCAGCCCGCCGTGGCCGGGCCTCCCTTCTGGCGGTGGCCTCTGCGGAGGACAGCTTGCCAAAGAGGAGAGCCCACGCCACTTTCCCCCTCATTACGGAGTGATTGCATACTCATTGTAGGTGAATTTGCAAAGCACTGAGCAAAACAAAAGGAAAAAAAAGACCCTCACTAGCCCATCAGCTGGAAATAATCACTCCTAAGCATTTTGTATATTTCTTCCCAGCCTTTGGAAAAGGACTTGGTGATTACAAACTCGTGGATGTGAAAAGCCCTACTCCATTCAAGAAGTGAACTCACCCACCGGTAGTGGACGCAGGGAACCTCCCCGGGAGAAAGTGAGGGTGGCGACTGGCTTCGGGAAGCTGCTCCCAGACCCAGCAGCCCCCCCTGAGGGGACTTGGGAATCGGGATTGTATGTCAACCGGAGGCTTGCTGGTCTCAGCAGCCTCTATCGGGCTTCTGCGTATGCCTACGCCTGGAAAAAAGGATTTTACTTAATCAGTGGATTTATTGATTTATTTTTAATGTTTATTTTGAGAGAGAGAGAGAGACTATGAATGAGCATGACCGACGTGGGGCTCGAACTCCCCAACTGTGAGATCGTGACCGGAGCCGAAATCAAGACTCACGCGCTTAACCGCATGAGCCGCCCAGGCGCCCCTGGAAGGAAGGGTTTTAGTGCTTAATTTTTTTTTAAAGCCCATTACAGTAGAGTCCTGTGAAATGCTACCTGCTCTTTGTGAAGGAGAGACTCACGCTTTGTCCCGATATCTTCGCGGTGTACCTGTCATCGTCGAGTCCAGCCCCTTTCCACTCTAGGGACACGCCTGCCACGTGCCTGTGAGCTGGGTCTCGAGGTCGAGCATTCAGCAGCAGGAGAGAAAGAGACTTCCAGCTTCCTGGAAAGTTAGTTTTATGGAGAGAATTTGGGGGTGAATTTCAGATGCACGCAAGCGTGCCAAGGAAGCACGGAGAGTGTGCAGAAGGCGTGAGACGCACACAGGGCAACTCAGACTTTTACAAGGACGTGGGACCCCTGGCTAAGAGAGCAGATCTTCAAGATTGTCATCACATGGAAAAACGTGTCGCTGTGTGTGGTGACGGATCCTAAGTCGAAGCACTGTGGTGAGCGTTTCGCGATCTACACAAATACCAAATCGTCATGTTGTGCATGTGACCGTAATGCCACCTCACATGTCAATTATGTTTCACCACAATAGATGTGGCCACTTTACTTCTTCGTAGCCGACCTGCACTCCTCTAATGCCCATCACGTTGGTGACAGCAGAGGACACTTAAGCTGGCCACCTAACCGTCGCTCAGACTTTTCTTGCCGCCACTTTCTGGAGGGGTGTATTCAGTCGTCTTAGGGATCAGACTCTCTGCCCCACTTCCTGTCCTTGTAAAGATGCCACCTGGCACCTGGGACTCTGCTCCCTGCACTGCGTTCTCCTTGCTGGTTCCCACCGCCTGGCCCTGCCCTGTGCCGTCCTGGGGGAATCAGAGCTAGAGGACGTCAGGGCCCGAGGGTGTCCAACCAGGGATGAGTCAGTACCTCATCACAGGCTCAGAATTGGCGTTTTCCTCATGTGGGACGGTGCGGAGCCCTTTCAGGCCACGTACTTACTGGCCATTGGCACATCTTTCTGGCGAAACGTCTTCTCAAATCTGTGGCCCACTTTTATTGGATTGCTTGTTCTCTTGTTTTCGAGTTTTGGTTGTTTTGTACAAGAGCCCCTTATCAGACATGGGTTTGGCAAACATTTTCAATCTGCGGCCTGGGTTTTTTGTTTTTCCATTTTCGCAACAGCATCCTCCACAGACCAGAACCTTGCCATTCAACGAAGTCCAATTAATTCATTTTCCAGCTTATGAATTGTGCTTTCGGGGTCGGACGTGAGCGGTCTTTGCCTCATCCAAGGCAAGAGATAGTCATTCTCTCGTATGCTTTCTTCCCGAAGTTTTACCGCCCTAGGCTCTCTCCTTCGGTCTGTGATCCGCTCCGGGACGGTGTTTGTGGGAGACGCGAGGGTCAGTTGTGGTCGTGGGGACGCCCAGTGGTTCCTGCACCACTTGTTGAAAGAGCTTTTATTTTTCATATTACATATGGCGGCGAGGCTGCCGTGGGTGATAGGTCTCTGTAAGCTTCCTCAGTTAGTCTTCAAACCAATCCCACGACCAAGGGTGGGGGTGGGGGTGATCAGTCACCTCCATCTGTGATGGACGGTGGGGGGTGGGGGGAAACGAGGCAGAGAGTGTGTGAGCGTTGACTCAGGATCAGCCAGCCGTTAAGAAGTCCAGCTGGGATCTAAGCAGCCCTAACTGACCCCCAGTCCATTTCCTGCCCCACCTTGGGTGGCGGGGAGGAATGTGGTCAGACCGAGGCAGTCTCTTTGGCCTCTGGGCAGCAGACCGTTCTGCGCACCTCGAGGCGTCGGCGGGGCTGGGGTACGCCCCTCAAGGCTCATCACGATGCCAACTCATTATGGGGCCAAACGCGACAATCTATACACCCCGCGGCCACCACGACCGGCATTGGCTGTGTTTCCTCCATGCAGAGAGGGAGGCGAGGAAGGGGCGGGAGCCGGAGCTCCCCCTAGAGGCCAACCAACATCTCAAATGAAGAAAAGGCCTTGCTCTGGACCAAGAGAGGAGGGGGGGGTCTCCTCCGTGCCAAGGCTTTACTCTCAGAAGAAAGGAAACGCGATCCCACCCGGGATAAACATCTTAATGAAAAAGCCCAGGGACTTGTATTCTGTTGCATTTCTGGGCTTCCTTTATCCTATTCTAAACATTGGTTTTGGACAGTGCGCTAAAGCCCCACTGCTATTTGATTTTCTTTGTAAAATCATCCCGATGGTCTTGTACTTCTTTTAAGTTTTCAATAAATAAACACCGTCAGGCACTGTTGCCCCCCTGTGGAGTGACACATCAGTGCCCCAAACACGTCTCCTCAATCATAGGATGGTGAAACCCCACTGATGTTGTTTTAAAAAAAAATCTTGTAATTGTACATGTTTCTGATATTTCTTCATTTAAGAAAATCACGGAGTCAGCCTTTTCAAAAGTTACTTTTCATCTTAAATTACTCAAGAGAAAAGCTTGCCCAGTGGAGCCCGGAAATATGTGATCCCTCTCATCTTAGATGATTCATTGAAAAGCGCCCTGGCCTAACATTAACCACTAATATCACTCCCTGTAGGACCGAAGTGTGCGTTTAACGCTGGACTCAGCCCATGGACTGATTTGTTCTTTTTCCTCGAGAAAATAAATCGCTTCATCTGATGGTTACAGTTTGGTGGTCATGTTGGTGCTAATTTGGCCAGTCAGCCTGCTTGTTATGCTCTCGGTATCCTCGCCGACTCTGCCCTGACCAGCAGTGTCTGCTTATGGACAACTTTCTCAGATGCCCTTGGTTCCCCGAGGCTGGTCCACGACACTCGCCCCGGCCCCGCTTCCGGCCCCGCCACAGGCCCCGGCGATGGTGAGAGGGTCCTCAGCATCCCGGGCGCCCCCCCGGGGTTCCCACCACACGTGCACCTGCTCCCCAGTTTGTGCCAACAGTCGGACCGCTAAGCAGCTCTGTCTGACAGCCTGCTTGGAGACTGCCTGCCTCAGTGGCTCAGGCTGCTCTAACAGGTTATTACCGACTGGATGGCTTAAACAACCAACAGTCGCTCATAGCTCTGGAGGCTGGCAATCCGAGAGCAGGGTGCCCGCAGTGTCGGGTTCTGGGGAAGGCTGGCTTCCTGGGTTATGGAGGGCCATCCTCTTGCTGTGTCCTCGCATGACACAGAGAGAGCTAGTACCCTTTCCCCTTCTGAGGGCACCAATCCCTTCACGGGAGCCCCACCTGCACAACCCCTATCACCTCCCAAGGGCTCCCCTCCCAGATACCGTCACAGTGAGAGCAGGACTTCAATGCATGCACTGAGGGGGGACACAAGCATGCGGTCCCTGGTACCGTCACTTCCACGTCAGTCCTCAAGGCTCCACCCACGCACACACTGGTGGCCTCGGACCATCTCCGAGATCCCCGCCATTCTTCTGATTCTGCATCTGCCTCTACCTCTTGAAATGGAATTAATTTGCACCTGAGAGAAGGAATGAAGGAATGAGCCATGGCTCACGATACACACCTCCCCACACTATTCACATCAGGAGAACCCAACATACTACGTGTTGAGAACGAACACATGACCGAATGGCGGGTAAAAGAAGGGTGGATGGATGGTTGCATCCACAGAGCTTGACATCACTAGCCAACCAACTTTATTTTGTTTAATGGGGCCAAAATATTTGGAAGTTAAGGTCACGGAGGTTCAAGTTACTCAATTATCAGAAATTTGAGGACAAAAATCATATTTCGCTTTTCTGTGAAAATCGTCTCGGCAAATTCCACAGTCGTTCCTGCAAGGATAAATTAAAGTTCAGTGTTGCAAAATTCTGGAGAACGTGCCATTCCTTACGCAAGCCTTGTAAATTATTTGCAAAGCCTCTGAATTAGATGCTTATTGTAAAAATAAAAGCCCGTTCTTCAACCGCGAAGAGTCATAGGTCGGACTATACTTGCCTATGTTTGTGTGTGCATTTCTATAGTCTTCATAGAAATAACTTACGACTGTAACATCTAATATTTAGTCCTCAGAGAAGACAAAATCCAATCAGTCCACACACTTGAAACATCTACCTTCAGAACGATGTGACAACCGTCGAGGTTGTCACTTCCTGGGAGTGCCTACCAAAGAACACCATGGTCTTTTCTCAAACTGGAGGCCGTTGATATTACGGAGGGCAAAGAGGGCAGCATTCCTGAGAAACTGGGAGCGAGCTCTACTCAGTGAAATGCTTTCAAACGTAAATAGCCTGTGATCATGAAACAGAGACTCCCTTTTGGACACGGAATGTTCCCACACCTAAAAGCAAAATAAGCCAGCCCCAAATATACAAAGCACAACGTCACCACGGAGGCGCTAAGAGACTTCTTACCTTGCTGCATGCAGGTCATGGAAAAAAAGGACATGTGGATGCAACCTTGTCTGCAGTGAGGGCATCTCCTCAACCCTGTTCGTCAGCCCTCCTCAACCCCGTTCGTCCCTGTTCATCCCCGCGCGGCCTGCGGAACCGAAGGACCTTGCGAGACAGGAGACACGGCGTCCCTGATCCAACGAAGAGAGGCAGCTCAGAGAATCCATCTGCCCTGTCAATACAAAACACCTTGACCACCCTGACTCACGCAATAATTCCTTTCAGGTCACATCCGGAAGAAGTGTCCACGTTCTCTGACATTCCAAGGGGAAATTTGTCAAAAGGACGTATGCGGAATGAATATCGCAGGTTTTTAATATTTTAGGCTGCTTTTAAAAAAAACATTGATTTGGCTCATCAGGTCAGTTATAGCAGTGAAGTCACGTTGTGATTAGACAGCCTGGCTGCTGTCCTTAGACTAACCACAGGCAGGTTCAAGCCCGCACTGAAGAGGGGGATTAAACTCATCGGTGGGGGGAAACTTGGGCAGGCTACTTAATTCCATGGCCAAAGGGGGCAGAGAGCGCACTGGGGTCTCTTGTATAAGGACACTAACCCCATTCATGAGGCTCCACCCTCGTGACCTAATTACCTCCCAGCGGGCACGATGGGATTCGGATTTCAACATATGACTTTGAAGAGTCATAGACATCCAGTCCACAGCCCCGTGGGATTTCCCTCCCATACGCTTCGTTCTCGATGGGGAAAAACCAAGGTTATGTGGTGAGTGGTAAGGACTAGGATTCAAGGACGTGAGCCTACTCGGGCGGGCTGGTAGAGGCGCCCCTCTCACTGCACCTCTGTTCTCCTCCCTGCCCTCAGGTTTGGGTGCAGGACCCAGGACCCCAGTGCTCTGGCCTTGCCAGGGCAACACAACGTCCCAGCACGTGTCTCTCCTGGCGTCGGTCAGACCCTTGTGTCCTGCCTGGCCAAGATCTCATCCAACGCCTGGGGGGAACCAGAGGCGTCGCTCTCATGCTCGAGAACCAGAACCTCGAGCCAATACTTGGAATAAAAAACCCGAATGTAAGTCTTTCCTCTCCCCCATCACGCAGCGCGTGTTTCTTGTGGAGTTGATTCCCCTCCTGCGGTCGAAGGGATGGACAGCGGTGAAGAAAGCAGAGAGGCTGGGAAGAGAAGGGACCCCTCACAGGGTCCAGGCCAGGAGGGTTCCCATCTCAGTGGCCCCGGAGACAGGGCGCATCGTCCCTGTGCAGCCGCGTCCCAACACCTCGCTCTCCGACACTGTTAGGGAGGCTTTCTGCTTTGCTGTGTCTTCTCTGTCTCGTACAGAAATGGTTTTTGAGAACGGTGGGTGGATTTTGCTCTGAAAACTGTTACGGCTGTTTCCATTGTTGCTTTGCTTTTGTCGTTTTTAAGAAAGAGCGATTCTCCCGGAGACTCCACAGAGAACCTCGTGCCTGGAGACATCTGCCTAAATGTTGCCATAATCGAACGGATTACCAATAGTCAACCATTGATCGGGTGTTTAGTGCCACGTGATTACGTGCGCGATCTCTCCACAAATGTAGGCGTAGATGCTCTTGCCCCCAGTTTACACGTGAGGAAAGCCCAGAGTGGAAAAACCTTTCCCAAGATGTCCAGTGACCAAGTAGAGAATGGGGCCAGGATTCCAATCAGGGGTTTCTGGTCAACCTGGCAGAACCCCCCCGCTGGGTGGCTCCAGAGGGGGATCTTCTGTGCGGCTGAGATAACTTTGCTCGAAGGGTCTCCAGGGCTGCTCTGGGTAGGAGGGAGCCAGGCTGCAGCCCAGAAGCAGAACCCAGGGGGCATTTCTGATAAATGCCACAACCACATCTCGGAAGGCAGCGGCCTGAGCTGTCAAGGCTCTCTGGTCCTCAGCTTGGCTTTCTTTCCTCAGTCTGAATAAACGCTACTTTCGTACCTCATTTTGTGTGCTTTTCCCCACAGAGGGCCCCACAAAACCTGAATCTGCCTCTGTCGGCCGCAGTATTATCATCTTACTGTGGATTCCTGTAGTAGATTCTCTCGTGCAGGGCAATGTCCTAAAGCACTGGGATGTGGGACAGCGAGCTTGGGTGCAAGGAAGGATGTAAGTTTCAGCCCTCGGAGGACACTTTCTGGGCCTGGGAGAGGAGCCCGTGGGCAGGTATGTCAGTGGGAGACGGACGGAGAAAGCCGAGCGAGAGGGAGGCGGAGCAAAGGAAGGGGTAGGAAGGCCCACCCCAGGGGTGATCTCCTGCCCCCTCCCCAGGGCGCCTCCACTGGAGAGGGAGCAGGCTGGATATTATTATAGTAGCAGCTACACCCCCAGATCAACAGTGGAAAGCCACGGGCATGCAGGAGAGGGGCTGTGGGTGGCCTGAGGGCCACCTGAGCGGAGAGAGATCGTTGCAGATGGGGGACAGAGGCCAGCGGCGTGTCGTGGGAACATTTCAAGTGCACCTGTTCAAGTCACCAGAAACAATGAATTCCTGCTGTGCTGTGCTGTGCTGTGCTGTGGTATGGTAGGTTGACTGATACAATTGCACTGAGAACTTTCAATCTCCAGATTCCACATAGTCTTGCCTACTGAATCCTGCTTTCGTGAGCGTGCCTTGCTGACACACCCCTCCGCAGGGGCTGCACCCCAATGAAGAGAAGTGGGGTCGGTGGGCTTGCAGAGGCCTCTTTCCCCACGTGTGGACTGTTCTGGACTTTCAAGATTGGGCTGAAACCAGCCGTCCCATTTGGTGGAAAATAACCAACAAAATAAGGGATCGTCCGACTGCCGCCCCTCGGTCCTCCAAAATCTTCGTAGGACGTCTCTACAAAACATAACGTCCAGGTTTAGACGTTTAAAACACAACCTCTTAAACGAACGGTTCTTGTAATTTCGCCTAAATAAAAGGGTACGTATTTGAGCAGAGTCAGAGAGTTAAACACGATAACAAAAACAAGTTTTCTAATCGACACTGAAGAAATGTGAGGTGTCTGCGAGAATGTGTCGGGCTCAGTGAAGTTTGAACGTACGAGGCTCAGAGCCTGGGAACTTGAGACTCCCCGTAGCTCAGGTCGTCTCTACCCTTGTCGACGCCTGGTTTCTGCCTCTAAAAGCTCATTCTGTCTGTGCAGGAGACCAAAGCATCGCTCGGGGCCCCAGATGAGACTGGCAGGTAGACCTGGCTGCACATAGAAGGTGTGGTCCCACAAATCTGAATTTCTCTTCTTGTGACCGGCGAGGCTGGGGTAAATGTCTGTGTCAAGGGCGCTCACCCGGAAAACGGGGAAGGAGGCAGGGCTGGGAAACCGAGGGCTGCGGTCAGGGCAGGGCAGGGTGTTGGCAGCTGGCCAGGGGCTCAGTGATGCTCAGTCCCTCTGCTCTCTCCGTGTCCGGCACGGACAGATGTGGATCCTTGACTCTTAGTGATTCGAGGGTCTCTGTCAAGGGGGATTCATTTGCCGTATAAGAAATTGAACGCAAAATAGGGAGAGTTATTTATTTATTCTTTTCATATAATGTATTGTCAAGTTGGCTAACATACAGCGTATCCAGTGTGCTCTTGGTTTCGGGGGTAGATCCCCGTGATTCGTCGCCTCCATACGACACCCAGTGCTCATCCCAACAAGTGCTCATCGGGGCCCTCCCCGATGCCCATCCCCCATTTCCCCTCTCCCCCACCTCCCCGTCCACCCTCAATTCATTTCTGTATTTAAGAGTCTCTTATGGTTTGCCTCCCTCCCTGTGACTTTTTTTCCCCTTCCCATCCCCCATGGTCTTCTGTTAAGTTTGTCAAGATGCACATATGAGTGAAAACATATGGTACCTGTCTTTCTCTGCCTGACTTATTCCATTCAACATAATACCCTCCAGTTCCATCCACGTTGCTTCAAAAGGCCATATTTAATTCTTTCTCATTGCCACGTAGTATTCCGTTGTGTATATAAACCACAATTTCTTTATCCATCTGTCAGTTGATAGACATTTAGGCTCTTTCCATAATTTGGCTACTGTTGAAAGTGCCGCTATAAACACTGGGGTACGAGTGCCCCTGTGCATCAGCACTCCTGTATCCCTTAGGTAAATTCCCAGCAGTGCTATTGCTGGGTCATAGGGTAGGTTTATTTTTAATTTTTTGAGGAACCTCCACACTGTTTTCCAGAGCGGCTGCACCAGTTTGCATTCCCACCGGCAGTGCAAGAGGGTTCCCGTTTCTCCACACTCTGGCCAGCATCTGTTGTTTCCTGAGTTGTTCATTTTAGCCACTCTGACCCGTGTGAGGTAAAATAGTGAGATTTATCAGAGGCGCTCAACAAATGTGAAGCGGTGAGGCTAGGGGATTCCACGTCCATAACTTTATTTAAGAAATGATGTGGGGCACTTGGGTGGCTCAGTCAGTTAAGCACCGGACTCTTGGTTTCAGCTCAGGTCATGATCTCGCAGTTTCGTGAGTTCGAGCCCCACGTCGGGCTCTGCACTGACATCACACAGCCTGTTCGGGCTGTCTCTTTTTCAACAATAAATGAATAAAGTTTAAAAAAAGAAGGAAAAAAAAGAAATGATAAGTAACCCCATTCTAACTGAATGGGCAACCGGCTTCTTTTTAGGGTCTTATGGGTTAGGTCTGCCCTAAAACCATTGTTCTTCTGGATTGTTATGGTGGTTATTTGCAGCCATAAAGAAAAAAAATCTTAAAATCTCCTTCAAGTAAAATAAATAAAGAAGTAACTACATAAAAGATCCAAATGCCCACTCCACCAGAGCGCACTTTATAACCAGGTTAGTAAGGTTTTGCCTGAAAGGGATGTGTAATTTACATTCAGTCTATACAGACAAGCCACGTGGTTTATTTAAAGAAGTTTGTAAATAAAACTAAGTAAAGGGACTGAAGTCTAGTTACCCGAATCCAGACACAGACTCGGGACTTGTTCTGTTTTGCTTTTCCTCATTACAAGTTCTTTTTGAGGCGTTAAGGACAAAAGCCAATTAACATTCCCTGAATGATTAAAAAGTTTCATTTGCAAACTGGGTTCATAGATTTATTAGGTGCTTTGTTCTGGGGGAAAGCTGAGCCATTGCAATTCTCTTGCCTCATGCAAGTACTTCCCATCTGGGGCAGAAGTTGGGAGTCAGGTTTTTGCCCGTTGCAAACAAATTTGTTTTATCTGACACATTCCGTCTGAATACAGTCACATTTCTGGGCTCGTCTTTTGTGGTTTCTCCTTACATCATGCCCCGAGGAGTCCTGATTACAGAGGTGAGGGGGGTGAGTGATAAGACAGGGGTGAGTGACAAGAGCCTCTGGGTCAGAGTTGACTGGGGGACGTTAACTGCGCCTCTGCCTCGCTTCTCTGTTTGATATCAGCAACAGGCTTTCCATTTTCTCATGAGGAAAAAGAAGGGGTTTGGGATCGCTGCTGCTTGGGGTCCCCTCCAGCTCGAACTGACCTGAGTGTTTGATGCTAACCTCTTCAGGGTCTTGTCCATGGGCACCTGCAGGCTTTACATGATCCCCATACAGTCACCCAGAGGGTCCATTCCTCATTCCTCTTGCCCACGGACCTCTGGTTATGGACCCAGAGTTGGAGGTGAGTCTGGGGGCCTGTGACTTTCCAGAAAGCTACCCAGCCGGAGGCATGGGCACACCCATGTGCTGGGCTGCCTCAGTGCCCGCCCCGGTGGGTCATTTAGGGTCCCAAGTCCCCCCATCCTGATGCAAGGCTGGTCCTGGGCGCCCCCTCCCTCTGGGGCTGGGTCCAGCGGTCACCTCCCCACTCTAGTGGCCACACCGCTTAGTTTCCTCAAAGTCAGCCAGCCCCGGGCCGGAAGGCCACCTGCGGGACACATCCCAGCCTCTCAGTGGGGGGACTGTGGGGACGTGGTAGCCTTTCTGAGATGTGACGTGGGCATTTCACTGAGGCGGCCTCTGCTTGACATCCAGTAAAAACTAACCCGGACTTTATTCAAGAGGATTATTGCAGTGTGGGGAACGTTCTGACAGTCAGATCTGCAAACTTCTCAAGAGTTAGGGAAAGGGAGTTTCCTTTCGTAAGGAGATGTCACAGGACTCAGAAGATCCCGCTGCGGGGCAGTGAGAGGACACGGTGGCCTGAATGGATAGTGGGTCAGAGGAGGTCCCAGCCCCCAGGACGGGCGGGGGAGGCTTCTTGTGGGTGGCAGGGACCTACCTGTCCCTGCCGACTCCGAGCTGGGGAAGCCCCATGAACTGGCCACAGACGTAGGGCCATACAGAGAGATCTGGGTGCATAGAGGGCTCCACCCCCTCTACCACGGGCACCCCAACACCCACATGCAAACCTGATCACCCAGGACACAAGTTTTGCTACAAAAGTAGCACATATTTAAAAACTGTGGTTAAGGGTTCTGGATATGAACTCCAAGAAGAGGCTTCCAGGAACCCAGGCAGCTGCCAAAGGTCTGTGAGGAGAGGGAGGTGGGGGGGGGGGGACTTAGGTCGGGGTCTGGGTTTGTGGGACAGGAACCTGGCAGTGGTGTTCTTTTCTGAAACGCCAATGCTGGAGAAGCATTGGCATGGATCCCGGGGCTGGTGGGTCTAAGGAGCTAGGGCAAAGGAGAAAGAGCCCCACACAGAGGAAACGATTCGAGGGAAAAGATCGAGGTCGAGATCGGTTTCCAGGAACCAGAGACTATTCTGTGGACCGGACTCAGCTTGGCCGGGGCAAGAGTGGAGCCTGCAGGGAGGGTTCTAACAGCCTCCAAAGAGCAAGGGACCGCCTCTCCCAGCCAGCGCGGAGCCTGCAGCATCCACTGGGGCCGGGGCCTCCGTTGTATTTTGTGTTATTAACTTTTCTTTGGGTAAAATCCATAGAGGAAAGCATCCACCGTTTTAATCGTTTTCAATGTGCAAGTTAGCAGTGTGAAGGACCACATTTTATTTTAGGGTATGAGCCTGTTCCTATGTAATAATTTGCCGTTTTACTTTTTTTTAATGTTTATTTAGGTTTGAGAGAGAGAGAGAGACAGAATGTGAGTGCATGAGTGGGGGAGGGGCAGAGGGAGAGGGAGAATCGCGCGCAGGCTATGTGATGTCACCGTGGAGCCCGACTCCAGGCTCCATCCCACGAATGGAGAGATCGTGACCTGAGCCAATATCAAGAGTTGGACTCATGGGGCACCTGGGTGGCTCAGCCGGTTGAGCATCTGACTTCGGCTCAGGTCATGATCTCACCGCTCATGGTTTCGAGCCCCACGTCGGGCTCTGTGCTGACAGCTCAGAGCCTGGAGCCTGCTTCGGATTCTGTGTCTCCCTCTCTCCCTGCCCCTTCCCCGCTCATGCCCTGTCTCTGTCTCTCTCTCTCTCTCCCCCTCAAAAATAAACACGCGTTAAAAAAAAAAAAAAGAGAGAGAGGTGGATGCTTAACCAACTGAGCCACCCAGGCACCCCTGCTGTCTTGTTTTTAACACGACTATTGAATCTGAAGGTCAGCACCACGTTTAATTTCATACTCAGATCAGAAGGGATATGAAAGCAAGTACTTTCCAGGTACTTGCGCTTAGAACTTTCTGTACGAGGTTTTTGTGAGCGAAGAAACACAGCATCACGTCATATATGTGTGTGTGTTGTGATATATAATAATATAGCATCTTATTAATAGCCACACTGACTGATCAAGAACTGACCAAGAGAGGTGATGTCATGGGCCAGGGCACGCTGCTGGCTCCTGGCAAGGCTGGGTTCGGATTCAGGGTCCCACCTGTCTCCACTGTCCTTCCCGACAAGCATAAATAAATGCTTTCTTTCTTCCCTGACGTCTGACAAACTAAGGTGTCAGTTCTCCACAAAAACAGAACAGAGCAAAGTGCAGAAGACACAGGCGAAACATGCCACCCTCCGCCCTGGGCAGCCTTCCCCGAAATCCCACGGGAGCCTGGGCTCTGTCCACCTTCTCTCCCTCCTGGCCCCGCCCCATCTCCCTCCTGCCCTGCTTGTCTCCCTCCTGGCCCCGCCCATCTCCCTCCTGCTCTGCCCCATCTCCCTCCTGCCCTGCCTTGTCTCCCTCTTGGCCCCGCCCATTTCCCCCCAGCCCCGCCCTGCCCCATCTCCCTCCTGCCCTGCTTTGTCTCCCTCCTGGCCCTGCCCATCTCCCTTCTGTCCCGCCCCATCTCCCTCCTGGCCCCTCCCCATCTCCCTCCTGCCCTGCTTTGTCTCCCTCCTGGCCCTGCCCATCTCCCTTCTGTCCCGCCCCATCTCCCTCCTGGCCCCTCCCCATCTCCCTCCTGCCCTGCTTTGTCTCCCTCCTGGCCCTGCCCATCTCCCTTCTGTCCGGCCCCATCTCCCTCCTGGCCCCTCCCCATCTCCCTCCTGCCCTGCCCTGTCTCCCTCCTGGCCCCTCCCCTTCTCCCTTTCTTCCCTTCCACCCCAAGGTGGCCACTAAGACTCTGTGGGCATTTGAAGGTTACAAGGATAGCACACACACACACACACACTCACACATGTACACCTGCACATACACACTCACATGCACTCACACACACCACACACACTTCTACACATACCCACTTGCACATACCTCATGTACCCGTGTATGTACTCACACACATGCACACACCATGCACACACACACACATCACATCACAGGCACACACACAGACCCACATGTGCTGCACACACTCTCACGGGCACACACACACACACACACACACATACATGCAATCTCTCACACACACAACTGGCTCCCAACCCCACTTATTTCAGAACCAGGTTAGGTCCAAGATTCCTGTTTTCCAAGCTCACATCCATTCCCCCCACTTCCTTTTTATATGAATACGCATTTTCCCTCAGTAATCTTGTTATTTATATGCTGAAGCTTATTGATTAATGTTGAGAGAGTGAGAGCAGGGGAGGGGAGAGAGACAGGGAGAGAGAACCCCCAGCAGGCTCAGTGTTATCAGTCCAGAGCCCCACGTGGGGCTTGAACTGACAAGCCGTGAGATCACGACCTGAGCCGAAATCAAGAGTCGGACGCTCAACCGACTGAGCCCCCCAGGCACCCCGTCAACCGGTTGTTTTTGAGAGATGGAGTGCAGCCTGGGGTTAACTCTAGTTGGAGAAAAATCTCACATTTTCTCGTGTGTCTCCGGAGCCACGCTTGCAGGTTACCAGAGGACGTGTTTCCCTTCTCCTGTGGGAACCACTTCCGAAGCCCGGATCCCGCCTGCTGGCTTCCCTGGAACTTCTGTGGGCTGGCCAGTCTCCACTGCAGACGTGTTCTCCCATCACCCCTGCTTGGAAGCCATCGAGGGAGCCACCACGTACACTTAGGACAGAAGAAAACCAATGGTGACAACTGACTGGGGGGCAAATGAACACGTGTTTTGTAAGGAGCCAGTGACTTCCATTTCACCTCCTGCCAACCAGAGTAGAGATCTGTATAAACTCCCGGCTTTCTACTTCCTGACCTTGACTTTGGCCCTTGCTCCGTAGACCTTGCAAAGCCGTTCCCACGTCTGCCGCCATGTTCTGTCGGTGCATGTGTCTGATGCCCAGTATGGTTCCGTCCTGAGCCACCGCATGTGCGTTTCTGAAGGGTGTATCTGCTGCCCCCTCCATGGCTCTACTGTCCCCTTCTCATTCCCTGTCTGCTGTGACTTTGGAGAGGGGGTGGGGTGTCCACAGAGGGGCCAAGAGTTCTGAAAATGCTTATGGAGACATTTCTGGTTTATAGCTTACGTTTTACCTCATTTCACACTTAAATGTTGCTTTTCCCACAGAAGTGACAGAATGACACCTTACCTCTAGTGCAGTGGTCCATTCATTAGGTGTATTTATTGAGCCCCTACTGTGTGCCCTGAGATGAAGGCCCTGGGGTACAAAACAGGACGGCAAGATGGCCGTGTGTGGGAGCCCGCCATCCAGGAGAGAGGGACGTGCGGGCAGGGGAGCCACCAGGAAGGACTCTGATGCATCTCCCGTAAAGAGCTTTCTATTCCCATCACAGGCTGAACAGGTGTACTGTTCCTGGGGAGAGGTCAGGGGAGTGGAGGGGGTACCAGGGGGAGAGGACGAGCGAGTTCCCTTGCCCCGTGCCTTTCCTCTCAGTCAAGTGAGGAAGGAAGCCTCCGCCTCCCCAGATGGGCCACACTGGACTCTGTCGTGGGTCCCTGCGGCACGTGTGATCCCACAGGTAGTCAAAGACAAAGGCAAGGTGGACCCCGATCCCACATTCCCCAGTGTCCCTGTAGCTTCCCAAAGGGCACCCTTTAAGAAGGGAAGCGTGTCCCTGTGCTGGAGAGCACAGGGCTATGCCCACCTGCCCACACCAAGCCCCCACGTTTGCAGAGCTCACGCCCAGTGCTGTCCACGGGTGGGCACCCCGCTTCAGCCCTGCCGCTCTCCTGGTACCTATGTGCACCATGAAATGCGTGTAGACTCCCCCACTCGGGGCTGAGGCGTGACCCCAGCTCTGATCCAGACAGCCCCCTGGCCAAGGACGGTCCCCGCCAGACCCTGGGGACGCAGGGGAGTCTGGGGCTTCCACTTTTGCCGGTCTCCACACGTGTCCTTCGAAGGGAAATCCGACGCGCTCCGTGGCTCCGGCTCTGCCGAGAGGTCGAGATAGGAGCAAATTCTGGCGTGTCATTTTGCAGCAGGGTTGAAAACGCCTTTGAAGCAGACAAATCCAGCGTGATATGATTCCGAGTAAACCAAATAAGAGAAAGGAGGTGAGGAATGAGAAGTCATCTGGTCCGATTCCCCAACTTTACGGTAAGCCGGATGATTTGACTTGATCTACCCAGGGCTACAGGGAGTGATGGGAGATCCATTAAAACCTATCTCCTTGAGAGGTTGGTACTTCGACGAAAGTAAACACTTGAAAAGAGAGCTAGCCCAGTGATTCTTAAACCCTAGTGGACGTGGAAATCATCCAAGGGCTTGTTAAATCCCACCCTGAAAATGAGAATCACCGAAGCATTGGGGTCTAACACTGGATTTTTAAAATTCTTCCTCTCACATTTGGGATTTTAGTTTTTAGCCATAGTTTACTTTCAACTGACGTCAGCCAATACTGGGCAGAACGACACCCTCTAAATTACGCTTGGACGCCCTGTGGTATTTAAAACATCTTTTGTTTCCAACATCCTGGAGTATTTAGCTAACCCTTTTCCAGATCAAATGACATCCCCTGCGTTTTGATTTATTTACAGTTTTTCTGAGGCCGCAGGAAAGCCAAGTCTCATTGTTGGCACACAGCTGGGTTTTTTCCGCCCTCTGCTACCTGGAGGTTAATTGAAGCCAACATCCTAGAAAGGAGAAAGTCACCAAACACGTGGCGGAAAAGCGAGCGGCCTCACGCCCCACCTGCTGCACCATTACCGAGTTCAAACAGCAGAAAGGCCAAGCCAAGGATGCCCCCGAGTGCGAGTGACCCCCCGCGGGGCTGGGTTTCCAGGAATACATCGCACTGCTTTCCCTGCTGTTTTTAACACGTTATGGCGAAATAAAGGGTTAGAAAATTAGAGCGAAAGTTGTAAAACAGAACAAGAACACCTGTGTAGCCTGTACTCAGAATCAACTACTGTTTCCTTTTGACCCGTCGGCTTCTTCATTGTGTCTCTCTGTATAGAATATTTTCTGAACCCTTTGAGAATAGCCTGCATACATCACGTCTCTTTACCCCCAGACGGAGGATATGTCCTGACCTAGCCACCGTCCAGTCGACACCTACGGTGAGTCTCGCATTGACACAACCCTCTGATCTGGCCCACCATCTATACTCCATGTGCGGCCATGGGCGCAAAGATGTCCTTTAGGACACTTCCCCGCTAGGACTAGCGCCGTCTAGGGTCACTTTTTGCATTCAGCTGTCACTTCAAATCTCCTTTCCTCCGAAACATTTCAGAATCCGGCCCTTCTCACTTTCTCAGAGCGTGTTCTCAGCAAGCATTTGCTCGCGTGGGTCTGGTCTCTGCACTGTGTCACGTGCACTATGCAAGCTGTGCTTTGCACTAAACGCCCAGCCTCCCCGTGGTCCGATTTCTCTGCTCCGCACTTGCCAGTTCTACCCTTGCCTCTAATAAGAAATCTGTGGAGGGGCGCCTGGGTGGCTCCGTCGGTTAAGCATCCGACTTCGACTCAGGTCACGATCTCGCGGTCCGTGAGTTCGAGCCCCGCGTCGGGCTCTGGGCTGACGGCTCGGAGCCCGGAGCCTGCTTCCGATTCTGTGTCTCCCTCTCTCTCTGCCTCTCCCCCGTTCATGCTCTGTCTCTCTCTGTCTCAAAAAGAAATAGACGTTAAAAAAAATTAAAAAAAAAAAAAAAAAGAAATCTGGGGAGAGGCCCTTTAAGATTTGACAATATCCTGCTCCTCCTCAAAATCCGGCCCCGCCCCCGAGAAGACCCAGCGGTCACTGATGATTCCTGCCGGAAGGACACTGTTCAGCAACATTCTACCCAGCGCACCTGCCGCGTTTATTTATCGGCCTGACTCGTCCACACCACTGCAACACCACTAAAATGCCACCACAATGTCACTACAATACTATTCTAATACTACCACAAGCGAGAGCCCTCCCTTCTCCCCCTGTTAGTTTATGTATTTATTTATTGCATGGACTCCTGGATATTTTGCAATAATTCATTGTCATCCTTGAATACATTGGAATGCAAATACTCCCGGATTTGGCCAGCGGGAGCTCCTTCTGGTGGCTCCTGTGTCCTTGTGACAAGCCCCCATCTCTCTCTCTCTCCCTCTCCCTCTCTCTCCCTCTCCCTCTCTGTGTAGTATTTCCTTACTTTCTGACACAATAAGACGTTCCTTGATCATCTACTTTCTCCACCGCATATCCGGGATCTGCCATTTTTATGCCCAAAATAAAGTGTTTGATATCTGTATAGTATACTTCAATGCTGTGCACAGAGTTTTCTTTACTAAGGAATTAGGCTCTAGGATGGAAAGCCACTAGTCCGATAGGACCCCTTTGGTGGCAAGAAATAGAAAACCTGAGGTGGATGAGCACGAAGAAAGCGTCAGTTAATCGGGTTGGCAGAATCCAAGGAAGGGGGTAGACGGCCAAGCCCTGGCCGTGAGCAGCGTTTCTGAACCCCAGCGGCTGCTGACCGCTGGATGTAGGCTCAGGCTTTCTCAGCGTCAGGACCTCAGCTCCTCTCGGTGGGCCACCGTGAGCCCAGAGCCCTCCCTCTAAATAGCAGGGGGCCTGGTGCCCAGGGTGTCCTTGGCTTACGTTGTTCGGCTTCCGCCCCTGAGGAATTTCCATTCAAAGCCCTGGGGAAGAGGCTCAGCGTTGCCCGGCGAGGATTGGGTGTCCCTCGCTGGATCCGTCGAGAGGCCCTGGAGACAGCCTCGTAAAACCACAGGACAGCCTCTGAGCTGGTGAGTGGTGGCCCAGGAGGAGGAGCTGAGGGAGCATCGGGCGTGCACGAAGATGGTTGCTTGGATTCCTGCTCACTCTTCTCGGGTGCTGCAGAGCAGTTATCGTCTCTCTTGCACGCGATGCTGGAATGTGAAGTTTCCAACAGCTACAAAACCGTATGGCGTCCCTGACAGCTCGCGGGTCATGGCAGCCAGGTATCAGAGTAGCGGCGGGCATCGCTTCCTAGTGTTGCGGGCCCCTGCCCACGCGGCGGTGGCGTTTCAATACATGGTGGAGAGGTCACCGGGTGGGAGGGAATTTGGTGACTCGGGCAACTGGCCTGACCTCGCGGATCATCAACTAGCCGGAAAGGCACTTCCTCCCCTGGCACCCCGTGTGTGTGTTTGGCTGAGTCATTGTTTGGATGACTTATAGCCTTGCCTTCACATAGACCTTGGCCAACCATGACTGTTGGTGGCCACAGATGGACGGAGAGCCCAGGCGTGGGCTAGCCCCTTTCTCTCCGTATTACTTAATTCCCGACTCCCTTCCGGCATGCCTTTGGCTTCCTTCTGGTTTGGACCCAATCTACGGGTCCCGTCTCACCCGTCAAATTCCAGATTAGGTGTGTCCAGGACCATCGCAAGGAGTGGCCAGGGTGAGGCCAGCATGCCGGTCCCCTCTACACGGAATGGCAGCCACTGCCCCTGTCAACCCAGGGACCGCCCACCACGCACAGCCCACGTGCTCAGACCTCATGATCAGCAGCCGTGGTGGTCCTAACAGCAGCCACTCCGCCATCAGCTGGGAGGGTCTCCATGAGTCCAGAGCTCCCACCAAGGTTAGGGAAGCTGCAGGGAGACGTTTGGAAGTGAAGCTGGGCTCTGGGGCTAGGGGACTCTTGTTTTGACTTTATTATGAATGTGTCATGTTTCCAGGAGCATGGGCATGCCTGAGACTAAACCATCGGCTCCACCGTGAGGGACGGGATTAGCGGTTCTGGGGCCCTGCCAGAAACACAGCTGTGTAGACAAGCCACAGTGACCTAATCTCCCAAACTATGAGCTGGCCCCGTCCAGCTGCAATGGGGAGTATGAGAGGGAGCCGGAACGGAGTGGAAAGGTATGCCCGTGTCTGTGGATACAGGATGGGGAGGGAAATGGCTAGGTCAGACAGAGAGAGAGAGCGAGAGAGAAATATACTTTATGATTCCAGGGAAAGGCTATGTGAGCAGATGGCGAGCCCCTGTGCCCAGGCGGAAGAGAGAAACCACAGTGAAGGGGACGGACTGCTTTTGTCCAAAGGAAGTAAGTTATACTTCACTTCCGGGAAAGTGACCAATAAAATGAAAAGTACTTGGTTGTTTTAAAGAAGGGATTAGTTCGATGTGGAGTCCTCATCTTGATAAGGGTTTTCCCTCTTCTGGGGACAAGCTCACATCTCTGCTCTATCACCTGAAACTTAATGAGTAGGCAGTCTGGTGTGCATTTCTTCCACTCATTTAGTTGACATTTGCTGAACACCTACTCTACGCTAAACTCTGTGGTGGATGCAGGAGACACAACAGCGGGGAAGGCATCGAAACCCAACACGAGAAAATAGAGGTGCGCACAGATGTCAGGGTGGCAGGGCTCGTGCTGCGTATAGCACATGGTGAGCATGGGGTGTGACAGTGGGCGATGGGGGTGGGGGGGACCCTGGAGATAATGAGGGACAGCCGCATCACATGGGGAGATTAGGGAGTATGTGGAATTAACCTGGCCCAGGGCATCATCGTAGCATGTTTACAGGGTGGTGGCGTGGGGGGCTTAAGGAGCTGGGTGGGTCCCAGTCATTTCCTAGATGGAGGGTTATGGTCATTGGGTCCAAGGCAAAATGGATCCAAACACAAATGCTGTCTCCCAGGCTGCGATGCTCCCCTCAACTCCCTTCCCCTGATTCTTCTCTTACCCCTGCTGTCAGCCCCCACATCCCCCCTCAGAAAAGAGGGACCTGCCCTGCTCCAGCCCCAGCCCTGTGGGCACAGTCCAAGAACACAGAGCACTTCTCAGTTATTCCAGTGGTCGCTCCCTCCGTCATCGTGCAATTGTTGGGGGCCCAGTGTTCTCTCCTCCCCACCCTTCCCCAGCCTCCCGACAGCCTCCTCTCCCCTGCACACATTTCCAGAACAAACCACAACTGATGGCAAAGGAGGCTCTTCAACCCTTCGATCGCTTTTACTGATCTTTTCCAGTTATTTTTGGACACTCACACAATCATTAAGGTATTACTGAAAACAGGTTTGTCCTGTCCCTTTGAGTCAAAAATTCAGAGTGGTATCCCAAGAAAAAGAAAGAACAGAAACCTTTGGACAACAAGCTTCAAAGATTCGTTTTTTTCACCGATTTCCTTATCTCAGAACAAAATACTTGAACTAGAAAGAGAGCACACGTACATTCAGTAGCTGGTCGGTCAATTGTTCTAACAATACATGTAACTGGATCGATGAAAAGGGGACATTTGGGGAGGAAATGGAGCCAATTATGATCATTTCTGAATGGCTCCAATTAACCGGTTCAAAACGTCCAAAATTTAGTCCAAAGCCTGGAAACCAACTCTTGTAAAATTGGAATCTTTTACGCGAATGAATAAGTTCAATAAATAGTACGAGGCCTTCCCCCTTTATCTGTGTGCCAGTACCGCATCCGTAGTGATGGTGGGTGGGACACAGAAGACCCACGGTGACCTTGGCTGGATGTGTGGTCTCGTCTTCCCCTGCCCCGGGGCTTTCTCCGGGGGTTCCCATAGAGGTGAGCAGCGTGTCGGGAGGTGGGGGCCTGGCTTAGATTTGACTCAAAAGCAACTTGTTTCACAAAGAAGGTGCCAAAGTGAGCTGTTCAGCTTTCTGAAGACTGGAACAAGAAGGTCACTGATCAAATCTGTTGGCAATAAATGGTATTTCCTAAACCAAGGAATTCAGAAGTAGTAGTGCTCTCAATGGACAGAGGGATGCGGGTACCTGAGGTCCCGATCTTCTGAGAGATCAAGGAAGGGATTGGGGAGGGGGGCGGGATGGGTGGATTTAGATCATGGCACAACTCAACAATCATTCCTGTCCTTAAACACATCCCCTAGGGAGGCTGTCATCCTATGAAGAGACCCAGCTACCATCCAGTGAAGTCACACATACGCCTGAGGGGAGGAGTTCGGCAGATCTGGGTGATGACGATAAACTTGCTGGAAAAACAGGAAAGACTTCCATCCCAGTGACATTCATTTGAGCACCTGAACATTCTCTCCAGCTACGTTTTTGCCCCTTGCCGATTTGGTGCTGACACATAAATCTGCTTCCATGAAGACGTATTGAACGAGGTCCTGCTCAGCACGTGAATTCCGAGGCAGGGGTGCAGGGCTCAGGGGCGCCCTCCATGTTCTGAATGGCCATCGGACCGGAGGTCGGGTTTACTCAACCTTGAAACACTGTCTCCTGGCCTCCCGAATGGCCATCTTCGAAGTGAAATAAAACCCAAACTTCTCTTCTGTCAGCTTTTGGCTCCGTGGTGAAGGTTGGCCAATGGTTTTCCCGGTCAAATTTTCAACAACCATAACAACGGAAGGGTTTGTAATGACCCCAAGTGGGGAAAACGCAGAAGGCCAGACTAAAGCTCTACGATGGTGAGGTAGCTGATTGCAAACCCACCTGGAAATACGATGACTTTGGTCCACAGCCAGAATTTTCTCGAGTAAGCCAGAGCACTCTGGAAAGACACTTGCAACCCTTACCAAGTTCACGTAGGTATGTTTGGGCCGATTTTCCCAGTCGTGCTGCATGGTAACTTGCCTCCCGGGTCAACTCTATGAAACAAAAAGGCAGACTTCGGGAGACAAAAAGATAATACTGCTTGTTCAGAGTGAGATCAAACCTGAAATTGGATTCCATCCAACTGACGTGATTAATTCAAAGAATCCACCGCAATCGGAGACCGAAATATCTCAGACTGTTCAATTTCCATCACTCGCCCCTCCATGCTACAGGGGCTTAAGAAGGAGCCAAATTCAATAGGGACAGACATTTAAGGAAGGGAAAAAAAAAACACCTCATTTTATTTAAAACCTCATTTTATTAAACTCAAGGAATTTGTCTCTAGGTTTAGAGAGTTGATCCCGTGACTCAAAGGTTTCGCGCTGGCCTCCTCTGAGGCCTTGAGAAAGCCTCGGGTGCCCACAGAAGACACAGCTGATTAAACAGAGACACTGCTTACCCCCCACGTCAATGGGCACTTTCGGATGATTCCGATGGGATAGCAATGCCCCAGATACACAGAGTTCTCCAGTGCAGGGAACCAGAGAAGCATCAGCCTTGCCCCGGGCTAGGAACGCCGTTCTGCTTTCCTGGTTTTTCATCAGCTACATCTATGACTCTTCCTAGACTGAGAAGCTGGTCCGGCTGCCACATGTGTGCACGTCTCGTTTCATTACCGCGTTCCTTCCTGCGATGTCTGCCCTGCAGAAGGATGACGTAAACGGATGTCACGAAGGAACAGAAGAGATCATCAGCAGGGCGCAACCTGTCCCTGGAGGGGAAGCTTGAGCACGGGACAGAAGACGTTCCTTGCCCACGGTGTGGCCCACACCATCCTCCCTAGCCCCCCAAAGCAGCAGATACGTGCTCTCGGGGGCGGCTTCGTCTGGCAGCTGTGTGTCTGTGGTCACCGGGAGAAATACGTTCTCCGCCACAAACACTGAGGACTGCCCTCTGTGTGGACAACTGGGTGCAGATGTTGTCTCTTGGAGGAGATGTTTGACAATGGATTCAAGTATTGACATTTTTTTTTGTCCTTAATCACGTAAACCATCCTTGACAAGCCTATATGCCACTTCTGTTTCAACCCAGAAACTGCTGAGTGATGCCTGGATTAGAGGGGTAGGTGAGACCATATGCCTCTGTGTAATGGGGAAAAGAAAATGACTTTCTTCCTAAAATGACGCCAGGGGATGACGGGAGGTCACTTTATTAGAAAGTTTAGTTTGAAACCACATGCAACCCACACACGTGCAGTCCTTGCAAGTTATCTGTGCCTTTCATTATTGCAATTAATTAGGAGAGTCGATTATACTCGGAAGAGCTTAGCTGAGACATTTGTTTGCGATGAGCATTTCCCCTCTGTGGAACTAGAAATATCGTAAATGTGGCGACGAACATCTCTCTCTCCAGCTCAGGAAGTGTTGACACAGATGTTTGGCTAATCATTCCGAGCAAATCACTATTCCCATAAAGGCTAAGATTAGTCGGAATTGGCATACATTTCTTTCTTCTGTGAGCCTCGTTTGATTATAGATGATGTTTTGTTAGAGTGTATCCATGCAACCTCATACATGATGTAAAACCCAAGAAAAACAGAGATTCTGTGCCAAAACCAAATTAAATACACATCAGAAAAATGCGGGCTCGATTCGGGTTCAGGTACCGTGCGGCTTGCCTTGGTCTCTTGTTGCTAAAGCCTTCAGGAAGACTATAAAACGCAACCATGACGTTCATATCAATTTAAAGTTAGTGTGGCCGCCAGCATTTGCTCACCACGAGGCTCAGCTGCCTGTATCCTCTCGAACTCAGCGTCTAGTGGCGGCAATCACAGCCTCCAGAAACCGTGAGAAACGGCCTGCGCGGACCAGGCAGGCAGGGAGAAGCGTTCTTATCTGTTGAACGTATTGCAGTCGCCGTCCCCTTTCCCGCGAGCAGCACAGACGTGTTGGGAAGGTGGATGGAGAGCTTGCTCTCTGGGTGAGCAGCTACAGAGTCAGTGGCCCGTGTGCCGGGTCCCCTTCCCCTTCCGCCAACCAACCCCAAGAGACACGCTCAGATCGCCGCCCCCTTCCCTCCTTGGCCGACTCCTCACCCAGGTCCCTGGAGCTGCTTGTTCAGTTACCACCGGCTCCCTCTGGAGCTTCTCAGGAAACCTGAAGTCCCCAGTCTCGTCTCCCTGCTCCCCGCCGTCCCGGTGGAGGGGGTTCAGGGCGACCAGAGCAAGGCCAGCCCCCAGCTGAGAACCGGCACAGAAGCAGCGAGGCTGGGGTCCACTTACCACTCACAGGTTTCAGAGGCAGTCAGGTGCCTGCTCCCTGGGCGGGGCATCCCGCCAGGCGCTGGGGACAAAGGAAGACCGATGCTTGCCCACACTTTGCCCGAACTTGGCCACCAGGAGGCAAGTCACAGCGGGAAGGCAGATGAGTACTTGAGGCTCCCGGATATCAGGCGAGCTTGTAACCAATTACCCTGGCAAGAAAGTGACATCGGGTGAGCGGAGAGAAGGCTGAATTACTTGTCTCCAGTGGGGGGAGGGGGGGCGATGCCAGCACCACCTCGGGGACCCGCCCGTGTGGATGGAGCCCGTTCTACAGGTGCCGTCGGCCGCTCACCGCAAGGTGCTTGGTCTGCAGGAGGCGTGGGCTCCAAGTGACCCTCAGGGTCTTGCCGAAGAGCCTTTTGTCCCCGTGACGAAACATTTCCTCCCCCGATCCCACGCCACCTCTTCTCCATCTCACGGACACTAGTTAAGCGGCCTCGCCTCCGAGTACCGTGGCTCCGTCCCCCCAGCACTCATGCTGCGCGGACGCTCTCTCTGTATTAATCTTGCCAAGCTTGGGGTTTTACACCTGGGTGCGTTTCTATTTATTTTCAGGGCCCTGGGTAGGGTCAGCCGCTCACCTGTCACGCTCTGCTTCACCTGGTGGCTCCCGCTCATCCTTGGAAACCTGGCTCAAGGTCAGCATCTCCGTGCTAAGCGCTCCGCACCCGTGCGCTCGTCTGCCGGGACTCATCGGGCACCGTTCTCCCGTCCATCCTTCGGCAGCCGACTCCGGACGCCTCCGGAGAGGGCCACTGGGTCTTTTCTACCACGCGGCACACAGCTCTGAGCGCTCGGACTTCCAGCAATGACGCGGGAGCGGGTGCCGGAGGGGTGATGTGTCGTCGGCTCAGGCTGCCATGAGCAAGCGTCACAGGCTGGGCTGCCCAACACACAGACGTGTTTTCACGGTTCTGGAGGCCGGAGGTCTAACATGAAGGTGCCGTCCGATTTAGCGTCTGCTGAGAACCCACTTGCCGGTTGGCAGATGGCCGCTGCCTGGCTGTGTCCCCACACGGCATGGACGAGAGGGGTCCGGTCTCTCCCTCGTCTTGTAAGGGCCCCGGTCCTATCACGGGGACCCCACCCTCAGGACTTCAGCTAACCCTAGTCCCTAGTCGCCTCCCAAAGGCCCTGCCTCCAAGAGGCCGTCTCGCTGGGGGTGAGGGCCTCAGCATGAATTGGCGGGGGTGGAGGGGACACAAATATTTAGTCCCTAACAGGCAGCCACTAGCTACGTGTGACTGCAGAGTTCTTAAATGCGCACCGTGTGACTAAGGAACTGAGTTAACTGTGGTTTGCCTCAAGGAGTTTACGTTTCTATTTCCACGGCCACATGTGGCCAGTGGCCACCAGATTGGACAACACAGCTCCAGAAGCTGCCATATTGCTTGGAATAGAGTATTTAGCCCTGCAATGAGCTGAACTTAGGAGGAAAATCTATGTTGGTTCTTAGTTTAAATAGTTAAATCTTCCGAGATCTCAGGGAAGCTACACCTCTTTGTCTTCTCGTTTCCCAAACGTCTGCGGGACTGGCCCGTGCGAGCCAGATGCCCTCTTGCCTTGGGGACACCTGTCCCACTGGGCCCCATCCTGTGGGGGAGGGAAGCTCTCTGGAACCGGGACATCTGCACAGAGAACTATGCACATGGGACCATCTGGCGGGAGTGGGTTCCGGGGGGAGGGGCCAGGACCTGAACGGCCCCGAGGTGGGAAGGGACGTGGCGAGGACAGTGGACAGAAAGGCGAGGAGGCTCTTGGAGGCCAGGGGGTCGAGGAGGCCGCATCAGAGAAAGCAGGCTGCGGGCCGCTGTCATATCTGAACTTTATTTTAAGCCAAACGGGAAGCTGTTGGAGGGCCTTGAGCGAGGGCACAGAGTGACGTCATGTGGGTTTGAAACCCGTTCCCTTGGCACCTGGGTGGAGGGGGACAGTGGGTATTGGGGCGGGATTCTTTCCAGCGGCCTGGCTGGAGGAGGGAGGCAGAGGGACACGGGGCCGGGAGGACATCCCGTCAAGGGATCTGAGCTCCGAGAACATGAGAGAAACCCAGGGGCGCGTCCCGAGTGAGGTGTGAGAGGTGGCTGGGCTGCAGACCGGGAAGGGTGAGATGTGGGGCACACGGGGGCGGGGCGACCGCCACCCACACCCACGGGGCGTCTCTGTGGGCATGTGGAAGGGAGGGAGGCGTCCGGAATGACTGATCTCAGAGCCACCACCCTGTTCTCAGAGGGGACAGGGCATGGCCCCGGGGGCGGAGCCTCAGCATCTCTGTGCTCTCTGCCCCGGAGGTGGGGGGGCTCCGCGGGCCCTTGTGGGGGGGGGGGGTGGCCAGCTCCACCCGGAACAGCGCGATCGCTGCGGGCTGAGCACCGCGAAAGGCCCCGAGGCCTCCCCCACTCTCCTGCCCACACGCTGAACTGCTAGATAAAGTTGTTGAGAAATTCTGGAACACCCCCCCCCCAGGTTTCTGTACAGTTTTATTTCTCACAGTGGACTACCAGCGGTGAGATAAATTTAGACTCCCTGCTAAGTGTGACACACAGCGGTAATTGTGCAAGTATGATGTCTTAAATTACACTTTTATTATCTTGCGTTTCTCTTCCAGCTTATAATTCTTCTTTCTCATCACTCTCTGACCTGCGTCCCACCCCCGCCTCACAAGACAATCATTAAACTTCTCCGATCACCAGTAAATGGTGGAAAGAATGAAAGAGCTTGGCTTTAAACACTTCTAAGTAGACAGCTGGGAAGTGCTTGCAAATTAAAACCAGGCGGCTTAATGATATTAGCGTGGCCTGCTTGGGACACGGAGCCCGGCCCCAGGCTCCGGGCCCGTGGTCCCCATGACATCAGAGCTCGGAGGGGATAGCAGTGCGGGGGACGCAGGGACCGGCCCTGGAGCGGGGCGCCCGTGCGGTGGGGCCTGTCCACTCAGCCCCCAGAGGAGGCTTGTTTCATGTTGTAACAGGAAATCACTTCCCGGCCGGTGGGAAGGCTGACGGTTCCTGCAGGGGGGAGTATGGCAGGGAAACAGAAGGGCGGGGGGGCGGGGGGCGCTGTTCCTTTATCATCTCCCCAGTTCAACCCACCCCGCAATGGTGGCTGAAAGCGGGGACCTGCGACCCACCGATCAGTGGGCCCAGGGAGTCTGGTTTGGCTAAGTGTTTTCCTGCTAGATTTCACTAAAAACGTAGGGTGACATTTACAAACTCGCGATTAGGAACTCGGATGGTGAGGTGAGCGGTAGCTGGGGATGTGACATTCATGTGACAAAGGGTCAGTTGGGTGGGGGGGTGGGTTGGGAACCGTAGTCTCTAGCCATTGATCATCGACGACAAACAAAACGTGAATGATGTTAACATCCCGTAAAGAACAACCGGGCCACGGTGGCTAAGGATGTCATTGCCCCAGTACACGGAGCATTATTTCAGCCACAGACAACAAGTGGAGTTTCAAACAGAATCTTCTTAAAATAGTCACTAAAAGGCAACCATTGAACGCTGCACAGATTCTTTCCAACCCCAGGACAGCACGGACAGTCAGCAGCGAGGAACGCGGTTTTGCCGGACGTGGAAAGAACGTGGCCCGGTTGTCAGCATCAGCTTCTGGGGAGCCTCTCTGGTGTCCTCGTGTGTTCTACGAATTCTAACTGAGATCAAATCTCTAGTGACTCATTTTTTATGTCCCCAAACACACATGGACCACCTTAGCAGCACACAGAGTTTCTAAAGCAAGCCCGATCCTGGAGCCCCGCCCAGTAAGAGGTGAATGTGGCTGGCAGAACGCCCCGGATCCCCATTGCTTCCCCCCAACCCCATCCGGTACACAAACTGTCTCCCAGATGTTCGATCCACACAAACCACCGTGACTGGATCTTACAGGGACCAGTAAGGGTCTTAAGGGACCGCCGTGACTGGATCTTACAGATGGGATTGAGGTGCAAGTAAATTGACTTCTAGGCAGGGAGACTATCCTGGGTGAGCCTGACCTAATCAGGTGAGCCCATACAAGGGACAGAGCTCCTCCTGAAGAAAGAGGCCTGGACTCCCTGTTGCTGGCTTGGAAGATGAGGGTTCACATGGCAAAGAGCGTGCACGGCCCCAGGACCCAGAATCCGCAGTCCTACACCCGTGAGGAAATGAATTCTGCCAACAACCCACATGAGCTGGAAGCCGCATCTTCCCCTGAGTCTCCAGAAAGGAAGGAAGCCCGGCCAACCCTGATTTCACTGTGTGAGACCCTGAGCGGAGAACCCGGCTTCACTCTGCCGTGTTTCTGGCCTGGAGGACTGTCAGCTAATAAATGGCTGTTGGTTTCTGCCATTGAGTCCTGTCGCTTGACACAGCAAAGGAAAGCTAACAAAATGTGTCGTGCAATCCACGGGCGCGATGCTCGTGCGGGCTCCGGCATCCCACGGCCGGAGGACGTCAGCCTTCTCAGCAAAGAGGGATGATAATGCCTCGCCTGCACTCTGCACCGGGGAGGAGGGAGGGCCGCCAAGAAAATGTACAGAACTCACTTGGGAAAGCTGAAACCGCCACCAGAGATAGAGTGGATCGCCGCCTCCTTGTCGATGATGATCATTAATTACGGCTGTTTTCTTTTTCTCTGTTGGCGACATTTTGTCTTTTTCAGTTTTGTGTGAAAAATCATAGTATCGGAGAAATAGTCTTTCCCAGGCTTCAGAGCTTAGACAGCCTAGTGTTGACTGCGATGTTGACTATTGTTTCTAGGAGAAGGGTGCCAGGGTGTAATAACCAGCGTTTCTGGGAGAAGGGTGCCAGGGTCTAATAACACTCTTGGAGGGTCACAGGATACGAACAGATTAAAGGCCCTGAGAAGTCCCGCTGCAGAGAACCTTGTTCGACATGGTACAACAGGGTATTTTCTAACTTTATTTTGAAAGAACTTTTCTCCAGCTACTCTGATAAATCTCATGGAACTTGAGGAGCCCAGTGTGAGAAAACTGGTTCAGAAGTTAATAAAAACAAACAGGGCCACCTGGGTGGCTCGGTTGGCTAAGCGTCCAACCTCGGCTCAGGTCATGATCTCAAGGTTGGGGAGTTCGAGCCCCGCATTGTACTATCAGTGCAGAACCTGAACTGGATCCTGTCGCCTTCTCTCTCTGCACCCTCGTCTCGTTCTCTCCCTCTCTCTCTCTCTCTCAAAATAAATAAATGTTTTAAAAAATTAAAACAAATACATAAAGATCAGCTGACTCTTCACTGCAAGCACTCTGATCAAGCTGTGTCATGAGCATATGAGAGTCTGCACCCTCTCAAGTGCCCAGTTCCCCCCTTCCCTCAGCCAATTTCTGGACACCCCCCTATGACTCTGGGTCTAAGCATTCCCAGACACTCAGGCAGAGGAAAAGGGCACCTGGTAAGAATATTTAAGGTCAGTGGCAGTGCCTTTCATTCCACAGAGGGAAATGCCATGCCCTCAAAGGATTCACTAAGAAGGGAAAATATCTTTTTAATAGGAAAATAGCTAGTTTGATAAGATGATGGAACACCACTGTCCACCGAAAAAGAGAGAACACCCTTTTACTCATGTAAATTCGATACAAAAAGTCACTCTCCCATTTGCAAGTAAAAGCTGTGATATTTAAAATCAGACCTGCTCTGCCAGATAAAGAAGTATGGTACGTGATCACTAGCAATTTACATTTTGTGGCCTGGGGCCAAGACCGCAGGTCGATCAAGGGAATAGGACAGACAGTCCAGAAGCAGGCTCTTCTGTACAGAGACTTCACATCTGAACAGTATGGCTTAAAAACATGAGTTATTCAACAAAGCCAAGAAAACTGGATGATTCTTTGGGGGAAAAATAGTTGTATCTCCAACTCTCATCTTCTTTTAGAAATGGGCTTCCAATGGAACACAAACTTAAGTATAAAATAACCGCTTCTCAATATAGTTGGAGGAAGCATAGGTGAGGATTTAATCCCGGGATTGAGAAAGGACTTTTATTTTTTGTTGTTGTTCATTTACTTATTTTGAGAGAGAGGAGGTGAGAGAGAGAGAATCCCAAGGAGGCTCCCTGTTGTCAGCGCAGAGCCCGACGTGGGGATTGATCCCACGAACCGTGAGATCATGATCTGAGCCGAAACCAGGAGTTGGATGCTTAACAGAATGAGCCACTCAGGCGCCCTGAGAAAGGACTTTTCAACATAAAATCTCAGATGTGAGGCCATGAAGACAGATACTGGTGAGCTGGATTCTGTATCGATTTCTCTATTAGAGAAAAACTAAATGAAAAGGCAGAGGGAAATTTAGAAAGACATTTCTAACATGTGTAAGAGACAAATGACACATAGACAGATGGGTTGCAAACGAATCAGGAAACGTAGAACTCTCTAAAAGGAAAATCGACAAAGGACAGGAAGGCAAAATAAATTAGAGCTGAAATGGCCAATAAATGTGTGGAAACATACTGGCCGTCCCAGCAGTGACAGAAAGGGAAGTGAAACACGAGATACCTGTCTGGTGGGCGGGAAGAGAAAGGAATGTTCATCCCGCGTGGACGGTGGTTATGGGAGCCGGGGCAACTGAAGGAGACAACTCTGTGCGCAATGTCAGGATGGCGACGTTGAGAGAAAACATCGAAACTCAGGAATGGGCAAGAGGATGACTGTGTCTTTTCAAGGATACGCGGGGGTGAACGCAAGGACCACCTAAGACCTCTCTCATTCATGACTTACTAGTTTCCACTGACTAGCGTATCTCACAACCCTGTACGAGTCCACGCTGACACACAGAGAACTGACCGCAACGCAAGTGACCAATGCTGTGGAGCCTCGCGGAGGACGCCGCGCACGGTCAGAGCTTCCTTGTGAGTGCGATCGCGGAACCCCCTTTTGGGCACTGTGTCCCCTCTTCCTCCTGAACCAGCCTCCCAGCCCGCCGGCTGTCTCTCTAAATGAGACAAAGAAATCTTGGACACGGGCTCCCTATATGTTTGTGTCAGAGTTGTGCTTTTAACTTTCTAAAAATGACACTTGGATAGAAATTTGGCAAAAATATCTCAGAGTTCTCAATGGATGCTGCTTCTCTGCAATAGTAATTTAGCAGCTGGGAATGTACCTTCTGGGTGTACTTGGATGGAGGCAGAAAGCAGGCTGTGGGGAGGTTCAGGCAGCTTTGTTTAATGATCAGCAAAGCAAGTAAGCGAACACACCTACAAAATAAAACCACTTAAATCCACGGTTCTCAACTTTGGGTGAGCCTGCCCCCGGTGGACAGTTGGCCCCATCTGGAGACAACGTGGGTCGTCACCACTGGAAAGGGCTGTTGTGGGCATCCAGGGGGCAGAGGCCAGGTATTTTCAGTGCCCAGATCCTCTGAGGTCTTCATCATGTAGCCGTCCCCGCGATTTCGCAATGAATGAACGGTTAGCATCCTTACCGTTGACGGCCCCGTCGAGGTCATTCCCTCGGCCTGACCGCTTTCTCCTGTTACTTTCAGATGATCGCAGACTCCAGGGAGGAGAACTGAGGTAAACTTCTCTCCAAGTGCTAGGCCCCAAGTGTCCCAAAGGAATGTCTCCCTACAAGACGTTCTAGAATGTGGCCGTGGAAATCCAGGTTGGATTCTGCTCCCGTGGGCAGAAGGCGGCGGAGGAGGCTGGCTCTGTCTCTAGTCTTTGGTGGGTCCCGATCTGTCACTTGATAACATGATTTTCCTTTAATTCCTTGAAGCCCAATAAATCTTCTCCCGCTCTGCAGCACTTACAATTGTTGCCTCATCTGTTAATGCATGTGAATGTCTCCCCAAGGTCGCTATGGGATTTTAAAGGTGCTGGGTTCAGTAGGTGCTTTGCGACTAGGTCTCTTTTACTCTTCACTTCCATTGGGCGGAGCCATGAGCTATGACCGAGAGAGAAAGGAACACCTTTGTGAATACGGTCCTCCGCCCCACAACCTCTTCAGCTTCACATTCTCACGTGAGGATTGACACCAGGCTCTCGGCCTCGGCACCATGGATGTGTGAGCCGGGACGACTCTGCGCGTCGTGGGATTTTCCTCGGTGTCCCTAGGCTCCACCTACTAAATTCCAGTAGCCCTTTCTCCACCCCGAACGGTGTAATAATCAAAAATTCAAAAATGTCACATCAGCGGGGGCTCTACTGGCCCAGTTGACAGATGGCCTCCACTAGCAGGGGAAGAAGGAGCTCCAGAAGCTTCTCTCTCACCAGTCAAGATGGAGCCTCCTCTCTGTGCCCTACAAGAACCTGTTTGGTCCCAGACTGTTTCTGAAGAGTCCTCAGTCTGTGACATTCAAGTATTGTAAGTGATCATCCCTTCATGGTAGAAATAGTAATAGCCAGGAATGATTTTATTTTCTTCTTTGGATTTATTCATGTCATCTGCATTTTCTATGTTTATTCCTTTTGCAACTTCTAAATGCTTAAGAAATCGAAGGATTCATACACGTTTAATATAGTCTTAGATGATGTAGCAGACACACCATAGGGTGACCCCCTGTCCAATGATTGATGTCCTATATAATCTCCACCTTTTGAATGTGAGCGGGGTTTGTGACTTACTTTTGGACGACAGAATATGGCAGAGGTGATGGGCTGTCATATCCAAGGTTATAGGTGATGTAAAAGTTTGAGGAAGAGAGACTCTCCCTTGCTGCCTTGAAGAAGTGAGCTGCCGTTTTGTGGGACCTCCTGCAGAAAGGCCATGTGACAGGGAACCGTGCAGCCTCTAGGAGCTGAGAGTGGTCCCAGGTGACAAACAGCAGCAAGGTGGGGACTTCCGTCCTGTAAGCCCGGCCAAACAAAATGAGAAGGCTTGGAAGGTGATCTTTCCCCACTTGGGCCTCTGATGAGACCACGACCCCACCTGATGCTTGACTATAGTGTGGTGAGACCCAAAGTGGAGGACCCAGCTGGGCTGTGCCAGGATGTCTGACCTGCATAGAGTGTGAGATAATTAATGCATGTTGTTTTAAGTCACTACATTTGTGGCGATTCATGACGAATCAACAGATAAAACATGTGGGAGGCTTCCCTGTCCTTTGAGAACACATGAGCCAAATAACTTCTGTAAGTATTGCGGCTGTGTCTATATTGAGGGACTAGTGAACCCTTAATTACCCAAGAACTGATGGATCAGAACCTATGAATCTTTCAGAAGAGGAAAGCAGCCTCCAGGTGCTGCCAGACCCCGGCACCCTTGGCCATGCTCCTGCCGCTGTGGGGGTTAAACGGTGTCGCAGAGCACCAGCGCTACAGAAGGCCACTCTGGGGACATGGTGGAGCTGGGCAGAATGAAGACCCCTCCCAAATCATCCCGCATACAAAGACAAGTGCCTCATGAAAACCACAAACGTGACCGAACATCCCTCTCCTCTGGCTCATGTGGGTGACCGCTACTTTTTAACCAGACAGCATTAGCCTCACTCTGCTCTTTTCACCTTCTGGTTGAGAGTTATTATGACATCCAGTCCTGGAATCATGTGAGCCAACTCCTTAAAAATCTCTCTCCTCCTGCCCTCCCTCTGGAGAGTACATATGTATCAGTGTTTGTAGGTACATACATATCATCCATCTATGTATTTGTCTATTATCTATGTATCTATCCATCTCATCTACCTATCCATCTATTATCTATCTATCTATCTATCTATCTATTATCTACTATCTATCTATCTAATCTCCTCTTGGTCCTGTTTTCCTGGAGGACCCTCTATCATACAGAGTTTCTTTTCTTTAATGTTTATTTATTTTTGAGAGAGACAGAGAGACAGAGCATGAGTGGGGGAAGGACAGAGAGAGAGGGAGACACAGAATCCGAAGCAGCTCCAGGCTCTGAGCTGTCGGCACAGAGCTCGATGCAGGGGCCCGATCTCATGAACCGTGAGATCATGCCCTGAGCTGAAGTCGGAAGCTTAACCGACTGAGCCGCCCGGGTGCCCCTGTCACACGGTTTCATGATCGTACTCTTTGGAAGCATCCGTGTGATTGCCTTCTTTCACTAACAAAACACTTTAAGGGGTGAACACCTTGTGTGGTGGAGAAAGCTGTATATCATCAGGACCTGATGGTCAACAAGTAATTATAGAGGCTCTTCCGTGTACTTGGCACTCTGCCAGCCTGGAGCATCTTGGAGTTGGAACCTACAGATCGTCTGCCCACACGCAGCTTTGCGGATCTGGTACGAAACTTGGTTTATTTTTATTTTTATTTTTTTTATATTTATTTTTATTTTATTTTTTATTTGAGAGAGAGAGCGCACGAGCAGGGGAGAGGGGCAGAAGGAGAGAGAGCAAGAGAGAGAGAGAGAGAGAGAGAGAGAGAGAGAGAGAATCTTAAGCAGGCTCCACGCTCAGCAAAGAACCCGACATGGGGTTCCAACTCACGACTGTGAGATCATGACCCGAGCCGAAATCGAGAGCCGGACATTCCATTTCCTGAGCCACCCAGATGCCCCGAAACTTCGTTTTAAACAGAGACACACTAGTTACAGTAATGACATTGAGTGTTTACTGTCTGACTCTGCCCTCAGTGCTTTATGTGAGTCGCCTCACCGAACCCTTGCAAAAGCCCCTGGCTCCTATTTCTGCGCCGTGCACTCCAAACACGAGAAAACTGCATTTATTTGTGTCCTGTTGCCGCTGTGACATATCACCACAGACTTGGCGGCTTGAAACCACACGAATTTACTCTCTTGCAGCCTGGAGGGCACAAGTGCACAAGCAGGCTAAACCGAGGCGTGGGCAGGATGGGTTCCTTCGGGAGGCACCAGAGATTTTGCGGCCTAGACCTCCCCAGATTTCATCGGCCACCTGAAGGGCTTGTGGCTCCTTCCACTGACTTCCCAGTGCCTCTCTCCCTTCACGTGGCCTTCTCCTCTTTCCCAAGCCTCCCTCCGCATCCCTGTTAAAAGGATACCTGGGTTTACATTTAGGGTCCCCCCTGGGGAATCAAGGGAACCCCCCCCCATCTCAAGACCCTCCTATCACATCTGCAAAGTCCCTTCCACACACCAGCTGACGGGGAGGGGAAGTTGTGACTTCTCAGCTCACCAGGAGAGCAGGTGTTGGTAAGGGGGGGAGTCTGGACGCACAGCCGATGCTTTAAAAAAAATGTTTATTTATTTATATTTGACAGAGTGAGAAAGAGAGAGAGAGAGAGAGAGAAAGCAAGGGAGGGGCAGAGAGCGAGGGAGAGAGAGAATCCCACGAGGCTCCTCATCATCAGCGCAGAGTCTGAGCTCTGAGTGGGAGCTCAAACCCACGAACCGTGAGATCTTGACCTGAGCGGAAACAGAAGAGTGGGATGCTTAACCGACTGAGCCACCCAGACGCCCCCTGCTGCTGACGCTTGGCCCTGCACATGGCTGTGGCCAGTCCTCGGAGATCCACGTGCTCAGCACAGAGGGCAGAGCCCCCAGGGAGGTGACCAAAAGTGCCTGTGCGTGCGCGTCATGCTGCTGAAGGCTGGCTCCCCGAAAATCCCACCAGTGCCGTCTGGGGACAAGCAGGGCTGAGGGGGCTGCTCGCTCACCCTGGCGCAGGCAGGCATTGCCCTGACGGTCTTGGATTCGTCTGGGAGGGACTTGGACAAAGGCGACATAGTTGTGAGGTTTCTGCTTTCTGGTCCAAGGCCGGTCTTTCAAGTGGAATTGGAGCTGTGTTACTGGTCACGATCCATGATATAATCCAGTTGACCTTTGGACAACCCGGGTCGGAACCATGTAGGTTCACTTAACGCGTGGAATTTTTAATAAATACGGTAAATGCATTTGTTAATAAACACCGTAAACGTATTTTCTCTTCCTTATGAGTTTCTCAACGTGTTCTTTTCTCTAGCTTCGTTTATGGTAAGAACACGGCAGATAACACCTGTCACATTCAAAATGTGTGCCAGGGGCGCCTGGGTGGCGCAGTCGGTTAAGCGTCCGACTTCAGCCAGGTCACGATCTCGCGGTCCGTGAGTTCGAGCCCCGCGTCGGGCTCTGGGCTGATGGCTCAGAGCCTGGAGCCTGTTTCCGATTCTATGTCTCCCTCTCTCTCTGCCCCTCCCCCGTTCATGCTCTGTCTCTCTCTGTCCCAAAAATAAAAAATAAACGTTAAAAAAAAAATGTGTGCCAATTTACGCGTGCCAATGTGCTTACCTTAGCGGTAAGGCTTGCGGTCAACAGTAGGCTGTTGGTGGTGAGGTTTTGAAGCGTCAAGGTTATACGTGGATTTCTGCCCGTGCGGAGAGAGGGTCGGTGCCCCCGACCTCTGCGTTGTTGGAGGGTCACCTGTAGTTTAGCAGAAGCGGACGCGACAAGCCCTGGAAGCACACCGTCGGGCACTGCTGTTCATTGTACATTCAGTGGCCTGATACCCATTTAAATTAATACCGCGGAAGTTCCTGATATTAGCAATAAAGCTATTTGCACATTTTATCTTTCTGGGCTAGACTTACCTAGAGCGGTGAAGCCAGACTGCTTAAGACAGAGGAAAAGCAAGTAGATGTCAACGGTGACAGTCCGTTATGGGTATAGATGCGTTGGATCTTATTGAGAACCAGCCCACCCCAAATTCCTGAATCACATTAGAGCGGGGCATGCCTCTGGGAGGTCCGTCCTTGGTAGGAAACCCAGAAGTACAAAGTGAGAGAGTCAGATGCATGTGAGGACAGGAGGGGGTCACCTGCATAGTTTGCAAGGAAGGCAGCTGTCCGAGCGGCACATTTTCTCCACATGACTTCCCAAACCCACACCCCGAATGACTTCCAAGGGTGTGTTCAAATGACAGAAAGTGTGGAACTGGAGACAGAAGGGGGGAGCATTCCGTAAGTGACAAGGGCAAGTGCGGCAGCCCCACCACAGACCCGTGTCGCCTGCCACCTGACCACGGAGGGCCTGCACCCAGGCGTGCGCATGCCAGGGGCTGCACGCTGGGGCGTGAGCCCTTCGCCTTATTATCCAGAACCAGGGGAGTGTTCTGGTAGCTCGTTCTGCTTCCAGTGAGAGAGCACAGCCTGTGGTGAAGGAGTAGAAATTCGCAAGTACCGAATTTACGAACATAGTGTGTCTTCAGAGCTCAACATCTCCCGCTCGCTGAGCACCTACCTGCTGCTCAGGTACATCGCATATGCAACCAATTCAGCACAGACAAAGGTCTCGTAGCCGCATCTTACAGATGTAGGGAAAAAAAAACCCTCCCGGAGGCTGAGTATCCCGCCAAGGCCACACAGCGAGTGGCTAAACCCTAAACTCTTAGCCTCTGCACAATGCCATACTGCCCCCTGGCCTTTCTGGAAAGTCACTGTTAGGTCTGCTCTTACACTCTGCAGCAATTGCACACTACGTACCTATAAATACACGTGTTGCCATAAATCACGCATTGTACCCCATGTGTGTTTTTATTTCTGTCCCACCGAAGAGAGAAGACGTCTGTCCCAAGGAGGATCCCTTCCTTAGAAGCCCAGACTGTCATACAAAACCCCTCTCCTCCCCCACCTCCCACAGAATACGGTGTCCTTGGTGGCCAAACTGTATTTCTGGAACTCCAGGGGCCCCTCAGCCCACGTTTATGAGCCCATCCTCACTGCCCAGTACGCCTTTCTTTCTAGCTCTGTGCTACCCTCCAGCTCCCCTCCTGAAGCCGGTACGTCTGCCAAAGCCATCCCTCCCCCGGGAGCGCCCTAGACCGAGTGGCCCTGTTCTTGGAAAAATCCTTTTTAAGTGGCCACCTCGAAATTTCCTCCTCCTCGCTCTTGTGACTCGTCCCCGGACACCCGGTGAGATTCCTGCCTCTGACCCTGCGGTGTCTCTCTGTTCCCCGAGTGTCGCGCACAGTGCAGAGTGTCCCGGCTTGGGAGGTGTGTGCCAGGCCAGGAGAGCAGCCCCAGCACGTCCACATCCCAGAGCAGTGCCCCGCCTGAACACACGCTCAGTCTGCACGGTTCAGTGAGCCGAGGCGGGGGCCCTTAGTGCTGGGGAGACGCTGGTGTGAGGAAATTGTGCATTCTCCTCCTGTAACATACAGATGCATCATCAAACCTGGTGCAAAACAGGAATTTCCCTTCCAAACGAATAGGAAAGACTTTTAGATAAGTGAATTAAAAACATAAACTCTGGCAGGAACAAAGATTTTTTTCTTTTTTGGTCTTCTTTGCTAAATTAGTACCACTTGGGTTCAAAGACGATAGATCATGTTTGTCAAGTTTGAAATTTATCAAACTCCTTTCGCCTTTCCCAAATTTTAGATCTGTGACTTAAACATACTTCATAAAGAAGATTACCCTGTCCTCTCCATGTTGCTATTTATCAATGAGAAACAGAGTGCTTTATGAATAACGCCGCACTTCAAGGATTCCTTTTCGGTGAGACAATATACGTACGCCCACTTCTTGGGCGGAAAATCTGAAACACGGGCGAAGAAAATATTTTTAAGCACACAGGAAAGGCACGACCAGCTGGGTACTAGACAGAAGGTATTTGCCACCATCTTCCAGGTCTGATGGCCAGAGCTATGGTTCCATCCATCATCCCCAAGTGCCTGCTCCCCTCGCGCCATCACAGATTATAGCCTCGGGAGTCACTTTGCGATGTGCACTGGGGAAGACAGTGCTGCTGTGTGGTTCTGAGGGGCCGCGCCCTACCTGTTGAAGAGTGTGGGGTGGCTCAAGACGAAGCATGTAGCGCAGGGCTCGGAGGTATGGGGCAGGGCGCCGTTCTGGGCCAGGTACAGCCCTCTCCTCTCCGGCGGGGTGGGGGACTGGGGCACGGAGTCAAAGGCAGCAGCATTTGGACGAAGTTATGGGCAGGAGGGAAACGTCTCGAATGAAAGGTGACATCATCCAAGGCATGATTGGGAGTTTGAGGGTTGACTTAATGTTCTAATCGATATTAAGCTTCCAAAGGGCTTCCAGAAGGCTGCGCGAGGGGTGGAGAGGAGGCTGTGAGTCTCCTTCTATGGTAGCGGGGCTTTGTCTTGTAGGTTACTGTAGTGACAGTATTTAGGCCAAGACAGTGACTTGCTTTAAAAAAAAGAAGAAGAAGCTCTTTAAGAGCACTAGCGTGTAGAGCAGTGAGGGATGTGGAACAGGTGGAGTGTGGGGCTCTGTACGTCAGCCGACGCAGGGGTGCACCCTTGCTGTGATGAGGTGCAAGGAAGGGAAGCAGAGGCAGGAGGAAGGGAGCAGGGGAAGCGTGGGCCGGTGGGGAGAATGCGCTGTCGTTGGCAGAAGTCAGGTGGGTGAGCAGGGAACCAGCTTGGGGACCGGGTTCGGGAGTAGCGTGTGCTCCTGCCTCCAAAGCCACGCCACGTCAACGCGCAAGCAGCAGGAATCACTGGCTATTTATTTTATTTTATTTTATTTTATTTTATTTTATTTTATTTATTTATTTATAATTTTTTTAAATGTTTATTTATTTTTAGGAGAGAGAGAGACAGAGTGAGAGCAGGGGAGGGGCAGAGAGAGAGACAGGAAGATACAGAATCCAAAGCAGGCTCCAGCTGTCAGCACAGAGCCCGACGTGGGGCTCGAACTCACAGACCGTGAGATCGTGACCTGAGCCGAAGTCGGACGCCCAACCGACCGAGCCATCCAGGCGCTCCTTTAATGTTTCTTTTTAAGAGACAGAGAGTAAGCAGGGACAGGCCGAGAGAGAGGGAGAGAGAGAGAGAGAGAGAGAGAGAGAGAGAGAATCGAGGCAGGCTCCAGGAGCTGAGCAGTTAGCACAGAGCCCAACGCACGGCTCGAACTCACCAACCATGAGATCACCTGAGCCAAAGTCCGGCGCTCAACCGACTGAGCCACCCAGGCGCCCCACTAGCTATTTTAAGCAGAAAGAGATCTCCTGCAAAGAATTGTGTGCTGCCATCAGCGTCCAAGGGAGGAGTGGTCCGTGCCCCAGGCTCCAAGAATGAGTCTGGAAGGCCTTCTGTAGAGCTACGTCCCCTACCCGGGGCAGGAAGGTGAGGCCTGGGGAGGCCGCGGCGGGAAGCCTGCTTTAGGAACGCGCAGCCTCAGCCACGTCCCCGGGAACACGCACCCTTAGCTGCATCCTGGGCACCAGAAAGCCACCTCTGGGTGCAGGCAGTGAGGGCTCAGAGAGCAGGCTACAGCCGCAGAAACCCAGCATCTCCGTCCTGCCTGCCAGCTCCACGGGCCAGGGCGACAGCCTTCCCATGCGGGTGGCTGCTTCCTGGAAGTTAACTTCCGCGTGACGCAGTTGGAATAAAATGACAGAAACACCGCCTCAACCTTGGACCTCTGGGAAGTCACATTTGCGAGAGTGTCCAATGGACTTGGAGCGCCCACGTGCCAAATGTGCCCTAGGAACTCCTTTGCCAACTCAGGGTCTACACACCATCGCGCACCGAAGATTCCGCACCGCCGTGAGGACACCCGATGCTCCCGCCCAACGTGATGGATTTGTTTATTCTTCATGCAAGTGAGAAGTAATTCCATCTTCTCTGCAGAAGGGAAGAAAGAGAGTGGTGTTTAAGTAGAGATTTAAGTTTTCCCCTCATCAACCATAAAATGCCTTACTGGATCCGAAATCTCTTCTTAAATAGAAATGCAGGCTATAACCACAAGTTCAACGGGATGCATCCAAGAGACATTTGGGGGTCATACTTCCCTATCTTTCTTTCGATAAAGAACATTAAGCTATTTTTTTTTTTTATTCTGGTATATGGTCTCCAACTCTTGGAGCACTCGCTACACATCTGGAATGCACTGTTCAAGTCAGCACCATTTTTCTTCATGGCAGGGTTTGAAGATGAGCCCAAAGGAAAATTTCTGGCCGAAGATGTTTGGTATCATTTTATCTAAAATTCAAACAATTGCTACACACTTATTCTAAATGAAAGATACTTTCGCCACCACCCCCTTCTTGGCAATAATATTCTGCCTGGATAATTTACAGAATGTACTATATTCTCACGATCTTAGAATAACACCATTCCAACTCACAATCTGAATCATCAGTTTCAGAAATAAGGAAGTTTTGAGACCCGTGGCTTCTCAAGACCACTTAGAAACTCAAAACACTGCTTTTCAAAAAAGCTCTTTGTCACTCTGGGGTCCAGAGAGTTTTGTGTTGTGTGCTTTTTGTCCCGAAAAAAAGTAAACCTCTTTTAGGCTGCATACATCATTGAATCAACACATCCTTGACTTCCCACCTACCCAGCACCAACTCTTCCTTCCCACCTGGGGAGACGACACCCAGGCTCCCAAGTCTATTTCCAGAAGGCAGCCGGAACCAAAGGTTTTCATGCAAATCCGAGAATGCCACCCCCGTGTCTGAAAACTCTTTATGGCGGCTCCTTGCACCTAGAGTGTAAAACGTGCCTACCCTGGTTTCCAAGACCCTGGTGGCATCGGCAGGTGCTACCCTGCCCCCCAAGCAATCAACACCAGGTAAGTGGCTTCCCACTCTCTACACTTCAGACTCTGAGCTGGTTTCTGATGCTTCGACATGCCAAATTCACTTCTGACTCGGAGACTTTCTATTGTCACCTCCAGCGCCTGCAACTTTTTTTTTTTTTTAATACACTTTACTCTTTAGAGCATCTTTAGGTTCACAGGAAAATAGAGCGGAAGGTACAGGGTTCCCGCGTGCCCCTGCCCCCCGCACCGTGCTTAGCCTCCGACATTGTCAGCATCCGGGTGTTAAGTCTGTTACAGCTGATGAGCCCGCATGGACACATCCTCACACCCCGTCCATGGGGAGCGTTAGGGTCCACTCCTGGTGTTGCACACTGTATGGACTTTCACGCACGTACGGATGACGTGTATGTGTCATTACAGCACCACACAGAGTGGTCTCACTGCCCTCAAGATCCTCTGCGCTCTATCTATGCAGCCCCCCATCCCCCAACCTGTGACAGCCACTGACCCCTTTACTGTCTTCGCGGTCTTGCCTTGTCCAGAAGGTCACAGAGTTGGAGCCCTGCAACATGTAGCCTTTTCAGATTGGCTTCCGTCATTGAAAAATATGCATTTGGGGTGCCCGGGCGGCTTAGCTGGTTAAGTGTCCTGTTGTTGATTACAATCTCACTATTTGTAAGTTCGAGCCCGTCAGGCTCTGTGCTGACAGCACGGAGCCCGCTTGGGATTCTCTGTCTCCGTCTCTCTCTGCCCCCTCCCCGATCATGTCCTCTCTCTCTCTCTCTCTCTCAAAATAAATAAATAAACTTAAAAAAAATAAAATTAAAAATACGCATTTAAGATTCCTCTCTCTGTCTTTTCACGGCTCAACAGCTCAGTTCTTTTTAGTGCCGAATAATATTCCACTGTCTGGATGGACCCCGGTTTATCTACTCGCCTACTGAGGGACATCTTGGTTACCTCCAAGTTTTGACAATTTGTAATAAAGTTGCTGTAAACGTGTGTGCAGGCTTTCTCATGGAGATACGTCTTCAAGTCATTTGTTTAAATACCAAGGAGTGTGATTGCCGGAGCTCCCGGTGTTTAATCTCACAAGGTTATACTTTTATTCAGATGAATATCCACATATTCATGTGCTCATTGATCCTTTCAACAACTCTTTGGTGAGTGACTGCTTCTTCACTCCTTCTCCAGAAAAAAAAAAAAAAAAAAAAAAAAGCCTTTCCCTTGACTCCAATGGCCCTCTTCCAGCCACCGAGAACATCTCAAAAGCCACTGCTTAGATGTAGAGTGGCAGTTCCCCACCAGGGAGCTTCTGTGCCTTCCCCCCCCACCCCCACCTCCGCCCCGGGTCATGGGGCAAGTCCGGAGACAGCTACGACGACCACGGGACTGGGCCAGGCGTTCCTGGAGGCTGGCGTGAGACGTGGGGGACGGTGCACGGGGCATAGGATCGCCCCGGCTGGAGACCCAGGAGACCCGCTCAGAGTAGCCCCCAGCCTCAGGCCCCCTAGCAGAGCCCAGTGGAAACCCCCTACACCAAGCACACAAATCTGTGACAATACTTGCCCGCGTGGGACTGAAGACACCGGGGGCTAGGTCGTGCCAGACCTTGAATAGGGCTCACCAGACCTCAGGCAGTCCCGTGGATGATGGTAAGCAAGGTAGGGGTGCTAAGGGAGGGGAGCCCAGGAAACGTCAGGCAGTGCAGGAACAGACCAGTTCCAGAGCAGGTGCTCGGGGCCACGAGGATGTGGGCGCATGGGCGGAGGCCGTGGGACCTGAACCCACGGGGCTGGGAGGGCGCACGGTGGACGCGGGTGGAGGGGACGGCACGAGGGCCCCCCACGCGGAGAGGGATGGAAAATCAGAGCGGTCTCCGAGGAACCCTACAACAGAACGCCTGGCACCCTGTGAGGCCCACGGCCAGAGGTCAGCAGAGGGCTTAGCCTCTGTGCTGGACGTAGGGAGGTGGCACCAGACCCCCGGGGAGGGACCTCCAGGGCCGCGGCAGGGGGAGAGGGTGGGCAGTGCAGCTGGCAGGCGACAGCTGCCCTGGGTTCTGGGCGACTCAGCAGCTGGGACTCCCACGAGGGAGTCCGTCCTTGAAGGAGCCCGGCCTTCCCTGGACAGCGCCCCTTAGAGACCCCCTCCTTCAGACTTGCCTAGAAGGCCCAGGGATCAGTTCTAAACCAGCAGGCAGGTACTAAGGCAGCGGAGGACAGCCTTAGCGACGGCATCGGCGAGCGGGGATCCCTGTGACGCCTGCCTTGCTCCTGTCACCCCAATGCAGGGACCCACCCTCTCAGCCCCGAGGTGGTAAGGCTGGCCCTGGGGGACCTCCTCGGAGCGGAGCCCCCTTCACCAGGCCTCGGCTCTCACTCTGGCGCGGGTCCCTGTTTTCTCCGGGAGTGAGAGCCCTCCTCAAGGAGGCATCCCGGAGGAGGCCTGGTGGCAGGTGTGGTGTGGTGGGGACCAGAGCCCCGTGACAGTAGCTGCCTCCCATCGTGACAGTCTCTCCTGACCCAGCATCGGCCAGGCCCCGCCTTCTGGGCTTTCGTGCTCATCTCTGCATTGTCCTCAAGAGTCCTGCTAAGTGTTTGCCCAGAATCCCCCACCCTCTAGGTCTGACCCCCTCGATATCGAGTCCATTGTCCCCCAGGTCACACGTGGTCACTCCATCTGCCTAAAAATCCTGTGAGGTCAGCTGCTCCCAAAGCCGCCTTTCCCCAACGTTCCCTCTTAGGAACATTCCATTCTCAGGCTCCTCTTGGGGTCACTCGGCAGGTGTCCCAGGGCTCCCTCGGGTCTTATGTCCACGGCCCCAGGAGAGAGGACAGACATCCAGCATGGGCGGGCAGGAGAGCTGCTGTGTAACCGGAATCACGAAGGGCCTGGACGGACAGACAGAAAGGGCAATGTGAGACCTGGAATCCGAGTTTGGTGAGGGTGATATGGGTCGGTGCCCGTGGACCGGCCGGATGGACGTGCCTAGAACGGGGAGGGCCGGGCCATTAGAGGCAAAGCGCCCCTTCAGTGCGCAGAGTCTGAGGGCGAGGGTGGGGTGACTCTGTGACTCTGGACTGGGAGGAGGCCTGTCCCTGCAGGCGAGGGGGCCGGGAGGGGTGTGGCCAGGAGGCCGCTGGCAGGGAGCTTCCCTGGGCGTGCGGTGCCCCCTCCGCTCTCGTTCTCACGCTTTGCTGTCGGTGCCTTCGAAGCCTCGGTACGTTTGAACACAGGGCCTGGCGTTTTCATCTTGCACTGGGCCACGCAAATCGCGTAGCAGGTCTTGGCGCTGGAAGGTGCTGGAAGCTGGCTGGGCCTGGGGTGCGGGCGCCTGGAAGGAGCGAGTCGCTGAGGAGGGTCCAAGCAGACAAAGGGGCTGCGCAGGAAGCCGGGGAGCGAGCGGCCCGAGGGCAGGGCCGTGTCCGGCCTCCCCTCCCGGAGGCGCCGTGTGCCTGGCGCACGCGGTCATCCGGCGACCTTTGCCGCGTGATGAACGAGTGCCGGGGAAGGGAAGAAAGAAGGTGGACGAAGCGTGGTCTCTGGGTCTGGTCTCAGGGCACCTGGAGGTGAGCAGGGAAGAGGCCCCTGTTAAGGTACATTTGCAGGAAGCGCGTAAGACGGAGAAGAGCTGGGGGAGGCGGAGAGGGGCTGGGGAGGCGGCTGCCCCTCCGCCCCGGTCCAGGGAGGACAGCGGACGAGGCCCGGCGTGGACACAGCCAGGCCCCTTCACATCTCACATTCATCTTCCTCCTGGGAGAACGGGGCTACTGTGGGGAAGGAAAACGCAGGAGCCATGTGTGGCGGGGGGGGGGGGGGGGGGCACAGGGGCCTGGAAGGTCTGAGCAGGTAACACCTGGGCTGAGACCGGGTGAGGCAGAGGGCCAGCCAGATCCGGAGGACTGTGGGGTCACGTGGCACGAAGCATGGCCCGGACCGGAGCCCGGGGAGCCTTGGCGACGGTGGAGAGGAGTCCCAATCCTGTTTCTGGCGGAGAGGGAGACGGTGCATCGACCCAGAGCCTGTCCGCCTCTCTCCTGTCGGCGGTGTCGTCCTCATGGACAGCTGGACACCGATCTCGGCTGGTGGCAAAGGGCGGGAGCTGGCTGTGGGGGGGCTCCCGGGCCGTCCAGGGGCTGCCGGTCCCCGGATGGTAGTGGCGGCCGCGGAGGGGAGCTGGACGGCGGGGACGTGGCACCAGCAGGCCCGCAGGTGATCGGCCATGTGGGGAGGCGAGGGGGCCGAGCGGGGAGGACAGCCAAATCAGACAAGGGGACGAGGCACCAAGGCCTGCACGGCAGCACCAAGGAGACTCCCAGGGGAGGAGCCGCCACCGGGACGCCCGGCACCGCCCCTCAGTGGCGGCCCAGAGGGGCGTCCTGTGCAGGCCGCGCAGCCAGGTGCCTGGAGCCCCCTTCGAGGCACGGCCCGGGGGGCAGAGGAGGGAGGGCGGTGACCGCAGGGTCCGCACAAGTGCAGCAGGTGAGCAGGAACAACCCTGGGCAGGGCCACCGCGAAGCCATTCCACTGGCCGAGCTCTCTGTCGCCGGTCCCCACGGCGCGGGCTGTCTGGGGCCCCTGGTACCCCGGACCCCGTGTTGGGCCCGTGGCCTCGCAGGCGTCTCCGTCCACACGAAGCCCAGCACAGCTTGCTGGCCGCTCACCTCCTGTCTTGGGCTTGACTTCTCCCACCGGCCGAGCTCCAGCCTGTGCCGGGATGCCCCAGGGAGGCTGGGGGAGGGGGAGGCCTGGCGGGGTGGGGGAGGGGGAGGGGTTAGGGTTAGGGGAGGCCTGGCAGGCTTTTCCTCTGCTGCAGCCGGGGCCTGGGCCCTCCAGGCGGAGGAGAAGTTACGGTCCCTCGTGGTTGGTTCTGCGGTGACTTGGGTTCACAGGCTGCTCAGCTCGGGGTCAGAGTGCGACGTGGACAAGCAGGCTGTTGGGGGGGGGGGAGTCCCCTCCTTTCAGGACGGGGACCTCGGTGCTGCCAGAGGCACCTGCCACCCCGCAGGCTGCAGGCGACCTCGGGCAAAGGACAGAATCTGCAAGAACGGACGCCTGGAGGACGTCCCCTGGAGCCCAGGTTCAGAAGTGGGAGGAGGGGCCCTGTGGGGCTGGGAAGGGACTCTCCGAGGACTCAGATGTGGCCCAGGGCAAAGCGCGGCAGAGACACCGCCAGGGCCTGGAATCCGCCAGTACGAAAAGGGAGGCCGAGGCCCTTCTCCCTCCTCCCACCGCTGCGGAGCAGCCTCTGGGCAGAGTCTGCGGGCCCCCAGCAGCGGGAGCCCAGCGGGCCCAGCTCAAGGGTCCCAGTACCGCGGGGTGGGTAGCAGGGGAGGGGCGGGGCTGGGAGGCGGGAGCTCCCTACCCCTCAGTGCCCTGGGGCTCCTCTCTGCCCCCTGGGGGGGCAAGTGAGGAGCACAGAGGGTCTTCTGGGCCAGGCCCCTGCTGCTGACAGTCAACAGGGAGAAGGTAGTTGCACGCCAGGGGCCGGGGGGGCCGGGGAGTTCTCGAATGCCTCGGAAAACCTGATGCTGTTGAGCCGCTGCCCTGCCCTGCGGCTGGTACAAGACCCAGGAGGGGGCCCAAGCGGACCCTTCCCAGCGGCAGTGCTTCTGACGGTGGCGGAGGAGCCACGTTGGGCGTCCGGCTGCCTGCTTCCACTCTGCGTTGGCCGTGGCATCGGGTACACCTGCCAGGCAGCTTGCCTCCCTCGGGCCGCCCTCTGGGTCCCCGGCGGCTTCCACCAACAGGCCCACGATATCCAGTGGGCAGAAAACCCTCACCTTTTGTCCCCCGCCTGCGAAAGCGTGGTTCACTCCCCGCGCGCCCCACCTCCCACAGCCTCAGGAGTGGGTCCCCTTGGAATGACACCAGGGCACGTGCCTGGCTTGGGGTGGGCCACCCCACAGCCCCCTTCCTCCTTCCCTCCCTCTCCTTTGGGGTGGGTGGGTCGCACCCCGCCCACCAGCCCTCCCTGAGGGAAGCCTCTCTCCCTTGCCCCCGAGACCCCAACCTCCCTCTGCAAATCCCCAGAAGCGACTCGGGACAAGAGGTTTACTGCTGCCTGGTGTTCACAGAACACCCCACGAGGGGAGTGAGCCTGAACTCCCGTGGAAAGGATTATACAACCGTGAAAGTCCTTTAAAGTCATGCTTCATCATTAACACTCACATGGGTTCTGCATTCTCCTCCCAGTGATGCTTGTCTTGAAAAATGGATTCTTCGGCTTTCTGAGCGAGCTCCATCTTCCAGGAAGCGGCCGCGTTTCCCCCCAACTCTGCATCACTTCGAGGGTGGGAGCTGGGCTCTAAGCGAGGGCCCAGGGCCGAGTAGCGGCCCGTGGGGACAAGTCACTGCCGTAACCCAGGACAGTAAGTGACACCAGAGCAAAGGGAGCTTAGGACCATGCGTGATGGACTGTGAGGGGGCAGATGCTCCCTGAAAAGTACCTTCCACTGAGGACGCCACACAAATAGAACCTTAAATGTGGTTCCAAAGGCCATTTGTGTCTAAAAACACAAGGAAAGACTGACATCTGGTGGCCATTTGTTAGCATCTGGACATCACAGGTCCAGAAATTAACTTCTTCAGATGCTGTCTGAATTATAAACTGTCAGAGCTGGAAACCACTCCATGAAACATAGCCAGGGATTTTAAAAGACATCATGTGGTTTATTTTTATTACGCAGAAGCGCGTCAGATGAAGGAATAGCTCTTCGTAAAGCAAAACATAGGAACTTGCAAAGAACAAGTATCTTTCCGTTTTGAGTTCATATCTCCTTGGCTTCTAGACCAAATCTATTAACCATTTCAGGGGAAGACGACATTAATGAATTAAGTCATCAGTGTAACTAACCTCCAAATTATGTTACGTTCTAAAGCTTTAATTTGGAGATGTTACTGAGTATCCGGGAGGCCGTGAGGCAAGAACTGAGCCTTTGAGTCAGTTCCTCTAAACAACCGACTGGGCTCCACATGTACAAGGGAGCCCCCACATCAGAAGCCAGAATCTAGACATCTCTCCAGGCCTGAGGACGCTCGGACAGAAAAATGCAATGTTTTTCTTGTAAATTTGGTATGAAAAATTGATTAAAAAAAAAAAAAAAAACAAAACAAAACCAAACCCAAGAGACCACAAATTAGTTTTCTACAAGTAAGCTAAAGACATATTTGTTTTCCGAAATGGATACCATCGATAACTTGCTACTAAGTACTCTCTGCTTCATAGATCCTATGGATTTGGATCTGTCCTGGTTGCTTTTCCCCTAAATGACAGGTAATCCTTTATAAGAAAACACCGGCTCAAATAGGCCACTCACTTGACAATTTAAAGGCAGGTATGTGGTTCCAAATTCACTGTTCGTGACTTTCTGTAGTGTAGACGTTTGCTGGCTTTTTTCCATGACAACAATGAGACAGGTGTGGCTGTGGGGAATGGGGGAAAGAGGAAAAATGTAATTTTCGGCATTCCTCAATTAGTGGCCCTACGTCAGTTTCCATCACCACGTATAACATGTGGTTTTGTTCAGCTTGCAAGGTAAGAATGAGTTTTACATTTTTTTTTTAAAACTTAATTTATTTTTTTTTTCATGTTTATTTTTGAGAGAGAGAGAGAGAGGGAGAGGGAGACAGAGCGTGAGAGGGGGAGGGGCAGCGAGAGAGGGAGACACAGAATCCGAAGCAGGTTAAGGCTTTGAGCTGTCAGCACAGAGCCCCACACGGGGCTGGAACTCACGAATGTCGAGATCATGACCTAAGCCAAAGTCACATGCTTAACCGGCTGACCCACCAGGTGCCCCAAAATATATATTTTTAAGTAATGTCTATACACGACCTGGGGCTTGAACTCATGACCCCAAGATCAAGAGTTGCATGCTTCATGGACAAAGCCAGCCAAACACCCCAAGTTTTACATTTTTAAATGATTCTTTAAAAACCAAAAAATAATGACAAATACGCAGTAGATCTACGTGGCCCCCAAAAGCCTAAAACAGTTATTATGTGGCCCTTTGTAGAGTCTGTCTACCCTACGTTATACGAACAAAACATTTGTTTCTTTGAACGTCTTCAGGAATGGTTTGAGAAACGACGAAAATGCGCATTCAGTTTTGAATGTTAAATGCTTATTTTTTTTACCTTCACTTAAGTTGCAGCAAATTTGATTCACTCTGACATTCATTGAGTACCTACTGCGTACAGCACTTCACGAGGTTTATAAGGAAAACTGAGAGGTCTCAGAAGACATGACAATCACTGTAATCCAAGTCTAAATGCGGGGTTACAAAAAGATCAGTCAGGGGGCGCCTGGGTGGCTCAGTCGGTTGAGCAACTTCAGCTCAGGTCATGATCTGGTGGTTCGTGAGTTCGAGGCCCACGTCGGGCGTCAGGCTCTGTGCGGGCAGTTTGGAGCCTGGAGCCTGCTTCGGATTCTGTGTCTCCCTCTCTCTCTGACCCTCCTCTGCTCGTGCTCTGTCTCTGTCTCTCTCTCAAAAATAAATAAACGTTTAAGAAATTAAAAAAAAAAAAAAGATCAGTTGGTGCTAAGGGGAAGAAAAGAAGGTAGGTGTCACTTCAGGTTGTGGAATAAAATGTGGGACCTGGGAGGATTACCTGGTAGATGACAACCAGTAGACCTGGGAGGAAGGTGTTCCAGGCAAGGGGAAGAAACGGGCCGAAAGACAAAGGCAGAAAGGCAGCAGTGAGAGTTCTGAGTTCCAGCAACAGCAGGTGCGCTGTGGGTGTGGAGGGCAATGTAGAGGGAGATAAGGCTGGAGGGTAAGCTGGTGCCTCCTCCACTCAAATAACCTGGGGAAAAAAACACTCATTTGGGAAACTTTAAATAAAAGGGAAGTTACTGTTAAGACACGTTCGTCTGAATCAGAAGCCAGAGATGGAAAGTCACCAGGACGCAGACATGGTCTGCTCTCCCCTTTCTCTAATGGGTCACACGACGGTCTTCCGAGGTACATCTGCTTCCCGCTGCGCTGCTGCTCATCTCCTTTCCCCGTAAACCCTGGTCTTGTTTTCCGCTCAGGGGTAAATGGATCCGTCAGGTACTGGACCGCCTTAGGTGTCAACGACAGGAAATCTGGCTGTCAGGTCCGGAGCCCTGGTCCCTTGCTCCACAGCAAGTGGCAGCCACAGATTGTGTAAGAAGGGGCAGGGGTGCGGTATTTGTAGAGGAACCAGACTGCTCTCTGGGGAGGGCCGTTTCCCGTCGCAGTGTCCGTACTGAACATTTTGGAAAAAGCCGGTGAAGTCTGGTGTCTAGGTAGCACATACAATGCTCGTATCGAATGCTAAGAATTTGGACGTTGGGAAGCCGCGGGAAGTCTCTGAGCCAGGCAGTGATACGGCAACGAGCTGGGATCGTTAAGAAGAGAATTCTGCAGCCGGGGGATAAGGTGAAGACCTTCGGTCCAAGCCGAGGATCAGGGCCCGAATTTACCCAGGAATGCGGCCAGGGGGAGGAGTTTTGTTTTTTCCCTCTCAAGGGGTATACACTTGAGATTTGGGAGCGGCCTGCTACCGTCCGTGACTGGGGTCACCGGCCGCGCCCCAGCCAGGGCTTCGGGCCGCAGGGAGGGCCTGGCAGAGAGACCGACCGACCGACCGCCGCAAGCGCGGCCAGCTGCCGGGAAGAACGACGGTCCCGCAGGAAGGAGCGGCCGCTGTCGCGAAGGCCGCGCCACGGCGGGAGGACTCGCCCGGGGTCGTCCGCCGCACGGGGCGTCGGGAAGCGTAGTCCGTCCTTCCCCTCCGGGTACCCGGCCGGGCTCGGACAGAGCGGTTCCCTCCAGTTCCAAATCGCACACCTGCCCGGCCCGGCGCGGGACCTTCCATTGCTGCAGGCGCCTGAGTGACGTCATCAAGGGGGGTCACCGCCCCCTCGCTGAGGGCTGTAGGTGTCTATGGGAACCTGCCACACAGCCAGCCGGCAATAAAAGATTAACCCCCTACTCAGCGCAAGGGGTGCACCTCCGATGCCTCTGCTCTCCCTGACTTTTCCTTTGTGGGCGCCTCTCCCGCCGCCTCGGCTCGGCTCCGCTCCCTATTGTGCTCAGGCGGCGCCGCGGGCAGCCCCAAGCCGCGGAGAGGGGCGGGGCGAGCTAGGGCGGGGCGGGGTCCTGGCTGGGCGCTGTCGCGCTCGGGGGCCGCGCCGGGTCGCGTTTCTCTCTAGTGCCCGAGGCGGCTCCGGTTGGGAGAGCCCTTCGCCAGCTCCACGGGGACCTCTGTGCACGGATGGACCCGCCCGGACCCGGCGGGAAGCGGCCTGGCAGGCGGCGGCCCCGGCGGCGTCAGCAGAGGGAGGACAGGGCCCGGGCCGCGGGTCCCTGAGGCGCGCGGGCCCACCGGGCCCGGCGGTGGCACCATGATGCCGGGCGAGACCCATTCGGCGGCGCCCGGGACGGCGGCGGACCTCTCGCGGTGTCAGGGCTGCGCCTCCCTGCAGCAGGTGCGGCGCCTTCCCGGGCCGGGGGCGCGGAGGAGCTCGGCCGGCCGGGGCGTGGGGCTGGGGGTCCCGCCGCGCGCGCTGCGCCCGCTCCACGGCGGAAGCTCCCCCTCCTCCCCTGCCCGCCCCCCTTTCTACTGCAGTTGTATTGGGAACCGCCTCCTTTGCTTTATTTAGGCTTGCAACCCGGCACTCGTTTACCGGGATGCGGTGGTGGTAGCGGGGGGCAGCGTGAGCGGGCGCTGGCGGGGCCCCTTGCTTCACTCCCCCAGTCTCAGGGCTTCCCCGGGGCCGACGGGTGATGGGCGAAATGCTCGGGGCCGCTGCCTCTCCGAGGACGAGGTTTGGGGCTGCTCTGGCTCATCTTGAAATATTTCTTGCCCTGAGGCAGGCCGTGCTGGTTGGCGGGGAGGGTCATTCATCAAAGGCGTGCACGTACTGGAAGTTTCTAACAGCAGGAGGGACTGTTCTCTACGGTGACAGGAGAGGAGTTACTAGTGTCTGGCCCCAAGTCTTGTGAGGTAGTAGAAACGGTCCCAGGCACTTGTGTCCGACCTGATCCTCTTAGCTGTCTGATATCGAGGGTCTCTTAACTTCTGTCAGCACCATTAGTGGGGAAGTGGGGCGCCTCCCTGCCCTACCTACTAGATGTCATGAAGCTGTCACTCCTTCTGCCTGGTGTTCTAGGCACCAGGGACATAGTGAACAGAACACACGATCTGCCTTTATAAGTAAGACTCGTGTGTGCAAGTAAGACTTTACAGGATTTTAAGGATTGGGAGGAAAATAAAGGAGGAGTTGGAATGGTGGTCTTGCCTCTTGGCTGTGGTGGGGGCAGAGGGTTTTTGAGGGCGTGAGGTAGGGAGACCTGAATGTTGAGCCGAAGAGCGGGAGAGGACCTTCCTGCGTGGAGGGGTCAACATGGAGGAGCCAACAGGTGGGATGTTCGGAGGTGGGAGGGAGCAGTGGGTCTTTGGGGAGCAGAACAGCGTCTGCTTGGCATGGGCACAGTGTGGAGGGGAGAGTGGCTGCTGGGATGAGACCAGAGAAGAATGTAGGCCAGATAGGCTATCGAGATAAGGTGTTTTGTTTTTGTTTTGTTTTGTTTTGTTTTTAAGGGTGCTATCTGTGAAGTGATCCCAAATGTTAAGTGTTGAGAGCAGGGGAGAGAGAAAGGGAGTCCTGCACTGGCAGGAAAAGCGTTTCTGGGCTCAGCTGCTGCGCTGGATAGGTGTCTATGATGTGCTTTTATTTTCCCTCAAAACCCCAGGAACTTGAGTGAAGGTCTCTTGGATCTTTCATAAACCGCATTCTTTGGGCCAGTTTCATGCAAAACTATTTATAGGTAACCTGCTGTGTTTTAGGCAGCAGGAGGAAAAAGGCAAACATTCTTGATTTCTTGAGCTTCCATTTTAGGAGGTGGGGGGAGGGAACAGATTAAACAAGTTACATGAGAAAATAATAAATACGTTGGCGATAAATTAAGCAAAGGAGGGTAGAAAGAACAAATGGGCCAGGAAGGGGCCACTGGTTGGTGGAATTTACGTAGGAAGCCCTGGGAAGGCCTCTCTGAGAAGGTTCTGTTTGAGCAAAGGGAGTGAGAGAACGAACCCCGTCGACATCTTGGGAGGAGAGCGTCCCGTCCAGCAGGCAGATCAGGTGTGGACGCCCGACACAGGAGCATGCTGGATGTGCTTGGGAAGAGAAGACCAGTGTCGCTGCAGTGGAGTGAACGTGGATGTCATGCCCCTTCTAGGCCGCGGAACAAAATGCCGTAAAATACAATGGGAGTTCATTCCTCATAGTTCTGTTGACTGGGAGGTCTTAGATCAGCACAGGCAGATTTAGGGCTCAGGGCGGGGGGGGGGGCGGTGTGGTTCTGGTTCCTGGTTTGTGTCTGTCTGTCTCCTCGACATGTCCTCACCCCGTGTAAAGGGAAGGATGCTTTCTGGGGTCTTTTGGAAAGGGCACTAATCCCATTCCTGAGGGCTCTGCCCTCATGACCTAAACACCTCCCAAGACCCCACCTCCAAACGCTGTCACATTGGGGATCAGATTTCAACCTGTGAGTTTTGGGTGGAGTTTATTAGCAGTCAGGGAGTCTGATGAAGGCAGAATGAGGAGGGCCTGATTGTGGGGCTCTTCTGGACCACCGTAAGGATTTTGGCTTTTACTCTGAAAGAACAGCGAGCTGTTGGAGGCTTCTGTGCAGAACAACTGGTGTGAATTTCACTTTTCAGTTGTGGATTTGGTCCTCCTTCAGGAGCGTGGTTCCCCGTCCTCTGGTAGTTGAAAGTAGCAACTGTAGCTTTCTCGTGTGTAGGCCGGAAACTAAGTGTCATCCTTGGTTCCTGTCTTTCTCTCCCATCCTGCATCCAGTCTATCAACCCATTCCCTTGACCCAGCGTTCGTTTCCCCCCACTCCTTGTCTTCCCCGCTGCTGCCAGCCTGTGTGACCCAGCGCGATCTCTGGCCTAGAGATTCTCGCCGAATCTTGCCGAGGACTCCCCCTCTCCTGCCCTTGCCGCATTCCCAGACTTGGGTCTCAGAACAGCAGTAGGAGACCTGTGAAGTCTCTTCAATCCAGGGGCCTGCAGACTGGTTCCGTGGGGGGCAAGGTCATTGAGATCCAGGCTGTTGGCAGCTCCTCCCCTGGCCATCGCAGAGCACACGCCGTGCGGGCAGCAGGCAAGGAGCGGGCATGCTTGGGCTCCAGGGAAACTTGATTCACAAAAGCAGGGCCTGCCTTTGGAGACCTCTTCCCTAAATCAGGACACTCCAATGCATTTGGGGTTTTGCCTGGAACGTCTTTTTAGGGGAAGAGGAGGATGAGATACGCGTAGAGCCTTGAGCAAGTCTTTAATTTTGCAAAGTGAGGCTGGGAAAATAGGTTTGTGGCAGGCGATTGAAGATCTCGATGGTCACCACCTTACAGTTCTGCGTTAGTTTTCTCAGCTTATGGGCTAGAGCGAGGTCTTGTACGATTGCCACGTAGTAGCCGTGTCTTCCCTAAAAATAGCAGGTGGTGATGTACTGCTTGGATTGGAGGGGGTGCCACCAGCTGTGGTACGTGCTAGTGATAAAAGTCTGGGGGAACTGAAGCCTCCCAGGGATGGGAACAAAGAAGAAAAAGGTCTAAATGTGAGAATCTACAAAGAGGAGACGGGTCCCAGGTCTGGGAACTAGAAGACCAGAGAGTAAAACCTGAGCAGCTGAGCACTGGTGGAGGGAAGGGAAGTAGAAACGCGGCCGGAAGAGACGTTGGAAACGTGGGAGTGAGGTTCTGGAACGACCGCGGGATTGGGGATCCCCAGCCGCAGTCACACGTGGTGTGTGTGGCGATTTGTGTGGTACACCGTGCCCCCAGGTGCCCAGGGGACTTCTAGGAAAACAGAAGCGGCCCAGAGGGTACGCTCTATCACTTACGGAAACTTTGGAAACTTCTGCGGCAATCATGAGACGAGGTGCTGTCGTGAGGGGTCCGTGTAGGGAAAGCTGCTGGCGGAAGGCAAGTGTGGACCGAAGGGGACAGAAGGGCACAGGGACATGGGAGCCCGCGAAGTCAGGGTGGGGAACGTGGAGAACAGGGAGCAGGGATCTGACAGCCTGAGCGGGGTCACCTTTTGGAGAGGCGCCTCAGGACTGCAGCGGGTTCCACACTTGGGGCACCCTTGTGCCAGAGAAGCTAAGGGGGTGCCCTGCACAGAGAGGCTGTGTAGTGTCGCACAGCTCCCTGCATCTCGCACACCATGGGCAAGCAGGCAGGTGTCATCCCTGCGGGAGGCGGGTGCTAGGCCTTTGTTCCGGACTGTGGCGGGAGGCTGACTGTGTGTCCTAAGTCCCGCGGTCCTGTCCTTGCTCTGGAAATCTTCCCTCCTGCCCCCCTCCTCCTGCCCACTCCGTCTTTCTCTTTCGTGGTACCCTGCGGTCGTCGCTGCGTCCCGCAGGGTGCGGATTAACCACATCTTCTGCATCCTCTGTGTTTTGTGGTCTCGTGCCTCCTCTCCTGTCTCTTGTCACCCTCAGTGGTGATCATGGTTTGTCACTGAGCTCTGGCCCAGGGTGCGTATGGGTCCTGAGTGTGAGACGCCACGGGATCCAGTGTGGGTCCTTACTCTGTTGCCAGTGACCGTTCTTGAGCTGGTTGTTTTAGGTCTGGCACAGGCTGCTGTGTTCTGGAGGAGGCGAGGCCCCCTTGTCACCGGTTCCACTCCCTGCGGAGCAAAACCGTTTAACCCTGGGAACCCTGATGAGAGGCCGAAGCACATGGTGATCCTTTTGCGCTCGTGTCACTGGACTGGATGCGGGACACATGCTCTCTGGCCGTCCTCAGAGCAGAATCGAGCCTGTGATTTGTGTAAACTTGTGTTGGACTCCCACTGATAGTTGCCTGTGGTTTAGAACCTGAAACCTGTTCTCTCCTAGACATACCGTAAGTGGTTTGTAAGTGGTTGTGTTACAAGGGACACTCCCTTGTCCAGCATTGCCGGTCGTTGAGCAAATGTGTGTGCGTGTCGTGTCATGGTATGAGTTTGGAACACAGTCACAGACAGAAGGGGCTCGAGGCTCGTGTTCTAGTTCAGGTTACAGATGGCGAGAAAACCACAGAACAAGTGTGGGAAACAGGTACCACGTTGGGGGATGCACGGGGTACCCCGAGAGCACCGAGGGGCGGGGCAGCGGAAGGCGGCTTCCTATAGGAGGTGAATCTGAACTGAGGTCTGAGGATGATTCTTAGCTGAGTAAGGAGAGAGAGTGAAGGGAGAGTGCTGTGGCCCGGAGGGGGGCCACCTTGTCCTGCCTTCCCGGGAAGCGGAGCCACTCAGCTGGTCTGGCGGGAAAGTACCCGGAGCAGCGCTGGAGGGGGGCGTCCCTGCCTTCCTGCCGTGTTCCCGGCCACTCGACGCCAAGGAGTCCACGGGGGGGGGGGTCCTCGCTCACCGCTCAGGAGACACGCTCCGCTCTGGTGGAGATCAGTGTGGACTTTAAATGACTGCAGTTGATAAAAAGTTGGCCAGGACGAGGAGGCGGAGATGTGGCACCCTGGAGAGGATTCAAGGCGAGCAGCGAGCCACGTCACCCCCAGCCTAGGGGCTAATGGATTACTGTGATTTTTAAAATAATTTCTTTTGGAAAAAAAACAAAAAACAAAAAACGACTTAACTTAGAACGTACAAGAAAGTCGCCAGACCCCCCTCACCGATTGTCCAGGGGTTTGCTCGTGGGCCTTGTCCCTGCTGTGCACACACGCCTTCCCTGCCCTGCACGCGTTGGGCTGGGTTGCCCTGAAATCCGAGCGCCCTTCAGCATGGTGAGCCCGCTGCCCTCCAGTCCTGACGCGAGCGTCGGTGCAGCCGCTCACCCAGTCCCTGGGCCCCTCGCAGTTTGCTTCCGGGCCAAGGAGGAGCTTCTGCCTCTCGCTGGTTCGAGGCCCGGTCAGGAAAACGTGTTGCAGAGCACTTGTGTCTCTTCAGCCTCCTCTGTGGAGTCTCTCTCTGAATTTCGTGTCCCTGAAAGCTTCAGGAGCATAGCCTGTGTTCTCGTTGGCGGGGTCTGCAGACGTTGTGGGGGCCACGCTGTGTCAGGGCTCCGTGAGCCCACACCCGGGGCCAGGGGTTGGCCAGGAGCATGCACGTGAGCGCGCCCCCCTCCTCGCCAGGGGCCTTACGGCCGGAGGGCACAAAGCAGAGTCTGCCGGGCGGAAAGGCCCTGGGGTGGGGCCCTGAGGAAGCCCAGCCAGGGTGACTGGACTCGTGACGTTACCCAGCAGTGCTCAGTGACACACACGGAGTGTCTGCTGGGGGCTGGTCGGGCGGATACACACTCAGATTCCAGAAGGAAAGCAAGTTTCGGCAGAAACCACACTGCAGGTCAGCACAGGGAGCCACTCTTAGCGTCGAACGAAGGGTGGGAACCCTCTAGAATCCCAATTCCCCACACACCACCACGGGCACCCTTGTAGCAGGCCTTTCTGGGGACAGTCTCAGACCTGCCGCGTCCTTTGTTCCCACACGTGCCCTGGGGGGGCCGAGGGAGTGCTCCCGCCACCTCGTGAGCCAAGGCCAGAGACGCCGCGAACATCGCATAGTGCACGGCACAGCCACCGCAGACAGGAATCTGCCAGCCCGGATGTGAGTGTGGAGGTCGACCTGGGCACCGTACTTCTCCTGTCGCCACCTCTGCTAACTGACTTGCTGTCTGTCTACACGTCGTGCTGACCCCTTCTCTCGCCTGCCCCAGGCCCGCGGGCCGGCCCCCTGCCAGGTTGTCCCGCCCCTCCTCGCCCTGTGCCCTCCGGCCACCGCTCCCGTTCCACGTCCCTGGGAGAAGGGAGGGAAGGTAAGCAAACGGTGGTGCCCTTTACTTTCGTCAAGTGCTGGACGTGCGCAGTGACCGTCCAGAGGACCTTCGTGGATAAGATTGAAACGGCGCGCTGTGGCTCCCTTACGTGGGGAGTAAGTAGGGGTGACAGGACGTGCTGGTCCGGGAGCCGTATTGGCGGACGAGTGAGTGAGTGCGACGTAGGGCTGGAGGGAGACTCAAGGTGGGGTTAGCGATGGGGGACAACCGGGAGGAAGCCCGAGCCTTCCGGCAGATGTTGCAGCGCGACTTCCAGAAGAGCCAGACGGCTGGGAGAGAAGCCGCGGTCAGGGGAAGCCCGTCACGTCAGCCTGTCCTGGAGGGGAGCTCCCCACGCCTGCCTCCTTCCCGAGGCTGGGCGGCGTAGGGCCGTGTGCACTCGTAAATGAGCGAAAGTCACTTAGACACAGCCCGCCGCACACGCACAGCCCTGAGATGTGCTGGTTAGAGACGGTTCGGATCAGATTGGAGAGACACGGAAGACTTGTCAGGGTGCTGCAGGATCTGCCCGGATTTGAGCTGCGGTGAAGGCGGGCTCAGAGAGATAAGTCAGGGCCTCGAGTGCTGTGGTTTCGTCTTTGCTTCGTCTGCTTTTCCCCTGTGTGGTGCTGTGTTTTGTGGTTTTCATTTCTTACCTGTAGCAAATGTGGGTGAACACAGGTTAGAGAGGTGGCCAGATGGACAAGATGTGTCCACGGACGGACAAGAGCCAGCAGCCCCCAGCCCCACCTCCCTCCCGTCCCACTTTGAATTGTTCGCAGTGCGTTTTGTAATGAACCTTAATAGCGTTAAGTGACAGACTTGTGTTGCTGCTTCTTGCTCTTCAGTGTCAGGCGTCCTGTCGGATGGCTGACCTCGGCAGGTGCACGCTGAGCTCTCCTTGCAGCCGGGACCCTGCTGCCCCTGAGGCCCCTGCCCTCCCTCTGCTCTCCTGCCTTCTCAGCCCGTGTGTGATTTCGGTTCCATCCCTGCTCCGAGCGGATGCTTTTCTGACTGTATGGTCTTCAGAGCTGTACTCTGGAGTAAATCATGATTACTTTTCCTTTCTTGTGTTTTTTTGTTTGTTTCCCCGGATGAGCGATTCTAGCCTTAATTCAGCTTGCTCATCTTGAACATGTTAAGGACTCTTTGCTGTATGCCAGGGACGGGTTGACCCTTTCCTGGCTCATCCTGTTTACTTCTAATAGCAGGCCAGCTCTGTCCCTCCCAGTGCTCTGTCTCCTTATCTATAGGATTGGAAAGGGTCCTGAGGCAAAGGGAGGCTAAATAAATCTGCCCAAGGTTCCCCGGGCTGGAAGGAGGTGGGGCAGGAATTTGAATCCAGCTGTGTGGGACTCTAGAGGTTTCTGGAATGTCTCTTGCATGGTACTTAGCACTATAGAACGGCATCTGGAAGCAAGGTGGGGAAGATGAAATCCACTAGCAAAGAACTGGAAAGAGGATGGGAAAAAAGGAAGAATCACTTGTGTTTAAAAAATCATAATTTAAATGCATGGTGCGAACCAACCACGTTGACTTGCAGCTCTCTGCCGGTTAGGTCAGAATATCCTCAGGGCTTTCATTCCGCCAGATGCTCTGTCGTTTGCTCCTTAAGGGGGAAATTCCGTGCAGAGCCTTGGGGCCTGCTCCTTTCCGGGGTGCAGCCGCCTTCTCGATTCTCGTCACCTCTGTCTTTCGTGCCACGTCGCCTTCTCTGGGTTTACTCCACGAGTTTGGGGGGGGGTGGTCACGTGTGGTCATGACCTGCAGTACCTCCCTCAGTAAGGATGTCTGCGAAGTAGAACGTTTGTAGAACTTTGTAGAACTTCTGACTGGGAAGAGTCTATTTTCAGCAAACTTGAATTTACATAAAATCTTGTTGGAGGGAAAAACCAAGAGTGTCAGTCTTACCCTCCCAACTGATTGCTAGCGTGCACAGAATTTTACCTTGGAATTCACTTTTCCTTCAAAACTTTGCAGGGTTCTAGGTTTCCAGATTGTTGTGAAGGCTGAAGCCATTCTGGTTCCAGATTCTCTGCATGCGACTTGGCTGGTTTCATTTTTCTCTCAGCATTCCTGTAGGGTCTTTGCTGTGTCTCCGATGCCCTGAAACCTGGTGCTGATGTTTCCTGGTTTGGATTCTGTTTCTATTTATGTGCTGGGACCTTTCAGTTTGGAAACGTCTGGCTTTGGTTCTGAGATTTGTTTTCCTTGAGTATCAGAATGACTTTGATCATCTGTCCATCTTTCCTGTTACTGTGTCTAGAACTCTTATTTGTTGGGCATGTGGGATCTTGCCCTGACAACTTTAATTGCTTTTTATTTTACTTTGTTCTTAGGTCTGTGTTTCGTTTTATCTGGGGAACTTTTATTTTCAACTTTATCCTCAACTCTTTTGAGGTTTTTATTTTGCTTTCCTGTTTTTAATTTAGTTCTGACAGTTTTATTGAGATACAATTCACATACCATAAAATTCATCCTTTTTATGTGTGCGATTCAGTGGTTTTTAGTTCGGTCACAGTTTTGCAACCCTGTCACCACTTTGTAGAACACGTTCCTCTCCACCCGAGTCCCCCACCTCGCCCCTGCCAGGAACCTCTTGGGCATTAGCGGTCATTCCCTGTCTCCCCCGCCCCCCGTCCCTGGCAAGCGCCACTCTCCTTTCTGTCTCTGGATCTGCCTGTTACGGGCAATTCACGTGAATGGAGTCATACAGCCTTTTGCGAGCTCGTGTGGGTAGCGTGTGTTTGCAAGGTTTACCCCTGTGGTAGCGGGTGGCATTCATCCGTTTCATTGCCGAGTAATCACGTTATGTGGCTGTGTGACATTTTGTTTATCCGTTCTATTAGCTTATTTTTTACTTCTTTGTCTAGCGTGACTAATGCTGTAAACCACAGTGTGCGGGGTTGGCAGGGACGTGTGTTTTCGGTTCCTCGGGGCACGGACCTAGGAGTGGAATTGCTGGATGGTCAGGTGACTGACATTTGAGCCCTCGCCCAACTGTTCGTCGCAGCTGCACCGTTTCCTGCCCCCCACCCCCGACTCGGAGGGTTCCGGCCTCTGCATCCTCACCAGCACTTGGTGTTGTCTGTCACTTTGGTTTTTTTTTAGCCATCCTCGTGCGCGTATATGTTTTTAATTTTTAAGAGCTATAATAAAGTTCCTAGGCACTCTGTACATTCCTTTTTCAAATGTTGTTTCGTCAATGTAACATCACTTAACCTCCGCTCATACTACTGTTCTTGCGGTTTTCGTCTCAGTCTTTATTTACTCCAGGTTGCTTGGTCTTCTTTTGGTCTCTCTCGCTCACGTTCAGGGTTCTCTCTGATGGGCGGAAATCCTTGATTATTTGTTCGTATTAAAACTGTTGGCTAAGGTGCTGGCGGGAAATGCTGAGTGTGGGGCTTCAGGACCCCGGGCTTCACGCAGAAGGTCTGGCGGGCCGTTTATTTGAAGCAGATCTCCTGTCAGTACCTTTAGATCTCATCTGCAGGCTGGTTACACTTCCTCCGACAAAGTGTGGTCAGTCTCCTGCCCGGAGGGCAAAAGGACTGGCTGCCAGTGTCTGGGAGCTTTGTGGGGCCCGGAGGTGGTCAGCGTCCCCTCTGTGTTTAGGAGCGGCTCGTCCCTTTGTTTCTGGCACTGTGTTCAGTGTCCCGGGCAGAGAATTCCTCACAGCAGACCTTTTCCTGGATGGTGGCAGAGAGGTAGGAATTTGAGGATTAAATGCTTGCAAGAGAGCTTGCGACCAGTTCTCACGTTAGCGCCGTCTGCCGGCCTCTGGTCTCAGAGGAACCTGGTGTCCCCATTCCCCGCCCCCACCCCCTGCTCTCTTGAGCCCCCTGAATCCATGCTCTTGAATCTGCTTTCCAGTTGCCATTGGTCTCTTATTCTGCTCTCATCTTTGTGGGTCTTGCCTTTGGTGGAAAGTTCCTTGACTTCAGTTTTAGGTGGTTTTTGGGGGAGGGCGTAAAAGCAGATGCATTCCTTACCCTCTGGGCCCGGAAGTCTGTTGCTACACCCCAAATTTGTTAATGAAAGATTGTTTCTTCAACGTGGGAGGCCAAGTATACATTGAATACAAAAATGAATGGGCCCCCTGTTGCCCTTTTGACCTTCAGCGTTGAGAGTCTGGATTGTACACAGCACCAGAGCGGTTAAAGCTAGAAATACAAAATATGAAAGCCTAAAAGTACTAGGATAGCATAGAGGAGAATCCTTTTATTTTGGCCTCATGGGTGGGATAGGACTTTCTAAATACATCAGGAAGCCGAAATTTTGTAAAAAGTGACGGGTTCAACTCTGAGTATTTAAAACGTGTGCATGCCTACGTGGGTGTATTTCAGTGGCCACCTGACATACCGTATATGCATCTGTAACATTTAATGAAATGCCACTGTGCCTTAGATGTGGCAGCCCCTCGGAAAGGGCAACTTCCCCGTGAGCAAACAGTAGGAAGGAGCTGTTAACTAAGAGGAGAAGAACTGTGAGTAGCCGGAAGAGATTTGTCAGTCACGCTCCTAGAGAAACACAAATGAAAAAATAAGGGCCCTGATGGGGCGCCTGGGGGGCTCAGTGGGTTAAGCGTCCGACTTCGGCTCCGGTCACGATCTCGCGGTCCGTGAGTTCGGGCCCCGCGTCGGGCTGCGTGCTGACAGCTCGGAGCCTGGAGCCTGCTTCCGATTCTGTGTCTCCCTCCCTCTCTGCCCCTCCCCCGTTCGTGCTCTGTCTCTCTCTGTCTCAAAAATAAAAAAACGTAAAAAAAAAAAAAAAAAAAAATAAGGGCCCTGAGATTTGCATTGCCCGTAAGTGTCACTGCTGCAGGAGCCTGTCTGCACTTGATCCTAAGGACGGGGAGCAGCGTCTCACAGGGCATGGGCAGGGACGCTCGTGGGGCGCGGGTGAAGGCTGAGGAGAACCCGCGTGTCCCGCAGTGGCCCCTGGTGCCCTGAGCACACCCAGTGTCGTGTGTGGGAGCGGTTCCGGAGGGAGATGGGCGACGTGGAATCGAGATCTTTCATTGGGGGGTGGGGCCAGAAGAGAGCTAAGATTTTTTATGTCTTGCAGTGTATACAGTTTTTATTTTAACGATCACGTTACGTGTAGGACTGAAGAAGGTGCTCGTGGTACTGTAGAGGGAGATGTTTCTTTAATTCTCAAAATCATTTGGATTATCTAGAAAAAGGTGTTTTGGTATAATCAGTGAAAATAAGTACTTATTTCTGAAATATTTGCTAATGAAATGTGCAGACATGAAGGGGAAAAAAGTCACTTAAGGAAAAAAATTTTTGCTTTTAAATCTTAGAAACACTTTGAGCAGTGTAATTAATGATGTTTTCCCTGTCGATAGCAGCAATGTAGAGCCGGATTTGTAGTTAGTCCCTAAAATCTACAGATCCTTATAAAATGAATTTTTTTTATTGAATCTGGTCCCTATTTTAATATTCCTATTTGTCCTTCCTGTGTTTTTTTTAATTTTTAGTGTGTGTGTGTGTGTGTGTAACTTCTGTGTCTTTTTGGTTGTCTTCAATCCCTTCAGAAACAATGCAGAGTAAGTTGTAGACTGATGATGACTGGTAGTTGGTGAGCTAAGGTACTGACTACTCACCAGACTGTCATTGAGAGCACAAGTCACGGCCTCTGCACGGCTCCCTTGCTGTCGGGGAGAGAGCGTCATTCACGTAAAAATTCAGAGAGATACAGCATGGGTTCAAGATCACTCGGAGTCTGTGGGTCTGTGTTTGTAGGTAAAGCGAGTAGCGTCTTCATTTCTGCTTTTATGTCACAGAGTGAATGAACAACATGTTCGTGTTTCACAATACGTTACACAGAGAATCTGTGTAGAGTAACTTATGAAACAAGTAGCTGACTGTAGCTGTTTTTGTCTTTCAGAATTTAAACGAGTATGTTGAAGCATTAATTACCTTGAAGCAAAAAATTATTAATACAGAGTGAGTATGTTTTCAAGTGTTTGGTTGCACTTCATGAACCCAACGGATAAGCCGGAGCAGGTGGTGTGTTAGACCCCTGGGCCAAAGAGACCTTGAGTCTGTCACCTGGAGCCCGCGTGCTGTGGGCCACGGTGCAACTCACATTGCGTTACTGGCCCACAGGCCTTCACAGCCAGCCTTACAGCTTGGAAAGTGATCTGTCCTAGACAGAGTGGACATTTTGTTTCAAGCTGTTTTCTGTCTTTAAAGCCCTCTTAGCTTTAGGACTGGACCTCAGGTTTCCTCACAGTAAGTATTTCATAGTCATGGGATGAGATTTAGTCTTTTTTTTTTTTTTTTTTTTTAATATTCTAAAAGTCACATGAATTTATAGGCTAAGATGTTACTCCACTCAAAGGGATTTAAATTAAAAGTTCACGTATCAGTGCAGCGCTGCCTCTAAGGGATTGAAGGTGATGTGTACATATATATATACATATATGTATATTCAATATATGATACAGCTGCGATACATACACACACACACGCATACATATTAAGCATAAATCTGTTGCCAGAAACCTAGGAACAAGGGTGCCTGGCATATTTTGAAATGTGATTTTAACAATGTATTTTCCAGATCAAAAAGGTAACGTAATTCTTTTCTTTGTTGCAGTAATTTATTAACAGAATATCAGAAGAAATGTGATGATATCCTTTTACCGGTTTTTTCCTTCGAATTGTAACATTTACATCTTTATAGTTTCTTAATGAACCGTAGGGATTTTCAGTTATCTTTCGGAAGGTGGGATTTACAGCCTCTAAGGAAGGAACACAGCGTGGACGTGAGTCTCTTCCTGTGACTGCGTGGAATGACAAAGACTGTGAGTGGCCGTTTTAGAACAGTCTGGTTTTGTCCCTGGCTTCGGTTTTCTTCAGGTTTCCTGACTTTCTTTTTTTTTTTTTTTTTTTTTTAATTTTTTTTTTTTTTTTTTTTTCAACGTTTATTTATTTTTGGGACAGAGAGAGACAGAGCATGAACGGGGGAGGGGCAGAGAGAGAGGGAGACACAGAATCAGAAACAGGCTCCAGGCTCTGAGCCATCAGCCCAGAGCCCGACGCAGGGCTCGAACTCACGGACCGCGAGATCGTGACCTGGCTGAAGTCGGACGCTTAACCGACTGCGCCACCCAGGCGCCCCATAGGTTTCCTGACTTTCTAACGCGTGGGTCTCTTTCATTTGTCCTGAGGAGGTGTGACGTATGTTCTGCGGGTTTAGGAATAGCGTGAAGCTGAATGTTTCGGAATTTCTGAAAGACTTGCCCTGTAGGAATAATCAGAATGTTGGAAAATTGACTTTTATTAATTAGCTTTCTGATTTGTAGAGAATTACTATAGATATTATCCCTCATCGGGGTGATTTGTGTTGACAAGACAGGTGTGGACTCGTGGTCAGCATTTGTTCAGTAACCGTCGAAGTATTTTGTTGCGAGTGTGCAGATGGTGCGTGTGATTCATTTTTCTGCATTTTGTGGTGAAAACATTCATCACGAAGGAAATATCCCCCTTAAAAAGTAGCACAGGTGTATTTGTGAGGATTCGCTGAAGTTCAGCTTCAGTCTCGGGACACATTCTGCTGTTCAGCCTTGTCGGGAACCTGAGGCCTGCTTCGATACTCTTTCTGACTTTCCTGAGCTTGTGTGTGATCGCTGATGGTGTGTGTCGGTGCTACCGTGTCTGACTTGTGTGATTCGAGTAATGAAATGAAGGCGTAAGCTTTAGACTTATTTTTAGTACTGGATTTTTATGTTGAAAACAATAGGTCAGTGAAAGCCCCTTGTGCTTTATTTGTTGAAATTCGCAGTCTGTTTAACTAAATGTATATTATGGTAAGAGCAATGATATTTTTGATAGTAATGATATCTTTTATATCTTTGATCATGAAAGCTGAACAGAAACAATTAATAGAAATACTTTTAATTAGCTGAATAGGGAAATAGGCGATTCCAGTATTAGAAGAGTATATACTTTCATTATATCCTTTTTTGGCATAAATTTTTGAGGTAATTAACACATGTAATCTAGCAGGAAAACTGATTTACTTTTCAAAAATTTGTCAAATTTTAAAGTCAAAATTGTTAGAATAGTTTATTAAAAACTGGTAAGCCTCGGGCTTAATTCTTGAATGCGCGTTCTGTGCTCTGATCCTCTGCGGCCTAGCTGCGTACTTGGCGTTGGTCCCAAGTACGGACTTCTGTACCTCGCGTGGGCAGTAGCTTGCTCTCGCAGCCCACGGTGCTCGTGGTGCAGGTTTAAATGGCTTTATTTTGTAACTTCGTTCCTACTTTTTTGTGTAATTCTGGTTGTTGTGTTATTTCCTTTTTCTGAAGGACAGAGAGTATATTTTATTTTTCCTTTCGATATTTTTGAACTTTGCTTTCTTGCAAAGACTGGTAAGAGTGAATATAGTCCTTGATCTGGAGCAGTCTACGTATTCGGGGAGGAGGATGGAGGTATGATGTTGTAGACATTTGCCACATTGTGCTGTAAACGTGGAAACTTCCAGGAGGTGAAATTTAAAGGGATAATTGTTTTGTTCTTTTAGCACGTTTTCCTGGCAGCATGAGATGGGGGTGAAGTGATCATACCATGGACGCTGTCAGAGTAAGGTCGTCTAGATTTCCTGTTCTCCCTGTGTTTCTCTTCTCCTTGCTCATTAAGTGTAGTGGTAGATGGTTTGTGCAAGAACCTAAACTCTTGTTTGCTGGAATTATGCTGGGGACCATCTGAGAAATCCACGGTAGGTTGTTACAGGATTTTGTTACTTACAGGATTGGAGATGTTGCTCGTTGGTTGAATGTTACCTTGTGTTTATTCTTGGAATTTCATATTAATCTGTATTTAATTGAATACCTTGTTTCAATTTAGAGAAGTAGGTGTTTTGACTTTAGGTACATGGTATGGTAAATAGAATAACGTAGTAAAAATTTTTATTGCTGTGTTATAAATGGCACGTGAAATAATTGTTTTCTAGGAATTGTGATCTTGCCTGTATGTATATTGAACAGAGATTATTACAGATACTTTTAAAGTGAGTTTGATCTTCAGACGAGTGTCAGTAGATAAAACTCTCAAGAGTTTTCTTTAACAAGTTTCACAGCTGCAGTTTGCAAGAAGGTAAGCTACCTGTTTTCATCGTTGTTTTGGGGTGGACATTTAAAAGACTAGATTTTTTAAACAGACTCAATCAAAGTGTCACATAGGATTGATCCATTGTATACAGTGTTGCTTTGATGGTCATAATAGAAAAAGATTTACATTTTTATCCAAATCAATTTCTTATCAAGGTCTTCAATTACAGCCTGGCATTTGACTTTTCAATACTTGAACCCATGGCATTGCCATCGAAATGAAGTTTACTGTTAATCAAATTGTAGTCTGTATGAATTGGACTGTTAAGTGCGGTTATCTTGTGCATTTTAAACAATTTTAAATGGACTTCACATTTAGCAGTGTCTCATACTCTGAATACATTCGTCACCTAGAAGAAGGCAAAACATCGGTATGACCTGGATCACAAAGTTGCCCGTCACTTAGTTTGAGTAAATGGAGATGACTTCCAGATCGGAAAAGCCAGAGTATCTGACAGATTGTTCTTTAACATATTCTCCGTCAGACTGAGAGTGTCTCAGGTAGCTGTTTCATATACTTTTTATTAGAAATAGACTATCATGTCAGAGGAACAAAGGGCAGCATGAAGGTCATGTTGATGTAAATAGAGAGAAGGCATTTCAAATGAGACATTCTCTTGTTTCTTTTTTGTTCCAAGTTAGAGAAACCAGGAAATCATCAGTAGGTCTGTTTAGTAACATGCTGGAGATACTTTTGCCGACTGACGCTAACGCATTGTCCATTTTTAGAGAGAACAGTACTCTGCATCACCAAGTGGAACAGATGCTTCAGAAAATCTCTCCTCTGCAGAAATGTCAGGAAGAGCTGGGATCTTTAAAAGCAGAGCTAGAGGAGAAGAAGGTACCTGGAGGGATTTTCCCACAAAGCTTTACCTTCCGTAAACTAAGGTCTGCTTATTCACTGTCATTGGAATGAGGGGGCATTTTACGTCTTCACAAAGGAAACAGGTGCTAGTCAAGAAGCATTAAGCGTATTACTATTTTTAGAGAAGGTCGCATGGGTTGATTCAAGGCTTGATCCTCATGGTAATTGCTAGCCCTGTAATGCTGTGTTCATGGCTTCTGTGTTCTTTGAGGTTCTCCGGAGGAACCTGCTAACTGTGGGTTTTTAGGGCTCTTGCATGTCCTGCGTTGATTGCCTATTCACGTTGGTCTTGCTTTAGTTATAAAATGAAAAGCAAACATTCAAACTTAAAGAAAGAGAATCATGTTCTCTGTTTCAAAATCAAGTTGCAGTTTATTTAAAATTCTGTAAACCTGGGGGGTGGTGCAAAAAAAGTGCTGTAAACTTGCACTTCAGTATGAATTTCGGCTTACTCTTCCCAGGAGTCTTAGGAGAGAATTTATGGCTTTTACAGGTAACATAAGTCAGAGGCCAGTAAAGTTGGTTGCTTGGTTTGCTTGAGACATGTCGTAGCTAAGCTGGGACAACGCTGGTCTTCTCAGCCTGTTCTCCAAGCCCTTGTCACGGTAGTGTCTGTGCCTCCCAGTCTTCACCTTGTGCTGTTCTAGCAATGTCGTGCACCGATCGGTTGTCTGACCTGCTTCAGCAGTGACCGGTCGTAATACTTTTGTAGAAAGTCCTTATTCTGTGTTGAACGATGCGAAGAAGGTGAAACGGAAACAGCCACAACATTGAATTTTGGCTGCCTCTGACACATAATCATGTCGGCAGCCACAGCCGAGAGGAAGCAGGAACACTGGCGTCAGACCCCAGTGACAAGCCCTCATTTGTCACTCGTTCTCTGTGGCTCTAGAGGAATAAGTCAGCTGTGGATTCTCAGACCCCTCATGTGTACAAGGGGGTCGTGAAACCCCTCTCGGAGCTGTGGCAGTTAGAGACCCCGCATGTGCACGTAGTAGGAGACAGTGCTCAGTGACAGTCTTTCCCGTTCTGTGCTGGCCATCAGGACATACACGTTAATGGGTGTTAACACATTCTTCCCAGTTATCGTTAAGTATAATGGTTTGTTTATATTTTTGTATAGTAAAAATGATAGCTTATATTTATTAAGCTCTAAAATTTCCTCAGATTTTGTTGAATTTTAACTGGTTGAGACCAAAATATTTGCTAATCCGTATTACAGAGATTTGGAGTTGCCCTAAAATTAGTACATTTTCACATTCTTAGTAGCTTTCTTTGATGAGACTATTACTCGTGTTAAATTTATGTTAAGGATCTGGTTATCTTTATTAAAATGTTCAAAGAATCATATGGTGGTTTCCTGCCTAATGTATGTATTCATCTGGTTAACTTCTTACTGTTAAGTGATAATAATTTTGCTGGTCAAGGTCAAAATAAGTTATCACTGATGCTGATAAGATAAGATATGTTATCTTTTTTCAGAGTTCTCTGAAGTTGTACCAGGACACTCATCAGGAGTATGCTCGTGTGAAAGAAGAATGCTTGAAAACAGATGCTCAGTAAGTGTTAAGATAACTGTGGAAATACGGTTTTGCTTTTCCAAAAGAGCTAATGCTTCCATCGGTACCATTTGTCTCTCTGTCTTTGGGTTGTTGCCTATAACTAACCTTGTGGCTGTAAACGAGTCGGTCCTTCAGCCTTAGTCTCCACATCTGTGAAACGGAGGTCACACCTCGCGTGAAGGTTGTAAGAAGGACTAAGAAGCCTGGGCGCGTTGAAGAGCTGCACAGAGAAAGAACTCCAGAGTTTTTATGTCTGCGCGTGCACGCACGCGTCTCCGTGTGCCTTCAGACACGACCGTCAGCTCCTTGCCCTGTGTGCGGTGGGGTCTTTGTTACCATTAATAAAAAGAGCTGTCTGAAGGCACCCAGTTGGTCACTTCCCCGCTCCTCACAAAGCTTGGGAGCCACACACACAGTGCGGTGACGTGGACCTGACGCGGTGGTTACTCAGAGACGGTTTCTCGGAGTTTCCCCTCGCTCTGACTCCAAAGTCTGTCTGAAAACCGGTGCAGCTCGGCAGCCCCTGCCTCCTGGGACGTGGGACCGTGAGCACTGCCGGCACGTGCACCCCAGAAGTCCCCCCGCCCGCATCCGTGCCGCACCGCTTGCGGGAGCCCGTCTGCACGCCTCGGCTCGGCCTGGCGGCGAGGCCGCTGCAGTTCCGGGAAATCCCAGACTTGGCGGAAAGAGAGTTTTTTTAGAACCAGTGCATGCTAAGCCGCGTAGCGCTCTCTCTTGGGTTTCCTCTGCCTTCAGAACAGTCGCTGGTGATTTCAGTGGTCGAGGTGCGAGGCTCGTCATGACTGATCATGACCGACGTGCCTTTGTTGTGTAAATTGTAGCGATTTAAGAAAATCTATGTACCGTGAATTGTAACGTACATGTTTCTGGTTTGAAAGCTGACTGTTTTTACCTTTTTAACTTATAAAATTGTCTCAATAGGAAGAAGAAGCTAGAAGCCAAGGTGAAGAAGCTGGAAGGTAATGGGCACTGTTGTCACCTCGCTGGTGGGGTCACTGCTCTTCTCACCAGTCCCACCGGTGACTTCACAGAGTTGTAGTGCTTGGCCCGGTGGCTGCGTGGTTCTCGAGGGTGGGCCCTGAGTGGCCGCGCCGAGGGCACAATTAGCGGGAGGGTCGACGGCAACGCTCCCTTCCGGGGGAGGAATAGGAATATGAGCATACTGTGTGGCAAATCTCTGAAACGTGGCCCAAACTAGGAGCGGCCCGTGTTTTTACCTTCAAAAGCAGCAGTCAGGAAAAGGATTTAATTCGGAAGTTGAGTTTTAGGAGGCTTTCTCATTGTTCCCTGAAATAAGAGGTTAGTAGAAAGAAAATACTTCTGGTGCCAGGAAACTTGATGTTTTTAGATAGTTATGACACATCCGTGGGAAGGTTCTGAGAAATTGCCTGCCCTGGGTATCATCCCTTTGTCTCTGACCCCCTCCCCGCCCCAGCGTTTGGATTCGGGCTCATTCTACGCTGAGTAGGAAGAACACAGAGGGACCGCGAGAGGGTCAGCTAAGTCCTCACGGGACAGCTAATAGCCCTTTCAGGAACTGATCTCAAGATCTTTCCTTTGGGTTCTTTCCCCTTTCGTTATGTGGTTGGGACACGGAAATACATCAGGGAGAGACCAGTGGGGCTTTGCGGGTCTCCGCGTCCCCCTTTCATTCCTGCGTGGGCTGTTTCATCAAGCTGATCCCACCTTCCTTCAGAGCGTGGTTCATTTTTCATGTAGTGAGGAGTAAGAATTTCAACGTAGTTGGATCGGGCACGGAGAAGAGACTTAGCTGAAAATATTTCTCATCATTAATTTACCTAGACTGAGCCTACATTTTTAGATTTAAACTCTATAAATATTTTAACAAGTTTTCCTCTGATTGGGTTTTTGCACAAACACTGACAATACGGTAGTAAACGTGATATGACTGTGTTTGTTTATTGCTTTCTCTTGCTAGTGTGTGGAGAGAAGTGTCTATTTTAGGGAATGTTTCAAAGACATCTGAAATGCCTGGGAGACTGTGTATAGCTCTTAGAACAGATTTCCTTTGAAGCGAAAGTGTAGCCGTTATTTCCCGTGTGACAAAAATATTTTTTCCTCGTAAGCGATATGGCATAATAATCAGGTAAGGAAATGCTCAGGCTTGTCGGAGCAGTCAGGGATGGATCGTTACTGCAGTGGTTTATGGGAGCTTAGTTTTCATGGCAGTTGTGTCTGAACATATTCAGATGAAGTCAATGCTGGTTAGATTCTTTTTTTTTAATTTTTTTTTAATGTTTATTTTTGAGAGAGAGAGAGAGACAGAGCATGAGCAGGGGAGGGCCAGGGAGAGAGGGAGACACAGAATCCGAAGCAGGCTCCAGGCTCCCAGCTGTCAGCACAGAGCCCAATGTGGGGCTTGAACACATGAACCACGAGATCATGACCTGAGCTGAAGTCGGATGCTCAACCGACTGAGCCACTCAGGCTCCCCTAAATTCTTGATTAATGTATTTGGAGCGTGTGCTTCAGAACCAAAAGCCAGATTGAAGAATTTGCTGAAGATCCAGGGAAGAACTATAACAATTCCTTAAAAGTAGGTCTAGAGCAAAGGCACTCGCTAGAAGTATGTACTTGAAGGCAACTCCAGGAAGGCATAACATAGAAGAAGCATGGCAAAGATTGCCCCCCTCCCCAACACAGAGAATGGTAGGAACTATTCCGAGAGGAAGCCACGCTTCTGACACGTCTGAAGCGTGAACGTTGCTTCTTGCTGAAGAGCAAGGGGGAGCAGTGCCCCTCCTTCTGGAAAGTTCATGTGTATCGGGTTCTTGCCTGACCAGAGGACACAGGCTGGCTTGTGCTGGGATCGGAAAGGAGTCTTAGGGTCTGAGCCAAGTCTGTGGTTTCACAGACAACAGGCTAAATGCAAAGTGTTCCTACATTTATCCCTGACCGATAACATGCTGAAGGAGCAGCGACTTACAAAATTTGTGTTAAAGTTCTGTGAAGTAAGGAAAACTCAGATTATATTTTGAGTATTATGCGAACGGTAGTTGTAAAGTTGGTAAATTATCGTTCTCTCTCTCCGTTGCACTCTTGAAAGAGGCTGCTGTTAAGCAAACTCAGGACTTCAAGCAACTGAGGACTGAGAAGAAGATACTCGAGAAGGAATTTAGGAAGACACAGGTAACAGATAATAGCACACACACGTGGGAACTGCCAGCCTCGGGGCTTCGTACTGTCCGCCAGCCCAGCGGGTCCTGGTCCCACGGGAGTCAAGAGCGGGGCCACCCCACGAAAGAGTCCGCAGGACCCGCTCAGCTCCCTGTCTCACATTGGGTGTGGGGCGCCTGCGCTCTGTGTCCCCCTCTGTCCCCTACAGACACTGGCAGCCTTTTGTTTTCACAGGAACGGCTGGATGAATTCTCTAAACAGAAAACTGCAAAGGGTGAGTATTCACTTCATGCCTACTTAAAAATCCTGGCTCGACATGCAGTGTTCTTTATTAACAGTTTTCTCCTCCATGATTTTAGAGTTGAGACATATTGGAACACAAATTTCAAGCGATTCTTACGGAAGCATAGATAAAAGTGAGTATATTACAGATTTCTTTTTACTTGTGCGTGATTTCAGTGGTTTGGGAGGTGGCTCGCTGCTCTCACCTGTAATTAGGAAGATTCTGAGGTTTAGCGGGTGTTCATGTGCGAGGCGTCCTGTCCTGTTTTACGTCTCCCTCAGGTCTGCACGTGTTACCACCTTGCTGTCTGATCAAATAAAATAGCGAATGAAAGACTCAGAAAGCAATATTGTTTGGAAGAGGAAACTGTCAGAGATATAATTTCCAAACTTGTCAATAAATAAGTGTAGTTTTCTTACGAAGTTTCTCAAGTTAACTTATAAACTTTCTTAGGTGCCAGATGTATAATCGTTGTTAAAGTCAGGCAGGAAAACTGGAGTCAAAGCCCTCTGCTGTATTTTTGGAGGACAGAAGCATTTGGGGGAGGCCAGCATTTATACAGGAAAGTAAAAGGGCAGTCGTGGGGGAGCGAGGGGTTGCGTCCGTGTGCGTTTGTCGTTCGGTGTGTTATCTTGTAGGCAAGAAGGTCTGACTCTGGAAGTTGAGAAATTGGCAGTTTTTGCTTTAATCTTCCTCTTTGTTGTTTGATCTTTGGCCATTTACTTTCCTTCTTTTTTCTTCACTTTTATTTTTCTTGAGAGAGAAAGTGAGAGTCAGGAGGGGCAGAGAGAGAGGGAGAGAGAATCCCAAGCAGGCTCTGCACCGTCCGCGCAGAGCCCGACGCGGGGCTCAAACCCACGAGCTGTGAGATCATGACCTGAGCTGAAGTCGGAAGCTCAACCGACTGAGCCACCCAGGCGGCCTTGTTTTTCACTTTTAAAACCTAGATTGTGAATTTCTGCTCTACCTGTCTCACACTTTCTCGGGAAGGGATGGATTGAAAATGGTAAATAAGTAACTAATGGTATTTTCATTCACCAGCGTGTTATTTCTCATCCAAACGGAAATTACTGAAACCACTCGTGTTTTTCTGGGCGTGTAGATAGTGTCTCTTCGGAAGTCTCCTTTACCTTGTCTCTGCTTCCTTTTTTTTTCTTTTAATTCCGAGCATAGGACCAGCTTTTCCTGGGCTTGAGGCTTTGATAGTCGACGCCTTGCAGTTGCCTGGACCCCGGTTGGCCGTTCACTGCTCTCGCTACGTTCCGTGTGCTCTGACTCTGCTCTTCCTGCCCTTACATGCGGGAAGCCAGGCTTTGGGCAGACGTGCTGCCCAGGGAAGCAGCGGGCACGCTGGGCTGGCCCCTCGCAGCCACCTGCCGGCTGCCGGTGTCCCCGTCTTCTCTTCTGCGCTGACGGGTGATTGAGGATCTGATGTGCTCAGGCCTCGCCGTCTCAAACCGAACCCCCCCACCCCATCCCCTTGGCTGCTCTCTAGCCCCGCGTTCTGTTTTCTTTGGTCTTTTGCCTCCCCTCACCGTGACGCTGAGCGTATTGTCTGCTGTACGTTTTACTTCTTCTAAGTAAGTGAAGTCTTTGGGCATCTGTGAATTATTTCACTGAGGACCTTGGTGGATTTAATTCCCAAGTAACACTTTTTCTCTTAATACACTCTTTTGGCCCTTCACACTTGTTTGAATTACACACGTATCCGCTTGTATGTGGGTATTCTTTTTTCCTGTAACTGCAGTACAGCACTGTCAATGTTTCTTCTGAGTTTTTAACGTTTTCTTTCTTCTAGCCTACTTTACTGTAAGACTACAGCATATAACGTGTATAACATAAAATATGTGTTATTGCCTGTTATGTTATCAGGAAGGTTTCAGGTTAACAGTGGGCTATTAGTAGTCAGGTTTTAGGGGAGTCACAGTTACATGTGCATTTTCAACTGCCGGGGCTTGGTGCCCCTGACCCCATGCCATTCAAGGGCCATCTATACTTATGAAAGAATTCATCAGTTGGAGTATTGGGTTGACTTCATTTTTAAAAAGTCTGCCTGAATGCCACCTTTCCCTTTTATTCCTTCTGAGTTCCATTAAAAATGGCAGGGGAAAAAAAAATAACACAGAACTGTCCTTTAGAGTTAAAAAGTGGATGTAGTGGAGGAAGACGTAAAGCAGGTGGCTTCAGTTGGTGATGAAACCCAAAACGACAGAGAAAACAGCGGCCGTCAAAAAGCAAGTTTTATCGCAGAAGCCCTATGTTGCTTCCACTCAGGGGCACGGGCAGTGCGAGAAAGAGCAGGACAGGACAGGTTTGCCAGGTGATTGATTCAAGGGTGAACATTTTGTAGCCTTTCCACGTCACAAGCCGTTTCTGGAACTTGTCCACACGCTGTGGCCCAGAGTTCGGGTCTGTGAAGTGTCACTTGTGGCACAGGAGGCACTCGGAGTGGGTGTGGATGTAAGGAGATCAGGAAGTTGAGGAAGGATGGCTGCTTTGAAGGGTAGCCACTCAGGTTCCCAGAAAATGGGCTGCGTACGTTCTCCGGGTAAATCCTCGTAACTGGTTCACTCTGCATGCCTTCCGTCCGAAGGTGGACACCTATAGGTCCGTGAGATGAGACCCTTCGTTTGTTGCCAGGGAAACGGAGGCTGAAGAAGTAGACGCTGGCTCTCCAAGACGTCCTGCCTCGGTTTCCATTGAAAACTGAGAGGCAGCAGTCATGTGAAAGGAGGCCACCACACTCAAGGAGAAGAACCCTGAAGAAGCAGGATTAAATCATGAACGAGGAGAAAATGTTAAAAATAGAGGTAATGTCGTTAGAGAAAGTCTAAGAGCATAGCCATCGGCTGCTGCTGTGAAACTGAGCCGGTGGGGCTCTCGACTGCGGAAAGCCAGATCGTCGATGTCCCCATGGTCCTCCAGCAGGACCTCTCGGAGGGGAGGACAGAGCCCTCGGGACAGAAGGTCGGCAAGAAGTAGTTGAAGGAAACTTAGGAGCAGGACACACACGCGATATTTGTGTTAGAAAGGCCTTTCAGGTGTTGGGTGTGACTTCTTGTGCGTGACCTTTGTTTTTGGCACGTCGTAGGAAGTATTTTTAAAATCGAATGGAGTTGAATATAGAGGGATGGATAAAGAAGTTTCAAACAAATGCTAACTTGAAGCCGTAATCAGGCAAAAAGTAATTCCAGCCTGGAAATGAGTTTACATGAATTAAAAGGGAATATCCAGGTTGATTAAGTTGATTGATCAGTTGGTGATTGATCCGTTCGCCAAGCAAATGCTACGGTCATAGACCTAAAATCATGAAACTGCATCAAGTAAAAATGCCTGGAAATTCTAGAGGGAATAGTCACATTGTTTCCATAAGAGGCCTTAGTATTCTTCGCAGAAACAGTTGATTTTGTAAAAGCAGACAAAGTAGGAGGTAGAGTTGATTTCGTAATTGCAGATTGGTGATTTCCATCTAATGCTTTTAAACCACAAACGTAGAATTCTTTAAAATACTTTTCAAACATATATGAAGGTTGACTACTAGACAGCAGGAACTATAGCCTAATATATCATTAAGATACCGATCTTTAACAAGATGTTAACAAAAATCCTGCCCTCGCCCAAAGGGGGCAAAATTACTTACCAAACCTGTCTGGTAACTGAATGTGCATAGACACAAACCACCTCTTGGATAACAGAAAGTAACTGAAATACTCAGCCCTTTTGGAAGCAAACAGTAGGGCAGTATTGAAGTCTCTGCGATCCTGTCAGTATGGCATTCACAGGAACGAATGGGCCTATGTGATTATTCTGGAAAGCAAGACCTACAGAAGGTGAATAGCAAAGTAAGAAAATGCAACGGAAAACAGAAACTAAGGAGAATGGGAGGAAGGACCTAAGTTAATGAAATAGGAAACAAAGCAATTGACTTGGGGCCATTAAATGGAAGGCTGGATCTTTGCAAGGCCGGCAGAGCCCACAGCTCCTTTCGGTGGGTGTGACCGAGACAGGAAGGGACAGAAGCCCGAGGACTGGGAAAACTGGAACAGAACTGCAGTTAGAGAATTACTTAGTTCACAGATTTATATTCAGATTTGATCGTGTTTGTGAAATGGGCCATTTTCAAGGAAAGCATGCTCAGATTGAGGCGGGATAGTTGTAAACCTGAACAGGAAGAATAACCCAGAAGAAATTAAAATAAAATAAAGATCTAACACCGTCGAAGATCCAGACGACTTACAAGGGAGCTCTGTAAAGGCGCCAGTGGATGAGACGAATGTCTTTATTGTTTTGTATTCATTTCAGAACTTAGAAAAACACGGACCGCTTTCCACGTCACTCTCTCGAACTCAGATAGGCCAGTACCAAAGGCGGCTGAGAATCCCGTGCTCACATCCTCAAGACTCCAAGCACGGTCACTCAGGAACGTGGCTGCAAGGCACTAGATGAAGTTTTGGGGACTCAAGTTTAGTAGTAGTAGAGAACACACACAAGTCACGACTCACAGATTTGTCTCAGGAATACCACAACAGCTGCCTAAGAGAAAAAGTACCCGTTCCTCAGGGGAAAATATCTGGTGAGGTAATAATAGAATAACACATTTTGTTTTGTTTTGTTTTGTTTTAATTTTTTTTTTTTAACATTTATTTATTTTTGAGACAGAGAGAGAGCATGAACAGGGGAGGGGCAGAGAGAGAGGGAGACACAGAATCGGAAACAGGCTCCAGGCTCCGAGCCGTCAGCCCAGAGCCCGACGAGGGGCTCGAACTCATGGACCGCAAGATCGTGACCTGAGTTGAAGTCGGACGCTTAACCGACTGAGCCACCCAGGCACCCCCTAAATGTTTATTTATTATTGAGAGAGAGACAGGGTGCACAAGTGGGGTGGGGCAGAGAAAGAGGGAGACACAGAATGGGAAGCCCGCTCCAGCCTCTAAGATGTCAGCACAGAGCCCGATGTGGGGCTTGAATTCATGAAATGCGAGATCATGACCTGAGCTGAAGTCGGATGTTTAACCGACTGAGCCACCCAGGCGCCCCGAGAACAACACATTTTGAAATCGAGAGAGGTGAAACAGAGGAGCCTTGTCACTACCGTGAGAAGCGGACGCGCGTGCTTTCTGTGCCGTCTACTCTGTGTGGGCTGGAGGCCATCAGCAGTGGAGCAGGGCCAGCACAGACGAGGGCGAGCTGTAGATCCGATAAGGAAGGCTCAGAGTGGTCATCACTGCGGATGGTAAGACTGTCTTCCGGACTCTGCTGGCAGAGTGTGATGTGCGGTGCCCAATGGTGACCTGTCAGAATAGGGACGGGACAGGAACAGCCCATCCTCCAAAGGCGGCGGGACCGTCAGCCCTCTAGGAAGAGAAAACCTATGAACCGTGTGCGCCGGGCCTCAGTGGGGAAAGCCATAAACCCCGTGGAGAGTGTTAAAGACCAGAACGTGTAAGGGAACGTTATGTTCCTGGATCAGAGACTCGCTGTGTAAAGATGTGAGTTTTCCCGTCTTACACAGACCCCGCTGCGGTTTCATATGGGGAAGGACAAGCAGGCGGTCGAGGCTTATCAGGAAGAATAGGTATTCAGAATAATCGAGTGTTTGGGAAGGAAGAACCTGAGCAAAGCCCACGCCCACCCAGACATCAAAACGTAACTGCGAGCTCATCATGATGAAGGAAGCGTGGTGTTAATGTGGTGTAACTGACAAGTCCGTGGAGCAGACAGGCTCAGAGATGCTCGTCAACGCCTTAGATTCTGATTCAGGGAGGACTTTACAGGCGTGGGGGAAGGTGTGCAGTTGGACCCAATGAGGTTTCCTCTTCACAGCTGAGTGAGGAAAGCACAGGGTGGATTTTTTCCTGCTTTACTGGGAAGGGCTACTTTTGTTTTGTGTTTGTCCGATAAGTAATGAATGCTCAGTTAGAACAGGCGTAGTTGTGGGCAGTAGCCTCCGTAAGGATAGAAAAGTAACTCTATTTCCTTTTTTTTTTAAGGTTCCTTGTTTGCTGCTTTGGGTATACGTAATAAGCAGGGATCCCAGTCAGGTCATTTAAGCAAAGGGCATTACAGTGTTTGGAAGGAGGCTTGGGGGTAGGGTAAATCGCCTCGTAGATAAGTTGCTTGTTTAAGAATTTTGGAACTCAAGAACGGATGTGGCTCACAAACAGTGCAAGTCGGAAGCTGACCTGGCTCAAGAGAGGTTGGAAACGTCAGACTTTTAAACTTGCCTGTTACCGTGTTCTCACCACTTATCCTGGTCCCCTTTCTGGGGCCGTGCAGTCCACCAGCTTCCGTAGAGCCGACCTTTTTCAAAGTATGAATTCTTGGCAGATATTTTGGTTTAAAAGGTTGGTATTTTATCCTCTCTAGAACCGGATTAAAGATTTCAGTACTTTCAATAAGTGCTTCCGGCTAATTTAAGAGCTTCAGGGAAACTATAATAGAGCTTGAGATGGCCTGAAATTCCCTAACACTTAAAGGGCATTTTTAATTGAACTTTCCTTAGCGTCGTTGGTCTTTTGATGCAGATTTGACCACAGGCTCTTCGTTCATACTTAAGTTTTTAAGAATATTTTTTGTTCTGGGAGTTTTTTGGAATGTATGTACACATTAATGCTAAACTCACTTAAAAACCATAGTGTCATATTCTTTTTTTTTTTTTTTTAAAGAACTTTTTAAAATTTAACATTTATTTATTTTTGAGACAGAGAGAGACAGGGCATGAACGGGGGAGGGGCAGAGAGAGAGGGAGACACAGAATCGGAAGCAGGCTCCAGGCTCCGAGCCATCAGCCCAGAGCCTGATGCAAGGCTCGAACTCATGGACCGCGAGATCATGACCTGAGCTGAATTCAGTCGGACGCTCAACTGACTGAGCCACCCAGGCGCCCCCATAGTGTCATATTCTTAATGTTACACGAATTTCGTTAGGCCTGTCTTAGTTACAAAAATCTGAATTCACAGATCGTCAAGGATCTAAATCTATAGAAATACTTACCTTTCAACCTGAACCGATGGTTCTCAACTATTTTAGGAATTCAGACCCTTTTGAAAATTCATACAAATTCAGAAACTTTCACTTTTCCTTATAAAAGCATACGCTTCTCTGTGTGTCTGTGTGTGTGATGATCCCTTCCTTTCCAAGTGTTTATAAAATCTTTTTTTTTTTTTTTCAACGTTTATTTATTTTTGGGACAGAGAGAGACAGAGCATGAACGGGGGAGGGGCAGAGAGAGAGGGAGACACAGAATTGGAAACAGGCTCCAGGCTCTGAGCCATCAGCCCAGAGCCTGACGCGGGGCTCAAACTCACGGACCGCGAGATCGTGACCTGGCTGAAGTCGGACGTTTAACCGACTGCGCCACCCAGGTGCCCCTCCAAGTGTTTATACACACGTATTTTTGTCTCCCACCCTGTCACCCCTGAAAACCATTAATGGATTTTTCCATTATCCGCGAAGCCCCCGGGTCAGTTACAGCGTGGTCAGTTCTCACCGGTTCTCTGACACCCTGTTGTGACCGAGGGTGCCTCTCTGCCATTGTCTGTCGTATACGGGGAGCCGGCGTCTCCGACGTCGGTCATTCTGGCCGTGCTTCCGTCCCTCATCTCTCACCGCCTTCCGTGACAAGGCCAGAGATGTATTGGGCCCACGCATATACAAAGACGATAGAGGCCTTCGACAGCAAGTAGATTTGGTCCTTCGAATCCCGTGCCCTCTCATTCCCCCACCCCTCGAACAAAACCAAGCGTGCATTCAGCTTTCAGTGTTGAGCTGAAGCGTCGCAGGCCTTCCCGTCTGCAGCTGAGCGTGTCACGCGCGGTGGTTGCGGTCGGGGGGCGGCGTTGCGGGAACCTAGTCTGGGAACTCCCGATTTCCTACGAGTGTGTTTGGCCTTGGGTGGACTGGGCCAAGTGACCTGTCTTTAATACTTTGCTCTTTTTCACAGGAAAAGTAAAGCTGCTTCTGAAGGAACTCTGGCTCTGTATAAACACAACACACAGACTACCTGGTGAAGGCAGCAGGTGTGTCCCAGGTGAGAGCGCAGCTTCCGCAAGCACTTCTCATACGTGACCGTAGAAGCGTCTACCCGGGGGATCGTATGCCTTTAGTCTGTGACGTCTCCCGTTACAAGAGTGAGATGGGCTGGTGTGGGTACCTCTCGTTACGCGGAGCTCCTTTCCCTTCAGCGGGGCCTGAAATTCGAATCAAAAGAAAATTAAAAGCGCCTTCGGCTTTCACCGTTTAAGTGGCGGCTTCCAGCAGAGAACGTGCAGGGAAAGTGGACGGACACACGACGGAGCGCGTGTGGCGGGAGCCGGCAGGACGCCGGGGGGCACGGCCCTTTCTGAATCCAGTGGCAGCCCAGCCGCGCGTAGTGTTCCTGCAACTTACCCAGTGCCTTTGCTTGACCTTGTCGCCTCCACCTGCCGTACTCGCGTCGGCTCCTTTAGAGGACCGCTGTGGTCAGACGAGAGCCCGTTTCCTTTCACGCCGTCACGTCACGTGGTCACCGCGCAGCGCCACCCCTGATGCGTTTTCGGAGGTTTGACCTGATCTGCAGGACACCCCGATTTGCAGGGGAAAGCTGCCGAGGCGTTCTCCCACGTGCCCACGTGCACCCGACCCAGGATTTAGGATTCGGAAATCGGGGTTGGTCGTACCAGCGGGGATGGGGAGAAGTTAGCGGTCTCGCGTTAGAGGAAAGTGTTTCTTGGCCGTTTTTCTTTCGTGTAACTAGTTTCTTGTGGTTAGCTGCTGTGAATTGCCAGATCATTGAGGATCTAAATCTGTAGAAACGTGGACCTAGTTTTTACTCTCCGGCTCTGAAGGCAAAGTTCCTGCAGAAAAAGGTTGCTAGACAAGTTCCTGGTTCTCATCAGTGCTCGATTCGGAACTCGTGAGGTTTTGTGAGGCGAAGAGAGGCACGGTGATGGGGTGCTTTTAAGCAGATTGTCACATTCTGGGTAGACGCACCGCCAACGGGCCGGTGGGGCCTGCGTCTCGTGAGTCCGTTTCTGCGGTCCCGAATCGCTCTCTTCGTGCCTTCAGGCAGAAGCAGCCGGGGACTCTTCCGCCTGCCTCAGCAGGTAGTAGTCGTGTTTTATTATGAGCACGCGACTTCTTGTCGTTAAAGGTGTTATTGAAAGGGCTTTCCGTTTAATAATCCGATGTTTTTATTTAAAAGCAAACTATTTTGAGGGGTAAGTCTATGGCTTGATGGTAACTTTTTCAAGTAAAAAGGAAAACGTGGCATCTTTGGAATGTTAAATCCTAAAACATCTTCTTTTTCTTTCGAATTTTTTGTGTTTCTAAGAGAAAATTCTTAAAAATAAGGCAGAGAATCCCCTCAGGCTCCTCGTCCAGATTCCGCTGAATGTCACCCTCAGTGCGGGTCTCTGAGCCGAGCTGGGCCTCACACGGACGCCTCCAGTTCCGCTCCAGTTGTTTCCATCCCCGAGCCCTCGTTGCCCCTCGCAGCGCCCCCAGCCCGCGTCTCGGCCCCCAGTCCGCGGTCCGTCCATCTCGCTTTGTCTCTTGTCTTTGACGCCTTCAGGGAGGGAGGAAACCCATCAGTTCCGTCTGCGTACCGTCGTGTCGTGCTAGGTGAAGACTGTGTTTATGGCAAGAGGTCCCCAGTAGCGCCTGGCGCCGTGCTCCGGCCGTTGCAGGGGAGGGGGCGCGCACGGGGTGGGGGGGCAGGGCTGCTGGCGTCCACCCGGGTTCTCCACCGCAAGTCGCCGTGAATCGCCTGGAGGGGGACCCTGGGGTGCTGTGCAGACAGTCTCTTTCTCTCCCAGTCGAGCCCACTGGCAAAGCCCCCGTGCTACAACTACCACTTAGTTTGTTAGCAATCTTGCATTTCTCTCATCCCTTCTACACACGTTAATCGGAATTCTGTATTTGCATCATAACTCATCGTATCATTTCATTGTTCAGATTTTTCCCACTTGGTGATTGGGTCCATCTTCAGGTCGGCTCCGGGGCCCTCGAGGCACCCCCAGCCTGTTTGGAGAATTTCTTTCTGGCTCTGTGAGATGTTCAGGTCCCACCCCCCCACACCCCCCCCCCCCTCCCCCGGCCCTCCAGTCAGTCAGTCACTTCTCCAGGCAGCCTTGAGTCCTTGTGTAAAACATATGTTTACAACTTTCATAGATGACAGATGGTTGTTTCCAGTTACTTCCCAGGACACAAACATCCTCCTTGACAGTTCGCTACAGTTCACCAAAATCAAGACCCCCAAACCATTGGCTTTTTACTGTAATTTTCCCGGTGCGCTGTGATATAAAGCATTTATGTGACCTAGCCGAGTCCCTTAATTAGAGCGTTGTATAAATGTGACCACTGGATAGGCTTGATGTTGGCTGATTTTTGATTGCTTTTCAGACATGAAGATCATGTTCCCTGTCAGCCTCTATGCACAGAGCCGTTCCTCCCCAGTACTACTCACTGTGTGGAAGATTTACTGAGAGAAGGCACGTGCCGTCCAGGCCCGTTACCCGCCGTCGTGGTGCCCTTCCGCCCAGGCACCGTGCTGCTGGTGGGCGGGGGGCATCCCCTCCCTCTGCCTGCCGGCCCTCTTGGCTTGCTTGTTGCTAGGGAACTGTGCTTATGGGAAATGTGCTCGGGTCTTCTAGGGTGATCTGTGGGGAGGGATTGGTAGGTTGCCTTTTAAAGGATGTTTCTGTTGATTCGAATTTACTCGATAATACAAGCATTTTGAACGTTTAGCATATTTTTTGTAAGTTTTCTTGATATTATAGATGTTTAGTATTAGCTTTTGTCTCCCACAGAAAAACCCGCCAAAGAAAACCCCCCCGCACCCAGAGAGTCCCGGGACGCTGGCGCACCCCCTCCGGCGGGAGGCGGTCCCCTCAGAGCCGCAGCCGTGCAGACGTGCCTGACGGAACTGTCCATGGAGATAGAGGGTGACTTCTCTGCCTGTAAGAGTGTGGGAACAGAGGGGCCCGGTGCCGCTGCTCACCATCCCGAACGCGTGTCTCCCGAGGGCCGGAATCCTGAGGTCTCGCTGCACAGGAGTGAGCAGGACAGCGCTGACTTCTCTGATCGTGATCGCTTTTTTGATGAAGATCTCCAGGCTGCAGTCGACTTCTTCAGACTTCCCCCTCCTCTTTTGTCTCCGGTGCCGTCCCCGCCTCTGGTGTCCTTACCACACCTGAGCACGTTACCTTCTTCGCTCGCACCTGTGAGTTTGCGCTTTGGATTTGAGTTATCCAGTGGGCACGTTGCCCATCCTGGCACTTAGCTGTGCTCGGTGGGAGGTGCTCGGTGACACTCGGGCCAGATTTTATTGGGGACGAAGTGAGAACTGCATAAGGCGTGCCCGTGTTCTTGGGACCAGCGTGGCTGCCGTGACACTGGTGGCTTGTGTCAGGGTCGTGTTCTGTTTGTCTTTATTCACAACCAAATCCTGAGTCCCTACAAACAATGTGTGTAGGCACAGAGTTGGTTTCAGAGATGGGGCATCCCTGTTTGTAGCACGCATGCCCGTTAACCCGCGTTTGCCAAATTCCCCACCTTCGCTTGATGAATTCGTCATCTTTTCGTGTGTTTGCACGATGGTTTGTTGTAATTTCTTAGGAAGCCAGTCTCGATAAAGCAGACTTGTATGCTTTTTGGCTTAAGGAGCAGATAAAAGCATTGCTCCTCTGAGTCGCTCCCTTCATTTGGGAAGCAGTGCGTGTCCGTCCTGTTCCGGAGGCCGTGCCCGGCACTGGGAACGCGAGGTGACGTGGTTACCACTCGGCGGGGGTCGCGCCTGGCAGTGGGGTGGGGAAGGGCGCAGGCGATTGCGCGGCCGTGACGGACACCGCGGGGCTGGAGTGGACCCAGGCCGGAGGCTCGGCCCTCGGGGAGGCCAGGGCGGGCAGAGAAGCTCTGGGAGGACAGGAGCCCGCTGAGTGTTCAAGAGGGCAGCGTGTGTCCGGTGCCGGAGCTCTTTACACACCTGTGGGACTGAAGGTGATCCCGTGCCAGAGGATGTTCACGTCGACCAGGCGTGCGAGGGCCGTCTGGGGCCTCGGGACTTTCCAGTTGATCGTGGGGACACTGGGAAGCGGTGGATCCCGGGAGGCCGATCGGCTGGTAGGTTTTCAGTTGGAAGGTTCCACTTGGCCTCTGTGTGGCAGAGTGCAGGCGGCGGGGAGAGTCCGGAGGGAGGCGGAGCGTGGACGGGGACGTCACTGGCTGACTCAGCCGTTGCCAGCCTTCTCCACAGGTCACATCCCTGCAGCGGCACTGGGGTTCAAGGTGGGGTGGCTTGAGAAATGGTAGGAGGCGAACGAGCGGCCTCTGGCGAGGTTTTCCACGTGGTGGAAAGGGAGGTTCAGGAGTCAGCGATGCTGGAAAGGAGAGGAAGGAAGAAACCCTGTGTGGGTGGGAAGGCGCGGTGTCAGGTGCGGATAGAGGTGTGCGTGGGTTTCCAGGCGGACACACGCGTTGCGACGTTAGGCCCACGGGCGTGGGGCCCGGGAGGAGGCTGCGGCGGGCCCAGACGTCGGGGCTCCCCAGCCTCGGGGTGTCACAGAAGCCGTGGGACTGGGATGTTGTTCGGTGTGGGTGGGTAGCAGCAGAGGCTGGGGTCCCAGGAGCGCATCCGCCTGTAGGTGACCGCATCGAAGAGGAGAGGAGGTTGAGGATGAGTGGCAGGACAGGAAGAGAACCAGATAAAAGTGCCTAAGGTTTCAGGGGAGGAAAGGATTGGCTTAGTGGGGCAGGCGTACGTCCGTGCTGTTCAGCGCCGGTCTTCCCCCCCGCCGCTGGTGGGGGGTTTCTGGAGCGGAGGCGGAGAGTGGGTTGTGTGGGAAGGAGCAGTGTTGTGTGTGCACCGTTGAAAGAGTGGAGCCTGTCCGCTTGTTAGCGGCACCCCGGGTGCAGCCTGGTGAGAGGGGCTGTTGGCGTGAGAGGTCTACGTGGCGTCACCAGAGCGGGGGCCAGGTGCACCGCCCACACGGGTGGCGCTGGGCCAGAGTGACCCGGAGGCCGGGGACTAGAGGGCAGTGCGTCCCGAGTTGGACACCGCTGTGCCGGGAAACGGAGGGGAAGAGCTGGAGAGAGGGACTGTTCGGGCCGTAGGAGAACAGACCGCAGGCCACGTGGGGCTGTGAGTTGTGGGAGGAGCTGGCGGTGGGGGTGGGGCTCTGGGACAGGGTCAGGGTGGAGGCGAGGCGGTGCTGTCTGTGCTCCCGCTGCCGCTCGCCCGTCGCCTGTGGGCTGCACTCGAGGAGATGCTCCTTCTGCGGATGGGTGTTACGGGCTCTTCAGGAAGCAGGAGTGTGTTCTGTGATGCGTGCGATTGGTAAGTTGTGTTCACTCGGTTCAGTTAGTCTTAACTAACGGGAACAACTCCTTCGTTTTTCAGGAAACCTACTTCGGAGAGTATACGGATTCCAGTGACGATGAGTCGTCCCAACCTAGAAATTCTGCCGCGTCTGTTTCAGAAGATGAGACGTCTGAATCACATTACTTTGGCTCATCCAGAAGAAGTGATGGAAGGAGGGATACGCGGGAGGAAAAGCTCACATCGCACGAAGCCTCCAGAACTCTGACTGCGCTGGAAGTAAACGGAGTGACAGCGGTTGGGTTTGGGACAGTCACAGAGGCCCTGAGAGAGCCTTCAGCCACACGCGCTTTAGCTCGCGAGCAACCCTGGGCAGTGTCCTCGGAAGCCACGAGTGACAGGGAAAGAGGCATTTTAGATGAGGCACAGAGACTGAGAGAGGGTCGCGAGGCGGACAAGTCGGTGCAGACAGAGAACACGCTCGATGACACCGTAGGAAGCGTGTGTGGGGGGACGTCTGGCCGCCAGGCCCAGGACGGGGCGGCGGCCCTCTGGAGGGCTGACGTGCATCACCCTCCCCTCGGCAGCAGACCATTCAGTGACCTCGTGGAATCTGAAGGACAGACCCTGCTGTCTGAAATGATAGGATCGCCCAAACCACAGTTTACTACGTGGACACTGACAAACGAAATCCCTTTTGAATCGGATCATGTATCCATTTCTGACCACTTTCAGGGAATGTGTAGAGTGTTGGGAAAAGACAGAGATGTTCGGAGGTTCATTTTAGGAGCCTCGCCTGAACCAGCAGACGACGCAGGTCACACAGTGGGCACCACAGGGCTCGGTGTTGACGCCAGGCTTTCTTCCTCTCCTACCTCGGGGGCGTCGTCTGTGTGCAGTGACTCCCAGCCTTGCTCTGATGCACACCTTCCTCCTGACTCCGCCCCCACCGACCTGCAGCGCTCAGAACAGAAGCTACGAGCTGAGGCCTTCACCTTGCTGGACCTGCAGCCCGAGCCCCCAGCGTGTCCTGCCGGAGAGAACCATCTGGAAAACAGCTTGTATGCTTTGAGCGCCGAGTTGGGAACATCACATTTTAATAACCTGAGTAGCAGTGAGGTCGAGGGCACAGACGTTGGGAAAGGCATGCCCAGAGTCTGTTCACTTCCACAGTCGGTGTTCATAAAAGCTGCGAAAGAGGCTCAGTGTCGAAGTCAGGGTCTGAGAACTGAGCCCTCCCTGACCAGGGCGGATTCCACGCCGTTGGTGGAGTCTCAGTGCGGCTTGACCAAGAGTGGGTTTGGCTTCGTGAAAAGCCCTTCCTGGCACCAGAGTGACCTGTTAAGGAGAGGTAGCGAGGAAAGGCTGAGAGCTAAATCAGAACACGAACACAAGACTGACCATCAGTTACAAAAGGCAGGGCCAGCCTTAGAAAACAGGGGAGCCGCGTCCAGGCCTGAACTCGCCAGAGAAAATAACCCCGCGGGGCTCAGGGCCACTCCGTCACTGTTGCCTAACCAAGTTTCGGTGATCACCAAGCAGGCCAGACCCGAAACGGCACACGGGGCTAGGTCAGAGCACTGGGGGCCGCAGAGGACTGAGCCTGCCTTCGCGATGGCGTCTGGAGTGGGACGTGGTGGAGAGAGAGAGGACCCGGCCTGGAATGTGCCAGGGTCGGCTGCTACGGGGGGGACCTCGCCACAAGTTTCTGCCTCAAGGAGAAAATTAGATTTCAATTTTCCAAGCGGTTCTGTACCTGTAGAAAATCCTCACTGTTCCACAAGTAGCAAACTGTCTTTCCCTTGTGAGAAGATCCCAGTCCCGAACCAGGATGTCCTGACGGGAGCCCCGGCCCAGGAGGCAGTGCAGGAACAAGGTCTGCTCCTCCGCGCCCCGAGTCTGGACTCGTCCGGGCTGCCTGTGGATGGACGCCTTCCGGCCACGCCAGCACCCGTGTCGAGAAGCTTTCCTGGTGCAGGAGCACCGTGTGAGGGCTCGGGCAGATCTGGCGGGGGGGCCCTGGCCGTGTCCGAGGACCCTCCTGGCGGGCGGCAGAGCCTGAGGGGGTCTCTGGAGCTGCCGTCGCCGACCCCGGGCGGCGCTTCTCCCGGAGACCCAGGCACCTCCGGGACGGCGCTCCCGTCGGCGGGTCTCGGAAAAGATGAAGAGACGCGCGGCGTCCCTCCGGGTGCCCTGGCCGCGGCCCCGTGTTGTTACACGGGCATCCGGGAGGCGGCAGGCGGTGACACGGAGGTGGAAGAGAGCGAGGCGCCCAGCTGCAGCGAGGGCGAGAGCGAGCCCGAGGCCGTGACGGGGGCCGCCCAGCACGGGGCCGCCAGCGCCTCCGGGGAAGGTGGGGGAGCCCTGGGGGCCAGCGCGGCCGAAAGCAGGCCCTCCGTGGAGGTGGGGTGTCTGACCTCAGCCCTGCAGGACTTCAACATCAGTACTCTCTCGGAGATAGACGGACTTTCTACGTCCGAGGTCGTCATGTTTCTCGAAAGTTGTCAGTTAAGAGATTATAGTTCCGGGGACTCGGTTTCAGAATGTTCTAGCAAAGGAACCCTGAGTAAGGACATGAGCAAAGAGTTAAAGCCAGGTGAGCCATCAGGAGAAAAGTACAGGAAGCAGCTGTGTGAAGAAGAAGCGCTCGAGACCCCGGAAGAGTGGCTCGAGTCCGAGGAGGAGGACGGGCCCCTGCGGGGCACGCGGCGGCTCTCTCGGCGCTCTCTGGAAACGCTGTCAGAGGTCCTCACCAAGATCGGACAGGAGCTTCAGGCCAGCTGCGAGGGCCCCGCCGGAGAGGATGCTGCCGATTTCGTGCTCTTCAACGTGCACGACGCCGTGACCGCCGGGCCCGTCCGAGAGCACGGCCCACCTCGGGAAGCGGGGGACCCCTCGCCACTGCCCACGGGTACGCCCCCTCCAGCAGCCGGCCTGGCCGGCGAGGGCGGCTCTCCCGGTAGCGGTCCCTCGGGGAACGGAAGCGCCCTCAGCGGACCCGAGGCCGCTTCCCACGTCACCAGCCCGAACCGTGGTGGGGAGGAGGGCCTGTCAGAAGCGGCGGAGCCCTCAGCCCTGGACGCCGACTCGGGAGCAGGGCAGACGGCGGAGCGCGGTGCCGGAGGGGAGGCGGAAACGACATTCCAGTGCCAGATCTCTACGGTGACCTCCGAGGTGATCAATGTGCTGATCAACAAGGATCAGAATCTAGTCATTGAAAAGGGGGACCACTGGACCATCATCAACGGGGTGGCTCTCATGCCAAACGTGGACCAGGTTATACTGTGCGACACCCCGGAGGACGTCGCTGTCTCCCCGGAGCCGGGAGGCCCGGGAGCCGGTTTCATCTCCGTCGCTGCTGTGGACAAGTCTCCAGAGACCGGTCACCCTGGCCTTGCGTTTCCGGAGCCCCAGGGCGGCAGCCTCCCCGGTGCCCAGGAAGAAATCTCCAGCAGCAGTCAGAGCACCAACTTCGATAAAAGTCGCTTGCGCAACAGGCCGGTCAAACCTAGTGTGAGGCTTAGCTCCGAAATCTACGACCAGAACTTCGAGTCTCAGGTAGTGGCGTCTGATCACACGTATTTTAACTCAAAACTGGAGCCATTTGGCAAGAATAAGAATCGATCCAAGGTGACCAGCAAAGACCAGTCAAGCAAGCCAGCGAAGACCTCGGCGTCAAGCAGAGTTGAAGCTAATCAGAGTGAAGGCTCCCAGTCGTTTTTAGGGGAAAGAGAGAACACAAAAACCCAGAGAAGTCAAGCTCAGACCATCCTAGCCAATGCGGACACGTCGACCCCCACAGACTGTTCTGACACCCTGAGTAAAATACGGCAGGAGGTGGGGCCCCCTCTGCCACCCTTGCTTGCTCCTTTGGTTGCCACCCCCCCACGGACTTCCCGGCCGGTGTCTCCTCTGATAGCCGCTTCCACTCCCTCCTCCCCCGCCTCTCCCATCGGCCCCATTTCTCCCTTGTGTGAAATCCCGGTGCCTCCTGCGATGTCTCCTTTGCCGGAAGAGCCCGGATGCCCCTCGCCCCTACGCACATCCCCGTCCCCATCCACCGCAGCAGCTGGCGAGAGGATCCTGTCGTCTCCCCTGCAGTTCTGTGCTGCGACGCCAAAGCATGCCCTCCCTGTGCCGGGCCGCCTCCCCCCCTTTGCTTCCGCCCACACGGCTGTGGCCGGACCCCAGGAGAATTCCGTCAAAATCCTTGACAGCATGTACCCGGAGTTGTCTGCCAGGGCCCGCACCCTCAACATCCTCAAAGGGAACATTCAGCTCGCCCGGGGCCCACCTGCTGACTGTAAGAACTTAGCAGGGCCCGTCGGTGCCATCACAGGATTCAAAGCAATCACGTCAACGTCAACCGCCTTTGTGAAAACGGGGGGCAGCTCTGGGAGTGACTGCAGTCAGGATAAGTCCAAAGATACGGGGACTCACCAGGACTCAGGTGGGAAAAGGACGTTGTCTGCATCTACGCTGAGGAGCGCTAAGAGACTGCGGCTGGACAGCGGGTCCCCAGAACCAGAACCCGGGAGCACCGCCACAGAAGGAGTCCACAAGACCCTCCGGAGGAGCCTCCCTCAGGCCGAAGGCGTGACGACAGAGGAGGAGAGAGGTGCTCTTCCGACCGTCAGTACAGCCTCACAGTTGCCTCCAAACCCGAAAGAAACCGTAGAGTCCCACGACAAAGCCATAGCTGACGCGCTGAAGAAGATTGCAGAGTCGTCTTTTGATCTCCTGCCTGTCATTCGGAGTCACGTGTATGTGGGAAATATCTCCAAAAAGCCCGTAATGAGAGATCAAGAGAAGGAAGTTGTTCACGAATTCAGCACAACCAAAAAGGTATGTGGAACTTTTCTGTACGAGCGTTAGGAACTGCATGTGCTCGGAGACGCTGTCTGCTCGCAGCCCGGTGGTAGATGGCCCTGAACAGGACTTTTATTCCAGAGGTGGACAGTTGCCCGTGTCCACATTGTGACCCATACTTGGTTTCTAGTCAGCATTTTATACACGTGGGATGTGATAAGGCAGTGGAGATTTGATCACTTGTATTTACCAAACACCTGATAATTTGGAAGGAAAAAAGTGTCAGGACCACAGTTGCACATTTTCCATCGATTCTGGCCTGTTGAAAGGCTCAAAATGATTTGTGTCAAAGCAGCAGATTTGTCTCCTGTAGCGGAGCCTTTCTTTTCCATGAATTGCACCATATACACACCCGAGAGTGAGCGTCTTTCGCAAAGATAGCGCGGGGTTTCCCGTCCCTCCCTTGATGTACGTCACGCACGGAGCAGGACCACGTGCTGGCTTCCAGATGGGGAGAACAGAAATGGGAGCATCGTGTAGACCGACAGGTGGTTTAGTGGGGCCTTCACAGGGCTGTGACTTCTGAGTGCCCATGTCGACACCTTGTGCGGATTACTTCCGGTGCCCCTGCTGTGTTGCTTGCCCGCACCTCCTCGCAGTGGAGTGGTGGAAACGCGCACGTGGTTTCCCTGGGTCGCGTACTTCAGAAAGCACAAGAGGAGTACGAGTGACTTTGGAAGGTTCGTTTGAAACGAACAAATGGATCAAATCATTTAACGCCCTCCTTCCAAAGTGAGACAAACGTTGCCCGGTGTTTTTAAGATCTAAAGGAGTTCAGAAAACAGGAACTGGAGTAGATCAGAGAGTTACTTTAGCGGAAAGCAAGGAAGTGTACTTTGGTGGGGGGGTGGCGGCTTCAGGGGCCCAGGCGTGCTCGGGCGCGGCCTGTGGCCCCTGCGGGCAGCCCGCGGCCGCGGCCCCCGACCCCCACGCCGCGTGGCTCACTGGGCCGAGCGAGGTGGGTTGTCTTCTGCAGTCACCGCTCTCCTCTGCTTGCTGCTCCGGGGCACGTCGTGTGGTCCCGACAGACTTCATTTGTAAGTTGTGGCCGTTGTTTAGTAAGCAGAAGAAATGTCGGTATACGTTGTGTTTTCTCTTTGTGTTTCGACCCAGCATCTAGCAGAGTGCTTGCTTCACTCCATCCTCTCAGAACTGAAGATTCAGAAGATCTCCCTGGAGCGCAATTACATTCACGCCCTCTGCAGGGTGTACGTGGGAATATGCCGGCAACTGGGAGACTTGGAGCGAGCCCGCCTGTTTTGCTACAGCCTACTGAAGGAAGGTGCGTTCACACGGTGGTCGTTTTGTGTTGACATCTGTGTACTTACCCCGTGACACTTGGTCTGTACTTGCAGCCGAGGGATCGCTTGTATCTTTGCAAATACGCAAGACGTTGGTGCGTTTCCCCGAGGCCGTGAAGAACCTTGGCCGGGTGAAGTCGTGCCTCGTTGCCCGGGGGGCAGTTTCCGTGGCTTAGCTGCTCGTAGCAGCACGCGCGCGTTCCCGCTTGTGCATAGAGTGTCGTCATGACGTGTGCCTGTCTGTTCTTAGTGTAGCCACTCGAGAGTCAGGTGTGGGCCACACGAGACGGGAGGATGCTTTTATAAGGTCGGTGTCACAGCGTGCTGCCGTGTCGCTGGCTGGAAGAGGCGGCATCTGAAATGGAGCCGTAAGGCCCACAGGACGAGGACCAGAGACGTGGAATCCTAGGAGGGCTCCCCTGGGCCCCCCTTGCCCCTCCGCTCCCTCTGTGCCCTCCGTCCCCGCGGACGGGTCAGCACAGAAGCCTCCTTCCTGATCACACGTCATCGGTGGCAATGTTTGTGAACGGTGACACGGCGCGTAAATGCGACTTGACTGCAGCCCAGGAAGTCTGACCTGGATCACGAAGATTTCTAACCTTCAATCTTTTAATCTTCCGGGGGGGCGTGTGCATCGGGTGACGGGACGTGTCCGCTGCCTGCGGGGCTGCGAGTGAGGCTGCTGTGTGTCGCCCTCTCCCTCGCCTTGTTTACTCTCTCAGGCGCTGCTTTCTTCAGCGGCGGTAACGGGGTGCGCGCCAGGCCTCGGGCTCGGCTCGCGTAAGGCATCGTCGGCGGTGGGCAGGAGAGAGGCGAGCTGTGTGCGCTCTGCTGAGCCCCCTCCGGGGTTCAGCCCGCGCCCCTCAGGCTCGTGGGCACAGTTTTCTCCCCTGGGAAGCTTTCCCTTTAGCTTTCTTGGGGCTCACATGGTACCTCCCACACGGACTCCTGCGGTCTTTCTCCTGGCGTTTTCTTCATGGCCCTCACCCCCGCTTCCATTGTGTCTGAATCTGTTTGTCTTTCTCCTCCACTAGATTGCATGCTCTGTAAAGGAGGAACTTCGTCTTGTCCCCACTTATTCCGACCCCAGGACAATGCGCTGTCCACAGTCACGGAGTATCTGTTGAACGAGTGAACGGATAGTGCTGTGGAGGGAGGATTTGTGAGTGTCTGTGGGGTCAGAGAAGCTCTCCTTGTCAGAGTGACCTTTGAGCTTGAGGTGGCAAGATGCCAGGCAGTGTACCCAAGAAAAGCGAGGGAGAGAATGCCAGGCAGAGGAAGCGGCATGTGCAGAGGTCGTGGGGCAGGACCCGAGATTTCAGAGAGAACAGATCAAGAGAGTGCAGTGAGTTGATGCTTTGGTCGTCTGCTCTTTCAACACGTTGCAGCGTTAGATGAGATAGAACAGGAAACGGAAGAGATGCGCTTCCTGCCAAACAGGGTAAAAGTCTGTGTTTGCTGGCTCAGCCACGTTGCAAAACACTGGCAGTTTCTTATAAAATTCAAATACTCGCTTACCAAATGACCCAGGAATCCCACTCGTAGGTCCTTGCCTAACAGAAGTAGAGACATGCGCTCACTGGACTGGCTCGCGGTTGTTCGTAGCATCTCCATCTGCAGTGGCCCGTGGCTGGAAGCCCACATCCCTCAGCAGGTGAAAGAACGAGTGTGCTACATCAAGCAGTTGACCACTGTTTGGCCACGCAAAGCGAGGGACCACTGATGTGCGTGGCAACACGGGTGAACCGCAGAAGCATTCTGTGGAGTCAGGGAGCCGGACGGAAAGGAGTGCGTGCTGTCCGAACCCGTTCGTACATATTTGAGAAAAAGCAACTCATTGAAAGTGACAGCGGATCAGAGTTGTCTGTATCTGGGGCTAAGTGACGCACTGGAAAGGGTCAGACCGTGGGAATTTGGGGTGACGGAAATGTTCTTAAATTGATTGCGGTGGGGGCCACGCAGATCCATTCATTCACCAGACCGTCTGCTTGAAAAGGGTGCATTTTGTTGTGTGTGAGCTGTACGTGGCTTAGGTTGATTAAACAAAGCCAGATGTGGGCAAGAGCATTCACGATAGAAGATCATCCTCCGCAGTGTATAAAAACGTCTCTCCAAGTCAAAAGCCTTTTATAAAAGTGTTGTACCGGTGAGTTCTGTCTTACAGATGCATAAAAACTGGCCTGAAATGACACTTAACAAACGGGAAGGTTCTAGGGTTGGGGAATCTGGAGAGAGCGGTTTGCCTTGGCTTCGTGTTTTGGATTCCCTGGCTCTTTTCATAATTCAGTGGTGTTTCTGAGCTGTCATGGTTCAGATGTAATTAAGGAAGGTTTGCCAGAGCGAAGGGTTTGCGGGAGAAGGAAGCAGATTTTGAAATAACTGCGGCCGGGGCCTCTTCGGGCTCCCTCCCTTCACTGTTCGGAGGCCTTGCGAGGCACAAGCACAATTATTAAAATTTGTTCTTAGCTTGTAATTTATTCATTTGATCAGATGTAAAGGTTTATTGTCTGTCTGTCTTTCTCATAGATTTTCCGGAATCAGAAAAATTGACTTTGTTCATTGCAAACATGTGGCATGATATATTTATTTCCCAGTCGGTGATTAATAAAGCAATGCAGCTGGTTGCCAGGCAGCGTGCGAAAGGAGAGGTTCGGAACTGTCTGAGAGCGTTCCTCAACTGGGAAAAGGTGAGGCTGGCTTTTACTTATTGTCATAACCGTGCTCGTAGATCTTACGTGAATGTACTCACTCGGGTCGTACTCGTTCATCAGCATTTCAGAGACATTCCTCTTTGTATGAGATCCTTTAAAATACCATCTTAGCCCAAGCTTATGCGTTTAGTTCGGGAAATGTGCACGGGCCAGCTTGGGAAGAAGTGTAGACTTACGTGTTGTGTTGATTTAACAAAAGTTTCTTCTGTCCACTGGCTTACGGCTGATGAAGTCCACGTGTGTGTGTGCAGGGCCCAGAGGGGCTGTCTGCAGTAGGCACTTGGAGAGGCAAACAAAATGGTGAGGTGAAAAATTTCAACTCCTCGTTTTGATGTTTTTCAATCTGTACTCTCTTTTTCTTTTTGGTTGATGGGATTTTTATTTATTTAAGTACTTTGTTCCTATGTGTTTATTTGGTAACTGAGTGCTAATACGGCATCTAGGTTGGTATTCCTTTATGTAGAGCTTTTATCGAATGAGAATCCCTGGACGTTGAATTGCCGGTGGGAAACTCGAAGAGATGTCGAATTCAGTGACGGGTTGACTTTGGTTTGTTTTCAAATGACTGCGTATTAACATCCTCTTAACATTATCGTGGCTCATGCACGTAGTGGAATTTTATATGCCGTTTCGCTTTCCTTTTTGGTACTTTTTGATATTAATATTCGTTAGACTTCTATTTTCTTATGAAAAGTACAGGAAAGGGCTACAAGTTAAGGAAATATTTAAAAGCAAGTCTGTTATCGTCTGCTTAGCAACTTGTCTAGACAAAGCAGAGTGTAGTCCTGGGAGGCATCATCAGATTCCCATCAGTCACTGAGTCAGAAGGGCCCTTCCGTCTCCTGCCATCGACCGCGATGGCCACCGTCACACCCCCACCCCCAGGTCCCCCGCGGGGCCACGTGCCTCTGCCTGGTCCCCCTGCTTGTGCACTGGAACCTGCTCCTCTGGCCTGTTCAGGATGAAACCAGATACGGGTGATTTGATGATAAAAGACATTCTTTATGAAAAAAGCAGAATTTTAAGAAATGTGTTTGCCATATATCAAATAAAAATATCAAGTCCAGGGGCGCCTGGGTGGCGCAGTCGGTTAAGCGTCCGACTTCAGCCAGGTCACGATCTCGCGGTCTGTGAGTTCGAGCCCCGCGTCGGGCTCTGGGCTGATGGCTCAGAGCCTGGAGCCTGTTTCCGGTTCTGTGTCTCCCTCTCTCTCTGCCCCTCCCCCGTTCATGCTCTGTCTCTCTCTGTCCCAAAAATAAATAAACGTTGAAAAAAAAAATTAAATAAAAAAATAAATATCAAGTCCAGGGTATACAAAAACGAGTAATACTTGGGGGAAGAATGCCATTATAGTACAAGACTTGCAGATTTTCTCTCTCAGAGAGACAAAAAGGAGTAGACGCACTGGAATTCATTAATACGTAAAGTAAACTTGAATGAAGAATATTAATTTTTCTGTTTGCCTATAGCACAGGTACAAACCCATCATGAATTTGGTTACGTGAAAACCTTAATTCTTAAAAAGTGAAGATTCCCGGGGCACCTGGCTAGCTCAGTAGGTGTTAAGCATCTGACTTCGGCTCAGGTCATGATCTCGCAGTCTGTGAGTTCCAGCCTCGAGTCGGGCTCTGTGCTGACAGCTCGGAGCCTGGAGCCTGCTTCCGATTCTGTGTCTCCTTCTCTGTGCCCTCCCCCACTCATCTTGAAAGTTGGCATATACGATCCTGGACAATTGGGGAATAAGGAACACAAAAGTAAGATCAGTGTTTCGCAAGTCATTGAAAAGGAAAACCCTTCATACCAAGGATCTCTAGTTTTGGGAAAACTTAGACTCACTAACATAGTTTAAGTGTTTTCATTATTAAACCGATAAAGTGGCTGATAATTATTTTAAAAATTAAAAATCTGAGAAGCAATCTGAAAAAAAAAAAGAATATAGCTTAAAAGGTATGAAGCAGTGAACAAAAAGAAAACACATAGAAGAAAAACACATTGCCTTTAAAAAATAGTAACAAAACAGCTCTCAGGTCAGACTAATGAAAAAAGAGAAAAGGGAAAATATTGAAGATTTCAAAACGAGAAAGAAAATAGAACTGCGGTCGTAGGATAAAGAGTGCAAGAAGACCACTAGCCACAACTATGGTGGCAGATTTGGAAGCCAAGGACGGTTTCTAACGAAATAAACAGTATCAGATTTGGTTTGGGGGCAGAACACTTGAAGAAACAGCTGTTGTCAGCTAACGTTTATAGAAGAGGTGGAAAAGTTGATGTAAAACATAAAAAGCATGTATAGGCTCCCCCTGAATTTTGCTTCACCTTATAAAGAACCAAGTTATTCTAGTCTTTTGCAAGTATAAGAAAAGATTGAAAGCTTCCTATTTACCGTTGATAACAAAACCCAATGGAAAATAGGACGAGAAAGAACAAGTTGTAAGTCCACTGTTAGGTATTTATCCAAGAAGTTGAGTTAACGTCCACACGAAGACATGTGTGTTCTCGCGCATCGCCTGAGGCCGGAATGGCCCCGAAGCCTGTCAGTAGGTGAGTGGATAAGCACACTGGTCCGTCACGTAATGGAGAACTGTTCAGCAGCAGGGAGCGTTCAGACCGCCAACAGGTACAAGGACGTGGGTAAATATCAACAAATGCAGGCAGGTGTGAATGAAGCCAGGCCAAGGAGTCCAGTACTGGCTAACTAAATTGTATCAATTTCTGTAACAAGACTGATATCTAGGGTCAGGAAGATGTTAGAATTTAAAGGACTTTTTTGAAGTTAAAAAAATGTTTTATTATAACTTTTTAATTCTTTGCTTTGAGGTAATGACAATTTGCATTTCTATCTGGATTGCAGCTGCTCTGTTTTCTACCTGACTGGATTCTGCGTCCTGCCCGGAGCGTTTTTTGTGGCCTACCCACCACTGGTTTATAATCAGCTTAGGACAAGTATTATAACTAAGATAAACGTAGTTCCTTATTCCAATACAGCTTTCAAAAGGTGTCTTAAAATTAAATGATTATTCATGGGATGCTTGTTACACTCGAGATTACAAATGAAAGGTGCTATATTTGAAAGTCTAAATTGTATTTTGTTTTTTTCCTTTTTCGTTTGCTAGAATGCTCCTGTGGATGTGGGTTTCATGGTTTCTAAGCTGCTTTTGACCATACAGCTGTGTCCAAAAACAGAATTCCAGTCCAGTGAAAAATTTGGTGAGGATTTGAGTGATAACACTTGGGAGTACATATTTGCCATTGACCTGCTGTGCTGCCACCAGAAATGGATTTGGACACATGATAACATCATAAGGTACGGCCGTTTCACTGACTCAGAGCCGGGGTGTTGGATTGGAAGGTAGTCTGTTGAATGGTTGCTGAATTTGGTTGGAGCAGATTTTGCTGTTGAAGGCAGTGGAAACATGTACAAATGACATTTTGATTTGGGTCAGAGTTGGAAAACTACCCTTGAAGGACTCGTATTATCGTCACATGTCTTTGCTTTGTTTTTTTGTGGTGCCTGTGACTTCTTCCCCTAGATTGTTTTATTACCACCTCTGTCCCAAGGGGAAAGGAATCTCCTGGAGGAGGGGTGTGGGCTCGCTGGCATAAGCCGGCATGCGGAGCAGTGTCCACCGAGGGAAGTGCTCAGCCAGTAGCGTAGGATGAAGTGTGACGATCGTATCTTAACCTTCAGATACTTGGGGAAACCCACGCGAACAGGCAGAGTGAGAGTCCAGATTAGCGGCTCTCCTCACCTGGCCTTTCAGGAGAGAACGGAGTCCCAGGCATCTGTTTTATGTAACAAATCTGCCTTTCTCTGGGCTTGGAGAATTCTGGCACTGGCAGCGTGCCATCTTTGGGAGACCGGGAGGTGGGGAAAGGAGAAAATAGCTGCTCAAACAACTGTTCTTATCAGATCTTAATTGTCTGGGGACCTGACTTAGAAAGGCTAAGGGTTTGGGGGGTCTTTTGATTTTATTTAATTAATTAATTAATCTATTTATTTGAGGTGATTTATTTTTGAGAGAGAGAGTGAGAGTGTGTGTGTGCGTGTGCTTGCATAGGGGGGTTGTGTGGGGGCGGGGAGGGCCCGAGGGAGGGGGAGAACCCCAAGCAGACTCTGCCCTGTCAGCGCAGAGCCCAGTGCAGGGCTTGTTCCCACGAACCATGAGATCATGACCCGAGCCAAAATCAAGAATTGGACACTTCAACCAACTGAGCCACCCAGGCGCCCCAGAAAGGCTGGTTTAAAGGAGTTTATGACCCGAAAAAGGATTCACAAAGGATTGATAGTCCGTATCCTGGAGATACTTGCATGTATTCTGTGGGAAAGTGTACTCTCCTTTTTTTCTCCTTAACACTAGGGAAAGATTATACTCCTAAATGTGAAACAGTAGGGAATTGAACGATGGTACTTCTGTATAACGAGGTACGGCTGTGTTAAAATACACAGCTACAAACGGATGCTAGGGTAGTGACATGATGGCATCTCACAGTCCTTTGCTGACAAGTAAGGAAGTGACAGCCGTCTGCCCAGTGCTGTCAGGAAAGGCACATGGGCCTCCTGTGGGCCTCATCCCCTGGCTCTTGGTGGGAGCCCAGTGGGCAGGGTGACCGATGAGACCACTGGAAGTGGTTCTCACCAGAGGTCCTTTGGCCAGTGCCCCCCCGCTGGGCGTGAGGACAGGGTGTGGAAGGCCGGGATCTCTGCCTGAGCAACTCCAGTCCCAGAGCCCTAAGCGCTGTGGTCACCCTCCCCAGGTTTTTACGTACATGCACGTGGAGAAGCATGTGGAAAGAAAAATCTGGAATTAGTGGAGTAACATTCTCTGCAAATGTGCTATTTGGGGCACTTTTAAGTTACATTATTCTCCTGTGTGTTGTCACTCAGCTTTTCGAATACTACAAATGCTATGTAAGAAGGAAATCGGGTTTTGGAAGGAGAGAAGGCAAAGAGGAATTGGCAGTGTTTCAGTCAGTAGAAAGTTTTGACAGTGTGGTTTTCTTGAGCTCCGTGCTCCTCCGAGGACACGCTAGGCTTCTGGGAAACAGAGGCCACGCGCACGTCTGGAGGGTCCCAGTGAAAATCCAGACCCCCACCGCCGCCAGTTCTGGGACCTGGAGACCTTGTTCAGCTTCTCCACTCAAAGCCTTGTGAAAAGGGCGGAAACAGAATCAAGATGCAAACATAGCTATTTGTAGCCTCTTTGAAGCCAGTGTGGGCAGAGACGCCCCGAATAGTTGGAGAGTGTGTGAGCCTCCCGTGACTGTCCTCATTTTAACCTAAAAAGTTACATCTTCAGAAGTCCCTCTTCTCCGGCGCCTGGCTGGCTCACTTGGTAAAGTGTGTGCCTCATGATCTCAGGGTTGTGAGTTCGAGCCCCACGTTGGGCATAGAGCCTGTTTTTATAAATAAACAAATGAAATTTTTTTTAAGAAGTCCCTTTTCTTGACTAATTGTCTTTTATGGGCCAGTTTCAAGTTGTTGATATCTGAGCGGTGACACACATATGTTCTTTTCCTGCACATGCACATGAACACGCACGCGTGCTGTTACTGTTTTGTAGTAAAGAGCTGTGGCCCGTCATGGATAAGTGGATAAAATACCGAAAAGGACATGCAAACATTGCATATACTCCCGACATTATTATAGCATCAATTCTGAGGCTGATTGGTGAGTTGTCTGTTTTATTAAGCCTTTTCTTGTTATTGATCGTATCTTGGTAGGGGAATAAAGGTATAATAATACACGTTGGGGGAAACTTGACCATAACGAGTGACTTTATCACCATCACAGTAGATATTTTCTCACTTACTCTCCTTACTCCTACTCTTACAAATTCTTGTTTTTTCCCACTCTGCCAGAGATGAAGTTTTCGTGCCAGTATATTTTGTGTATGACTGAACGTGTGCTTCTCAGTTCGTACTGTTCGTAGCCGCACAGGCACACACTGCCATACGCCAGCCGGGGCACAGAGTTGCTCTAAAGGACACTCTGGTCTCATTTGGTTCCTGAAAGTCGGCTGCCTCCCCGCCAGACCCCCGGGTTCTTTCCTGTTTGCCTAGGCAGGGTCACGTCCTGTGGTGCCGTGACTGGGAACCAACTTTGTTTTCCTCCAAGCTGATATGTAGGAATGAAAATCGTTGTGTAAACATATTTTAAATGAGGCATCTCAGATAAGGAGGACCTCAGTGGCTTTTTGGTTCTGCTCCTCCCTGTCTGCCACAGATTTTTATTTCTTAGTGTTACTCACTTTTTCCTCTTTGCCTCATCTCTGATGAGGTGCTCTCTAAGCCCTGCGGGATTTACGTGATGACATCTGTTACCTTTCAGAAGGCTCTCCTTACTCGGAACTGACTTCTCTGTCTGCAGCATGTAGCATTGCCCCCCGACACACAACAAACAAGGTTCGTCTGATAACCTGCATTGTAGCCCCTCAGATCCTTGAAGGTACTTCCTGCGACTTTCAAGTATCTCTAGAGTTGAATTATTTAGAACTTCAAGACAGTACCGCTCAAAAGAAGGTTTGAGAGTATTATTTACGTTGTCTAAGTAAGTCTTCTACTTAGAGCTGTCTGTGGCTGCTTTTGTTACCGTCTCAGCAAGAAGGTATTCCTGCTCTGTATCTGCTTCACATGCAAACCTAAGAACCTTGCGCTAAGTAAATGTGTAAAATGGTTCAAGACGGCAACCTGCTTTCAAGGAAGACTCTAATTTCACTGGAAAGGACAGAAAATACACTTGGAGTGAAGTGTGCGAGCCCGGAGTGATTGCCCGCGACCGTGGAGGAAGAGAGCCACCTGCAGAGATGAATAAGGCGTGGGTGGTGGAGGGGGCGAGCGGCTCCGTGGGCGCTGCCGCCACACGGGCCCTGCAGAGCCCCTCCCTGCAGGCCCCCGGGACAGTCCGTGACAGCAGGAAGCAGGAAGGACACGAGGGCCAGGGGGCGGCAGACGGGCCGTGTGTGTGTCTGCACATTCTCCTTTCGGTAGCATCTTCTCTTACAGATGTTCATAGTTTGAACTGATTTATTTTAAACCGAGAAACCTTCTTGAAGAAAAAATTAGAAAAAGATGTTAAGTCTATAAATACATATATCAACCTCCATAAAGTATCTTTGGATTTTGAAACGAACACGAAACTTTTTGAAGTCAACGCTTACAAAATACTGTGTGATTTTTGCCGCTGTTGTTGCAGGAGGTTGTCCATTTACACACTTGCTGGTTGTGACGGGAGAGGAAGCGGGCGTGGGAGAGCGGAGGGCTGCGCTTCTGGTGGCTTCCGTGCGGTCCCCGTGCACCTGTGGTGGAGGGTCGGCCCCACACGTGCTTCGCCCCTGAAGCTGGCTCTCCGGAGTCCGTGCCTTCCACCTTTGGCCGGTCGTCCAGATTCCCTGAGAAGCTTCTTAAAGAATATGTGTACACTCACATAATTAAGCCATATGTAATGAAGTTACATAAGCTAGGAGTAAACGATGACGTGCACTTAACAGCGTTACGGGATGAGATGATAACATATAAACACATGAGTGTGATTCGGAGGATGGATAGCTAGGAAGTGGGAAGGGTGAAAATGAGCGCAGGGTCGGGCCTGGAGGGTTCTCCTCGGGTCTGCAGACACCCGGCGTAGCCGCCGCAGCATCCCTGCCCGAGGCGGGTGTGGGGAGGGCCGGCGGGCAGAGGCCGGTGCCCGAGAGGGCGGCTCAGCTTGGCCAGCTCTGGTCGTCTGTGGGCGCCGAAGCCGTGGCGCTGGGTGATGGGGGCGAGGGGTGGGGACAGAGGCGGGTGAGGCCTGTGTTCTAGAACTGCAGAGCTCTGAGAAGTTGTGTCCGCGCCGGATGTGCACGGACCCCCTGCACAGCTGTCCCATTTGGAGTTTGAGCCGTTTCTGAGAGGAAACTCCATTAGAGAACCTTCCTGCAGTTTCTGAAGCTGACGCTATAGAATTCGGCACACAAACTGGTGAGCCGTGATTTTCCTAATAGTGACACACTCATCATTCAAAGAATAGAGGAGTCGTCTTTATTTTTATTTCCAAATTGGCAAAATCCCAAATGAATTTTCACTCCATGGGAAACCCAAGACGCTTTCTGTCAGAACAGCCCGGGGTTACCTGACGTTGGATGGGGGGATGAGCAGTGCTGTCCGCAGGTGGTCGTACATGATTAGTAAGTGGGGTTTCTTCTAACGTGCTCGAGTGATAGCGTATTAGAGCATTTTGGGGAGTGTTTGGGTTGTTCTAGATCAAGGGGGATGTGGAGAAGTGCTAGAACCTGCTTCAGTCTGCTCATTTCAGGGCAGCGGTGAGGCTAGGGAAGGTCAAGCCCTCGTCTGAGGTCCCTCGGTGCTGAAGGTGGCCGAGCGGAGACAGAAGTCTGTCTGCTGCTGGACTCGGTCGAGTGCAAAGCCATGTAGCACCACCTTTGCCCCTAAGAGCTGGGGAACCCTCCGGGGCCCACCTGGTATTCAGCCTAGAAGCCAGGGGAGCACTGCCCACATCAGGCGTTCGCAGGCCAGGCTGAAGTAGCCTCTGCTTGTCCATTTCCACCCAGCCTTTTGCCAGGCCTTTCTTTCACCCTTTCTTTGACGTCGCCTCAACTCCTGTTTTCCGTGGCCTGCCCGCACCTGCAGACTTGAGGGAACCCTGGGGGGCTACTCGGTCACCTTCCCCGCAGGCCCCCAGCTGCCTCCCTCATGCTTCCCTGAGTGCTGGGGGCTGTTACCTTTGACAGCGAGGTGAACTCCGTGTTTCTTACCTGTGTTTTCACGTGGCCGAATCCCCTGGACTCAGGTTCCTTCTGGGGGGACTGTTTCTCCCGTCTGTAGGGCAGATTTGTCTCTCATCTTTGTTCTCGTGCATTAAGGTCTTTCCCCCAAGCCGCCTACCTCTGACTCATGATTACTGATCATTTGATCCTTGAAAGTTCCATTAATTTAAAGAGCTTATAAAATCCAGTCCATTAAGTACTTTTAATTTAAAGAAAAGGGGCCATTATATTATCTGGGAAGACATGCGCATCCCGGGCTGAGCGAGCCCGTGTCTGTTTGGCACACGCCCTTCCCCCTGCTCAGGTGCCACGTGTATGTTGAGCACCCCTAGGAGATGGCCTCAGAGGACAGATGGGGGCAGACAGCAGTTTGATCTAATTGGAAGCAGATAATTGAGTGATCACTGATTGAAATCCTGATCTCTAAAGTACATTACTTTTCAACCTCGGTGAGAGATTTCCCTGGAATTATCCAGATGTCTATAGTTTCATCCTGGATTCGAAATTTTCCAGGCATCCATCCATCAGTAGGAATTTATCGAGCTGTCTGTGACAGCATTTGGGCTGCACGCAACCAGTACTGAGTTGGTTCCTGTAGGAAATGCTAAGTGATGAAGGTTACTTCAGTGTCCTGTGTCTCAGTTTCTCCGTGTTCAAGATGGCAACGAAGCTGGTGGCCTGGGTTCGTACATAGATACAGCTGAGGGTGTGTGTAGAGTTGAGAAAACGCAGACACAGAAGAGTGAGATTACAGGGCGAGGTCCTAAAAACTCAGGAAAAGGACTTGGATAAAAGGGCATCCAAGTTCGTCTGGAATCCCCTTCCTGTGAGAGAGGGGGGGCGGAGAACACGAGGCCGCACCTGGAGGGAGGGAACGGGGTTCCACCTCGAAGCAAGCCCACCTCCAGGACCGCGGAACACAGGAGGGATCCGGGTGGGCGGGGCTAGGCGCGTGGCATCATCGCGCTTCCTCCGCCTTCAGCGGGATGTGCCCGCCCCCCCCCCCCCCCCCCCGCCCCCGGGAGGACCCCCGGGGTTGTCACTGCAGGTCCTACTGACTGGGGGAGAGCTTCCGTTAGCACTTAAAGCCAGTAATGATAAACCGGTGTTAACATAAATGACATTCTCCGTGGAAAGTGGTTGCCAAACAAAACCGACCTCGAGGAGAACGGTTAACTTGCTGCAGATCCTCTTTTCTGCCAGGATCCGGGGGCCTGTCCGCGCTGCACCGGGCTCTTGCAGTGGGTTTTTTGGTTGAAGTGTGTAAAGAAAATCCGGCTTTGTACGGAGCTCCCGAGTGTTTTAATAGCCCTTTTAGATCATTGTGGATATGCTGGGACACCACGTAAAAATTCACAAGTGCCGACTCCCTAAACGGACGGAGTGGGGTCTGAACCGTCACCAGGGGGCCTTCCTGCCGCATCACCCGCTGGTCACGGGTCCTGAGGGCTCCAGGGCGACTTCATAAGGCGCGCTGCTCCCTCGGAAAATAGTGATTTGCACAGATCTTCCAGCCGTCAACAACATCCAGAAGACAGACATTAATATCGTCACAATCTCATCAGAGAAGTCTTAAATTTTGAAGCTGTCAGGCGCAGGATGGCTGGTGGAAGTTTTTCCAAAATTCTAATTTGGCTTAAGAGCGCACATTTTGTCACCGACAGCAGTGATAAATTTCCTCGCTTTATTCGTTTTTGAGAAGAGGTCTGTCTGGGTCCGAATAGCTGTAGGTTGTCAGTCATTCGGCAGAGAAATGTGGGCGTGTCTCGGAAGAGCACAGCCTCCCTCCCGGTTCAGGCAGCCCCCTCGGTGCGTTGCCCCGGCCCGAGCCTGGCCAGGCCCCCGGTGTGCCGTGTGCCCCCCACACCCACAGCAGCTTACGGGCTGCTGGCCGGGGCAAGAGTAACAGTTGGTGCTTCGGAGGGGGCATCGTTCCGCGAAAGTAGCTGTTTTGACCGGGAGCTCCTGGTGGCAGCAGTGGCCCCCTTGCGGCCGCTGCCGTGACTGGTGCCGCGGACCCAGTCGTCCGATCTGCGCTGGTGTTGAGCCTGGGTCTTATCTCAGCATCGGGAAGGAGGCAGGTCGCCCCTTAGTCCACGTTGTTCCGCTGTGAAAGTCATTTGGACCCTGGGGACCGTGCAAACCACGCGCTCCGCTGAGCTCCCTCTCGGCTCCCTCGGCGGAGAAAGCCGCACGTGCGTGCCGCCCTCGTGTGACCGGAAGAAGGGACGGTTAGTCATCCTGGCCACCGTTGCCCCCACCCCCCAGGGGCACAAGGGGCGCTTTAGGCGTCCCGATGCTTTCCTGTTCCGCCCGCTCTCGGGTGAGGACAGGGAGCCGTTTCAGCTTGAGGGTCCTTCACCTTAATGTGCGGAACGGCATGAGAGAGAAAACGTGAATTTTACATTCTCGGGAAAAGTTGTCCTGTAACCAAAGACCGTTTACGTTTCGGTTTGTTTCCCCCCAGGTCGGTTGGGCCAGTTGGGCTTGAAGGAAGGGTTCCCGTCTGCTGTGAAAAGCATCAGCTCCGTTATCGGCATGTTTATTCAGCATGCCCAGGACGAAGGTAGGACCCGTGTCCGCTGAGATTGTTCTGAGTCCCTCGCGGCCCCGTTAAGCCTCTTGTGAGTTCCCACTGTGCGCCCTGCTCTGTGCACCTCTCGCTGCCGTGCGGCTGGGGGAAATGCGTGGTTTTCCATTTTTTTAAATGTGTGCCTATTTTCGAGAGAAGGCGTGTGCGTGAGGGGGAGGGGGGGGCACAGAGAGCGGGAGAGAGAATCCCAAACAGGTTCCACGCACAGCCCAGAGCCCGCCACCGGGCTCGATCCCAAGACCCTGGGACCGTGACCTGAGCCGAAATCAAGAGTCAGACACACAACAGACTGAGTCACCCAGGCGCCCCCCCCCACCACCTTTTTAAAATGTTTATTTGAGGGGTGAGTAATTTTTAAAGCTATGTTTCAGAACTGACGTTTGAGCACATGTGGGTTTTATGTTGTGTTCTTTGAATTGTAGTTTAACTGAAATTCAGCTAAATTAAATTTTCATTAAAGGACTTGTAAATAAACTTAAGCTAAATGAGAAAGAATCCTAGCACACGTGGCCTGTGACCTCGCTGTAACCTACCATCCTCTGCCGTCCGGCCTCTCTCAGGCACATGGGGGGGGGGGGTGGCAGTGCGCCCCGGGGAAGGGCTTTTCTTCTCCTCTCGTGTCTGTGTTCGTTTTCAGAGTAGCCCTTTTACAAGCACTTGCAGTGGCTATGTAATGGAATCATTTATTTGAGGAATGCTCCGGGATCCGGCTTCCATAGCAACATAAATGTGGAGCGTGATCCTTCCGGAGCTTCCTGCTCGGACACCACGGCCGTGCCCTGGGTGCCGGCCTGCACACGGCTCTCTTGCCGTTTTGTTTCTTGCCACGTGTGGATGGGTCTTCGTTAATTTTTTCACTGTGGGTTTTTTCTCTGATACTTTTCACTGCCGGCAGAAAGTGTCCTGTGTGTGAAGAGTGTTTCCACAGATTACGGCATTCAGATTCTGAATAACAAGCGTTTTCTTGCGTAGCGACTGATAGGAAAATTCTTTGCAGATATACCGTGGGGCATACAGCTAGCAGCTGTGTACGCGCTTTGCGATCTGAGTCCCAGCAACCCAGCGGAGATCTCCCGCATCCTGGAAGCCTGGCGCAGAGAGACCTCTCACAGCGTTCCCTCCGCGGTGCTCAGCTGCCTGGAGGAAGTCAGCTGCCTGTGCGCCGAGGAGGTGGGCTAAGAAGCCGTGCGCCCCTGCGTCTAGAGAAGTGCCTTCGCGTGTCTGAGTCCGGACAGTTGAGTCAGCTCGCAGAGTCCCGACTGAGGCTTCGGAACGTCGCCGCAGAGGAGAGGATGTCCAGGCGCGCCCGTCACTGTGGCGAGGACACCGGAGCCGGCAGGGGCCGGGCCGCCCTCCCCCAAACCGCATACATTTCACTTAAGGCTGTTGTGATTCCATGACATGTGGGTTGTATTATTGTGTCTTGGTCAAACAACAAAAACTTGAACTTAGCCCTTTTTTGCTGCAGAAAGTGTCCTTTTAGTCGCTTTTTAAAATTGAGTGGCATTTTATAATGAATTTAATATAAAAGCATTGATTTGGTTCCTGAGCTAATTTTGGACTTTGCGCTGGAATGGTTGACTAGGAAAAAATAAATCGGCTAAGAAGGAGCTAGAAGACTCTTCCGCGGTCTTAGCTGGAAACGGACTGTTCCATTGTTTCTCCAGGTGGGCGCACCACGGGTGAGAGGGAACCCGGGGAGAGCCTTCGGGCCCCGTTGTAGCGCGTCTTCTTCCTGTCTCTGCGGTTCCTTAAAACCCTGTCACTCTAGGAGGACCAGGAGCGCCTCCGAGCAAAGGTCACTTGCAGGGTCGTGTCCGCGACGTGTATCTAAACGATTCAGAGGCCAGCGCGGGTGGGTCTCTGTGTGTGCCGTGTACATATGGACAGTGCTATAATGTGTTTCACATTTGATGATATTCCACTTTCGGAATTGTAGTATTTGTACATAGAAAATGGGTTTAATAACTCACCGTGGTTCCGATTTGTCTTATATTCATCATTTCTTAAAACTCTTGTATGTGTTTTTTATAATAAAAAATAAAAAGTAAGCCACGCACGTGATTGTTCTCATCCGCCAAGAGTGACACTGGGTGTTAGTTATCAGCAAAGGTGGAAAATTCTCCACTCTAACCAAAGGGAAGACGGCCGCTCCAAAACAGGAATACGCCACGTGCTGTTATCACGCCGGTCGTGAGTGTTCTCCGAGATGCTCTTGGCGTCACTGGATCCCGCGTAACTATGTGCTGATGGCCCCTCTTTGTTTACGTACGAATATTGCTACCCTTTAAAAAATCACATCCGACAACTCTTTTGTCACTCCTGCCTCGTGTTTTTAAAACAGTTATAACAAACATAATTGACATTTATAAATAACTCTGCGCTGCCCTTTGGAAGCTTTTTGTTGGCGCGTTGTTCTTTCTACCAGTATTTACTGAGCGTGGGCTCCGTGCTGGGGCCTCCCTGGGAGGAGCTGGGGAGCGGACAGCCCGGGCTGTGTTCTCAAAGACCAGTGAGCTGCCGGGAGAGAAAAACCCGGCCCCCCAGTGAATCAGCCGTCTGAAATTGGAGCAGGTGTAGTGAGGTCAACGTGGAGGTTTGTGCCGGAACAGCAGGGGAGACTCTGTCTGCACCGGTCCCTCTGAGGCCATGGCTGGCAAGCTGGGAGCTGGGCGGAGGGAGCGAGCCTTGAAAGGAGACGAGTGACCCTCCCGGGCAGGCGGCTGGCTCTGAGAGGGAAGAACCCGCTGCGTGCGGGAAGGAGGCCGGTGTGGCCCGGGCACGCTGTGGAAGGGAGCGCGTGGTGTTTGTTCGGTCAGTCACACAGGCAAGGGCCCGTCGCCGGCACCCGGGGGCCCCGGGCACGTTCATGCTTAGAGGGAGGTTTGACCGAGGCGTCCCACGAAGTCACCTTCCACTGTGGCAAATGATGGGAGGAGGGCAAGAGGGAAGCAGAGACCCGTCGGGAAGTCTGGGGAGAGCACAGGGCGGCAGTGCAAGGGGTGAAGGGTGGGGGGGTTTCAAGTCCCCCTTGGAAGTAAGGTCACTGCTGAACTATGCATTGCGGGAGGGGCAGGTCGGAATCGGGATCCCCGGGTCACGGAGTCGGGCACCGGGGCTGGGGACAGGTGCAGAGGCTGGTGGTTGGAATCACGAGTCCTAGGTGTGCGTCTGGGATGTGGGGACCACGAGACATGGCAGTGGAGGGGGCAGCCTTTACGGGCAGAAGTCTGGGGGTGGATGAGATCGGGCAGAAGTTGGGGAGTCGACGGCGTAGGGAGGCTATTTTGAAGCTGTGTGTGTGATCACGAGGAAGGAGAACTTGCCAGCTTCGGTACCTCCTGACATTTGAGGATGTGTGGGCCGGGGGCAGTGGGGTGGCCCCTTGGCGGCTGTCTCCTGGCCGAGGCTAAGAAGGCAGGGAGGCAGGCAGGTGGCCGTCTCTGTGCTGGAGCCACGAGGTCAGGTGAGGTGATGCATTTTGCCCCCCGCGGGTGGCGGGGACTCACTGATCCTTTCCCGAAGGAGAGGGCGTTAAGGGAGAGAGAAGAGTGGGTCCGCGGACAGGCTTGTGGGAGAATCTGCCTGGTAAATGGACTGGTTATAGGCTTCAGAACGGCTTTGGACCTCGGTAGGTGTCATTGGTGGAGAATGCTGGCATCCCGGCAGAACACCGTTGCAGGTTTTATCACTTAGGGGAAACGAATAAACAACCAAGGGAATGTGCAGTTGAACCTGGAGTTGGATGGAGCGTTAGGCTAGAGCGGGGTCCTGTGTGCCCAGGAACCACACAGGGTCTGGGCAGCCCAAGCCGGGCCCCACACAGCTTAGGATTACAGCCCGGGGCAGGCCAGGCCACGCACTCTGGGCTGGGCCCCCTAACGCTAAGGGCACAGGATGAGGAGCTGTCGCTGGGACAGGGGCGGTGAGCCGCGTGGCCGTCCCTGTCTGCAGGGACTTTGCTCGGGAAGTCCCCGCTCTTCGTTCCGAAAATCAGCCCGCATGCGGCCCTTCAGGCTGCCATTTTCCACCCTGATGGCACTCGGTCACTGCTTGCTTCGTTTTTCAAGACATGTGCTGGCCTAACTCACAGATTGAATTTCTGCAAGAATTAGGAGCCTGGATTAATTTGGGAATGGGAAGAATTGCACCGTGGCCATTAGAGGGCGCTGCAGCCTCGCCCGTGAGCAACTCCCGCCGGGCTACAGAGGGCACCTGCCTGGGATGTGTCTGATGAGGACAGTGCACACTCACAGAGCCTCTCACCCCGGGACACCTGGCTCCCGAGTGAGATTCCCCTGCCTCAGCCCATTCTCCCCAGCAGCAAGTGGGGAGAATGTTTGGAAAGGGTCACACGTAAGCTCAGCGGTACCTGAGAGCATACCTACCCCTCCCGCCAAACACAAATGCACACGCTTGGCCTGTTAGATTCTCTCCTGGATGTTTTTTAACGACCCTGGAGCAAAGGGCTTGGACATGAACGGATACACGCATGAGGTGGCCAGGTGCCTAGGCCGTAGCGATAGTGGCTGGGAAGGCTCTGGGCCCCTCGCCCGACGAGCCGGTCCTGTGTGCACGGCGGTGAGACCCCCCTGCCCACCCTGAACACGCTGGGTCCCGTTCAGATGCCGTCCCTCACACGCCCTCTCGTGCAGGACCATAGTGTAGGCGGTCAGTGGCGCACGTGGAGCTCAGACTGGTAAGTTTAATCCACCTGCCGGAGACTGAAGAGAAGGGGTTCGGTGTGGAATGTTCTAGAAACGTAGGGGAAAGCGTTTCAAAAGGAGGGCCGAGCCATTAACTGAAATACACTTTCCTTGCTTCTTTCCTTCCGTTTGCCGGATACCTGGTGGGAGGAATTCTGCGCCTGGTTGTGACACGCAGAAAGTTCCTCTTCGTACCTCCGAAGAGAGTTCTGAGGGAGACTGACTTTCATGGGTCTGTCTGAAGTGAGGAGCGGTCCCTGAGCCGGGTCCTGTGTTCGGCACGCTCACATGGCACGGAGGGTGTGACTTTGGTTTTGGGAGAGTGACCGCGTCTGCCGGCTCTTGGGGGAGGACTTGGGGCCCCTGGTGCCCATACCTGGCGGCTGGTGCTGCCCTGTTGGGGGCTCTGTGCTCGGGGGCCAGGGGCCCGTTGGGCCGATCCCCCCACCCCTGGTTCTCGGAGGGCCCGGCCTCCCCCCTGTGCCCACGAGTGCCAGAGTGCGGGGTCTGGGGCCGCGGGTAAGAGGCCTCCCGCGAGGGGCATGGCCCCCCCCCATTCCCTTCAGGGGAAGCGGGAGAGGAGGGGCCGGTAACCTCCCGCCATCGGGAACCGCGGTCTGTTCTAAGTTCTTGGTGCATCGTTAGGAATATTCTTTTCTTTCTTTTTTATTCTTTTATTTTTTTTTTAATGTTTATTCAGTTTTGAGAGACAGAGCGTGAGCGGGGAAGGGGCAGAGAGAGAGGGAGACCCAGAATCCGAAGCAGGCTCCAGGCTCCGAGCTGTCGGCACAGAGCCCGACACGGGGCTTGACCCCACGAACCGTGAGATCACGGCCTGAGCCGAAGTCGGACGCTCCACCGACTGAGCCACCCAGGCGCCCCTGGAATATTCTTTTCTTAATACATGCTCGGTAATTGCTGCTGTGGGATGACGTCACCCTGCATCACAGGTGCGCAGCTGACAGAAGAGGAAAGCGAGGGCTCGGAAATGTCAACCCTGAACCCTCCACACCTTCGCGTTCACAGCTGATCTGCTTGTTGCCATGTTTCTGTGTGTAAGTGTGTTACCGTGTATCCACTTTTAATAGTTTAAATTGGGACCCGGTGCAAGGTTTAATTTAATTTTCCGCGTTAATTCTGTACCGTGTGCACGGAGCAAATTAAAAAGGGAAGCAGGTCACACGGTGGCCCCCAGTCTCCCTCCGGCCTGCTTCCCGGGCCCGCGGCTCCTTCCACATCCTCCAGCCCCTCCCGACTCCCACCGGATGTCCTGACGCCAACGTGGGGGACCGCGTGCCCGCCTCACCCCTCTCTGCCGACGACCCAGAGCTTACTGACAGCGGGGCTGCGGGCCCTCCTGTCTGCTGCTCCCCTGCCTGCAGGGCGGGGTCCTCCGGGGAGGCTGCCGGCTTGGCGGGGACGGGAGGGCCCGCAGTGACTGGGGGGACACGTGTACGCTTGTAAGTGGGCGCCCTCCGAAGCTGAAGGTGGCAGGCAGTCCGGTCTGGAGGGCTGTCCCTTCACTCCAGCCTTAGCATTCTGGGAGCGGGCACTCCCGCTGGGGTCCTGCTCCCCCTGAAGGCGGGGAGGGCCGTGTGGTGGCTCTGAACCCAGCTGTCACTCAGGTGGCTCGTACACCTGAACCCCAACTCGGGCGGATGGCCGTCGTATGATTCCCTGAAGTCCAAGCCAACACCGGTCAGACTCTTAAAACCAGCTTTAATCCGTGTGCAGCAAGCCCCAAATAGGGGAACCATTCTGACCTCGGAGGAATCCTACTTCGGGTTTCCTGACAGTCCTCTAAACACCACCACCTAGTAACTTTGGGGGGGGGTGTGTTTATGATGAGCCAACCAAGTCAGTGTCTGTCTACACCTGCTTTGTCTGATGTGGTATTTAAGGCCACCTTGAACGAGTGGACCAATGGAAGGTGACGGGGGTTAGCGAAACGACTGACAGTAGGGCCGAAACCACAAGTGCCAGGCCCTCTGCCCTTCCTGGGTACCACCGCCACGTGTCCCTTGGGGGCCCAGGCACCTGCTCCCACAGGCACTGGGGAAAGCCCACCTCCATCTGCCCATCGGTCACTAGCAGATAATTGAGGACTGGCCTTATTTTCTTTCATATTTTCAATGTTCATTTATGTTTGAGACAGAGAGAGACGGAGTGTGAGGAGCGGGGGTGGGGGGCAGAGAGAGAGGGAGACGCAGAATCCGAAGCGGGCTCCAGGCTCCGAGCCGTCAGCACGGAGCCCGACGCGGGGCTCGAACTCCCGGACCGCGAGATCGTGACCTGAGCCGAAGTCGGACGCTCAACCGACTGAGCCCCCCAGGCGCTCCCCGACTTGCCTTATTTTAATAGCAAACAGCAGTCATGTTTGCAGGTGTCTGGACAACCCAAGTCTGACCTGCGGAAACTTCCCTCGCAGGAAGACTACTGGCACGTCGGGTCTCCTGACCTGCGTGTCTGTAGTTTTCCCACCAATGCTTCTCCTTCGGGGAAAAAGTACGTTTGTGGAGAAAGTGGAGAGTCTTTCAAAAACAGGCATTTAGCCTGCGGGGGTTTCTTCTGCTCCGTGGAGCCCTGGCCAGCCCCCCCCCCCCCCACCGCCTGCCCTGGGCCGAGGAGGGTTAAGGGGAAGCCCCTACAGCCCTGTACCTGCTGAGCGGCGGGCGCCCCCACCAGGAACTCGGAGGCTCTCAGGATTTCGTCCACAGCATCACCCGTTTTCACGTCACCCTGGGGACCTTGGGGAGAAGAGGAAAGGGACCCCGAGGGGGAGGCCCTGCCAGTCGTCGGGTGTTCACTTCCTCCGGAGTCTCGTTAGCGTGGAAACCTCTAGAAAGGCAGAGTCGGGGTCCTTTGTGGTGGCAGCCAGTGCTCCAGAGTCATTTCTCTTCTGGGGACATCAAGGGAGAGACTGATGGAGAAAGCCAGGTGGACCTCCCCCCCCCCTTCAAATGCAGAAGAAGTGCTCCTTTGAGTGCTGGGGACTCCTTTCAGAGGGCAGTCCCCCGAATGCCTGCAGGGTCTGTAGTGTCCTTTCAGCCTGAGGCCCCAGGGACACGTGCTGTCCTGGGGAGCCACCTGCGGGCGGAAGGAGGGGCGTGACTCAGCGGGCTTTTCAGACAGCCTCCTCTCTGCCTCCGCCACCCAGGGCCAGCCTTCGTTTGCACCTTGGAGACGTGTTTGTTAAATCTGCGGTGGAGCGGAAAATAGTTTTTAAAGCACTCACTCCTTCCTGACCTTTCCGGATTCGTATTTTTAGGGAGCCTGAAGCCGTCATCCAGAGTAAAATGTTCCTGCCTCTTTCTGTTCGGACAGCCTATCTGTTTAGTGATGGGGAAATTAGTTTTCTGGATTCTGATGCCGTCGTGAAATACATAACTTTAATTTGTAAATAGAAACATTGACATGGGGGGGGTGGATAAAGCGAGATAAATACAATTCCAGGAACTGTTCGGTTCACGTTGCTTGATTTCTGGCTTTGCTCAACTGCACACCCCCACCTTCCCAGCCCGCTTGAGATCAAGGAAGCGATATGGCGAACGGTTTGTTTTTACATCGTGCCCTTTACCTGCGCGCCTTTCACTCTGAGATCCCAGTGTGGCCGCGTGGAGAGAAAGGAGAGGGAGAAGAAAAATCTTAAAATAAGAAAACCCTGGTGCCTGGGATTTAAAAGAAATCTGGTGCAGGCGGTGCCCGTCGGGGCCTGGCCGGCCTGTAGGGGCGCACTGCACCGGCCGCGGGAACGGGGCGCACAGGCGGCGTGAGCTGGTGTGGCGGGGTCCCCCTGGGGCAGGGGCTTCTGGCAAGGACCTTTAGAGACCCTGCTGAGAGATCACACCCTTCCTTGTTAATGACGGGGCAGCCTCCGTGGGACCACTGGGGCCGGGAGCGCGCACCCTCCTGCGGGTGGAGGGTGGGTGGGGGAAAGTCTGTGTTCTCCTGTGACTTCCTGAGGCTGTGGCGTCCCTGGGACTTGTCTTCTGTCTGGGTGTAGCGAGACAGAAGACGCGCATGGCATACGTCACATCTTTTTATGAGTCACCCAAGAAATTTCGGTGGGGCTTAAAACTTTGTTCTGTGGAAAATACAGACAGTACCCCTGAACGATGCCGATTCAGTTCATGAGAACTTGAGCTTAGGATGATGAAGTTTTAGGGTGATGGTGGGGTGAGCTGGAACCGACGACCAAGAAAGAATTCTTGAAGACGTCTTTGGTGCAAGAAAGGCGATTTTTTTAAAAAATTTTTTTAACATTTATTTATTTTTGAGACACAGAGAGAGAGCGTGAACAGGGGAGGGTCAGAGAAAGAGGGAGACACAGAATCTGAAACAGGCTCCAGGCTACAAGCCGTCAGCCTAGAGCCCGACGCGGGGCTCGAACCCACGGACCTCGAGATCATGACCGGAGCCGAAGTCGGACGCCCAACCGACTGAGCCACCCAGGCGCCCCAAGAAAGGCGCTTTTATTAAAGCACGGGGACGGGACCCGTGGGCGCAAGAGCTGCCCTGGGGTCCTGACGGGTAACTCGTTATATAACCTCAGGTTGGGAGGGGGTTAGGGATAGAGTAAGTCTCTAAGGTATTTTGGAAGCAAGGTTTCCAGGACCTTGAGGGGCTGGCTGTTGCTAGGGAAACACCACTTATTACCGTTTAATAAAACCTCAGTCATGAGCCCTTTCAGATGTGTATCGGGGACCATAAGCTTGGATAGGATTGCCAGCATATGTCCCAGGGCAGGTGAGATAAAGGAAGTGGGCTTACAGGGTCCTCGAGGTTGGGACAGTGTTAAGCTAAGGGCCTCTTTTGTCCCCAGCAAAGTGTCATCATCGAGGCAGCTTAGCTCCTAGAGGGAGGTCACTCTGCCCGTTTCAAGGACTTGTCAGTGGGCTGCAGGCGGTAAGGGAATTTAATTTTTCATTTGCCTTAGTTTCCCACACCACCATAGCCGGCACTTAAACCCCTCTCCTTGGTTCTTGGGTAGCCAGGAGTGTCCAGAGAATATCACACATACACCGTGGCGGGGGGGCGGGGGGGGGGGATGGTACCACCCTGTATTTTGCCCTCAGCTTGCCCCATGATCCCCCATCAAGGAGACATTCACCTCGGAGACACTGCTTTTTATTAGCAAAGCCCATCAATGCTCTAATAGCTTTTGGGCACGATCCTGGTGGTTTGGGAATTGACAGCTAGTAACCTTTCACCATCGGAAAGGAATGATTTTGATGGCTTTCTTTTGCCTTTATTGTCTTCTTGTTGATTCCGGTTGGGTTTTTTTTAGGGGTGGGGAGAGGGGAGATTTGCTTTACATGTTCATGTTTATACCCAAATATCACAATCTTCTGTGTTAATGATTGAAGTAATTAAGTGCCACTAATTTCATTCGGTTAAATGTTTAAATTGTTTGCTCGGTAGAGTTCTTCAAGACTAAACTATTTTATTAAAACAGAGGAATATTGTATCTCTGCATTAGAGCCTGCTTGAAAATCAGGAAAGGGCATCGCTGCGCTGCCTCCAGAGCTGAGCGGCAGGCAGGTTAGGTGACCTCCAGTCAGTGACAGCATGGCTTGTAAAGTGCACTAAGCAGAGTTTAGGAGCTTGTTTCTGTTTCTAGCAGCCTCGTGAAGTGTCAGTGGCCATGGATACGGTGTTTCCTGAGTCAGATCCAGGTAGACTGAGCAAAGGCACGACAAAAGCATCTGAGAGGTCAGCCCTGATTTCTGGCCACTCGCCTTGTCTCAGAAGAACGGAGCTGCCGGTGTGCCCCGGCCAGTAGAGCGGGACAGCCCGTGGCCCACACGAGGCAGACGGACGAGTGCTCTCAGCCCCACTGCCCCCAGACCCGGCCAGCTCTCTGTGACTTCAGTCTCGAACCCGCTGTTCCTAGTGCCCGTGCCATCATCTGCACCCAGCGTGTGTATCCGTGCAGGAGGCGTTTCTTCTCTGCAAAAAGGGAAAATGACCGTGTGTGAAGAATTCCAAGATTACTTACTTCCATTTTCACCCTGGACCGGCTCACGGCGTTTCCATGTAATTCCAGAATCGATGACACACTTCCCTTTTACGAAGCTGGCACGGATTTATTCAACCTTGCTTTTAAACTTAGTAGTATCTACATTCGCTTCAGCATGTACAGCTGCCAAAGTAAAGGCTAATGTAAAAGCCACTTTAACCCAAAGGTTTTAAAGTCAAAATGGGCCAGTGGCCCGAGGCAGGAGCGGGCTCTCTCCTTAGAAAGTTCTGGAAGGTGGTCATCCAGACGAGTGTGTGGAAGTTTGCCCAACTGTCCTGCCCTTAACCCAGGTCCTGGAGTGTGCTTTAAAAATACAGATGCTGAGGCCCCTGGAAAGCACAAACTTGCACAGTAGTTGTCAGGAAAGCCCAACAGAGGTAGTAAACGTTAAAGAAGGAATCCTGCAGAATTGCAGACTCACAAATGCTGAGTAAGACATTTAAAACGGCACAGTTGAGCTGGCAGAAAATAATAAAATCTGCTGAAGGTGAGACAGGACAAGGAAGCTGAAATCCACTCGGGGAGGCATCATTTCAGCATTTGCCTGCGTGACAATGGGAGGGAGTAAGACAGTCTCAGGTGGCAGACAGATTGAGGTGTGCGGGCCACACGGAAGGGGAGAGGTGACAAGGCCTGGGGAGAGAAGAACACGGGTTCCATCAGTGACAACCGCACCCCATGAAGCCAGGACACAGGTAGGAATGAAATTCTAGGTCAAGCCAAGGAAAAAAAAGAAAAAACCACAGAAGGAGAAGGTAGGGACAGGAGCCCCCCTCCATCCCAGCTATGGATGGAACAGGAAAAATCACCCCTAGCACACACACAAAACAGTATCTTGCATGAGAATTCCTACCCCACGTCTTGCACTCGTGAGTATGGATAGGAATGTGCACCACTTGTGTGGCCCCAGTCCCTCCAGGTGAGTTTACAGCGATCCCAATTTAGCTGTGCTAAAGCGCCTGGAAAAGTCGAATGGAAATCCTTGTTGGAGGAAAGAGTTTTTAAAGCCCAGTCCTTAAAGAATTCCCACAGGTAAAGTTCCAAGGAGCATGAGTTCATACTCATACCCATAAAACTACTGAAGAGACGAGAACTTCCAGTAAGAACAAACTCCAGATTTATGGACTTTGTGTATGTCTTATTTCCCAGATTTAGAATACACACCATAAGTATTTCACATTTCAAAGAAATTGGACGGGAAGACAAAAGCATAACAGGAGGACAAGGGATGATGGAGGTTTATCAGACAATCGGTGTGAAAAACAAAACAGAACTAAAAACAAGACGCAGACACGCACATGTGTATCTCAAAGTATAAAGCCGGGAGACAGGATATAAGCAGATTAGTTACAAATCAGGAGATATTGGTATAAGAGTGCTCTGCAAATAATTACAGAAAACAACTCAAGAGAAAAAAATGATAGGAAATAGAGGGTGAGAGGCGTGGAAGATGTCTCCCAAGAGACCGATGCTCTTGATAACCCAAACAAGACGTATAAGCCACGAAATCGTGGTCTTTCCAAACCAGTGAGAGAGCTTAAAATATGGGGGGAAAATCCCATAAGGAATTTAATTCCAAGAAATGGTGAGGTTTTCAGAGGGGAGAAGAGACCCAGAGCAACTCAAATTCTTGGTGTACATACAAGAGAAACAGGATTCTGCCATAGATGGGGATAAGGAGGAGTGGGTATGAATTTTAAAAGTCTTTGCATGGCCACACGAAGCTGACAGATTGGAATTCCGAGGAGCCCCAGTCACAGAACCGGTCTTTCGCACAGGCCCTCCTCCAGTGCTCAGGATCAGGGCTGGACAGGAAGCTGGAGATTCCCCCAACGTTCCTGGCACCTCCTCCAAGTCCAAGACAACCACCTACAAGAGGAGGGGAGAAGCAGCACACGAGAACTGATGTCAGTCAGTCAGAGGCGCTGTGGGTTGTCAGCTGCCGAGGGCTGGGCACGAGCAAGAGACCTGGGGGATTGTCCACGGGCATTAGCTGCAGGTGGGTGGGAGAGCGGAGAGAGCCCGTCCACGTACCGAGGCAGAACAGGTGCCCCAAGGGCCGCGGCTGCACCAGAATGCAAAGAGAGCTCAAAATATCGGTTGACTTGTAAATCTCCAGATCTCATGGTGTGGAAAACAGGCGGTTTGGGCAACATGAAGACATTTGGGAAATCTTGCCACAGCCCAGACCCCAGGCACTGCAGAATGGAAAATCCTAATCCCATTCTCAAAACATTTGAAGGTCGTGGTGAATTAACTACACTTGCCAAAAAGCTCAGACCCGGCTTAATGGTAAGACACATTTACTCGGTCCCTCCAAACCAGTGGCCTGAGCCAGAAAGGAAGTGCCCTTTAAGATAAAAATACTATTTACTTCAGTCTCTACTGTTCTCATATACCACGATGAAGAAAGGAAACAGTAAAGACAAGTAGACCCATAGATGGCTCAGATGTTGGAATTATTTGACAAAAGCTGTAAAATAACTAGAAATATGTTAAATGATCTCTTGGAAAAAGTGTGCGGTAGATATGAACAGATGGTGAATTTTAGCAGACGCATGGAAAGTATCAAACAAATCAAGTAAAAATGCTAGAAGTGAGAGATATAGTATCAGAAATAAATATTTTATTGGGTTTAATATCAGAGTGAGTCAGCAGAGGAAATGATCGGTAAACTTGAGGACAGGTTAATTGGAAGGCTCTAAACTGAAATGCAAAGAGGAAAAATATTTTAAAAAATAAAACAACAGAAAAAAAACAATAGATAAAAATGTCTTAATTTACAGGACAATATCAAATGGCGCAGCATTGTAATTGGAATCTGAGAAGGAGAAGAGAATGAGGAAGAATAAGTTTAATGAAATATTTGCTCCGAATGGTCTAAAATTGACGAAAGACATCAACGCACGATTCCAAAATGCTCGGAAAACACCAGTCGGGAAAAATAGAGGATGTTCACGCATGCGTGTATGTGCACTCACGCGTGCGTACACGTGCAAACAGCTGTCAGTCCAGAATTCAATATCCTGAAAAATAGCCTTAAAAAACGAAGCTAAGACAATCCCAAATTGTTACAGCCTGTGTAATTTCATTCTTGAAATGGCAACGTTGCAGAAAGGGGAGACAGATTAGTGGTCACTAGGGGTCACCGACGGGTTAGAGAGTGTGAGGTGTTACTAAAAGGAGCGCCATAATAGATCCTCTAGTGACGGAGGCTCCGTATCTTGACTGCCCCAGTGTCAGTATCCTGGCTGTGGTATCGTAGGGTAGTTTTACAAGGTGTTATCATTGGAGGAAACTGAGTACAGGATACACGGAATCCCTCTGTTCTTTAAAGTTGATTATGAATCTAATACTATCTCAAAATGAAAAGATTAACTTAAATAAGTTTTGAGAAGAGAAAAGCTAAGAGCACTTCTCCCGATGAAATCTTCTCTACAGGGAACACTAAAATAATTTCTTCAGGCTGAAGAATAATGTCAGCTCCAATTCTGAATCTGTAGGAAGCAATAAAGAGCACCAGAAAAAGTACGCATTTGTATACATATAAAGGACATGATAAGTGTGTGTGTGTATTAGAAGTAGAGAGAGGAAGAAATCAAGGGAGGTGAATCCATCTGGAGATGCAAAGAAAGGGATGCAAAGAAAGTGCTATTTCGGTGGCAAGGACACGGACAGCGATAGACAAGTGTGGCCGATAGGTCCGAGTGGGGCCCTGAAGAGTAGCTGGAAATGCTAGAAAAGCAGGCAGATCTCAGGGGGCTGTCTTATGCCCCCAGGTCGTCAAAATCTGTATTAAATGCCAAATTGAGGAAGGAAGCAGTATACCATCCCACTGCTCTATATTAATACCTTGTAATTTAGGTCTTACAATGTGCTTTGCATGAGATCCATTTAAAACATTGTATGGAATTCACTCCATACAAGATCCTAGTTAAGATAGACCAAAATGTCAAGGTAATGTAAGCAAGAAAATAAGGTAATGTAAACAAGAAAATGAGAAAACACAAAGGACCATATTTGTGACCTTGGGGTAAGCAAAGGTTTCTAATGAGTCAAAAGACATGCTCACAAAATTTAAAAAATGATGAATTAGACTTCATGGAAAGAAAAAATTCTACATCACAAAACACTATCAATAAAATAAGCAAGTCACAGACTATGAAGACATATTCATAAGTCCAAGTATTTGTAACCAGAATATATAAGGAACTCCTGGATTCAATAATAAGGGGCAATACAGTTTCAAAAGCGATAAAGGCAAATAGGCACTTCGCACACACAGGTCAATAAACCTGTGAAAACCTACTCAACTTTATTAATCATCAAGAAGCTTGCACATTAAAAACCCAATGCAGCATTGGCTATAATATGATATAATGATACACATGCTGCACTAGAATGTCTGGAATGCACAGGGGTGACCACAGAAAAGCCTGGAGGACACAAAGGACACGGTGACTCTCACATGTTGTAGGCGGGAATATAACCGCTGTGGCAAGCTGTCCGTTTCTTAAAGTGGTAAATCTGCTTCTATGACACGGAAATCCCACTCCTGGGTAAACTGTCCAAAATAAACGTGTCCGTGTGTATGGAAAGTCTTTCATAAGACCTTTCTAATAGTCACATGTGGATTATTGATCAACAGAATGGATAAACCATGCTTTGTCCACACAGTGGAATTTTACTCAGCAATGAGAAGAAATTAACTACACGTACACGCAATGTGTAAGTCTCAGAAATAATAGGCTGAGTGAAATAAGCCAAACGCGAAAATGCACATACTGTGTAATTCTGTAGATATAAACTTCAGGAATAAGTAAAAGAGGCCTATGGTGATGGGAATCAGGATCAGAGCTTGCCTCAGGGAGGGAGGGATTGACCAGGGAGGAACGAGGCAACTTTCCATGCAGAAAGGTGCTGTGTGCCTCAGTGGATATTCACAGAACTTGCAGAACAATGCACTCGAGATCTGAGCATTTCAATGTGTGTAAATTACATTGACCTTTTTTTCCCTTGTGTGAAATTGGGTACTTTCCACCCTTGAGGCTCACAGAGCAGACCTGAAGTCACCTTCAGGAAAATTTCCTGGGGAACGAAGCATCTGACCTGCAGAACACCCCCAGAACAGCCGGCTCGGCCTGCCCTCCCAGGCCCCCCACCTTCCTCAGTTTCCTACCACCTGACTTCCCTCTGCTTTGGGACCTGTGGCTGGTGGACCCACTGGCACGTGTGCTCTCTGGGGAAAGATGACTGTTCCCACCCCATGGAAGTTCTAGAGGGAAGGAAGTACGTACCAGCTGGGATGGTTAACGTTATGCATCAGCTTGGCTGGGCTGTGGTGCCCAGCTGTGGTCAAACACCTATCTCCACGTCACCGTGAGGGTATTTTCCAAGTGTGGTTCACATCTGCAATAGATATATAGGTTTATATAAATCTATAGATAGACATAATCTCTCTAATCTGTATCCATCTAGGTAACTATATAGATGTAGAGACGTGTATAGATATCTAGATTTATTTGTCTACAAATAGATACAGAGATCTACATGTCATATCTAGGTCTCTCTATGTCTGTGTATCTGTATCTGATATATCTGAAACCAATTTCTATCTATCATCTATTGATCATCTGTCGGTGTTGGGTTCGTCAGGGTTCTCCAGAGACACAGAACTACATATTCCCGACCAATACATGTCCTCTTGGTCTCTGTCTCTGGAGAACCCATACTCCCAATGCAGAGGAAGCAGGTGACTTGGTGGGAAGGTCATTTATTTGGAAAGAAACATTCTTAAAGTGATTGATGAGGGCGTCTTCAGGCTGGCATTTTGGGGGACCAGGGCATTCATCTTACTGAATCCAGACTCCCTAAAACAGTGCTGTAGTGCTCATTGTATACTTCTTCATGATGTGCCTGTTCATTATCTTCTCAATGAAAAGCCGTGGTTGACTGTAAACTTGTTGAGCTGCAATCTCTTCATCTCGGGTTTGTGAGGGTTTCAGTCTGATACCCGTGTGATACTTCCTGCTGAGGGCAATCACGTTGGCTACTCTAGAGTGAATACACCGGGTGGGTGAATGTCGGTTCTCAGAGTCATCATAGGATGAATTGCTTGGTTGGGACCGGAACCCCGGAGTGAACGGGTATGGGGGCTGGACCACCCTGTCTGGACCCTGCCACCCCAGCCCACGCCGACACAAAGCACACGTGTGGTCCCGCTCACCCTCCGCCTCCCCACTCACCCCTCCTCTCGGGATGTATGGAGCCCTTTGCTTCTGTGTCCCCAGATCAGCGGCTCCTTTCCATAGTCGCACCATTGCCTCTTGAGAGCCACACCATCTTCCGTCTCACGTGGGGTCACCAGGTGGACTGCAGAATCCCACAATGGGGTCCAGCTGCAGCCTGCTATCCTCAGTGTATCCGATGGCGTAGGGTTGTCATCGGCACACCGTTGAAGAAGACAGTCGCATCCAAACTGGGATAGGCCACAGGTTCCCGAGCAGAAGGAAGGTGAAGGCTGGGGCTGAAGCAGTAGCCGATCTCCGGTTCCTCTTAAGGAGATTACGTGACCTGGCTGCACACCACGATGGACCCTCCCTTGCCGTCCTCCAGATGATGCACGCGCTCCTGTCCCGGCACCTCGCCCCCTCTCTTTCTTCCCTCCCTTTCAAAGGCATAGACCTACGGGGGTCCGGGTGGGGCCGGGAAACCCGTCCATCCCCTCGCACCCCTCCCTCGCCTTGGACATGGCACACAGGAAGCCTTCGCCTCGTTCCAGGCTTGGATCGGTTTCCCCTGCTGGTTGGTAGAATGCTAATTTCACTGCCTTTACAGATCACCTGCCCCCACTCACCTGCCAGTCTGGCTCTTTGATGGGCCCGCGGGGAGACCAGCATTCGCCCCTTGCGTCTCCAGTCCCATCTTGTCACACACCATCTGCGCTGTGAACACCCAGCTGGGCGAACTTCCGTCCCCTGTGGCTTTGCTCATGGAACCTGTATCTGGGATTTCCTTGCCTTGAGTCTCTGGACAAGTGCCATGCTTCTCAGCAGCCGAGGGCTCACCCCCTGCAGCCTTCCTGGGGAGGCTGCCTCCCTGTCCCCCACTCTGAGCCCAAGCTCTGTGCCTTCACCCTTTAGTTCTGGCATGAAGATCCTTGCCTGCTGCCTTCCTCGACCTGCTGTTCTCCCGGGGGGCCGTCCGCTGGGGCCCTGGGCTCAGCTTGTGCCTGAGAACCTCCCGAGAACCACAGAAAGTAGCCAGCGTCAATATCTCCAATTATCTGCAAATAGCGTATCATGCTGGCTTTCTTCCCACGAGTGATAATACATTTCTCCTAAGGTTGAAAGGAAAGGGGCGAGAGGAGAGCGTGGGCAGAAAATACGGGGAAAAAAGTGCGAGGGGCTCTGAACTCAAGTGTGACTCGATTCCTGCAGTCGACTTTTAATTCATCTGTTTTCCTGGAATCAAAAAGTTACTCACAAAATCGTTAAGTCGAGCAGAACTAACTACGACCAAACTGAATGATTTTTCAGGGCTGTAATAAGAATCAATACGCTGCACGTCGTTTCAGAAATAACACCAGCTTCTGAGAATAAATATTTATTGAGACGGACACTTCGGCACGTTTAAGGATCTTGCAGAATAATTTAATGGCCTGCGTTCTACGGTCCATTCATTTTGTGTTTTTCTGAGACTCCATTCCCAGCGTGGGAGGGTGCTGATAGGAGATGTCATGGGAGCTAGAGGCACGCATCTGGGGATTATCATATTACAAATGTTCAGCTAAAGAAAGCCCATGTTCTATCATAATGGTAAACGCAGACGCAGGGGAAGGGAGGCCATCATCTACGAGCCACCTCTGACTTTAGAGATCATGTAAAGAAGGGCCGTCCGGGGCCAGACCTGCAAGTGTGGAGCCCTGTGCAGCCCCCGAACTCACAACTTGACCTTGGCCAAATCTCTCCAAGTCTCCCTGCCTCACTTTCCTGCTTTGTGAAGCAGGATCCCCGCACCGGTTGTTTGAGGACTAGGTGCTGAATGTAAACGGCTGAGCGCAGTATCAGTGTACGGCTCACGCCCAAGAAGTGTCGGCTTCTCCGCATGTGATTCCGTCCCCAGCCTTCTGATCTCCATTTGAAAGATGGAATGCTTGGAACCAAACCTGCGTTCTCCAGCAAGCAGAGCCTGAGGAAAGGGTTATGTGCCGCTGGCTGATGCCTGTGGTGTCGGGGAGCAAGGGAGCGGGGCTACTGTTTCCGTCTGTCGGGCTGCCGTGACAAGTCAGCACAGACTGGGCAGCTCGAGTGGCACACGTGTATTTCTCATCACCCTAGATATCGAAGTGCTGGCGGACTCTGCGAGGGTGGCTCTGGGGTTGCAGAGGGCCGTCTTGCTTCATCCTTGCGTGTCAGAGAGGACACAGAGGAAGCAACCTCTCTGGTGTCTCTTCTTAGGGGGACGCTGCTCCCATCATGGCAGTGCCACCTCCAGGACCTCGGGGAGACCTGAGGTCCCCTCAAAGGCCCCATCTCCAGATACCATCCCGCTGAGGGTTAGGCTTCCGCATGGGAATTTGGCGGGGGGGGCACAGTCAGTAGCAGGTGGGAAGCGGTGCCGGGGGGAGCCACAGCCAGGTGGGTGCACACAGGTGAACCCGCTCTGCTCCGCAGGATGGCTCCAGGCGGCCCAGCTTCAGTGTTAATGAGGCAACTCTACTCTATTATTGTTTTATTATTAAAAATGATTTTTTATTATTTTTTTAAATTATCATTTAAATTATTATTTAAATTATTAAATTATATTAATGTATATTAATATATTAAATTATTATTTAAATTATTAAATTATTAAATTATTATTTAAATTATTGAATTATTAAATAATAGTATTTATATATTATTATATATTAATATATATTATATTTATTATATTATATTTATTATTATATTTATTATATATTATATTTATTATATATAATTATTATATTATGTTATATAATTATTATATAATTATATTGAATTATTTAAATTATTATTTAAATTATTGTTTAAATTATTGTTTAAATTATTATTATTATTTTAGTTTATTAATTATATTTTATTATTATTTTTATTCTGTTTTTGCTTAATTTATTTTCAACTTAGTTAACATACAGTGTAGTCGTGGCTTGAGGAGGAGAATCTAGTGACGCATCTAACACCCAGCGCTCATCGCGACAAGTGCTCTCCTGGATGCCCTGCGCCCCTTTGACCCATGCCCCCCACCCACCGCCCCTCCATCAACCCTCAGTTTCTTCTCTGTACCTAAGAGTCTCTTACGGTTTGCCTCCCTCTCTGTTTTTATCTTACTTTTCCTTCCCTTCCCCTGTGTTCGTCCGTTGTGTTTCTGCAATTCCACATCTGAGTGAAATCCCGTTTGTCTTTCCCTGACTTATTTCGCTTAGCGCAATACCGTCTAATTCCATCCACATTGTTGCAAATGGCAAGATTCCATTCTTGTTGGTTGCCGAGGGACGTTCCATTGTGCACATAAACCCCCATCTTCTTTATCCCTGGGTCGGTTGATGGGCATTCGGGCTCTTTCCATACTTTGGCTATTGTTGACAGTGCTGGGGTGCGTGGACCCCTTCGAGTCAGCATTCCTGTATCCTTTGGATAAATACCTAGTAGTGCGATTGCTGGGTCGCAGGGTAGTTGTATTTTTAACTTTTCGAGGAACCTCCACGCCGCCTTCTGGAGCGGCCGCCCCAGTTTGCACTCCCACCAGCAGTGCCGGAGGGATCCCCTTTCTCTGCATCCTCGCCAACATCCGTCGTTTCCTGAGTGAATTCCAGCCATTCTGACAGCTGTGAGGTGGTATCTCCTCGCGGTGTCGATTTTGCATCAACCCTACTGCAGACAAGCTGTCTTGAAACAAAGACGCACGTAAAACAAGGTTGGGTACCGGTAGGTTGACAAGGGTGCCCGGAGGCCCCCGTATTTCCCCTGGCGGGACCACTCGGTGCGACAAGGCTCGGCACCCGCCAGCGCCGCGTCCACGGCAGCTCTCTGAGACAAACTGCCAGCTGTGCCCCCGGCTGGGCTGGGTGCCTCGGGGGGGAACAGAGTGCCCTTGTCGCACAGCCACGCCCATTCACCTGCGTTCGCGGACCGCGGGTGGGAGGGTCGCGACTAGACCGCAGAGTCCTGAAGTGTGACTATTTAGTATCTGATTCCTTGCGCGGGGTGGGCGGGCCTGCCGAGGACAGTGCCCACGCCCACCCCCTTCGCGTACACAAGCGTAAAGGGAGGCCGCCCAGGAGTCCTGACGCCTTGGGTGGGGAAGGCAGGAGGGCGGGGCGCCGGGGAGGGGCCGCGTCTGGGGCGTGAGGACGCAGACCCAGGACCAGGTCCCAGCTCGCCTTCGACCCTCCACCCCCCATTCCCGACGAACAGCCCCAGCTCTGCTGCTCCGTGACCTGAGCGGGCCGGTCAGCCCTCTCGTGCCTCACTTTCCAACTTCAGTGCCAAACAAAACCAGGTACTTGGTGGCTGTTTCTTGCGTTCCTTGATATTGTAACCCTGCCCAGAGAGGAAACTGGGATTATTTTCACTGAACATTTTACTGCAAGGATCCAGGCACTTACCCAAGGGGTAGATGTTGCTGGTGGCCCAGCCAGTGTCCTTCTCCTTTCCAACTGTGGTGGGCAGGAAAACGACACCCCTCCCCCCCAAGATGTCCACGACCTACTTCCTGGGACCTGTGAATGGGTCACCTTACGCGGCACAGGGGCACTGAGGCCCCTGAAGGCCTTGAGGTGGGGGTAGGACTCTGGGTTGTCAGCGTTGGCTCAAAGTAATCACAGGGCCCTTGAAAGTGGAAGAGGGAGACAGAAGAGGGACAACCAGAGAGACCAAAGTTCGAGAGGACTCCACGAGGCTTTGCTGGCTTTCAAGACCCAAGGGGCCCCAAACCAGAGAATGCACGTGGCCGCTGGGAGCCAGAGAAGCCAAGGAAACGGATGCTTTGCTACAGCCTGCAGAAAAGAACAGAGCCCTGCCCACACCTCCAGTTTAGCCCGGTGAGGCACGTCAGACACCTGATCTCTAACACCGGAGGAGAATACATGTGTGTTGTTTCAAGCCACTACGTGTGCGGTATTCTCTTACGGGAGCAATAGGAAAATAATGCTCGCATGGAAACAGCATTCTCGAGCAGCAGTGAACTCAGATCAGGGAGTATTATTTCTTCGCCTCCTTTGCTCACGGTGTCGCCATGTGAAACTGTTCTGACAGATGCGTGTCCTGGGGTGAGCTTTCTAGGAAGACTTGAAAAGGCAGAAGGCTCAGCTGGCACTTAGCATTCTCCCTTTGCCCTTCGGCTCTTTCTTCCTGTTGCTTGCGGTTTGGGTGTGATGGCTGGAATCACAGCAGCCATCTTGTGACCTCGAGGGAAGGCCAAGAGACTAGCAGACTGCTTCCGGACATCCGGACTGAGTCACTGAATCAGTGCTGGCAACCAGTGCCTCTGGAATCCCCATTAGGTGACGGAAACAAAACTGCCAGTTTTTAAGGACAACTTCTGTAGGTTGGTCCTGGCACGCGGAAGAGGACGGGTGTGAGTGTCCGTTGCACAGAGGCCGTCGTGAGGGTGGAGTTAAACATGTGCATAGTTGTTCCTGTCCATGAGCCAGCTTGACACTGGACTCGGGGACCAGAGGCTCACGTGGCTGGAGCTGACTGGGCCTCTGGTCATCTGGGGCCAGCAAGGTTCCCTTTGTGGTTCTTCCTGCTCCCGGAACGCGGTTCATCAGCGGTTTCGTAATTAGCAAGGATCTTCCTGTATGACCTTACTAGCTAGTTGTTACTTCATTTTCCAGGGGAGGAAACACGCTCTTACACGAAGGCAGAACAGAGAGGTCATAGCGCGGGCCCTCGGGGCGGACTGGGGGCCTGGCTCGTCCGTCTGTAGGAATATGACCACAGAGGAGCCCTGCGACCTCTGGCCACCTAACCAACCTCTCTGTGCACAACTTACCCGTCTGTAAAATGGATTGTTACAAGGGTGAAGTGAATTCCTATGCATACATTGCTTAAGTGTCAAATGATAAAAAATAGTCACGGCCTGTGGTGGACGAAGCCAGGTCCTTGCTTGGATCCCCCCAGGTCCCTGGGTGCTGCTCCGTGCCGGTCCCCCTCTTCAGCGCCCATTCAGTGGCCAGAAGCTGGGGCTCCTCCCTGATGCACTGGCCTCCTCGGGCGGCTGGGCCTGTCCTCCCAGGTGCACAGAGCAGGAGTGCCTGGCCCAGGGTGACCGCTGACCGTGTCCCCGGGTGCGGCGCCTGGTGCCGGCTGCCTCGATGGGGGAGGCAGAGCTCACGCCCCGGGCTCCCTGTGGGGTCAGCCGAGCTGCCATCGAGGGACTTTGCTTGGCACCTCCCCTCGCTTGGCTCCCCGTCCTTGCCCGGCTTTGACTGGCGCTGGCTTCTGCTCAGCCCCATTTCTTATCACACGCACGTCACCCCGTGTCTCAGGTCTGCTTCTTGGGGACCTGACTGGAAACATCACCGACGGCTGCCCGGCCCCGCGCTGGGGATTCTGGGACTGAACCCACCGTGCCGCCCTGTCCCTCCCATAGCCGCCCACATTCCTGTCCCGCGTGTGAAGTCTGCTGAGGTCAGAGACAGGTGCACTTGCTGGTCACTGGAGGGGCCAGTCCGCGGCCCTGGTGCCAGCAAGCACCTTCCACGGGCTCTAGCCAAGCAGCGTTAAAAGCCACCGTGTTGTGGGCCCCCCCCCCCCGGGAGGCTCAGTCGGTTAAGCGTCCGACTTCGGCTCAGGTCACGATCTCGCGGTTCCTGAGTTCGAGCCCCGCGTCGGGCTCTGGGCTGACAGCTCGGGGCCTGGAGCCTGTTTCAGGTTCTGTGTCTCCCTCTGTCTCTCTCTGCCCCTCCCCCGCTCATGCTCTGTCTCTCTCTGACTCTCAATAATAAATAAATAAACGTTAAAAATCAACGGGTGCCAAACGGGAATGCCGTCTACCTGGGAAGAAAGCTGGTCGGAGGGCAGCGGGGATCTCTGGGCGGAGAGAGGCCTTTCTGTCCCATTAGGGGTTCCCCCATAAACCAGGGAATTCAGGAAATGATGTTGAAGGCTGTCCTGAGACCCCCTGAGACCTTACAAAGTCTTTCATTCTCCACGGGCCTGTGTTGGGTTCACCGGGAGAACTGCAGGTGCCACAGGGTCACGTGGCGAATATGATGGAACAGTGGGCGAGGGCTGCCGAACCCAGGGGGCTCTCGGGCGGAAGACAGAGTCCCCACGGAGGCTGGAAGTGCAGGAGGGCTCAGGCCTCCTGGCGGTCTGTGGGTCCAGGTGTGGCTGGAGCTCTGGGAGCCCAGGCGTGGTGGGGACCCGGGTATGGTGAAGGCCCGGGGGCCTGGGTGTGGTGGGGAGGCTGGGAGCTCAGGTGCACGCGGAGAACGCACATTTGAAGGCACATTCTGTGGTGCTTGTGTGATTTCTGCCCGCAACACTGGCTCCTCACGTGTAGACGAGCAGTCGGACCCACCGGGAACCTTTTTGAAAAGTGGGGCTACGAATCGTTTTTTGTCAGGATTATGCGAAGGGAACGGGATAGACGGGAAAGCATCTCTCACACCACAGGTCAGTCTGCAAATACAGGTGATCTTTAGTGATGGGCAGTCCACCTGGTATATAAATATGGCTTACCCTATCAACTGGAATATTGAATTTACCCATTTCCCGGCCAAGCAGAAACCCAAATTCTGCTGGGACACGTGGGGTGTATGTGCGGAGCACGTGCGCGTGATCTGGGGGGAGCTGGGTTTCTCTCTGCAAGTGCCGTAGTGCCGCGTGCCCTGAATTACACGGGTCCTGCTTGCTAGCACACAGCAGAGCCTGAACGACACGGATCATTCTATCCGTTGTCCTCTTCCTGTTGAGAAAGCTTAATTGGGGGTTTACTTCGTATTGTTCTTGGAAAACTGGGTAGCCGATGACATCAGTTGCAACCGTGTGATGCATTTGAAGCAGATATTTATTTACATAACGTGCTGTTGCCAAAACCCAGCTCACGTACGCCAGATGTTTTTATGACAAACCCTTGGTGTCCGGGAAAAAATAGGACAGCGCGGCACGCGGGCCATTAAACAGGGGGATTTCAAGGAACACACTCCCTAAAATGCCATCTTGAATGTCCTCATAAATTTCTTCCTTCTAAGAACCACATTTACCTGAAAGAAGACGAGCCGTTAGTTGGGAAACGGTGGTAGGGGATATTGGAATCACATCTCGGGCCACATTCGCTCCCATTCCAAATATTTTTTTTTTCTCCTAATGCTACTTATCTAAAGGGATGATAAACAGGGTGGAAATTTTATCCCAGTGACCCCAGTGCTCAGCATTTCCCCTCGTTCTCTTGATGACTCCTGTCTGGGCCCCTCCAGTCAATACCTGGTCTACTCGTCAGACACAGAGATCCCGAAAACCCCGTGAAGTGAAGTCGCGTCTAGCACACCTCGCTACCCAGCCTCCAGGGGCTTTACTGGAGCCTCAGAATCGTCCCTGAGACAGTGATGCACGCAGCCACTCCGAGTTTTCTGGTTTTCTCTCTCTCCCTTCTAGGCACGGCCGTCTAGCCATGGCCTCCGAGTTTCCCTGCTGCTGCATTATACCCTCCCGCCTCCCCTCTCTCCCTCGGGCTTGGCAATTACGATTTTCTTTTGCTTTCTTCACTTCCAAATCATACGTCATCTGGTATTTATCCCACACTGGAACGTGCCTATTGTTCTAGCCGCCCTTGTTGTTCCTCTTCATCCACATGTGTTTGGGAGATAAATTATTAATCTGTGCATTTGATGCTTCAAATTAATATTTTTCTTGATTTTAAAGCTTAATTTAGCTGGAGAGGGTGCCGTGACATAGACACGCTCCTCTGTTGTTGGTGTCACTCTGAGTTGTTACAACTCTTTGAAAATAAATCTGACAGTGTGCCTCCAAAGCCCACAGTCATTAATCCTCTTTAAGCTAGTAATTGAACTTCTGAAAATCTGTCTTATAAAACCAATCCCAAACTCAAGCGCAGAATCACATACAAAGCTACTCGTGATCGCGTCGTCCCTAATTGCATCCGGTGGAAGAGAACCTGAGCATAATACTAAGACGGCTTTCGAATGGAAACGAGCACACCCAAATATGACAATGAGAAAAGTACGAGTGCAAATTGGGTGAAAGATGGAAAAGTTGCAGAAGGACTGACAGAGACCATGTGCTCAGGATAGAAGAGGGTTATGACGTAGACACTGGGCAGGTTTGAGTGACGTGGCCCAAATCATGATACGTGTCGTAGTTATTGAGCGCTGTGTAACAGACAAACCCAAGCTTAGAGGTGTAGAGCAACAGTCATTTATCATGCTCACAAACCCTATGGGTCCAGAACGGCTCAGGAAATTGTATAGAATGCAGAAGGTTTGGAGGTCTCATCCGGAAAACTCGAATGGCTGGGGTGACCTGAGTTTGGCATTGGAAGCATCTGGAAGCTCCCTCACTGAGACATCCGGGGTCTGGGCTGGGGAGACTTGAAGGCTGAGCTTTGCTGGGACAGGTAAGCGGGAGTGCCCTCACAGGGCCTCTCCACGAGGCTTGGTCAGGCTCTGAGGAGGAGCGTTCCAGGAGAGAGCGTTCCAAGAGGCCACACGGAAGCTGCATGGCTTCTATGACCTCCCTCCAGAAGTCAGGTGGCGTCCCTTCTGCCACGTGGACAGCCTGAAGCAGTCACAAGCCTGCCTGACTTGAGGGGGAGGTCTCAGGGGAGGCAACAGCAAAGAGACACCACTGTGAGACTGCCCATGGACCGGCAACTTTAGAAATTAGTAATGCAACTCTAAAGTCTCTCTCCCCGTGCCTGGTGCCCATGCGTTTACCCCGAAGAGAAGAAGAGCTCACAGCCCAAAGGGACTTTGTGCCCAAACGCTTGATGCAAGGAGTTCTCGTATCTGGTTTCCAGGAGAGCCATAAAAGTAGGTGAGTGATAGTCTAGGTTGGATAGTCTAACAATATTTCTATTTGAGGTGGAAGGAATTACATCCAATTCTTGGTTTCTAGGATTCGTTTGGGGAGGACGTTTTCCTTTTTATTAACCTTTGAAGATCTCTAAGCAGAAACTACAATCCATGCCATGAGTTCTGAGATAAATCGGTTTATTATGGAACGCTTGTTATATGGCATCATACAGAGGAAGGTTCCTGGGTATGGCCGTGAGTACATGGGGGGCCCTGGTTTGTTCATACCCGTCTGAGGATTCTAGGAAAGACAACAGGAGCAGGTTCAATCCACAAAGTTGAAAGAAATCCTTCTCTCTCTCTCTCTCTTTTTCCTTCTGGAATTTGAGAGTAAATTTTAAATATTTATAAAAAAGAAATCAGGCTCCTGCCGTCATCATTCTGAAGGCTTATTTCCAAATCTCCTGATTCAGTGATCCCCCGTGGTATTTTCTCTGTGTCTCTGCCATGCCATGTATCATATCTAGTCTTGGATTATAGCTATTTGTACATTTATCTAACCCATGCTACATTATATTCTAGCATATCCTATACATAGATTATACTCTATGCATTTGGCATATGGCCACTTAAATATTTATTTTACTGATGTGAACTGCTTTTTTTTCTGCCTTGTTTTTGGGTATGCACAATAATTATCAGCTAAAGTTTTCAATCCTGGAGGCACCTTTTTATATTTTCTTATGTGTTTACAGCATTAACAGTAATATGAAAACGTCTATATTCATGATTATTCATAATTTTTGGATTTTAATTATGTTTTATAAAAGAATATGAATTATCTGTTTATTTTTTTGTAACATGAATGGGCAGAATTATTTGCTATTCTTTAGAGAGTTATTTGTTGTGTTGTTTGAGACCAGCCCTGCGAATATCTTTGCCTGGTCAGTTTTTTTTACACGATGCCCCGGTCATCCAGTGCCTGCTGTCTTCCTTACAACTGTGGGAAAGTTGAGTAGAAATTGGGATAATAGTCAATAAGGATCTGTGGGTGATGTGGTCAAATTCCATTATGTTCCATATTACAGTTTTCTTACTTGAAAATGGGATTTATGATACCTGTCTTACCTACATCACGAAGTTGTGTTAGAAACAAGTGAAAAAATAATGATGCACCCTGACGTGTCACAGCAATTCTGGAATACTTGTCATTGTACACATTTTAATGGGAGAAGTGGCTGGTGCAGCTCCAAGCCTGTGTCTGACTTCACCCATTTGCAGTAGTGTTCTTTGCCATTGACCTTGATGCAGCTTCAGAATCTTTCTGAGCACAGTGCCTGCCAATTGATAAGGTTTGGCACACGAGATTAACGTTTATAGTGAGTATGTTTTCTAAGTGACCTAAAATACTCATCAGGCAGGGAGCTTGCAAGGTTTTCTCCCTGACTTGCCCGTACGCATCTGTGAGCACATCTTTGCTTGTTCATACAGGGGCAGCCTCCCCCCCCCCCAACCCCATCTCTACTTTGTACAATGAGCTCTCCTTCCTTGCCTCTTTTCCCAGCCCTCACACTCAGGCTGCATGACAGGGTCCTGGGAGTGACGAGGACTGGGGTTGGGGGGGCGGGGTGGGGAGATGAGCACAGGCTAACTCTGAGGAAGAGTTCAACTCAAACTGATCATTGGCTCTCATTCTCCAAGCTGGATCTCAAGAAGAAATGGATAAAAAAATGAGGCTGTGTAGGATTGACTTGCTTGATTATACTTCTCTGATCTCTCATTTTGCTTTCTTAATTAAAGTTCTTTTTTGCCCCTTAAAAGTACATTTATTAAGTTTGAGGCTAGGTTGTCCATCTTGAAACCCCTTATCCTGGCCCAACTGCTGCTTGGAAACTTACAGTAAAATGCTCTGCATGCTTTAATGAGGAGTGGACAGTTTCTATGAACACAACACAAATGGAACTTGAGAGAGATTTGCTGTTTCAAAAAAGTGAACACTTTAGGCCCTTTATGATGCAAAATGAAGCAGGGGGAAGAAAACTTCATTAAGGAGATTACTTGAAATAATGTGCTTAAGGCACTGCATGAAGTCATTTCTGTTTATACCTGTGGGAACTGCGTGGTGAACTGTGTCTTTCTAGGAATATGCCATGCTGATGGGCGATGAATGCTTTCAGGGGAATGTCTGTGAAGCTGTTTTAAGCAACTCAGAAGAGACTTCTATTCCTGGTGATGGAAGTCTAGATAGCGCAGCACAACCTTTCCACCGAGAACAATAAGAAAACTGAACACAATAAAAAGGAAAGAGACTCATCGGTTTGTAGCCATTGCAGAGCTCTCAACAGTGCAGGATTTGAGGAGGCAAGTCCTGAGGTCAGGTGCCACTTTCCTCTCAAGACACTGCAGGAGCCGAATGTCTCAGCATCTGTAGAACTGAAAGGACAGGAAAGGAGTCTCAGAGACTATCTTGAAGAAGTCCAGGCTTTCAGGTGAGACCCTCACAGGATAGCATGTAAGAGTAGGGGTAAACCAAAAACCGGTCAGGTCTCCCAAAGAAGGAGCTCCACTGTGAATTCACCCCACGCTGGCCACCAGTCTGACGAGAGAGGTAATCTTCCCTGCAGATTGATGGTGTAATGAAAACAGAGGGGGTGGAATTAGCAGACATAGACTGTAAAACAACTGGTGAATATGTTCAAGAATCAAAAGTCAGGTTGGAGAATTTCACCTGAGAACCAGGGCACAGAAGAAACACGATGCAGACTGGATCACAGAAGGAGTAAGTGATGGAAAATATGACAAAGAATGGAAGGACAGAGTAGCATAAGGGAAAGGTCAGATATTGATGGAGTGAGTGCCCCTAAAGGTGAGGAAACAGAGAATGGGTCAGAGATGATCTTTAAAGAGATGATGACTGAGAATTTCCCCAAACTGATGAAGGACATTGATTCACAGATATAAGGAGCTCATCGATAATGATGAGTTTGTGACGTTTGTCTAGCTGTATACATCTGGATGCATTTTCCTGTATTGAATTTTTTAAAAAAATTTTTAATGTTTATTTACTTTTTTTTTTCAATGTTTATTTATTTTTGGGACAGAGAGAGACAGAGCATGAATGGGGGAGGCGCAGAGAGAGAGGGAGACACAGAATCGGAAGCAGGCTCCAGGCTCTGAGCCATCAGCCCAGAGCCCGACGCGGGGCTCGAACTCACGGACCGCGAGATCGTGACCTGGCTGAAGTCAGACGCTTAACCGACTGCGCCACCCAGGCGCCCCTGTTTATTTACTTTTGAGACACAGACAGAGCATGAACGGGGGAGGGTCAGAGAGAGGGAGACACAGAATCTGAAACGGGCTCCAGGCTCTGAGCCGTCAGCACTGAGCCCGACGCAGGGCTCGAACTCACGGACCACGAGATCATGACCTGAGCCGAAGTCAGACGCCCAACCGACTGAGCCACCCAGGTACTCCTGCATTTTTTTTTAATGTTTATTTATTTTAAGAGAGAGAGAGAGAGAGAGCAAGCATGTGTGAGCAGGGGAGGGGCAGAGAGAGAGAGAGAGAGAGGGAGAGCATGTGTGAGCAGGGGAGGGGCAGAGAGAGAGAGAGGGAGAGCATCCCAAGCATGTTCCACGCTGTCAGCACAGAGCCTGATGCGGAGCTCGATCTCACAAACTGTGAGATCATGACCTGAGCCAAAATCAAGAGTCGGACGCTTAACTAACTGAGCCACCCGGCACCCCTTTCTTCTATTTAATTTTTTAAAAACTTTGGAAAAACAAAGAATTGATACCCCTAAAGCAGTGCACTCGGAAGGGGTGTGAATGATACGGTGGCCCCGGGACTCCTCTGCCTATGACATATGGCATGATAACTATAGAGAATATGCCAACCTTTATCGAGCAGTAAGGGTACGGCGGTGGAAATATCTGTGTTTCTCAACTCCAGCGGACCTGGATTTGAATCCCAAATCAGTGTCTCACCGGCTCAGTGATCTTAGGCAAGTTACTTACCTCATTTCCTCGCATGAAAGAAGGAAAAGCACTTCACATACTGTTGTAAGGAGCTGGTTTCTCCTGTCTTTCGGCACCTTCTGTGCTTGGTGGAGCTCCAGCCCCCTCCACCTGGGCAGCCTCCTTCGTGGGCGCCCTCCCTCCCTGCCCTCCAAGCCGTCGTGCCTCTTTCCTCCTCCGCTCACACTTAATTCTCCCGGTTTTAAACGCTGTGCGTTAGCTCTTGGTTCCCGATTTGTACCTCCAGCCATGAGCAATATGTTGACTCCAGACTTTCATCTCTAAGTGGCTATCCGGTATCTTCCCCTGTGAGTCCGAGGGGCATCCTAGATGTGACACGTCTAGATATAACCCCTGACGTGCCCTCGCTACCTATGTCCTGCTCTCTATCTCCTGCTCTCACGGTTCCCAGTGGCTGCATCCTGCCTACTGTCTGGGCCTGGGAACTCAGAGTGATCATACACTGATTTCTCATTCCCTCCACGTCCCTGTCCCTCAGTAAATCTGGACAACAGTGTCCTTGACCCATATCCCGAATGCATTCCCTCCTCCCAGGACAGCCCAGATCGCCTGTCCCTGAAGGAAGGGTAGGATCCAGAGGCCAGGCATTCCGCTGTCCAAGGGGCATCCCAGGCAGGGGGAATAGCAGAGGCAAAGGTCCTGAGGCACAGGGATGCTAGAGGCGGAGATCAGTGTGATGTGGCCACGAGCCAAGGACCCCCGAGGATCGTCTGCAGCGCCAGAAACCAGGAGGCACGGGACTCTTCCCTGGAGCCCGCAGGGACCCTGCCGACACCTTGACTGCACACGTCTGGCCTCCAGAGCTGTGGGAGGGTACAATTTTTGTGGGTTTCGGCCACGAAGTTTGCTTCAGAGAAAGAAAGAGGTGCTGCATCAGTGACCCAGGAAACTAATGCACCTGTGTGTGCAGGGACGAGAAAGGCTCACGAGGGGGCTGGAGGAAGCCTGGCGTACGGGGGGGGGGGGGGGAGAGCGAAAGGGCCAGGGGAGGGAGAGATGGGGCAGGGCGGGACCGGCACGGGAGTCATGGCAGATGCGGAGGCAGCCGGAAAGACCAGGTGAGACTTCCAGAATCTCAGCTAAAAACCACGGACGGTAGAGCGAAAGCCAGTCCAGGCTTTTGAAAACGCAGGCTAGATGCTTAAAGGCGTCGCTTCCCATCAGCCTGGTCCTCACCCGCACGGGACTGGCGGACCCCCGGTGGCGCACGTCACGCAGGGCAGGACAGAGTACCCGTCAGAGCTCCGCGCCTTGGCACAGTCACCCAAGGGAGGGCTTTCCTGATCTACTCGCACAGGTGCTTCCCTTCACAGATTTCAAAAGGCACTTGAATGCTCAGTGTGTAAGGGTCCCTGGAGGGTGCTGTTCTGTGAACTCCGTTCTCCAGATGGCCACGGGACCGGGCACGGCTTTCCTGCAGCTGCGGTAACAAAGTGCCACACGCTTGATGGCTTGTGTTCTCCTGAAGCTTCGAAGGGAGATCTCTCCTTGCTTCGCCCGCTTCTGGTGGTTGCTGGCAATCCCCAGTGTTCCGGGGCCGGTGGACACGTTACCTCGTTCGCTGCCTGTCTTCACGTGGCCTTCTTCCCTGTTGTTGCTGCGTCCCTGTCTTCCTTGTATGAGGACACCAGTCCTTGGGTGAGAACCCAGCCGAACCCAGAAGGACCTCATTTGAACCAATGCCACCTGCAAGGACCTCGCTTTCAAATAAAGTCACACCATGAAGCCCAGGGTGGATGTGGGTCCGGGGAGAGGCGCTCTCCTACCCGGTCCGTACTTTGTGAGCACACACACGTTTATCCCCTGGAGCTCAGGCCCCCCGAGTCCCAGTGCCCCTCAGCTTCGCTCATTCTGCATATTCTTTTTGTGATGAAAGCTCCTCAAAGTATCACTGGGTTTGGCGGTCAGAGTCACGCGGGAATAGTGAAACCACCGGAGAAATGGAGAAATTGTATTTGCAACCACAAACCGGTATTTTAAAAAATAAAGAGAAACGGGAGCCTGGGTGGCTCCGTCGGGTAACTGTCTGATGCTCGATTTCGGCTCGGGTCACAATCTCACAGTTCGTGGGTCCTAGCCTTGCATCATCCCTCGGGCTTTGCGCTCACAGTGTGGACCCTGCTTGGGATTCTCTCCTTCTCTGCTCCTCTCCCATTTGTGCTCTCTCTCCCTCAAAATAAATAAATAAACGAAACGTTCAAAGAAAATTAGACATAACGATTTGCTTCCGATCTAGTTGGGTGAAGAAATCACATTAGAAACCCAGTGACAAAGATATATTTTATATACACTGTTGTCGATAAAGGCGCGAGAAGTGAATAGGTAAGAGAGAATGGTTTTCCTTAGCAACACCACCAGAGAGATCATCCCTCTGCCCCGCTCGGCAGAAGACCGTGCCGCGCCTGTGTGCACGACCCGGGCACCTGTCCCTGTAGGTCTCTCCCTGGGAGCACGCACGCACGGAGGCCGATGTGCTTTTTTCCTGCTTTTCCAGAGCCATTACCCATGTGCCTCTGTTGCTCGTCGTCGTTGTATAGGAGATAAACCAGACGACGTGCCACTTCTCCTTGACTTGTGGGTGTGAAGTCTTTTCTGACGGCACGTACATGCACCTGCAGCCGTAACCGCAGACGCGCTGGGCTCTGCTGGTCTGTTCAGCCTTTCCGTGCTCACATTTCCGCCATTGTCTTGACTTCTCGCGTTTCTGTTGCCAAATCGAATTTGCCTCTTAGCAGCCCGCCGCTCTGATGGCCTTGACCTTGGTTTTCCCCCCAGCATGCGGTCTTCCAGCTTGTGACATGAGGTGGCTCCCGTGTCCCAGCAGGCTTATTTTTTCCCCCCTTTCTTTTCTTTTCTGGTTCAGAAGGACAGAACTATTCAGGTATTTCCTTGTGACATTAGGAACATATAGATTGCTTTTCAAGAGCGTTCTCTTTTCAAAGGAATGTGAGATTAAGGTGCACACATCTGCAGTCTGTAAAAGGCCTTGAGGGTACATCTTTTCAATAAAGAGATTGTCTTTTTATTGGCTTTGATTAAAAACAGCAGCATTCCCTGCTGCCAAATAACTCACCTGGGTTTTATCTCATCACTATAAATAAGCAGAACAGACACGCATCACGATGAGCTCCATTCAAAGCCTCAAGGCCAAAGAGTCTCAAAACAGGCTCCCTGCGGCCACAAGTCAGTTGCACTTTCAAGATCACAGGCAGCCAGTTTCTTAATATCTTTATTCTTAGCCATCTGGTCACGCTGCTTCCCGGGACCCAGGTCCTCCTCGTCCGTGTCCACGAGTTCAAAGCCACGTGTCCAGGCCGGGCTGTGGCGGGTCTGACTAACGTGCTGCGCCGTTGGCCGTCGACAGGCATCCCTGCTTATTCTCACGTAGTCAGGGCGGGGGGCACACAGCGCCTTGCCCGTGCCTCCGTGGTGGGCACGGCTGGGCACATTTAGTTCCGGAGGCCTGGGGCGGAGCACTCCAGAGTGCGGGAGGCTGGAAAAAACCAAGAAGTTAAGAAATAGCACACCAGCTCCAGAATGATGATGACGGTGGCCGTGATGGTGATGAGGACAAGCATAGTGGAGATGATAATGAAATGACGATGATGGTGATGCCTACTGTTTACAGAACGTACTCTGTTTCCGGTGCCTTACATCTAGTTTAATCTAATTTAAGCCTCCAGCCCTAGGATATAGTTACTGTTATGAGCCCAGTTAGTAGACTTGGAAACTCTCCTTAACGGATTCTCATTTCCCTTGTTTGGGATGATTCTTTTGGAAATGCTATCACATGGACTCTTGGACGAGCCCGCTCACGGATCTGTCTTCACGTGTGTGGTTGTTGAAGTCAGGATGCCATCCCTGCCCTGTGACCCATGGGGGGAGAGGCTGAGACCGAGCCAAAGCACTCGGACAAGGGTCGGAGGAGATGAAGGGAGCTTCATGGGCCAGTCTCCACCGGGAGCGTCCCATGCTTTACGCCGTCCGCGGTAGGGAGGCTCTCTCAGAGTTCCCGATGAAGGTGTGGGTTGGGGCACAACTATCATGGCTGATCGTGATTTCACTGTTTCCTGCACTGGAAAGACCAGAGCGAAAGAAGGATGAGCTCAGGGCAGTGATTCCCGAGCAGAGGGCAGCCACGATCAGCCTTACGTACTTATCCGCAAAGCCTCGGGACGTAGGACGTGCTGGGGCTTCTCGTGCTGTCTCTCTCAGGCCCGCTGAGTCTCAGAAATGGCTGATCTGGGACAGGCTCTCAGGGAGAATGTGACCCATCTGATTCATTAGCAGATCTTTGTTTTTCTGTGGTTCATCCACTCCCGACCCAAGTAGGATTTCTGACTATACAGTCATCTATATCTATGTCTATATGATATCTGTATGAATATCATAAGATTATCATATGAATGAGGCTGCAAAATCGCAATGTGTCACGCCACTTTTAAAAATGATACTTGGGGCGCCTGGGTGGCGCAGTCAGTTAAGCGTCCGACTTCAGCCAGGTCACGATCTCGCAGTCCGTGAGTTCGAGCCCCGCGTCGGGCTCTGGGCTGATGGCTCAGAGCCTGGAGCCTGTTTCCCATTCTGTGTCTCCCTCTCTCTCTGCCCCTCCCCCGTTCATGCTCTGTCTCTCTCTGTCCCAAAAATAAATAAACGTTGAAAAAAAAAATTTAAAAAAAAAAATAAATAAAAAATAAATAAATAAAAATGATACTGGGCCAAAACACACTCTGCTCTATGATCAGTGCATGGCAGTTCCTTGGTGAACGCTTTCCTTGATACCTGGAGATGTTTTTCTGTCTAGGATTGCCTTTTTTATTAAACTGGTTAAGTATTTTTTTTTAATTGTCCCATCCCCCACCCTCATTAGCTTCATAGTGGGGGAGGAGCAGAGACAGAGAGGGAGACACAGCATTCAAAGCAGGTTCCAGGCTCTGAGCTGTCAGCACGGAGCCCGATGCGGGGCTCGAACTCACAGACCACGAGATCATGACCTGAGCCGAAGTCGGACGCCCAACCGACTGAGCCCCCCACCCCGCCACGGGCCCCAGTTATGTACTGTTTTTACAGAAGTGATTACCCTAGAGAATGCAACAAGCATTGTGACTTGCGATGTCTGACACAAATTCCTGCTTTTACTTGTTTCCACCCCCAGCAGGAAGGGTGGTCCATCCTACCTGCATGTAGTCTTGTCCCACCTCCTGTGTTCCTGTTGTCACTTACGTTGATTGGACGCTATTAGCACTTGACATGGACACTTCTGTTCAGATTTACTCACATGTTTGATGTTTACCATCTTTTTGTTACCTGGAGTCATTTTTCTTCCACTGAGAGCACTCGAGCCTTTCTGCCCGTGGGGTTCCAGGCTGATAGATTCTGCCCTTTGGCCGTAATGTTTTCATTTTACTTTCATCCTTGAGATATATTTTCCTAGAACTTGGATGAACTTCAATTCTTCATTTTGTTGTTGTTGTCCTTTGAAGACATGACTTCATTTCCTCCTGGATTCCGTCACTTCGCGTGAACAGTCAGCTTTAACTCTCACGGACATCGCTCTGAAAGCCACTCATCTTTTCTCTCTGCCTGATTTCTCCCTTGTTTTTCTGTTTTCCTACATTGTGTGTAGGTGTGGCGTTGTCACAATTACCCTGTTTGAGTTTGTAGAGCCGATTGAATATGTGGCCTTAGGTCTCTCATCTGTTTTGGAAAAGCATCATTATTTCCTCTGCCTCTTTATTTTTCCCTTTTGGCTGGGTCTTCAGGCATAGGTCATGTAGACTTCCTCACCATGTCCCTGCATCTCCTATGTTCTTTCTGTCGTCTTCATTATACTGTCTGGGTGATTCCTTCTGCCCTACCTGTCCGTTTGCTAATTCCATATCCAGCTCTTCATAATTTTCTGTTAAATTCATGAACATGGTGTCACTGTAGTTCTTTTGTTTTTTGGGTGTTTTTTTTTTTTTTGGTTCTTGAAAATCCACCTGGGCTTTTAAAAATAATTCGTAGCTGTCTACAAAATTCTCTGCAAAAAGAGCGTCTTGTTCTATAAAATTTCTCAGCCTGTATTTTACTTCCATAAGCGCGTTGAGCATTGTGGCTTTACAGCCTGTGTCTGATAATGCCATTGTCTGCATCCCTCGTGGGTTGACTGTTTCTCTGGATTTTAAATAATGCTTTCTTTTCTCCTCATGCGTGGTAATTTTTGACAGGGTGCAGGCATCATATTTGAAAAGTTGTAGAGATAATTTGAGGTTCTTTATGATGCTCTCTTCCTATGCAGGGGGTTTCAGTCTACTTCTGTACCGTAACTAGGTGAGCAGATTCAAAGCTGGGGTTACCTTGACTCTCAGGGACAGGCGTGGGTCAACGCTTAACTATAGTCTTTTTCTTTAAAAAAATTTTTTTTAATGTTTATTTTTGAGAGAGAGACAGAGCATGAGCAGGGAAAGGGCAGAGAGACAGGGAGACATAGAATGTGAAGCGGGCTCCAGGCTCCGAGCTGTCAGCACAGAGCCCAACGCGGGGCTCGAGCTCATGAACCGTGAGATCACGTCCTGAGCCGAAGTCGGACCCCTAACCGACTGAACCACCCAGGTGTCTTGACTACAGTCTTTCTGTGAGGGTCAGTCTACTTCTGGTTGATCTTTATTCCTAGGTTTTAACTCTCGGATGTTCCAACTCGATGCCTAGGTGTATTTACAGAACCACCCTCCATACCAGGAAAGCCCTGAATTCCAGTTTCTGTCTCTATCCCTGGGAGTCAGCCAAAGCCTCTGCTCATTGCTACATGTTCTGCTGATCATTTCAGCAGGAGGAGAAGGTTCTAGGGCAAAAATCCCCCAATGCTAGACTCACCTGTTTAATTTTGGTCTCAAAGCTTGTTTCTGTAATTTTTGTTGTTGTTGTTGTGTTAGTTTTCTGACAACTTTAAATACATTTCAACAATATTTTCTCAGATTTTATGGGTGTTCTCATGGAGAAGGATTACTCTGGTATTAGTGGAGCTAGAACTCAACTGTATAGCCATATCTTAACCATTTGTTAGATAAATCGATTTCATGGAAAGTTTGCACGTAATACGTGGGAAAGTAATCGAACCGACCCACCAACCTTCTTCTTCACAGCTATCTATGACCATGCTAACTAATAAAGACTGATCTCATGCCAGCACTGGAATATTTTTGTTCTAGAATGTTCATGACTTTTGGATACTCTGCCAACTTGATTGTGTTTTCTGCTCTTAACTGGCCATGAAATCGGCGTGGAGACGGTCATCCCCGTAAACCCTGTGCTGGACCATCTGGTCACATCTCCCAGGTCCCCACCTGCCTAGAAACTCTGCAGGGTCTTGGCCATCACTGCCCCCCCCCTCCTCCTCCTTGAAGCTCAGATACTTTTACCGCTCAGGTATCCTCATTGACTTCATCTGTCTTTGTTCCACTGTGGACAGTAGACAGTGATTTGAAACCCTCTCCGTCTTGCTTTTACAGCCACCGTTTACAACTGTGCGCCCGGCACTGCCTCCCTAATGGGTCTCAGGCACACCTCCTCACAATTGCTCTGTGAGTTCCGTGCTTCTGTGGTCACTCAGCAGATAGGTCGGTGGTACGAGATCACGCAGGGAGTCTATAAAGGAGCCAAGGTGTGAACTGAGATTGGACAGCCTCTAAAACCCTGGGTCTTGCACTACACTACTTTATTAAAATATCTTGTGCAAACTGAATCACCTCGATTTCCAGAAAGGACAACTTAGGTGCATAGAGGTATTTATTGTTATGAATGACGAACGTCTAATGCCATCGACTTTGATTTTATTTAATAGGACTTTAGCCCAGAAAGCTCAAACATATTAGCACCTGCAGGTAGACAGGTAGCACATTCTATGGACATTCTTGACTACTTAACTTTTACCTGCCTATATCTGTACGTGTAACTGGTAATTTAATGAGTCAACTTGGCGATGCCACGATACCCAGCGTTGGGTCAAACAGCAGTCTAGATGTCCCTGTGAAGGTACTTGTTTAGAAGTAATTCACATTTAAATCAGAAGACTTTGATTAAAGCAGATTTTCTTACTTAATGTGGGTGGGCCTCATCCAATCAGGTGAAGGCCTTAGGGGGAAAGACTGGTGTTCACTGAGGATGAAGGAATTTTGTCTGCAGACAGCCTTCAGGCTTGAGCTGCAGAGTGCACCCTCCCCTGGGTCTCCAGACTGCCAGCATTCCCTCAACATTTCATGCTGGCTAGACTGCACAATCGCATGAGCCAGTTCCTTAAAATAAATCTCTGTCTACACATACACTATGGTTCTGTTTCTCTGCAACCTGACTAATACACTATATATGGAAAAGTATTTTGTTTGTAAATAGACCACCGAGTTAATCCCAGGCCTTTGTAGACATCCTCGTGTTTAGTAGAGATTACGTACAGGAGGAAAAGTTCGGTAAGGGGAACGTGGGTTCATTAGGAAACCGTTTCTAATGACCCACTATAGAATGAAAGACCAGTTTTTCAAAATACCAAAGCCCAAAATTGTTTTATCAATGGTTGCAAATACTCGATGGGCCACGTGCAACGTAGGAGACGGAGTGGGCTTAGCTCACGGGCCACGACGCCAGCCTCTTGTCTGTCACCTGGTCTGGTGTGCATTCACTACGTTACCGGCCACAGATGCACTGTGGACACGTGAGAGCTGGGTAGACTCCCGCTCGTGGGCGGTGGCATGATTTAGTGTCCAGCCAACAGTGCCTACAGCTGACGACGTGAGGCTTTTACTCGTGTAAGCCTTCCATTGAACAAAAGTTTTTTATTCCCTTTAATGGAAGCACCTTGCTGCTCTGCGTTGGATTTCTAGAACACGGAGCAACCTCAGTAGGGCTCCAAGTGTCTTTGTCTTCAAGGTGGTCTGTCTTTCAGACGCTCAGCATGAATCCTGCAGGCCGACTTCTCGCTCAGTGCTGTGCGAGGACGGGGGCCAAGTGCTTTCTCACGTGGCGGTCCCGGCAGCTGTCATCGCAGAGCAGGGGCGTTGAGTTACAGAAAGTGCAGCAAAACTAGACGGGCCGCGCCAGGGCCGAGACCGATGGGGCCGGAAGGGAAGCTGGGATGACCAGGCGGACGGAGAAAGCCCCGGGTGCCTGTCACAGCCTCTGGCAGAGTGTAGTTCAAGGTGGGGCGGAGGAGGGGCCGCACCAGGCACCCCCGTGAGGTGGCTTTTGAGCAACCGTGATATGAAGTATTTGCCTCCGTTAGGCTGTGGTTGCTCTCTGGCGTCAGTGAAGGAAGAGAGTCGAAGAAAGGTGTCGCTTTACACTTCGAGTGAGAGAAAACCAGCAAGCAGTTGCCTCCACGTTTCGCCCAGTTATGATCCACTGACCCGTGTGTCGCGGTGGGTTTTTCCAGCAAGACTAGATGGGTCACTCCGCGCACTGGGCTCGTGGGCTTGCCTCGTTCTCGGTGACAACGGGAGGCTCAGAATGAAAGTGCGGGCTCCGCGGTGCAGGCCAGAGCCATCCCCTTTAGAGGCAGATCAGCATTCGTGAGAGACAAGCCCACGTCTGGCGGTGGGGAGGTGCCTCTCCGGCCGTCTTCACGGGCCGATTTTGTCTCACTTCGCTGTCTACGGCTGGAATGCTCTGATGTGAGGTGCGGACTTGTTTTCCCCAGCAGGGATGACAGTGATAAATCTTTCCTATTCACAAGCCACTCCTTTGAGAGGCCTTGAGAGCATGGGGTGGGGCGGGGGGGACATCTGTCTTTCACGTGCCGCCGTGAAGGAGGGACCTGCCTGTTGTCAGGAGGTCTTCAAATTTCTGCTGCATGACACCGGGAGAAACAAAACAGTAGCTCATGTTGGGCACTTTGGTGATGGCTTTGGTGGCCGTCGCGGACAGGGCCGGACCCCAGGCTCGGATCAGTCAGGGTCCCGGCAGAAGAGGAAATCAGAGTCGGATGGTTCGGGAGACCTGGAGGAGAGGGCTGGTCTCAGAAGCGGGGCTTCTTTCAAGGAAACAATGGGGAAGACAACCGTTACTCGCCAGACCCGATGGGCCAACGCGGTCAAGTGACCCCTCGCTGACCACACTCTGGTCAGGGCTCTCTGAGCCCTCTTGCCAACTGGACCCTGACTTTCAGACTTCCCTGTCTCTCTCTGCTTCATGAACTTTTAGCAAAAGTCCTGCTAAGTTGGTTTAGCCAGAACCGCCCTCCCTGCATATCTAGTCACCCCCAATGTCTCTCAGGTCTCTGACCCCCCCACTGGCCCGGTGACGCCCACCCCCTGGCCCACCTCCAACAAGAGTCCTGTCAGGCCGGGTGAGCTGGAACCCCTCCCGGGCTGTAACTTCCCATGTTTCCTTCTCACATCCAGAGTCGAGCCCAACCTCCCTCCTCTTCTACAAAACCCTACTGTGGTGATTCCTGGAGCGATTGTGAGAGTCCCCTCAAGAAAGTCTGCCTTACCGTCTTGCCAAGTGTCAGGAATACTTTTTCCCTTTTTAAAAATATTTATTTATTTGGGGGGGGGTTTGCAGAGAGAGAGAGAGAGAGAGAGAGAGAGAGAGAAAATCCCAAGTAAGCTGCACACTGTCAGCACGGAGCCTGATGTGGGGCTCGATCCCCCAAACTGTGAGATCCTGACCAACCCCCCAATTCATGTGTTGAAGTCCTAGCCTGTAGTACCTCAGAACGTGACCTTACTGAGAAATAGAGTCCTTGCAGACGTAGTGAGTGAGGACGAGGTCGTACCGGAGGAGGTGAGCTCCTAACCCCGCGTGACTGGCGCCCTTATGACAACGAGAGGCTTTGAACACAGGCAAACACTCAGGGAGGGTGAAGCCAGAGACTGGGGTGATGTGTTCGAAGCCAAGAAAGGCCAAAGATTGCCCACAAGCCAGAAGTGAGGGGAGAGGCATGACTCTCCCTGAGGCCTCAGAAGGAGCCTTGGACTTCGGGCTTCCAGAGCCGAGAGAAAATGGATTGTTTATGCCACCAAGTCCACGGTGCTTTTCATGACAGCCCAGCTGACTCGTACAGGGGGCGGTGGTGTCTTATAGCCCCATCTTTGTATGAGCTTATATGTGTTTACAAGTTTGTGCGCACACATGGGCACCATATACACACGCTCACATTCAGTGCATCTTCCAGATGTATAAAGAAGTCCCTAAATGCTCCCACCTACACCCTGAAGTCCCTGTTGGCCTCCCTCTCCCCTCCCTCAGGGGGTGACGAGAAACCTGGGATCCACATCAACCCCAGTCGACACACCAACTCCCCCTCGTCTTCCGGTCACCGACCTACAGGTGTCCTCCGTCACGGTGCGGAGGGGCGGGTGGTGGCCCGTGGGAGTTGACCGCAGCCCTCAGCAAGGGCCTGGGCACTGACTTGGAGGGACTCTAGTACACAACTGTATATTTGATCCCAGTCTTAAAATAGGCCAAGTTCCAAAGGAGGAAGTTAAGGAGACACGGGTTTCAGGTCAGTGCAGGCAGGAGGGGCCATGCAGTGTGACCGCCCCCCTCCCCCCCGCTGCGCTCTCGTAGCCTATGGGACCACAATTTGTTTTTTAATTTCAAGTTTTTATTTAGATTCTAGTGAGTTAACGTATCGTGTAACACCGGCTTCAGGAGTAGAATTCAACGATTCGTCTCTTGCGTGTAACACCCAGTGCTCGTCACAACAGGTGCCCTCCTCCATACCCATCTCCCATCTAGCCCATCTCCCACCCACCTCCCTCAGTTTGTTCTCCATGGTTAAGAGTCTCTTATGGTTTGCTTCCCTCTCTTTTTTCCTCCTCCTCTATGTTTATCTGTTTTGGTTCTTATGTCCCACATAGGGGTGAAATCATACGGTATTTGTCTTTCTCTGACTGACGTACTTCGCTTAACTTAACACTCTAGCTCCATCCACATCCTTGCAAATGGCAAGATTTTATTCTTTTTGATGGCTAAGTGATATTCCGTTGTATAGATATACCACATCTTCTTTGGTCGAAGGACACTGGGCTCTCTCTGTAGTTTGGCTGTTGTTGACGAGGCTGTAATAAACATCAGGTACACGTGCCCCTTTGAATCTATGTTTTTGTATGCTTTGGATAAATATCTAGTAGTACAATTGCTGGGTCATAGGGTAATTCTATTTTTAACTTTCCGAGGACCCTCCATGCTGTCTTCCAGAGCGGCTGCACCAGTTTGCATTCCCACCAACAGTGCGAGAGGGTCCCCCCTTCTCCACATCCTCGCCAACATCTGTTGTTTCCTGTGTTGCTAATTTCAGCCCCTCTGACCGGTGTGAGGGATCGCGTTGTGGCTTTGGCCATCAGCTACCATGCATGTAACTAAGCAAGGTGTTTGCCTTTGTTTATGTGATGGGGTAATAACTCGAAACAACCTCCATTTCCCCTCTGTGTGCATTTTTACACAAGCATAGGGAGTGCACACCGGAGGAGCCTAGGAGGGTTTATGATTTTTGAAACTTTATATGTTAGTTTGTTTTTCTTTTCAGTTTTATTAAAGCCTTCTGGTGTTGTTTGAGCGTTTAAAACAAAACCCATTTTAGGGGCGCCTGGGTGGCGCAGTCGGTTGAGCGTCCGACTTCAGCCAGGTCACGATCTCGCGGTCCGTGAGTTCGAGCCCCGCGTCGGGCTCTGGGCTGACGGCTCGGAGCCTGGAGCCTGTTTCCGATTCTGTGTCTCCCTCTCTCTCTGCCCCTCCCCCGTTCATGCTCTGTCTCTCTCTGTCCCAGAAATAAATAAAAACGTTGAAAAGAAAGAAAAAAAAAATTAAAAAAAAAAATAAATAAAACAAAACCCCTTTTAGCATTTGAGACAATCTTAAGATGGAAATTATTTTTTCTTAAGGGTTGGATAGCTTCCATTGGCTATGGTGATTTTTAAACCCTGCTTCAAATCAAAGAAAATAACCCAGGCTGCTGTCAAAAACAGGACAACAGTCTCAAAACGGAGTTGCTTATGCTAAGCCCCATGTCACCAGGCTGAGAACTGACTGACTTGAAGTTTGGGCTCTCCCAGAAATGGAAGCAGGAATAAGTCAATCAGAAGTCGCTTAGTTTTCACTAGCTCGGTCATCTGCCTGATACACCTGTAGGGTCCAAGACCTGCCCCAAACTGCGCCACTCTGACATATTGATTAATTATTTTGGAATTAAGAGATACTTAAGAACAGCCAGTGTGCAAAGAACACTGTGCCCCCCACTCTGCCCCCAGAAAGCAGGAAGCAAATGTCCCGTGTGAAAGGCACCCTCCCTGTACCAGGAGGTAAAGAGACACCCTGATCACCAGAGCTATGGAACTTACAGCCCGAAAGCTATATAAACAGCCTTTGTTACTTTCTACTAGTTTACCACCCCAGCCCAAATTCTGTTTAGAATTCCTTACTAATTAAAGCTCCGAAAGTTAAGTTATTTTCATCTTATCAATTCCTCCCAGATTTATTGTCTGTCTAAAAAGCATAAAAACTGGGTGCCTTGGTCACTTCTTTGGGTCCCAGTTTTGTCACCCGGGTCTCCGAGCACATGTTATAAAACTTTGGCTTTTTTCCTCCTGTTAATCTGTCTCATGCAAGTCAAATTATTAGACCAGACGGAAGGATTTTGTAGGGTAGAAAGGATTTTTTTTTTCCTTTCCTACAACTCCTTCGATTCCCTAAAGGAAGGTGACCTTGCAATAGCCAACCTGCTTTTCTTTTTTGCCGGTAGAACTTCCTTGTTTCCAGTCACCTCTGCCTTTAAAAATCTTTAATTCTGTACAGCACCCCAGATCTCCTTTCTACCTTCCAGCTTGGAAGCTGCCAATCCGAATGAGCTGTTTTGCTCAAATAAGCTCTTTAATTTTTTTAATAGGCCTCAGTTAATCTTCTAACACTGGCGAATGCCCAAAACACGTTCACGTGCTGTTGCAGCATAGCAATGAGCAATGAGCAGGAGAAACGATGTCCAATGTCTGAGTGGACACACTTGCTCTCCTTTGTAAACAATGTCTCGGTTGGAATGGCTTCTGCTTTTCTGCAATGACCTTGACCCTGTGAATTTGATTGTGGGATTGGCAAGTTGCTGGAAGATTCTGGAACCCTGAAGTCTGCCTTTCCTAGCAGCATCAAAAAAGAAGGCAGGGTTGGAGCGTGTAGGTGACGGTCAGATCTAACCACAGGATGACAGGGGACTGAGCCCAAGGTGGGGTCTGCAGGCAGGTGGAAGCAATGAAGCTGACCTTCAGGGCCCTACCTCCTCCTATTTGGAGCCCACCCCATCTTCTTTTGTTGAAAACCACCTCCTTTTCAGAACGGCCATGCCTTTCCTTCTTGTCTTCTGCCTTTGCAAGCTTGCAGGGTCTCCAGCTTGACCCAGGCTTTGGTAGGAAGCGCAGTGTGGTTTAGGTAACTCAGAGGCTGGTCACCATCCCGTATGCTATTCACTTTGTTGAGGGTCGTGCAGACTTAACAGATGACAGCTCATGGCACTCTGTCTCCTCCCCAGGACTACCTGCAGAATAGGTTTTGACTCCAGAGTTGGGGATCCGTTGATGCCACTGGCAGAAATAGGGTTGGGGAGGGAGGTCTCAGGGTCCCAGTGGATAGGCAGCCCCCTGTGCCGGGGGTTGGCATTGACCATGATTACACTCAGCTCTCCGAGTCTTGGTGAAATTAAGCTGCATAAAGCTATTAAAGATGGAACTGACAGAACAATATGCCAGGACAGTGATCAGGGACTGACTTACGTTCAGTGACATGTATTCATTTATTCTGTCCCAGAACTGGGGGACCGGGTGCCAAGAGTGGATGATACAATTTACCATCCACGAACACCTGGCGTTGTGATAATTCTTGCTATTTGTTTGGCTTTATTTTTCATAAGTCAATAGATTCTGAATGGTTTTTCATACTTAACTTCCCTCCCATTCAAGAGAGCTCATTTTATCAGATTTTCCCAAGTGAAGGGTCCCAAAACATGTTCCCCCCCTCCCTTTGGAAATCAAGATAAATTCACATAATGTCAAATTAACGATTTAACCACTTGAAAGCCTACATGTTAGTGGTTTTTAGTACATTGTCAGTGTTGTGAAACCGTCACCTCTACCTAGTTGGGGAGCATTTTCCACTCCCCTCTCCAGTCCCTGCTTACCCAGAAGCCGAACAGAAGTCACTTAATTAGCACTGGGTAGGTAATCCGCCTGATACACCTGTAGGGCCCCAAGATTTGCCCCAAACTCTCCAGTCCCTGCTTACCCAGAAGCTGGCAATCACTAACCCACTTCTGTCTCGCCTGACTTGCTTACTGACGTTTCATGTAAGTGGAATCATACCACACGTGGCCTCTGCATCTGGCTTCTTCCATTTAGTGCAATATTTTCAAGCTTCATCCACGCTGCAGACTATTTCAGGCCTTCATTCCTGCTTTTGTTAATCCATCCATCAGGTGATGAATATTTGGGTTGTTTCCACGTGTTAGCTATTGTTACATGCCTTTTTAAAATATTTATTTTTGAGAGACAGAGCATGAACGGGGGAGGGTGAGAGAGAGAGGGAGACACAGAATCCGAAGCGGGCTCCAGGCTCCGAGCCGTCAGCACAGAGCCCGACGTGGGGCTCCAACTCACAAACTGTGAGATCATGACCTGAGCCGAAGTCAGAGGCTTAACCGACTGGGCTCCCCAGGTGCCCCTACATGTTCAGTTTGTAAAGGACGTTTTCTCTGTTGTTTTCACCACGATGAAAAAAAGTTACACAACCCTTTCTTCCTCTAGACACATACAGTCTCCAAGTTCCCAGCAGCCTCTTGCCCAGGGTTAAAGAGGGGCTTTCATTTTCTTAGTATCCCATCAGGACAGGATGAGTCATCAGAAGGTAGCCGACTTCTAGAAAGCAGTGCAGCAAATGAGGCAGGTAAGAATATAGCCTCTGAGATTCTTGCAGAAAAAGAGTTGATGTGTGGACTGTGCCGAAGTTAACTCTTTGTGGCGCATCCCTACCCCAGGCAGTCTCACATTCTGGAGCCATCCCCACCCAGATCCGTGTGTAATTAAGGCCAACCTTCTCTGCCAGCAACATTGAACAAGAAGACAGCACTTCAGCAGCAGATAAGGCGGCGACAATGAGCCACCTACTCACGTCCCTATTTGGGTTTACGAATATTGGAACCCGTACTTGTGAGAAAGATAGCGGATCCGGGATCTGAGTGTGAACTAATTCTGATGTCAGAGGCGGCAGGCGAGGTGTGACTTCTCCTGTCATGCAGTTAGCCGTGGTTTCTCCACCTCTGCTGTATGGACATTTGGGCCGGGAACCCTGTCCTAGGGGCCATCCTACACACTGTGGGCTGTTGAGGTACATCCCTTGGCCTCCGTCCACCAGGGTGAACAGCACCCTTCACCTCTGCCCAGTCATGACCTTCAAAAGTATCTCTGGACGCTGCAAATGTCTCCTGGGTGGTACGTGTGGTGGTTTCGGCAGGGGCGGGGGGAGGGGGGTTATCTCTGCTTGAGAACCACAGGGCGAGATAAAATAAACAGACTTCTCACTCCCCAAACCTCTCGCCTGGGTCTTGGTGGGAAGGGGGGGGGGAAGTGAGAAATTACAGGGGGAAGAGTTCCTCTGGAGAGAGGAAGCCACATCAGGTAAGATGCGTGCTTGTTTGGATTCCGAGGGTTTTCTTGTCTGGGGACACTTTTTAACACGGTGGCTGATTACAGGCTCAGGGATCATTACTCCCAGATTGCCTGTCTGTCTCTGCTCATTAGAGGAGCCTTCCTTTGAAATCTGTTTCTGGTTTCTGCCCTCTTTGAAGAGAATGGTAAATGACGTCGCAGGGATTAATGGCTACTAAAAGCCACTCTGTTCTGATTTTTCTCCAAGGAAAACAAATCACCGTGTTTTGTGAATGCACAGCGCTGAAATAAAAACACAAGCCGTGGCAGGCGGTCCCTCATCAGAGAGTTGCAGTGGAAACCTTTAGGTGAACTTTTATATCCTTTTCCCAAGCCACCTTTGGAAGGGAGGTGACAAATAGGCAGAGAAGGCACCCGGGGAGCCTCCTTGAATCCCAAGTGTCGTAAGGTTGTGATCAGAGTCCGGATGTGTGCGTCGCCTCTGCCTCGGTTTCCCCGCCCCACCCCTGGCGTTTCCCGCTTTGAACCTGGCGAGAACCCTGGCACAGTCCTCCGTGGAGCTCCGTCCTTCCTCTGCTCCATCTGGAAGTTTCTCTTCACCTGCTGTTTGCTGCTCTCCTTTCGACTCTTGGCGTCTGTGCTTCCAGCCAGCTCCTTCTGAACTGTGACCCTCCCCGGCCTCTGAGTTCCCTGCCGCCCACAGAGGCCGTGGGGATGGGGTGACTGTGTCCCCAAGCCCTGTTCCTGGCCCGCGCTCCCCTTCCCTTCCTCCCCTCAGAGCTATTCTTCCCCCCCCCCCTTTGTTTCCTCCCAAGTCGTTCTGCTAACTCCCTTCTGCTCTGCTTTGAATCAGGGCTCTTAAACGTGTTCTTCCTTGTGCATTTATTTGTCTATCTGGCATCAGCTGAGACGCTAACAGGAGCCGGGAGACCTGGGTTAGCAAACATCTGCTGCGAAGGAGCCCCGTGACCTCGCTCAGACCATGGGGGTCTCCCCCCTCCAGCGCCTCATCTGGAAACAAGGGCTGATGCTTCCCGCCCCGGGGGTACAGTTAGCAGATGACCGGATGACGGTGTTTGAAGTGCTTTGTGAAGGGAACCTGTAAACGGAAAGTCGCGTCTGCATTCGCTTGTTTCCCCCCAGTTCGTCACTCCTTCTCTCCTGCTGTCCCGCGCGTTCTTGACTTTCCCCACCTGCTTTTCTGTCCCTCCTCATTGCCAATTCTTCATTTGCTGTGTGTCATAGTCTTTAAAGAGCCTGGAAATAAAGGCAAAGTCCAGAAGCTCTGTCTTCCCAGCAGCTGTCCCCGGGACTCAGCTACGGAAGCAGCTTCTCGGCGTGGCGAGTGGTTCAGTGCTCCTACCCGGGGACTGGACCCGGGCAGGAAGCTTTGCAGGGCAGCCCCGGGCTGCAGGGTGCATCTCACAATCAGACATGCAGGGGAGGGGGACCTGATTCTCTCCCCTGTCGTGCACGGCGGCAGCCCCAGCCCGCTTCCATTTCTCCCCATGTGCGGCCCAGCAGTCCCTGCTCTGAGTTCGTTGGCGAAGGACGTTTCCATCTCACTGAACCTTCGCAGCCCATGTGGCTTTGATGAGGTGTCGGCCGCAGAGCAGGAATTTTTCAGAACTGTGTCTTCTCAGGGAATCAGAGAGGAGGGTCAATGTCTGGCGTCAAGGGAGGCATGTTTTCGTCTCTGTTGTGTCATCCCTGCCCGGCGGGCTTGAGAGGACTTTGTTCAGCAGCGTCATTCAGGTGAGACTAGCAACTATTTATGCTGGGTAGTTTCAACCATCTCTCCATTCTGAAGGCGATCACCGAGAGCTGATACTGCGCGGTTGGGATGCAGGGACCCATCATTTCAGTTGTGCCCCAGTGGAGGCATCAGCCGGGAGCCACTCGTGATCAGGCTCCGTCCTCACTGGGCCATCGCACCAGGAATGGGGCTTTCAGGCTTTTCCAAGGGAGCTGACTTTTTCAATCTCTGGGCTAAAGGAATACGGAGGGTGTGCTACATTTTCCAACGTGTGATTCATGTCAACACTGGAAGGAAGAAGAGATGCTATGGAACGCAGTTGGAAAAAGAAGAAAAGAGGGGACAATTGTCCTTGGGGTCTGGTAGCGGGGAAGAGAGCGTGGGGCACAGGGACTGAGCTGGTGGCTTCGGTCTGGGGACCGGACCAGCTGGCAGAGCTTCTCAGGAAGGGAATTCAGCAACAGCTATGTAAACTCTCAGAGTTTTGCAAAATCTTGGGCAAGAAGCTATTCTGAGGAATGATTGTGGTTCATCTCATTTATGAAACTACAAGCGTGTTTATTATGTTGCTCTTGATAATGAAGAAATATGGACCACTTAACCAAAAAAGGTTGACTTGTTATGATGTTATAGGAGGATATTTATAGTGCTGTCATTGCAGAACGTATTCGGTCTATTAAGTAAAGTCAAAAAGTTTATAAACCCGTATATGCAGCTACAATAATAAAAATGGCATAAAGATAGAGATAATAGCTAATGGACTAAAACTGAGAGTGCAGAATAAACCCATACATCCATGGTGAATTGATTTTCAACAAAGGTGCCAAGACTGCTCACTAGTCACCTCCCCACGGGGAGAGGATCATCTCTGGGACGGGTGGTGCTGGGTGACTAGATCTCCACACGCAAAACACAGGGAAGTCAGACCCCTACCCACAGCACACGCAGGTATTAACACAAAAGGGATCAGTGATCTAAATATAGGAGCTGAAATCCATCAGGGTAAATCCTCATGACCTTGGCCATGGATTCTTAGGTATGACACCAAAAGCACGAACAACAACAAAAAACAAAAATTGGACGTCGTCAAAATATTGTCATCAAAGGACATTATGAAGAAGTGAAAAGGCAACATACAGGAATGGAAAAAATTGGTTGTAAATTATACACTGATCATTGATATATACATTAAAATATGTAAAGAGCACTTAGAATTCAACAACAGAAAAAGCCAATTAAGAAAGTGGGGCAAAGGATGTGCATACGTATTTTCCCAAGAAGATGTACAAATGGCCAACAAGCTGATGAAGAAAAATGCACCATTAGTTATCAGTCAAATGAACACGACAAGCATGAGATACCACATCACGCCCTCCAGTATGGCTATAATAGTAGTAAAAAAAAAAAAAAAGGGAAAATACGACGTGTTGATGAGGGTATGGAGAAATTGGAGCCCTTGTACATTGCCTGTGGGGGGAAAACGGTTAGGCCTCTGTGGAAAACAGTTTGGTGGTTCCTCACAAAATTAAACATAGAATTACCCTGTGACCTTACAGTTCCACGCCTTGGTGTAGCCTCAACAAAATTGAAAACAAGCACTCAACAAGGACATGCTTATAGCCATCAGCACAAGTGCAACAGCCAAAAGGCAGAAAGAGCCCAAATGTCCACAAGGGATGAATGAATCAAGGGTAGTCGATCCACACAGTAGTATCTTATTCCGCCGTAAAATGGAACGATGTCCTGATCCGTGCTATCAAGTGGATGCGTGTTCTCGAGGATAGTGTTGGCCGAAAGGAGACGGACATCAAAGGTCACATACTGCATGATTCCGTTTATACGAGAAGTCCAGAACATACAGATCCGCGGAGACTGAAGGCACCCTGGCAGTTGCCGGAGGGGGAGGGGAGAATGGTAAGACGCTGCCCAAGGATGAGTGGATTTCGCTTTGGAGGATGACGATGTTTTGGAATGAGACAGAGATCTGATTGCGAGACATGATGAATGCGCTAAATGCCGCCAAAATACTCGCGTTAAAATGGTTGATTGTTACGTGAATTTCACCTCCATAAAATTATTTTTAAAAAAGCAGTCTATGCAGTATCGTATTTTTGTAAAAAGTGCGCGCGCGCGCGCACACACACACACACACACACACGCACAATGGTTACTGCAAGGAGGCGGGGTTACAAGCTGAGAAGCCGGAAGTCACAGCCCAAGGCCGGGACCTGGTCTAGAGGGGTCCGGAGGGGCCTGCTCACTTCTCGGCTTTGTGACCAGGCGTGTTACTCACCTCTGCCTCATAGTTTTCTCTTTGAAATGAGATGACGCATGTAAACCCCCCCCCCCCGTGGGGAAGAAGTGTCATCAGGGAGGGGCGCGCTCAGGGGTGAAATTTCATGGGCGCGGACCCCACGAGCCCTCCCTCCGCCTCAGATGCTGGCCTGACCTCACTGCAGCTTACTGTACCGACCGGGGCCTCTCTGCGAGCATCCTTCCCGGGCAAAAAGAAACCAGGTTTGAGAAAAGCGAGCGGTGACAACATTTAGGACTCAAAAGTGGGGGATTGTGTTCAGCGGTGGATGACGCATTTTGAAGCCATTTTAAAAGGGTCACTGGAATCCGTAGAGTTGAACCCAGTGTCAGTAAACAGCTGGAGACTGATGGCGAGGGAGGTGACAGGCCATTTATCACTGCTCTCCAGCCTCCCTGCAGGGGACAGAGATGGGAGGGAAGGCCCTGGGGACAGTCAGGATGTGAAATTCCCCAGCCCTCCCCTGGGGAGGCTGCCAAGACCTATCTGGTTTCGCTCCCTCCCTCCCCGGCTCAGAATGTCTCCAGCGGCCGGCTCTCCCTTTCCCATCATCCGTTTGTTTGTGGGTCTGTGTTCAGTGGAACCCAGACTGGTCTGCGTGCCCACCGCTCCGCAGAGACACCGTGGGAGGCGTGCGGCCGGCTGAGGGCGGTGGGGATGGGAGGCGCTGCAGAGAGCCACATGGTGTCAGCTCACCCACCGGACGGGGTCACCTCTCGTGCACCTGCGGAATGGAGACCTCCCTGGAGAGCGGGGCAGAGGTGCTGGTGAACCCGGCCCCTTCACACCTGGTTCCCTGACACGCTGTGTCTTCCGAGGGGAGTCACTAAATCCAGCCCGCTCTCCAGAAGCCACCGGGCTGGGCACATCCCGCTCCTGGAGGGGCAGTCCTTAGAAGATGGGGTGTTGGAATAGCCTTAGCTTGGTTGGTTTCCTCTGTGGTATACAGATCCATCTTCTAATTCTAATTAGCCCTGGCAGGGGGGCGAGGCATGGATCGTTTCTACTCAGATTAAAGAAAAATCACCAAACTAAGGCCATACTGTTTTTGGTTGTTTTTTTTGTTTGTTTGTTTGTTTTTACTTTCCTGATTTGATAAAATGAACCGCTCCCTTGAGTCCTTGACCCAGGCCCCACTTTTCTGCACAGACCTACAACTAGAACCTCTCAATCCCAGTCTCCAAAGACTTCGCCCCTGGTGCGACGTAGTTCGTTCCCTGAGCATATCCCGGATGCCCCTTTTTCATCATAAAGCACACAAGCCTGACACTTGGCTTTTGATCTTTTCCCCAAATAACCACCCCCCCCGAACTTCCGTGTTTTTGTGTGGTGACCGAGCCATGTTTATTTTCCTTCTTTTCCCAAACTCCCAGATTAAGGCATCACCAAGTCTTACAGAAATATAGGTACGCATATTTTTAATTTCTAATACCCTCCCTGTGAAGTAAGGGGTAGAAATGGTCTTCGGGGTTAGGCAGACGCAAGGGCAGATCCTGGTGTCTTATCTGGGCTTTTCTGTGGCAACTTACTGGACCCGGTCTCTGCCGGGTCTCTAAGGTGGGCGTCACGCGCTTTCGGAGGCCTGAGGACACAGTGGGCGCCACCCGCAAAGGCCCGCTGGGCCGTCGAGCGGTGGCCTTGGCCCGCGCTGGGCCCTCCGATGGCCACAGCCTTCCCTTCCTAGTTCTGTGCCTTGGGCTCCTTGCTCCGGCTCCTTATCGGCCGCGCCCTGTAAGGATGATCACAGTGGCAGCGTCTTACGTAGGAAGGGCCGCCTCCCTCACGCCGTGCCCTCGCCCGCAGCCTCACAGCGTCCCACACCTGCAGCAGGCTGTGCAAAGCCGTTGTGACTGGTCTCCACCTTTACTCCCAGCCGTATCCCCTCGTATCCGCGGCATTCTGGATCCCATGCTGTGTCTGCGATCACTTCTTGCCTGTTTCTTCCTCTCAGCCCTTGTAGCCTGGAGCTGCCTCTCACTGCCACCCCCGTGACCAAACCCTACACCCCAAGCCCGTTTCAACTCTGTCCTCCGCCAGAGGCCTCATGGCCCCTCCAGCCGACTGAAGCTGCTGCTGCTCCTGCGGGCACACCACGTCTCCTCTCCGTGAGCTTCCAGGGCCCCTGCGGCAATCTGCCTGCCCCCCGGTCCCCAGTTGAGCCCTGGAGAGCGGTCAGGCAGCACACAGGAAAAATGAATGAACGATGCAAATACGAAAGGGGAGGAGGCAGCACGGGCGGCTGCTTCTGTCAGCACTCCGCTCCGCAGGAGACTCAAACCATCCTTCAAAAGCCAAAGAGCACCTTTTCTCTTTACTAACCCTCAAAAAAGCTGGGTTCTAAGAGAAAAAGATCACACCTCCTCAGCCATATAAAACACAGCGGGGTCACCCTGGGGCTTTTTTGTTTTCTTCTTCAACAAGAATTTATGTTCGGGGCTGTGCTTTTTACGATCTGGGGCTCTTGTTTCTTTCCAGACTTCACCGAACCGTTGTGAGAGGGCCTCCTCGCTGGAAGAAGCCAGGGCAGGCCAGCACGGGGGCACCGGGCACCTGGCCAGCTGCCAAGGCAGACACTCCCCCCCCCCTCCCCGCCCACCATCTCCCCACTGAGGTTCAAAGTCAGTGCAGATTATAATCCAGGGCAGTTAGAGTTACAGCTGCTGAATAAAACACATTCTCTCCCTGGGTCTTTCTGAGCGTCTGGGGAAGGCCAGTTTGAATTCGGATTCTCAGACCTCCCAGGATGGGGAGAGGGGGCTCCAGGCTCACAGCCCCCCTTCCTAGCCCACCTCAGCCTCCCCCATGGCCCTGGGGGCCTGTGCTCCTGCACCAGCGCCCCCCCCCCCCCCCCGCATCCTCTGGCCGGGGCTTCCCGCTGGGTGGTGAGCTCTAGCTGGGTTCACTGAGCCAGGGAAACGGCCCTCCCCACGCCAGGACACAAAGTGACAGCAGCAAACCGGGACGCTCTTGTAATGGATTCGTTCTGAGCCTCGGCGTTTCTAGCCGGAATGTGCTTTGGGCTCAGTGTAGCTCAGCAGAAAAAAAATGACTTGCCCGGCTGGAACTGTGAACGGTGATTCATTTTGGTGGAAGCGCTTATAATTAAAAACAGTCACAACAAAAACTGAGGCGTTAGAACATATGAGTCCTGGACGGTCATCGAGCCCAGGAGGCCCCGGCGTAATGACAGCAGATGTGAGAGCAAATTAAATTTACGGCTCACTTGTGCCCCCTTTCCAGGGGCGAGCTCTCAAAATTGGTCGGTTTATGCAAGTGATTATAAAGTGTGGAATGCCTTTCTGGAAAATGATTATGCATATTTAAGAGTCATTAGAATGTCGAAAAAAAAATACCTAGGTGTGAATACCAGGAAGGAGTGACGCTTGCTTCAGGTGAGTCGGCTGCAAACAGACCTCCCCTAACGTCGCAGGCGCAGGGATGCGACGGCGGGGAGCTTCTGCGCAGATGGCGCAGTGTCAAGGTTAGCTCAATGTGGGAACGTCAGAGCAGCCTCGCGGTGACATTGGCTCGGATGAGTGATAGCTCATTTCCACGCTTCTCAGCCCACACGGCTCTTGCAACGGAGGTTGGGGAGACATCCTGGGTCGTGCATCTCCACTGGGGTCGAGGAAGCAGAGAGGGGGGACTCCGGTGCCCAGGGGTGGGGTACAAAAGCTTTGCATCCTTTCTCCAAGCTTGGTGCATAACCACTCGATGGCCTGACGGGGCGGGGGGTGGGGGTGGGGTCCATGCCAGCGCCTGGTGGCACGGGCACCATCCCTCAGCGTCTGCGGGCAAGCACTTTGAATGTGTCTGCGCACGAAAAGAAGAACCACTTTTGGAAATAGTTCCATTGGCCAAGCACCAAGTGGGGTGGTGCCTGGGATGATCCCCCTGTGGTGAGTCCCAGGGTGGAGATACTTCCTGAGACGATGTCCAGGCGGGGAGATTTAGGGACCTGGGTGGGGAAGGTCGGGAGCAGAAACATGTCCTCCTTCTGGCTCTGAGCCCCGGCTGGGCCGGAGCAAGGGAGCCCCCTCGGCACAAAGGCCTAAACAGGGCCACCTGGGGGCATCTCCCTGAGGCGGGGCCCTGCCAGGGCCTCCCCTTTCCTCCCACGCACTCACTGTGTCCTGTCTCTTGTCCTCACTGTCTTTCTGTGTCCTGTGTCCTGTCCTCACTGGCTTTCTCCAAGTGGGATTGATGGAGGCCACAGTCCCAAGGGGCTCCTGTCGCTGAAAAACTGGCCCTGGAGGAGAGAGAGGAGCCCTCTGAGGTGGGGCAGTGGGCCGGGGTCGAGAGGGAAGTCAGGCCCAGCCGCCTGGTTGGGGCCCTGCCGCTCTGCGGGGTGGGAGGCCTGGCTGTCGCTTCTCTCCCGCCCCCGGGACGGGCATTCTCCCCGTGGGCGTATGCCTGTCTCTGTGTCCAAAATTCCCCTTTTCGTAGGGACGCTAGCCATGTTGGATTAGAGGCCCCCCTAACTACAGTATGACCTCATCTTAGCTTAACTACACCTGCGAGGACCCTGTTGCCACATAAGGTCACATTCTGAGGTCCTGGGGGTTGGGACTTCAGTGAATTTTGCAGACAGGGCAATTTGCTGGTGCAAGTCAACCCGTGGTGGGCCAAGACCGGCTTTGAGGGCTTGGTGTTTCCTACGCTGCCCTGGTTGGACTGGCCTCGTAGACAGAGCACGGACATCACTTTCAATTTCCGTGAATGAGAGGCCCAAAGTAGACAAGCCTTCTGGCACTGAAGTTAATTTAGTTTTTAAGATGTTTCCAGGATTTGGGGGACCTTGTTGTCATTCTCCAAATAGAGTAGCAAATCACTCTGTAAATAGTTAAGTGACTCAATACCATCTTCTCTCAGGTTAAAAGGAAGATCAGTCTTAGGAAGCTGGAGTTCCTTCATAGATTTCCTTGAGAAAACTCGGTGCATATGTTGAGCTGGACACAGCCCGGTCCCACCTGGCGGAGGCCTAGGGTGCAGGACAGGGGGCTGGAGAGAACAGGATGGACCAGGGCTTTGCAGTGATTCTGTCAACAGCAAACGTGTAGAACCGACTGGGAAAAAGAGGTTTTCACTCATCGCAGGTAAGAATTTTAATTTTTAATAATTTGATATTGTTTTCCCCATAGAAATTGGTAAATGTCACAATTCTTGAGTCTCGGACTTTACCTTTAATGAGATTCAGTTGTATTTTCCGGGATGGCATACAGAAGATAGGACGGAGAGGCAGGAGGTCAGGGACCCCTGCAGAGAGAGGGGCAGAAGGTGGTTTTATAAGGAGGTTTGCTGGTGTTGAGTGGACACTCACGTCCGTCTTGAGGAGCCCTGAGGTGGGAGGATCGTTTCTTCTCTGCCCCTCTCCCTTCTGTCCTACGTCAGCTTGCAGAGTCAGCTTTACACATTTTAGTTATTGCCTTCCCATGGAGTCTGTAGCACAGCTGATTCCCTTTCCTTGAATCTTTACGGAAGATATCATGTATTATGCTTCCAAGTCGGTTTCTATGAACGTTTGCTGAGCACCTACTATGCGGTAGGCCCCTTTTGGACAACTGATGCTGTGAGCATGAATGTGAGGTAAGTGGATGAATTGCATTTTATTGGGAAGACTGTGGCAGTGAGATTGGCAGGAAGGTCAGCAGAACGGTGTCTGTGTGGGTAGGAGGGAAGCTGGTGGTTCCGGGAAGGGTGAGAGGTGTCGGGGTTGGGTTTGAAGGGGAACGAGGAGAGGCAGTGCATCCCAAAGCAGAGAGAGAAAGTGGTTCTCTGGACGGTTTACCCACTGGATGCAATTTAACTTGACCCCGTGAGACTTCCGGGTTGAGCAATGGTAGATCAGGTTCCAACATACCGTCCAGGGTGAGACACAGCACATCAGATGGCACGGTCTTGTTTGGCCTTGGTCATGTCTCCTTGGTAAGGGCATCTGTCAATGAAACCCTTCACCTCTCTTTGGAAACGTTGCCCAATCTTACCAGTTGTCATTACTAATTTCCACTCACACCACCGGTAGAACTCTACACTGAGTGTCCAGAGATGCTAGACAGCCAGGGAGCCTTCCCACCTGTGGGCCACGCGGTCTGTACTCCCCACTGGTGACAGGTGACAGATGTCCACACCCTCTTCTAAACACGTTCTCAGCAGGGTGGCTCTGGGGAAAAGCAGGGGAGGATGCTGTGCTTGGGTGACAGGCCGAACTGGTAGAAGCTCGAGTTCATCTTCTAGTGAGAGAGTGAGGGACCCTGGGCTTCTCACAGCTGCCTCTCCCCTGCATGGGCTCCCCCCTGATGAGGGTGACTTTTCAGGCACCTTGCAGAGAGGATTAACTGCCAAGGTAATAAAGGCAACTGCATTTAATCATTTTCCTAATGAATGCATTTATTGCAGCACCTTGCTGCTTTTCCAGCTGAATGTAATGAGCGAGAAGGAAGCACGTATCACAGGGATCCTCGGCATTTTCACCTAAAGGTTAATTAACCCGGACGCTATCTGAGGATGACGCCGCCCCACGCTGACAGGGCAGTCACGAGGATGGTGCTGAGCACATGCCAAGCCTACGTGTGGAGCAAGGTCGCGGGAAGCGAGAACGCTGATGGGCCGTTGCCTTTGAAAGGATGTTAATGCAGATATTGATTGAATTCAGTGCCGAGCACATTATACTCGGAAGCTTCTGGTAAAGGGGAAATGAAAGAAAAGGGTTGCTGGGCAGGACCATAAATAGACTTAGGGTCCGTTCACATACTGATCTGCATTCATAGCTGCCATCTCGGGGCACGGGCTCTCTTCAAATAAAGCTGTTGATAGACCTTGATGGCGGGTCCTTCCGACAAGCTGGCCATGCTTCCAGACTGGTGCGTCGGCACGAGGTGCGGTGGAGGGCCAGTCCCGGATCGCAGAGGACACAGCGCCCCAGCTCCAGAAAAGTGCCCCGTGTGGTTTACCAGCAACAATGCCGAATCAGCTTGGCCCACCCAGAGAAAGAGAAGAGACGGAGCCTCACCTCTCTGGGACGGAGGTCCTGTCTGACTGACAAGGAGTTTGCTGTGGTACATGATACGACAGGTAAAAGCAGAAATAGCCGTATCTCCCCCACCAGCCCACAAATTAAGAAACAGTGGAGCACAATTTAGGAAGTCGCTCACCAGAAGTCTTTACCGTAATCATATACTTAAGCTCTGCAATCGTGCTTCTAAAAATGTCATCCTAGAGAAATAATCACAGATACACATGAATATTTGGCCATAAAGATATTCGTTAGATCGTTTTTAGTAATAACATTGGGGACAGCTATGATTCTGTGAGTTTTGATAGGAAGACCCACTAAATGACGGGCTTTCCACACCAAGCAGTACTCCCAAGTCTCTGTGGATGGCAACGTACAATTTAATTCAATTCTGGCACGAACTAGTCCGAGATAGCACAGACCCCACACGTGAAGGGCTCAGACACAAGATGGACCCCACCTCAGACACCAACCATAGGTTTCAGTCTATCGCCTGGGCTCTGACCAACTGGCCACTGGGAGGTTCCCACACCCCTTGCCTCAGGTTTCACAGTTTGCTCTAAGGGCTCACAGAACTCTGGGAAACATTTTATTTCTATGGGTTTATGGTAAAGGACGTTGTTGCGGATACAAGTGAACAGCCTGATGAAGAGGTACACAAGGCGGGGTCCAAAAGGGTCTGTGTCTGGAGGCTGCGCCCTCCAGGTACCTGAGTGTACTCCCCAACCCAGAAGGCCTCCTAACCTTGTCACTTAGGGATGTTTTTAAAGGAAACTTCATCACGTGGGTACGGATGATTATTAATTCAATATCCAGTCCGTCTCCCCTCCCTGAAGAAGGTGGGTGGGGCTGAACGTTCCCAGCTTTCAATCAAATTTTGTTCTTTCTGGTGACCGGTCTCCACCCAGGAGCTACCCAGGGGACCCTCCAAGAGTGTGACACGGCTTTTGGGAGCTCTGTGCCAGGACCTGGAGATGAAGACCGGAATCCGTTTCATGTTATACCCCAGTATCTCAACAGCTGAACACATTTTATCTGTGTAAGTTTGGGTGCCTCAGTTTTCCCACTGCCACTTCGTAGTGCGGCTTCAAGCTTTAAATGCTTTAACTGGAACGGTGCATGTGAATTGCTGAGAACCCCCATGGCCACGGCCCCCCATGGCCAGATATTATTATGGCTGTGTTGTCGAAGCAGAACTAGGTGCTTGAAGTGATGTGGGTCCTTTATGGATGGCAACATGCTCACAGTCTACGTGGAAAGAGGTTACCTTAATTAGGTAAGTAAAACATGATTGTACTTCAGACAAATGTATGGGTATGCACATATACATACGATAGAAGTGAATCATATTTACCTACCTACAGACATATGTATTATATATATTTGTCTATCTATAGATATATGTATTATATATATAGTTATCTATAGGCGTGTGTGTGTATATGTGTGTGTATATATATATATATATATATGGGAATCACAGTTGCCATTTATTTTTTTGTTTTTTGTTTTTTTAATTTAATTTTTTATTTTTTAAAATTTACATCCAAATTAGTTAACATATAGTGAAACAATGATTTCAGGAGGAGATTCCTTAATGCCCCTTACCCATTTAGCCCATCCCCCCCCCACACACCTCTTCCAGTAACCCTCAGTTTGTTCTCCATATTTATGAGTCTCTTCTGTTTTGTCCCCCTCCCTGTTTTTATATTCTTTTTGTTTCCCTTCCTTTATGTTCATCTGTTTTGTCTCTTAAAGTCCTCATATGAGTGAAGTCATATGATTTTTGTCTTTCTCTGACTGACTAATTTCACTTAGCATAATACCCTCCAGTTCCATCCACGTAGTTGCAAATGGCAAGATTTCATTCTTTTTGATTGCTGAGTAATACTCCATTGTATATACAGACCACATCTTCTTTCTCCATTCATCCATCGATGGACATTTGGGCTCTTTCCGTACTTTGGCTACTGTTGATAGTGCTGCTATAAACATGGGGGTGCATGTGTCCCTTCAAAACAGCACACCTGTATCCCGTGGATAAATGCTTAGTAGTGCAATTGCTGGGTCGTAGGGTAGTTCTATTTTTAGTTCTTTGAGGAACCTCCATACTGTTTTCCAGAGTGGCTGTACCAGTTTGCATTCCCACCAACAATGCAAAAGAGATCCTTTCTCTCCGCATCCTCGCCAACATGTTGTTGCCTGAGTTGTTAGTGTTAGCCATTCTGACAGGTGTAAGGTGGTATTTCATTGAGGTTTTGATTTGTATTTCCCTGATAATTAGTGATGTTGAGCATTTTTTCATGTGTCGGTTGGCCATCTGGATGTCTTCCTTGGAGAAGTGTCTATTCATGTCTTTTGCCCATTTCTTCAGTGGATTATTTGTTTTTTGGGTGTTGAGTTTGATAAGTTCTTTATAGATTTTGGATACTAACCCTTGATCTGATATGTCATTTGCAAATATCTTTCCCATTCTGTCGGTTGCCTTTTAGTTTTGCTGATTGTTTCCTTCACTGTGCAGAAGATTTTATTTTGATGAGGTCCCAGTAGTTCATTTTTGCTTTTGTTTCCCCTGCCTCCAGAGACGTGTTGAGTAAGAAGTTGCTGCAGCCAAGATCAAAAAGGTTTTTGCCTGCTTTCTCCTTGAAGATTTTGATGGCTTCCTGTCTTACATTGAGGTATTTCGTCCATTTTGAGTTTCTTTTTGTGGATGGTGTAAGAAAGTGGTCCAGGTTCATTCTTCTGCATGTTGCTGTCCAGTTTTCCCAGCACCACTTGGTGAAGAGACTGTCTTTATTCCATTGGATATTCTTTCCTGCTTTGTCAAAGATTAATTGGCCATACGTTTGTGGGTCCATTTCTGGGTTCTCTCTTCTGTTCCATTGATCTGAGCGTCTGTTCTTATGCCAGTACCATACTGTCTTGATGATTACAGCTTTGTAGTATAGCTTGAAGTCTGGGATTGTGATGCCTCCTGCTTTGGTTTTCTTTTTCAAGATTGCTTTGGCTATTTGGGGTCTTTTCTGGTTCTATACAAATTTTAGGATTGTTTGTTCTAGCTCTGTGATGAATGCTGGTGTTACTTTGATAGGGATTGCATTAGAATATGTAGATTGCTTTGTGTAGTATCGACATTTAACAATATTTGTTCTTCCTATCCAGGAGCATGGAATCTTTTTCCGTTTTTTTTTTTGTGTCTTCAATTTCTTTCATAAGCTTTCAATAGTTTTCAGTGTGTAGATTTTTCACCTATTTGGTTAGATTTATTCCTAGGTATTTTATGGTTTTTTTGTGCAACTGTAAATGGGATCGATTCCTTGATTTCTCTTTCTGTTGCTTCATTGTTGGTGTATAGGAATGCAACCAATTTCTGTGTGTTGATTTGATATCCTGCAACTTTGCTGAATTCATGAATCAATTCTAGCAGTTTTTTGGTGGAATCTTTTGGGTTTTCCATATAAAGTATCATGTCATCTGCGAAGAGTGAAAGTTTAACCTCTTCCTGGCTGATTTGTATACCTTTTATTTATTTGTGTTGTCTGACTGCAGAGGCTAAGACTTCCAATACTATGTTGAATAACAGTGGCGAGAGTGGACATCCCTGTCTTGTTCCTGACCTTAGGGGGAAAGCTCTCAGTTTTTCCCCATTGAGAATGATGTTAGTGTTGGGTCATTCATATATGGTTTTTATGATCTCGAGGTATGCTCCTTCTAACCCTACTTTCTTGAGGGTTTTTATCAAGAAAGGATGCTGTATTTTGTCAAATGCTTTCTCTGCATCTATTGAGAGGATCATATGGTTCTTGTCCTTTCTTTTATTGATGTGATGAATCACGTTAATTGTTTTGCAGATATTGAATGAGCCCTACATCCCAGGTATAAATCCCACTTGGTTGTGGTGAATAATTTTTTTAATGTATTGTTGGATCCAGTTGGCTAATATCTTGTTGAGGATTTTTGCATCCATGTTCATCAGGGAAATTGGTCTATAGTTCTCCTTTTTAGTGTGGTCTCTGGACCACACTGGTTTTGGAATCAAGGTAATGCTGGCTTCATAGAAAGAGTTTGGAAGTTTTCCTTCCATTTCTATTTTTTGGAACAGTTTCAAGAGAATAGGTGTTAAATCTTCCTTAAATGTTTGGTAGAATTCCCCTGGAAAGCCATCTGGCCTGGGACTCTTGGTTTTTGGGAGATTTTTGATTACTAATTCTATTTCTTTACTGGTTATAGGTCTGTTCAAATTTTCTATTTCTTCCTGTTTCAGTTTTGGTAGTGAATATGTTTCTAGGAATTTGTCCATTTCTTCCAGATTTCCCATTTTATTGGCATATAATTGCTCATAATATTCTCTTATTTTGTTTTTATTTCTGCTGTGTTTGTTGTGATCTCTCCTCTTTCATTCTTGATTTTATTAATTTGGGTCCTTTCCTTTTTCTCTTTGATCAAACTGGCTAGTGGTTTATCAATTTTTGTTAATTCTTTCAAAGAATCAACTTCTGGTTTCATTGATCTGTTCTACTGTTTTGTTTGTTTGTTTGTTTCAATAGCATTAATTTCTGCTCAAATCTTTATTATTTCCTGTCTTCTGCTGGTTTTGGGTTTTGTTTGTTGTTCTTTTTCCAGCTCCTTAAGGCGTAAGGTTAGGTTGTGTATCTGAGATCTTTCTTCCTTCTTTAGGAAGGCCTGGATTGCTATATACTTTCCTCTTATGACCACCTTTGCTGTGTCCCAGAGGTTTTGGGTTGTGGTGTTATCATTGTCATTGACTTCCATATACTTTTTAATTTCCTCTTTAACTGCTTGGTTAGTCCATTTATTCTTCAGTAGGATGTTCTTCAGTCTCAAGTATTTGTTACCTTTCCAAATTTTTTCTTGTGGTTGATTTCGCGTTTCATAATGTGGTCTGAAAATATGCATGGTATGATCTTGATCTTTTTGTACTTACTTAGGACTGATTTGTGTCCCAGTACACGGTCTATTCTGGAGAACATTGCATGTGGACTGGAGAAGAATGTATATTCTGCTGCTTTAGGATGAAATGTTCTGAATATATCTGTTAAGTCCATCTTGTCCAGTGTGTCATTCAAAGCCATTGTTTCCTTGTTGATTTTTTGATTAGATGATGTGTCCAGTGCCGTGAGTGGGGTGTTGAAGTCTCCTACTATTATGGTATTACTATCAATGAGTTTCTTTATGTTTGTGATGAATTGATTTATATATTTGGGTGCTTTCACATTTGGCACATAAATGTTTACAATTGTTAGGTCTTCTTGGTGGATAGACCCCTTGATTATGATATAATGCCCTTCTGCATCTCTTGATACAGTCTTTATTTTAAAGTCTAGATTGTCTGATATAAGTATGGCTACTTTGACTTTCTTTTTTTGACCATTAGCATGATAGATGGTTCTCCATTCCCTTATTTTCAATCTGAAGGTGTCTTTAGGTCTAAATTGGGTCTCTTGTAAACAATATATAGATGGATCTTGTTTTCTTATCCATTCTGTTACCCTATGTCTTTTGGTTGGAACATTGAGTCCACTGATGTTTAGAGTGAGTACTGAAAGATATCAATTTATTCCCATTTTGATGCTTGTAGAGTTGGAGTTTCTGGTGGTGTTCTCTGGTCCTTTCCAGTCTTGGTTGCTTTTGGTATCTATCTATCTATCTATCTATCTATCTATCTATCTATCTATATTTTTCTCCCCCTAGAGAGTCCCCCTTAAAATTTCTTGCAGGGCTGGTTTAGTCGTCACAAACTCCTTTAATTTTTGTTTGTCTGGGGAACTTTTTCTCTCTCCTTCTATTTTGAATGACAGCCTTTCTGGATATAGAATTCTTGGCTGCATATTTTCCTGATTCAGCACATTGAATATATCCTGCCACTCCTTTCTGGCCTGCCAAGTTTCTGTGGATAGGTCTGCTGCAAACCTGATCTGTCTTACCTTGTAGGTTAAGGACTTTTTTTCCCTTGCTGCTTTCTGCTCTCATGATTCTCTCCTTGCCTGAGTATTTTGTGAATTTGACTATGATATGGCTTGCTGATGGTTGGTTTTTGTTGAATCTAATGGGGGTCCTCTGTGCTTTCTGGATTTTGATGTCTATGTCTTTCCCCAGGTTAGGAAAGTTTTCTCCTATGATTTGCTCACATAACCCTTCTACCCCTATTTCTCTCTCTTCCTCCTCTGGGACCCCTATGATTCTGATGTTGTTCCTTTTTAATGAGTCACTGATTTCTCTAATTCTTAAATCGTGCTCTTTTGCCTTCATCTCCCTCTTTTTTTCTGCTTATTCTCTATAAGTTTTTCCTCTATATCGCTGATTCTCTGCTCTGCCTCATCCATCCTTGCTGCCACTGCATCCATCTGTACCTGCAGGTCAGTTATAGCTTTTTAAATTTCATTCTGGCTATTTTTTACTTCTTTTATCTCTGCAGAAAGGGATTCTAATCTATTTTCGATTCCAGCTAGTATTCTTATTATCGTGATTCTAAATTCTGGTTCAGACATCTTGCTCGTACCTGTGTTGGCTAAATCCCTAGCTGTTGTTTCTTCGTGATCTTTCTTTTGGGGTGAATTACTTCATTTTGTCATTTTGAAGGAAGAAAAGGAATTAGTGAGGTAGAAAAATTGAAATTAAAAAAAATTAAAATAAAAAAACATTAAAATTAAAACACATACACACACACACAAATCTAATAGATGATGCTAGATCCTAGGTGTGTTTTGGTCTGGGTGTTGAAAGTGGTTTGACAGATTAGAGAAAAAAGAAAGGGTGGGGGGAAGAAAACAAAAAGGAAATCATTTGAGAATTTGAAAAAATGAATACACTGAAGTAGACTAAAATGAGATGATGGGGGTAAAATAGAATTTGAAAAAATATCCATAAAAGTAAAGAATATAGTAGAGAAAAAAATTAAAGAAAAATATTTTTAATAAAAATTAAAAATAAATATGAATTTTTCTTTTTTTGTATTTAAGAAAGAAAAGAAACAAAGAGAAAAAAGATAAAAAAAGAAAAAAGAAGTTGTTTGAAAATTTGAAAAAGTGAATACACTGTGGTAGACTAAAATAAAATGATGGGAGTAAGAATTTGAAAAAAATTACATGAAAGCAAAAAATATAGTAATAAAAATTAAATAAAAATATTTTTGATAGAAATTGAAAGTAAAAATGAAGTTTTTCTCTTTCTGCATTCAAGAAAAAGAAATGAAAAAGAGAAAAAAAAGAAAAGAAAAAATGGAAATTGTTTGAAAATCTGAAAAGGTGAGTACATTGAAGTAGACTAAAATAAAATGGTGGAAGCAGAATTTAAAAAAATTTACACAAAAGTAAAAAATATAGTAATAAAAATTAAAGAAAGACATTTTTAATAAAAATTAAAATAAAAATGAATTTTTTTCTTTCTGTATTCAAGAAAAAGAAAAGAATTATAAAAGAGAAAAAGAAAAAAAAGAAAGAAATTTGAATAGATGGACCTGCTAACAGATTGACGTAGGACTGAAATTGCTTCGTTTCCCCTGGAAGTCAGTCTAGTCTGTAAACTGAGCAGGCCATGAGACTTCTGCTCTTGAAGAAGAGGTTGGCCCAGTTGGGCGGGGCTCAGTGTAATGGCTCCGCTCTCCACCAGATGGCGCTGTTGGACTCCTGGGGTGGAGTGTTGCGGCGCTCGTAGGTGCCTATGCGCCTGCGCAGGAATGGTAAAAATGGCGTCACCCAGCCACCCGGTCTGTTCTCCCCGGTCAGGAATCGCGCACCCGTCCTCTGTCTTCAGCTCTCGTCCGCTCCCCGCTTTTTCACCGCCCATGACCAGGCCCCAGGCAGCACCTCTCTCCCGAGTTTTGTCTCAGACGCGGCTGTTTTCCCCGGCCCCTTACTCCCCAAGGACCGCGGCCTTGACCCGCTCCGCCCCTCTGCGGGAGGGTCTCCCCAAGCAATGGCCGAGTGTCGGCTGCACCCAGGAACGCCCGCGGGACCCTGCTGCTGCCGGTGCCCCGAGACTGCGGCCGGGTGCCAGCCTCCCCCCCCCCCCCCCAAAAAAAGTTCGCGAGACAGCGTAGCAGCAGCTTTTCAGGGATGATGGAAAATCGCAACACACACCTGGCACCAGGCTTCACCCTCAACGACCTTGTTCCAGCACCAGCGAACGTGGCCGTTTTCTGGGGTCTGCCGGGACCAGGTGGCTTCAACAGTCTCCACCAACTGTCCTTCCGGCAGTGGAACCGCTTCTCCCCGTGTGGCCCGAGAACCTCCCGGACCCCACTCGGCTCCCGGGGACTCGCCCTTCCCACCAGAGCACCACCAGGTAGGGAGCTGCGGAGTTGCAGCCTTTGCGCTCCCCTTGTTTACAGTCTTAATGGAATTTAAACCCTCGCCTTTCTCCCTTCTCCCTTTTTAGTTCAGTCCCTGTGGCTGTTTCCACTTTTCCACTTTCTCTCCAGCTGCTTTTGGGGGGAGTGCTTTTCCCGTATTCTCCCCCGTCCCCCCAGTCTCTGTCCTCTCTCCGCTCACAGAAGCACCTCCCTTCCTGCACCTTCTCGCTCCCCAAGTTCAGCTCTCGGCGCCGTGTACCTGCTGAATTCTGTGGTTCAGGTTGTGCAGATTGTTGTGTTAATCCTCCAGTCAGTTTTCTAGGTGTGCAGGATGGTTTAATGTTGGCCTGGCTGTATTTCACGGACGCGAGAGACACAAAAAGCTTCCATGCTGTTCCGCCATCTTGGCTCCTCCCACAGTTCACATTTATTGTTTTGGGGTGCCTGGGTGGCTCCGTCAGTTAAGCCTCTGACTCTTGATTTCAGCACATTCATGATCTCATGGTTCAGGAGCTCAAACTCCACATCAGTCTCTGCTCTGACAGTGTGGACCCTGTTTGGGAATCTCACTCTCCCTCTCTCTCTGCCCCTCCCCCTCTAAAACAAAAAACAAACATTTATTGTTTTATCTCCATATATATGTGTGTATATAGACACATATATACACACCTGTAATGTGTGTATTGCATACTTTATATATATACATACATGATGTATAAGTATGGATTTCATACTTTATGTATTTTATGTACACATTTGTGTATACATACATGTACATATATAGACTATGTATTATATATTTTGTGTATTATATATGTACATATCTATGTGTATATGTACATACATGTACATATCTATAGTGTGTACATATCTATGTTATATATATATATATATAAAACTATATATACTAGAAGATACACTGATAACATTGTTCTCTGTAAATAGAAGTAATTTTAAATTTTGTCTTTCTGTTTGATATAGTTTCCAAATTTTCTTTGGTGAATATACATATTCATTTTTCAATAAGAAAAAAGTGCTTTAAAACATAATTTTGTAAGTTTATTTATTTATTTTGAGAGAGAGAGAGACAGAGAGTGGGGAAGGAGCAGAGAGGGAGGAAGAAAATCCCAAGTAGGCTCCAAGCCGCCAGCACAGAGCCCCATGTGGGGCTCGAACCCACAAACCATGAAGTCATGACCTGAGCTGAAATCAAGAGACAGATGCTTAACTGACTGAACCACTCAGGCGTCCAACACATAATATTGAAGTTAACTCAGCTTTAGATTCCAAAATTGGCAGTTTAGGGCTGAAACTTCGTTGTGAGAGAATACTGTTCAGATATTTACATATAACTGTAGGGTCCAGGTTTTAAGGTTATTTGCGTCTGGTGATGTCACCAGACCAAAGGCCAGAGAACAAGCAGGTCGGACAACACAGGAACCAGCCCCCCAGAGAGCTCGGATAGGACTTGGCCCCTACGTTCGTAACTTGCTAAATACTGTAAGCACGTGTGTCTGTGTCCTGTCGCAGGGACCACGGGCTCACGGGACTCAGTGGCCCGGGTCCTTGTAGAAGCCTTACAGCCCCACACGGCAGTGCAGTGCTGCTGGCAGACAGGGGAGGGCGGTCTGGGAGTGTCAGGATGCTGCCTGGTCCACGTAGCAGATATTCTCAGCCCTCCGACGATGACCCTTAGTGGCTGCGGGAAGTCAAACCGCACAGAAAGATACGAATAAAGGAGAATAAGATACTCAGTGCCACTTTGAAAATTATTCACAAAGCACTGATACATAAAATACCCTATTCACATTTTTTGTTTCTTAAAACAAAATTCAGTCTGCAGTGTGCAGGTACTCAAGGCTATTTCTCTGATTAAAACCGAAACCCAAACGACATCTGGATGGAACCTTAAGTTTGGAGACGCTAATGGTTGTTCTGTAAGCTGACCACGGAGGACGGCCTTAATATGGTGGCTGGGGATAGCAGCAAGTAGGAGACTAAAACTGGGGCAGCAGATGGAAATGTAGCAAAATTAGTTTCCCCGTTGGTTTACGCCTCATTAGGTATAGCTCTTAGGTGAAGAGAGTAAAGTAAAATAGACTTTCCCTCCTCTCCACTTGTGCTAAATAATCACATCTTTAATTTGTGGTCACATAACGAGGTGCAAAATGTTGGCAAATGGAAGAGAATCGATGAGTTGCTAAGAATTATCTTATGAAACGTTCTCTGCCGAAAGCCTATCACCTTTGGGATCCTCCAGTGGACTTCACTCTAAGGGGAAAGAACTGACAGGTGTAGAATCCCAAAGCACCCATCTGGTGTTTGTTACTTGTTTCTCAACAGGTCCCCTTTGCTTGAATAAGAGGCACAGCTCTGGCCAAAGGAATTTCTTGAACAGGAATAGTCAAATGAATCATGCTTTTATTTTTCTACTTTTTCCAATTAGGGAAGAACACCCAATAGTTCAAGTTTTTGTATTTGTTTATTGCTCTCATATATTTGTTACGATTTTACTTTTTATAGAAATGCTGCACATTTCAAAATTCTCTGTGGGCTTGGTCCGACTTAAGATAAATGATAGCTGTCGACCTCCTTCAGCTATCACTGGTTTCAACCTCCGTGTAGCCTTCGAGAAGTCAGTGCCCCCTTGATACAACTGTCTTCATCTTGGTTTCCATACCGTGGCCTCTTTGGATTTTTCTTCCCCATCTTGCCTGGACCTTCTTGGGCTTGTTTCCCTTCCGGGTCTTTTCCAGGACTCACTGGCTGCAGGTATCATTATGGTCTGGGACCAGGTAGTCCCTTTAATCATAGGAAGTGGGGGACTTGTGGGGACTTGCTTAGCATTCAAAAGAAGGAAACTTTGGCATTTGATTTAATGAGCACAGTGAAGCTACAGCTCTGAGCGTCGTTGCAAAGACAATGTGAGCGGCAGTGGAAGTTTGCAGCTGATCTGAATCTAGTAAATCCATTGAGCTCTTGTTTAGCCACAAACATAGAGCCACACGTTTAGCCATCAGGACAAAGCATGGATGATAACACGTACTGCGGTTGAGACTACATCCGTGGGGTCCGATGCATGTGACCGCCGACGTCTCCCGGCTTTACTGTGTCTCATTCCCTCATCTGCAAAATAGAACATCAGCGCCAACCTTGGCAGATTGTTGTGATAATTCAGTGAAATCATAAGTAGCCCGTATGTAACCCTGTGCCTGGCATGCGGCAGGCACTAAAGGAATGAAGAAAGGAAGAATGAAAAGAAAATAATGTGACGGGAGAGTCCTAGGTGATATCTTGTGAGTTCACAGTAAGGGGTTAGACATTATCTGACAGGCAAAGAGCAGTTGCTGGTGGTTGTTCAGCAGAGGGCGACTTGCTCAAAGCAAGGTTCATAATGATTAGTTTTGCAATCATATAAAAAGTGAACTGGAGGGGAAAGAGGATAGAGACAGAATATAATTGCAAAAGTCTGTGCATGAGTGATGAATATGGCTGTGCGAATGGAAGCGAAATGCAGATAGAAGAGACTTTAAAAGAAGAGATCCAAAAGACAACTGGATAAAAATATAAGAGCAAACTTTTGAGGAAATTTCTTTCAACTGTTAAACTGGAAAGGATTAGAGAGTAGAGTTAATTGGGAAATGTTAAGGTCAACATCCAGCCTATTGAATTAGGTGTGCTTATGCAACATCGATGGAGTGAACAGAGAGAAAGCGTGGGGTGTGGACTAATAGTGAGAGAGATTCCATGGTATGACATTCAGATTTGATGTTGGGCTGGATGAGATTTATGGTAGGATCTCCAGATATGATGTTGGTCTTGATGAGATTCTGTGGTAGGACTTTCAGATTTGATGTTGGGATGGATAAGATTCTGTGGTAGGATCTCCAGATCTGATGTTGAGCTGGATGAGATTTGTGGTAGGACATTCAGATTTGATGTTGGGCTGGATGAGATTCTGTAGTAGGATCTCCAGATCTGATGTTGGGCTGGATGGGGGAAGCCACTGAAAGGAGGGCACTGTAGGAGGAGAGTTAGGGGAAGTGCAGATGTTAGGGATGCTGTGACAATGGTGGTAGAGGAGCCCAGTGGGAAAGGATTGCAAGAGGAGGCATTGCTGAAAGTGTTAAAGCTGGGGAGTGAAGACTAAGGAAAGGCCACTGGACTGGTCAGAGGAAGGACTGAGAGCTGCAGTCCAGTGAACAGTGGATGAGGAGATGGAAAGTCAGGTGGTGCCAAGTTGAGGGGAGAGAATGGGAGGTGAGGAGCTGTCCTAGGTGCTGCCTTGGTCTCCACCTGCCAGTTATTTATGGAAGTTAGCATGTCTTTTGTTGGGGTTATGGTGCTTGGTTTTTTCCCCTGAAGGTTGAACTTTGCAACCTTGAACAGGATACCAAGTTGTCAACTGGTTTTTTTTGTTTTTTGTTTTTGTTTTTGTTTTTGTTTTTGTTTTTTTAAGCACCTATGGGAAGATTCCCAACACTCTACTAATTTCCTAAGTAAAAAGATTGGTTGAACTCCATTACCCATTTGGGAAAGCTGAGCTCTGATAAAGTTCTCAGAGCTCAGTTTTCCCACCTGTGCTATCTTTGGATAAAGCTTTACAATTGGACTTTAAAAAGGGTAGTTACGAGATGAGATGTGGTCTTTTGTGTGTGTGTGTGTGTGTGTGTGTGTGTGTGTAAACAGTAAGCCCACAGGAGCACGTGATGCCCTTTTAGAATTTAATTTCAGTCAAGAGATAAACAAATGTGCTATAATGGGACTTGGTTTCTCTCTTTCTCTGAATGGAAATCACATCTGTCCCCAGAGATGTCACTTTTCCCTCCCAAATCCAGTAACCGCCCCACACTCAGTCAGTGCTTGTGTCTGTGAAAAGTGGTTTAACACAGTCTGAACTCAGGAGAGCACTAGCTGTGGGGGGCACGATTCACTGAAAACCTGTCCTATTTTCATTACTACTCTCATACCACTCTTATGCATGAGGGAGCTAGAAGGACATAAACACAATAGTGACTGAAAAAATCCATGATTATCTTAATTCCCCACAAGATGACTGGGATCAAGAACAATCAGTAGTTGATCACATAGTAGTGATGCATATTCACACCCCAAAAGCCCACGTGGACCTGGGAGTGATTAGGAGGGCTGGCACCCAGGGAGTGGAAGAGTGGGGTGGTTGGCAGAGTGAAGTTTTCTGTAAAGGGCTCCTTGTCTGAAGCACAGTCATGAGCTTCCTACCCGACCTTCCACAGAAATGGTTCATCTGGCTTGCCGAGATTAACAAAGGGGGTTGTTGAAAAACCCAAACCAAATATGTTATGTGGTCTTGTGGGGCTCGGTTCACATACTAGGTGATCAGTGACAGTTCTTTCCCTGACCTAAGATACTCAGATCTGAGGGAGGGAGGAACTGGAGATAGCACTGGAGTATGACAAGTGTGATGGTCACATCACAGAAAGCACTCATGCAAAACCAGAAGAGAAGACCGAGGAATGAACGAGTGGAATACCATGGGCACACGGGGTCTCATGCTCTGGGCTCTGCTGACCTTTTTGCTTCATCTCCTACTGGCTTCCTAGAGGCATCCTGGGTTCCAAGCATCCCCAGTAAGTTTCCCTAACACGGACGGGGTTTACTCGTCATATGGAAATTCCCATCTGCTCTCCTGAATCACCACCACAAGGGATAGATAGGTCGCCAAGCTGTGCCTACATCCATTATATTTTAACCGTATACTCCTTGCATCCTTCTAATTGATTACTGTGCAAAGACCCAGACAGTGTCTGCGGGCAGCTCACCGTGTCCTCTAAAGCTCCTTGTGCTGTACTTGCCAACCATATGTTGAGAAGCAACACCTTCTATCACAAGTGTCGTTATCCGGTGTCACATGTTTCGCCTTGTCTCTGAAGACACAGTGGTCGAGTAGTTGCTTCATCCAGGGCAAGGTGGGGGGCAGGCCACCATGTCCCCTCACCACGCTCACTGCAGGGTGCGTTTGGAGGCATGAGTGGGCCATGCAGATGGCTGGATTTCAGGATGAGCCAGGGGGTGTCCAGGTGGTACGTGATGGCCATTGGCTACCGCTCAGACTTCTGGTACTAAGCACAGAGCGATGCTGAGAGGAGGCAGGCAGAGCCATCTGTGTGAAGGCAGCTTTCAGCAGCCAGCAAGACAGGGGCAGCTAAGTGCTAGTGGAATGAGTCTTTCTCCATGAAGAACTCATCCCGCTAAAAGCAGGGGATGGACTGTAAACAAGCCATCTTGACCTGGTAGGGGGACAAATGCATCCTGTGAACATAGCTGGCTTCTCTCCCCATGGACTCTGCCCTTCGCTTGTCCCTGAAATCCATTTTGGCATGCTTCCTCCTGTCATGGCCCTGGCTAGCAGGTGGAACTGAGTGATGCCAGCTGGGTGGCTTGTTGGGCGCAAGGACTTCTGTCCAGCTCTCTCTTCATCCTCCCCAGGCCGATGGGGGAGCTCAGTTGTCCAAAGCCCATCATTTGGGAGGGCCGGTCTTAGTTCTCTCCCTTCCTGCCTGTGTCATCCTGGGCAAATTACTTAACCTCTCAAGAAACCTCTGTTTCCTCATCTGCCATTTGGGAGTAATTCTAGTGTCCTTATCTTGGTGGTGGTGTGTGGAGAGATGAGATGACCCACCGAGAGCCACTTATCCATCATTTAACCATAAATGTCTTCTTTAAGTCTCCTCCACCTGTCACTTGCTGTCCCATTGTCACTGTCCAATGGAGCGTTTTTTTCCCCCCCATGTAAAGAAAGCTCTACCTGGCTGTTCAATGTTATAAATTCCAGCCACTATTGACAGTAACTACCTCAAGATGCAAGAAATTCTTCTCCCTCCCCTTCAACTCATCCATCCCAAACTGGCAATCCAGGGCTACCATTGCAATAAAAATGCTACTTCTACTTGCTTGGGGCTTTAATCTCACCAGTGATTTCTTTTTCTTTTTAACCAGAGAAGTTCAAAAAGAATTACATTTTCACCTCAAAAAAGAAATGATAATTATGTGAGGTGATGGAGCTGTTACCTGTGGTGGTAATCATTTTGCAATATGTAAGAATATCAAATCAACACACTGTGCACCTTAATCTTTCACAAAGCTATATGTCAGGTATATCTCAATAAAGCTGGCAAAAAAGGGAATAGTTTGTGATCCACTTTTTTCAAGGCTTCTTTGAACGAAAATTAAAATGCAAAGCATGTATTAAAGTATGCAGGGTAACTTTTTTTTTTTCTCTTAAGGTACCCAACAGACTACAGGGAAAAAATTAGACAATAGTGGAGTCTTAGAGTAGAAAGGATCCAAGAGGCCACATGACTCCTGTCCAGGGAAAGAAGTAATCCTCAAGGCCATGAGGCATGCTCTTGTCTGCTTGTTAAAATCCCCTGCGGACCTTTTAAAAATCCAAATGCCCGGCTGTACCCCAGATCCATTAAGTCAGAGCAACAGTGTTTTATAAAACTCAGATGATCTCAGTGGGTTCCCACCTTATAAGTTGGTTGATTCCTTGATTATTGTCTTAGTTCAGGCTGCGCTAATAAAGCACCATAGTCAGAGTGGCTTAGAAACAACAGACATTTATTTCTTGCATTTTTGGAAACCAGAAGTCGGTGAACAGGATGCTGGCATGGTCAGGTTCTGGTGAGAGCTCTCTTCCAGGGAGCAGACGATACCTTCTCACTGTGTCCTCACGGGGTGGAAAGAGAAGTACCCAGTCTTGTGTTCTTCCTGTAAGAAGACTAATCCCATTCGTGAGGGCTCCACACCCATGACCTGCTCGCCTCCCACCGGACACACCTCCAGATGCCGCCTCACTGAGGATTCGAATTCACCATATGGATATTGGGAGGACCCAAGCATTCCACCCGTGACAAAGCACAGTGGCCCACTGTGGCAGGGGGAGGGTCGCAATCTGCACTGGGTGAGACACACCAGGTGGCCAACCTCCAGCTCCAGCCACTTAGTGCCACGTGGACATCCCCACTGAGGGTTGCCCAATATTCTATTTCTGAAGTAAAGCTGGAAATGCACATATTTATGCCCTTGGTTTTAAATGTAAGGAAATGATTGAAAGGTTTGGACCACAGGGCGGGAAGAAATGCACTGTACGTGTGGGTCATTTATAACCTCAGCTCTGCAGGGTTGGGCAGCCCTCAGAGGGACCCAGGACAGGGAGGCGTAGGCACTGTGTGGAGAGAAGAAAGTGGGGGACGGTGGTGCCTTCAGACTCACCGATGGAGACACAGAGGCTCAGAAATGGCGACGGGAGGAAGACAGAATTGCTGCATATGGAGAGGGGAAGGCAAACAGACACACAGCGACTTTGCTCTCCTGGTCGTGAGCACGTTCTCCTTCCTTACAAATTAAGGCCGTCTGGAAAGAGTCCAAAACCTCACTATGGAAACTATTGTGACCCCCACTTAGAGCAAAGGCAGATGCCTTCTGTTTAGGCTGACCGTGGGCAGGGGACTGCATGTTGTGACAGACTCAGAGAAATGAAATGGCTACTGCCAGCTGGTGTTTGAAGCTCCCCGACCAGGGGTCACTTCCTCTGGCTTATCCAGAGGGGCCCCTTGCCTGAACTCTGAGGAAGCCAATGATTCAAAACATTAATGCTTCCCAGGTGAAAAAGAGGAGCAGACCAAGGTGAGGTTAGAGCTGGGTGTTGCCCTCATCAATGATGTCTAGGTGACAGAGCTGGGGACAACAACAGAACTGAGAGCTCAGGAAAGGGATTTTCATAAGCAGCGAGAGAAAGCCCTAAGGCCAGTGTTTAAGTATGGAAGGAGCCTAGGGCTCATCAAGCGCTGGAGGAGGAGGTCAGACGTGGGGCCATTGGGAGAGGCTCATGTGGGTAAGCAGTCATTGGCTTGTCCATCCATGGGACATCTTGAACATTCAACAGCTGAAGTCAGAAACTTAATCTTCATTATCCTTTTTAAAAATAACTTGATTCGTTTGCTGAGAGTAGATGAAATAAGAAATGGGAAGTTCCTGAACAAAGATGTCTAGTAGCCGTTCACATGGCAATCATGTCCTCATCTCGCTGTGTTCTGCTCTAAAAGATGTGTTGGCCGTTAAAGACCATGTTAAGCGGAATGAAGGACTGGACAACGGGGGAGGATGATTTGGTCTAAAAATCAAAGAAGCTCTTCTTACCTGCATGGTTTGGTTGACAGGTCCTTTTTGGGTAGTGTGCGTGCAGAGCCAGTGTCCTCAAATCATCCCTTGCTGACCACTGAGTCACAGTCCAGTGTCTGTGCCCAAGCAGCTCCTCCAAGTTTTGGGAAGCGCTAGGGGTCGAGCTCTGCAGTGTGCCTGGGGACAGTGGGCTTAAAGGGAGCACGAGTCAGTCCCAAAGGGGCCCTGGGTGTGTGGAACTCAGAACAGATTTTCAGGTGCGGTGCCAGCTTAGGGGCAACTTGATCTGTTGGCCTACAGTGTCAGCTTCCTTGGGGTGCTGATTTATGAGTTGGCATCTGACACAAGATCTGTTTGCTAGTCCCTGCTGAGCAAGGTCAAAAAGAATCCTCCCGATCCACGTGAGATGAGAAGAGGCTCTGTAGCCTGTGGCTGGGGTGGGACAGGGCTTTGCATGGACACATCAATAAAGATTAGTGGTGTTTGTACTGCTTTGATAAGAAAAGGAAAACTGATGACTGTGGAGTTCAGACCGTCCGTGATAATGTTCACCTGACTCTTCTTTTTGGCTCCCTTTTCTTTGATTTGGAGAACACTGTGGCTGCTGCCTCCGGAGCCACTGCTGGGAGCCCAGTGTATCCAGACAGCCTGGTGGTCAAAGCTGCACCCTTGAGGGCACATGACACCCAACAGACACAGAGAGCGATGTGTGAGTGGGGATTTAAGGTCAAACCAACGGAGATGTAGAGGCGCACATGCTTGACAGATCAAGCCTTTCCTTATCTGATTGGAAACTCAAAAGGAAGGGAAATTAAAATACACTTTCCCACCTCTCTGGCTATCATCTAATCAAGAATATTGGCTAATGCTTTGTTTCAGCGTCTGCCTCTCTACAAATGACGTGCAAACAATGCATAAGGCATTGATTTTGCTGCAATGGATCCCATTAGTCGTCTTGAGATTTCGACACATAAGATAGAGTCTGACACATTCACAATAATGAAAAAAAAAAAAACTCCCAAGGAGTGCGGGATTCCACAGGAAGACCCAGACAGGAAGGCGGACCACAGCTCCCTGGTACGAAGGCACTGAGAGAGGGTGTATATGCTTGTATATGCAGAAGGTCTGTTCCCTGTTGTAGTGACTGTCCAGAACGATGCACCTGTAGTGATGTCAGCAACCTGGTGTCAAGAGGGGGCAGCACTGCTCCCATTCTCATCACCTCTCCTTGGCTCCTGCTGGTGCAGCGCACAGACCTTGCATCCATCCTTCTCCTATCGTGCCCACTCCAGGCAAATTCCGTGTAAAACAAAGTGGCAGGTGAAGGGGCCTTGAGCGCTGGGTGACAGACCCAACTCATTAATCCTGTCATCGGCTCCGGCTGGCATTGGAGGCCACGTGATCAGGAACTGCGCTAATGCGATTCAGACTTTGGCTAGGGTATCTGACCGCCGTGCTTCTCCATCTCCCCATCTATGGAAGGGGGAGAATAGTAGCTGCTCTGAGTTGTCGAGAGGGACAAAGTAGGTGCTGAACTTTCTGCAAAATACCCAGGCACGTGGTTAGATTGCCATAAAGGGGAAGGGCCACTTCTGTGGTCTGCAGGCTCGAGGACAGGGCGTTTTAGTGTAACAGAGCCTAGGGCAGTGAAGGTGGTCATTCCCGGGCATTTTCTGTGCACCCAGGATGTGCCATGGACTCTGTTCCACACTGAGGAGAGGAGTGTGAAGGAGGCAGGTGCTAATGTGAGGAAGCCATGTGTAATCAGGTGGCAGGAGGTGCCTTAGGGGGAAGCATGGTGCGCAGCGTTCTATGGCCGCTACAACAAAGACCGCACGTGGGTTGCTTGAAACAACGGAAACTTATTCTCATGGCTCTGGAGGCCAGAACTCCAAGATTCAGGTGTGGGCAGGGCGGGTCCCTTCTGAGGGCTGTGACAGATCATGTCCCCAACTCCTGGAGATGGCTGGAAGGCCGTGGCTTGTTGGTGCCAGTCCTTGCCTCCACTGTCCCATGCCCTTTGCCTCTCTGTATCTTCTCCTTGTCTGTCTGGTGTAAGGACACCTGGCCTAGTGCCCACCTTCATTCAGGATGATCTCATCTTGAAATCCTTACCTTGCTTACATTTGCAAAGGCAAATTCGGGGAATCTTAGCACCGGGGGAGTGTGGGAGGCCTTATTTTCTACATCTCGGCCTTAGATTTGGCTAACGCTTATCTGAATTTCGGAATCGGTCTGGAATGGTGGCTTTTGGAGGCAGAGAAACAAGTTCATACGGAGGCTGTTCGTGGGGTAATTGCGTGCAGCCCTCTTGCGTGAGTGGGGTCCTTGGACAGACATGCAGGCTTGTTAGAGGATTTCATGACACAAAGAAGAAACGGTTGTTTCCTGGAAGGGGCTCCTTCAAGTCCATTTCCGACCCTCCTCTTGCCTAGTCTCATATGCTTACTTAGGCAGCACCTTATAGTAAAGTACAATGTACATTCAGAATTTTAAATGTAGGTATTTCCAGAATGTTTGCTCCTAGACATAACCCGTTCTGTACAACCAAATTTTATGATTTTAACCTCATCCCACGAACTCATTTCTGAACTAACTGTGATTTGATGAACAACAGACAATGGAACAACAGCCATTGCAATGGCTGGCCGGGCAGCCCCAGGTACATGGGGTAAGCTCCACGAGGAGGCACGGGGCTGTGCCCACAGGACCAACCCAGTGATGCCTGTGCCGGTGGACCAAGAAGAGCCTCACCCTCCTCACTCTTTCCTTCTGCAAGATGGATAGCTCTGCCCCTTACAAATGTTTAGGTCATATCTTCTTCCCTTACGATAATGTCAGCCCTGTCTCTTTGTATCTGTTTTGGGGAAGTCTAGGAATGCTCATTGTCTTTGTAAGGCAGCTGATCTGTGCTGAAAATGGGAGAAGATGACCTTAAAGTTCATGAGAGGAGACGGCCCTGTTTTCATGGGTGGTCCTTACACTGGTTGGGCCTTAAATGGCCGATCATACAGATTCTTCCTCACGTGGTCACAGGCTGCGGCATTGCTGGGGCAGCTGGTCTACCTGCAGTTCAAGCAGCTCACTGTAACCCAGGATGTGGGTGTCAGTCCCAGACTCATGGGGCCTGGAGACTCAGGTGCCCGGTTCACACCCACTGCCGGAACATGGTCCAGATGGTGGTACCCTATCTGCTGGTAAATAGTTTACTTTGGACATAATCTCAGATCCTTTAACTTCAGGATAAATGTTGTCTTGGTCGGAGCTGCATTACAATGAAGTCTTTTATTCTGGAATTTCTCAGCCTTAGACTTTTTAAAAGGAGAGCATTTAAAATGGTTTGCCTCTAATATGGTATCATTCTAGTGCTCCTAGTAATGACTTCCATCAACAGCTTCTGTCCTGCTACGGGTTCTAAGGTCCATCTGATGTGACTTGTTCTATCAGACTTCTGCTGAGCCTTTAGAAAATTTTCATGTTGCTCTGTATGTTTCAAGGTCTTTGAAGATTATTGCTGTGATTATCAATAATCCTGTCATTTTCTGAATATTGAAGTCTTTTTGATATGGTAGAAAACACATTCTCTGACTTTCACTGATATGAAAATTCATAATCAATAAATAATACTCAGATAAAAACAACCATGCATTAGAAGCAACCATTAAAAACATTTTCATGTATTTCATTGATCAGATAAGAAATCATAATAAAACTTAAGAAATTTGGTACCCAACTATAATGGCAATGTTATGTACTAAAACTTTTAAAATGTAAATTAGGAAATTCCTGCGAGAGACTCTATTCCTGTCTTAAATCCATATATCATTCAGGAAGAAAAAAGATGTAAAATGAACGACCCAAGTATTGAAATCAAGTTTCAATAGAGAAAAAATAGTGGAGTAAATTAAAGAAATAATAACAATAAGACAAGAAATTAATGAAATATACAATATATAAGGTCAACAACAACCATAAAAATCTTGTGACTTACAAAGAATGTTTGAACATTGACTAATCTCAGGCAAAACCAATCAAGACCTGATGAACATAAATCAATACTAAGAGTAAAAATAGGGAAATAGCTAAAGATAGAACAGACCTTAAAAATTAGAAGCCAATATCGAGAGAAAATATTATGCCAATAACAATTTGTTGGGGAAAAAAAAAAGATATTGCAACTGACACACACAAAATGTAAAAATCTGTTTAATACCGGGATTACTCTCAAAATTACCCACAAAAATACATCAGGGACAGATGACTTTCCTGGTGATTTACCAAACCTGCATGAATTAGGTAACTCCTATCATGTGCAAACTTTTCCAAGACGCTAAAAGAGCAGGAAACCATCTCAACTCCTTTTGTAAGACCAGTGTAGCCCCCTTACGAATTGAAACATGGAGAGTATGAGTAAGAAGCACAGGGCTAGTATCACCCAGGATCACAGATTTAAACACCGTAAATGATACATTAGCAAACGAAGTTCAGTAATGAATAAATGCAAAATGAGAAGTAAAATAAATCTATATAAAATATATGTATGTATGTATGCATGTATATACACAGATACACACACACACACACACACACACACACACGGAAAATGGTATGGAGGTTTCTCAAAAAAAATTCAATGCAGAACTATATGGTCCAGCAGTTCCACTTCTGGGTGCTTATCTGAAGGAAACAAAATCACTAACACGAAAAGATATCTACATCCCCCCATTTATTTCAGCATTATCTACAACAGCCAAGAATGAAAGTGACCTAAGTGTCCATGGTTAGGTTGAACATGGTTGAGTGAATAAAGTGGATGAAGACAATGGGCCATATATATATATATGCATGTATATCTATACATATATATATATATATATATAATGAAATATTACTCAGCCATAAAAAGAAGGGAATCTTGCCATTTGCAACAGCATGGATGGACCTTGAGGGCGTCATGCTTAATGAAATAAGCCAGACACAGAAAGACAAATACCATATGATCTCCTTATATGTGGAATCTGAAAAAAACCCAACGAACCAAATTCATAAATATAGAGAACAGATTGGTGGTTGCCTGAGGCAGGGGGCGGAAGGTGGGCAAAATTTTTAATTAAAGAAAAAAGAAAAAAATAATTTTCTATCCTGCTGGAACATGGGAAAAATGTTGCAAAGGAACATTCAGAATAATTTGCTGTTCACGTAAATTTAACATCACACAAGATCACTATTTGTGCACGTGAACACGTACAATAAAATCTCCCCTGTCAAGAATGATAAGCATAAATTTCAGAAAACCAGTGACTTTTAAAAATGGTGACTTATAAAAGCTGGTGGCAAATCTATAGATTTTTAAACAAAACCTGAAATAATTCTTGTAACTCATCAACATTTCAACATTTCTTTTTTTTTTAAATTTTTTTTTCAACGTTTATTTATTTTTGGGACAGAGAGAGACAGAGCATGAACGGGGGAGGGGCAGAGAGAGAGGGAGACACAGAATTGGAAACAGGCTCCAGGCTCTGAGCCATCAGCCCAGAGCCCGACGCGGGGCTCGAACTCACGGACCGTGAGATCGTGACCTGGCTGAAGTCGGACGCTTAACCGACTGCGCCACCCAGGCGCCCCAACATTTCAACATTTCTTAAGAGTGATGTGTAAATGGGTGTTGGCTATCTTTTTTCCTACTTTTTGCATATTTAAAATGTTCCAAAATATGAAAAAAGAGACTGAAATATTAAAAATTCCTATATACTTGGATTAGCATCTTTCTCCTGTTGTTATGAGACAGTAGTTAGGCTGTTGGCAACCCCTTGGTCACGTTGGCCCTCGTCCTTGGGATCTACAAAGTGGCTAAAACTGACTCAGCAGTGATTGCAACCAGACATGTCAACACTGCTGTGTGTCCTCCTTACTGAGCCTCGGCCAGGGTTCGGGCACCATACAGGCCCGTGGGGTGACTGATTTCATGTCACCGCTGGCTTTGGTTGGAATAAGGAGTTTATTTTATTTAGAATGTATATTGTATATTTCGTGTGTCATGTACCCCCAGCTTTCTTCCCCCACTTTCAGATGCTGACCTCGGGAAAAGTCTAGACTAAAGTCGGAGGTTTTAGGTTTTGCCCTGTCTCACATCCCCCTGTCAACCCCCAGGCACTGTGGTATTATCCTTGAAATCGGTGCCCTTGAGCACCACTGGGGGGAATGCAAACTGGTGCAGCCACTGTGGAAAACAGTATGCAGGTTCCTCACAAAATTAAAAATAGAGTCGGCATATGATCTAGTAATTCCACTCCTGGTTATTTTCCAAAAGAATTGAAAGGAGGATCTCAAACAGACATTAGCACCACCATTACTCACAGAATTCAAGATGTGGAAACAACCCAAATGCCCACCCACAGAGAAATGGGCTTCAGAAATGCGATCCGTCTGTCCAGTGGAATACTGGTTCAGCCTTACAAAAGAAGGGGATTCTGCAACGGGAGGCAACATTGATGAACCTTGGCAACATTATGCTGAATTAAACTGGCCAGTTATGGAGCGCCCGGGTGGCTCAGTCCATGAAGCATCTGACTCTTGGTTTTGGCTCAGGTCCACAATCTCATGGTTTGTGAGTTCAAGCCCCGCATCGGGCTCTGTGCTGACAATGCAGAGCCTGCTTGGCATTCTCCCTCTCCCTCTCTCTCTGCCCCTCCCCTGCTCGCTTGCTCTCTCTCTCTCTCTCTCTCTGTCTCTCTCTCAAAATCAATAAATAAACATTAAAAAAATAGCCAGGTACAGGAAGATAAATGCTGCATGGTTCCACTTAAATGACCCATCGAGGGGCGCCTGGGTGGCGCAGTCGGTTAAGCGTCCGACTTCAGCCAGGTCACGATCTCGCGGTCCGTGAGTTCGAGCCCCGCGTCAGGCTCTGGGCTGATGGCTCGGAGCCTGGAGCCTGTTTCCGATTCTGTGTCTCCCTCTCTCTCTGCCCCTCCCCCGTTCATGCTCTGTCTCTCTCTGTCCCAAAAATAAATAAAAAACGTTGAAAAAAAATTAAAAAAAAAAAATGACCCATCGAAAGTAGATTCATAGAATCAAGGAGTGGGATGATGGCTAGGGGCTGGGGAGGGGAAATGGGGAGTTACTCATCAGTGGGCATAAGTTCCATCTGCACGTGATGAACAAGCTCTGGAGGTCACCTGTGCAACCCTGGGACCACCGTCAACAATACAGTGCCATACACTTGCCAGCTTCAGAGGGCAGATCGCACGTGAAGTGTCCGTAGCACAACATAATAGAATTACACAGGCACAAAGTCCTGAGAGACACACAGAACAATGAGGGGCCGGGCATGGGCTTGGAGACTTCAGGCTGCAGAGGACTTTATAAGGTCCCCTCTGAAATGAAACCTCCGTGTCATCATGTGTTTCTGTCCCATCGATAACGACCTGGGTGCCCCACACAGTCCTCAGGGCTCTGATGTCTGGAGTTTGGGAACAGATATACACTGAACAAATTCTTCATGTCTTGGCTGTCTGGAAGGCTCTCAGCAGAGGTTAAACCGTGAGCAGAAACTAGGTACGTCATTGACAAGTTGACACAATTATGGTCGTTGACAAGAGAGATGCTATTTCAAAAATACCATGAAAGTATTTCTTTTCGAGTTTTGATGACAAGCTCCTGGAGACCGTGAAGAAAATAATCTCGTCAGCTGGAAATAGGAGTCTTCTTTTGGGAAGATGGACGGAAGCATATCCCACACCTTGAACAGGATAGAATTTCAGAAAGTGACAACAGGAACGAATTAAAACCATCCATTTTGACTCTTGGGTAATTAGGCAGCCATTTATTGATGAATCGGTGTTGTGTGCAGGCAGATATTGATTTTTTTATGAAGCAATTATATCATGCTGGTAACTTTAATTTTTCCATCTCAGTTGCTCAGAGTACCATTACATCTTGCACTCCTGTGTACTATGTGTGGCTTTGGTTTACAGTTGCATTAGACCCAGTAAAACTTGAAGGCATGTTGCAAAAACCAGCCACAAATCAGAAGCTGTGATTTTCTTTTTAATTTTTTTAATGTTTATTTATTTTTGAGAGAGACAGAGAGAGAGCATGAGAGGCAGAGGGGCAGAGAGAGAAGGAGACACAGAATCTGAAGCAGGCTCCAGGCTGTGAGCTGTCAACACAGAGCCTGACATGGGGCTCAAACTCACGGATCTCGAGATCATGGCCTGAGCCGAAGTCAGCGGCTTAACCGACTGAGCCACCCAGGCGCCCCAGAAGCTGTGATTTTCGTCTTGTGCGAATGATGAGAACTGAAGATGGATTAACCTACCACCTGGTGACTTAGGTTGAATTCCTCAAAAGCAGAATTCAAGGGCACCTGGGTGGCTCAGTTGGTTAAGCGTCTCCTGATTTTGGCTCAGGTCATGATCTCACAGTTCGTGAGTTCGAGCCCCGTGTTGTGCTCTGCACCGACCGTGTGGAGCCTGCTTGGGATTTTCTCTCTCCCCGTCTCTGTCTGCCCCTACCTTACTCGTTCTCTCTCTCTCAAAATAAATGAATACGAAATAAATTTTTAAAAAGCGGAATTCAAGACAGGGATTTAACTTGCTGAGGGATGGCTCTGTTGGCGAACGTGGAAGGAGGGGGGGTTAAGAAGGTAAGAATGGGCCGAGCCCACCAAGGATGTGCTCACAGACAAAATCCAGCCTTAGCCTGGTCCTGGGGGTGGGGGGTGGCTCTCCAGAGCACTCGCCAACTGCTGAGTGCTACCCCCTTGAGTCAAGGGGGCCAGGTTTTGTTTCCTCATGTCGATGATTCGTTAATTATAGGCCACACGCTTCTGTGACACCCCGGATGAAGCAGTTCTGGTCAGCAGGTGACTCTTCTTCAAAGAGGGGGTGGCTGTGAGCCATCCGTCAATGCACACGACAGTGGGGGTGAGGGGTCTGGCGGGGGCACTCGCCACCTGTGACAGGCCACTCCTGCAGGGCCCAAACTCACTCGTTTCCCACATTAACCTCACTCTGCTCACGCGTCTGCGGTCACAAGTCTTGCGCAAGGAGGCTTACGAACAAATTACCCACCACTGTCACACACATCCCCACCCCCAGCTGAAAATGCTCCCTCCTCTCCTACCAATTCAGAGCCCTTCTCCATTCCAACCGGAAAGGCTAATCTACGTGGCCCACCTGGTGTGTTGACCCAATGCTCATCCAGATGCCAGGGCCTGGTGACCAAACCCTTATCAGTCTCTGGTTGCCGTATGTACCTAAGAATGTTTACGCTGCGCATGGGACACCAGCAAACGCCGTGTGCGTTACCTGAGAGCATTAGTCCTGCGTCGACCTCACGGTGGTCAACGTAAATCACCCCTGGGGGCAGGGAACCCCTTCTGTGCTGCTGACTGTGGGCACGAGGAGCTTTCTCGGTGAAAGGGCCTCAGCACTCGGGGTGAAGACTGGCCGGCCACAGAGCCAAAGATGGGAGACACAAATCCTCCAAGTGGGTCCCCGGAGGCAGCCGTGGCCGGGACCTCCCCTGCCTCTTCCCCTTGTCTTCCAGATGCACTGTTCTGCCTCTGAGGACACAGCACCAACCATCTGAGGTCATGTTTCCGAGAAGTGGAATCTTGAGACAAGGGTTCAAGTTCAGGTGCACATGAGTGCAGGAGCCATGCTCCTCAGGGGGAAAAAAAAACGTGAAAGAGACAGCAATTCAGGACAGGGAAGGAGAGAGCTGAGCACAGGCTGTGGTCTCAGCGAAAGGTCCAGGGACGGGGGTTGGTCTGGAGCCCAAATCACAACAACAAGAGTTAACCCGTTTGAGGCGGGAGACCGTCTTTTGTAGGCGGTATCAGTAAGCTGTTGGCTGTGGCCGTGGGGCTGGGGTCAGGTGCCCTTAGCAGCCAACCCTCCCAGCAGTTGGTGTGTGGGCACCAGCCTGGTGCAGAGGCTGTGGGCGACTCACCAAAGTGGCTACTTTACCCAAGTCGTGTGGGTTCAAAGTCCACCTTACTACCACTGGCTGTGTGCTGGGCAAATCAGTTCATCTGGGTGCCTAATCTATAAAATGCCACATAATAAGCTCCCAGTATTAGTTTTTATTACCGGTATTTGTTTTTATTGGCATTATTGCTATTCATCATTCATTAAATGACATTCCCCCCCCCACCCCCCCCAAAAGAAGCTGAGTATGAACCAATCTTTCGGTTCCACGGGCGATGAAAACTTTTTGAATTTGAGATTAAAAAACGGATGCATATTCACTCTGTGCTGTTGAATATTTAAAGGCACAATTAGCAGCTGCAAGGTCAGTTCTAAAATTCCCCACACTCATTTGTTCTTATAAGGTGATACAATTACTCAATGCTCATGCTGAGTAAAATAATTAATAGCCTGTTGAATGAAAATTCTCATTATCCAAACATAGGAAATAAATGTGAGATACACCATCGGGTCTGGTTTATAGGTCAGGCGAGTTTGGTCTCATGCCCAGATCCATTCCTGACTCCCTGGAGGACCTTGGGGAGGTTGCGGGGTGGGGGGGTGACATGTCCCCTGTGGCTTTCTTAGTAAATGGGGACAGAGAGGATGCTGACATCTATGGGTGTTAGCTCAGCCTGGGACTGGTTTGTCGTAAGAAACAGAAACCCACTTAAAACTAATTTAAGAGAAAGGACATTATTTTAATTCTATTCTATTCCCTACGTCGGATGCATTGTGGATTTATAATCAGTCCATCGTAGTCAAAAAAGAGGTTTGAAAACTCAAAGAAAAGTTTGGACTTCGGGGCTGGGAACGAACAATTCCATTTTCTGACTGGACACAGGCCTGCATACCCTGCCGGTAGAGTGGATGGAACTGAGTCACCTGTGGCCCGGACAGCACGGGCCCAGGCCCTTTGCTTCTGGCTGGGAGTGAATGTCTGTGGCCGCAGAGTGACCCCCCCTGGGGAACCGGACCTTTTAATTGTGAACAACGCATTTAAAAGTGTGTTTGCATATACTTGGCGGATTGTAACTATATACATAATTTACATCTGATTTCAGGAACGTAATAGCCAATTAAACTGTCTTGAGTGTTGGATTCTTGCAGAAAGACATTAACAGTGACATTTTCACTTCTGTTCCATGAGTTCCTGTGAAAATCATTAGCGTGCCGAAGTGTTTGCTAATAATATGTTAGGTGGGAAAATGACTGCTCTTTTGAGGGATTTCTGTTCAAGTGGAGTCATGTTTTACTTTAAAGATTAATTTTTCTTTCATCATTTTAAGTCATTAATGCTATGAAGAATAATTTAGTTGGGATGAGCAATGTTGTAGGCTTTAAAAAAAAACCCTATTTCCTGAATCTTTCTCCAGTCTAGGGGTGCAGATTTCCTTAAAGATGTCTTCTAGTCACCAGGACACCGTATTTTGCTGAAGTTATAGGGATTGCTTTGTATGACCTACCTATGAAAACTTTACCTATCCCAGGGATGAAAATATTCTCTATATTTGCCTTTAAAGCTTCAGAATTTTACCTTACATATTTAAATCTATTCTGCATAATGTGAGGTGGGGGCGATGTTTTTTTTGAATTTTAAATATAATTTATTGTCAAATTGGTTTCCATACAACACCCACTGCTCATCCCAACAGGTGTCCTCCTCAATGCCCATCACCCATTTTCCCCTCTTCCCCACCCCCCATCAACCCTCAGTTTGTTCTCAGTATTTAAGAGTCTCTTATGGTTTGCCTCCCTCCCTCTCTGTGACTTTTTTTCCCCTTCCCATCCCCCATGGTCTTCTGTTAAGTTTGTCAAGATGCACATATGAGTGAAAACATATGATATCTGTCTTTCTCTGCCTGACTTATTTCACTTAGCATTAATACCCTCCAGTTCCATCCACGTTGCTGCAAATGGGCAGATTTTATTCTTCGTCATTGCCAAGTAGTATTCCGTTGTATATATAAACCAAATGTTCTTTATCCATTCACCAGTTGATGGACATTTAGGCTCTTTCCATAATTTGGCTTTTGTTGAAAACACTTCTATAAACATTGGGGTACAAGTGCCCCCCTGCATCAGCACTCCTGGATCCCTTGGGTAAATTCCTAGCAATGCTATTGCTGGGTCGTAGTGTAGTTCTATTTTTAATTTTTTGAGCGACCTGCACACTGTTTTCCAGAGCAGTGGGGCAATGTTTTTTTGTATCCACGTTTTCCAGAATCATTTTAATTAATTAATTAATTAATCAATTTATTTATTTATTTATTTATATTTTAAACATTTTTTTAATGTTTGTTTATTTTTGAGAGAGAGAGAGAGAGCACAAGCAGGGGAGAGGCAGAGAGAGAGAAGGAGACATAGAATCCAAAGCAGGCTCCAGGTTCTGAGCTGTCAGCACAGAGTCTGATGCAGGCTCCAAGTCACAAACCAAGAGTTCACAGCCTGAGCCAAGATTGGACGCTTAACCGACTGAGCCACCCAGGCGCCCCCCAGAATTATTTTATTGAAAATAATTTCTTTCTTGTTTGCGTTGTTTTGGCAACATTTTTGAAAATCGAGTGACTATTTAGTATGGACCTAAATCGGGGCCCTCTATTTTGTGCTATACATCAGTCTGTCCATCTTTGTCTGTCTTGCATGGTCTTGCTTACCAGAGCTTCATGGTAAATCTTATATAAGTCCTCCACCTTTGAACTTCTTTCATGCGATTGTTTTGGACATGCTAGGCCTTTCATACTTCCATACGCATTATGGGATCAGCTTGTCCATGTTTAGATTGTGAGGCTGTTGGAACTATATTTGGAATCACACTGACTCTCCGGGTCACTCCGGGGAGAATGGAGTCTGTGAACCATAAATATGGCATAGCTGTCCATTCAGTTAGGTCTTATTTAATGCATCTCCGCAATATATGCTATTTTTTAAGAAAAAAATTAATATTTGATTTGAGAAGGCAGAAACATGCCTACCTTTTGTGGCTTGCTTGAGAACTGATGAGAAAAACCTGGGGGAACTTCTGGGGTGCTAACGTTCTTTATCTTGTTGATGGCAGGTGCACAGGTATGTACATGCACACTTCAAAACTCAGAAACATACATCTAAGCTTGTCTATTTTATTGTATACGGATTTTGGATAAAAAGAAACAAAACTGTTAACAAGTACTAAGTTCTTATAATAACGTCAGTAGTAACGTGTTTGATCGGAAGTGTACAGATATCTAAAATTTACTCTCAAATCTGTTAAAATAAGGTGGGTCAGTAGATGGATAGATGGAAGTTAGTATGTGTGACAGATCGAGTAGAGTCAAACATTCATGGTAGTAGATGGGTGTGTGTAAGAGTTTATTGTGGGGGCGCCCGGGGAGCTCAGTTAGTTAAGCATCTGACTTCAGCTCAGGCCATGATCTCACAGCTCGTGAGTTCCAGCCCCACGTTGGGCTCGGTGCCGACAGCTCAGAGCCTGGCGCCTGCTTCAGATTCTGTATCTCCCTCTCTCTCTGCACCCCTACCCCCAGGCCGTGCTCTGTCCCTCTCTCTCTCTCAAAAGTAAATAAACATTTTAAAAAATAGTTTATTGTGAATGAATTGCAGGCGTGCAGTGGGCTTGAACATTTTCATAATAAAAGGCTGGAGAAAATGTTGGCGTAAAGTCATTTGGGGACAAATCTAAACTAAGGGAATTTGTCATAAACAACACACGCTAAAAAATATTAAAAGAGCTTTTCAAGCAGAAGGGAAATAGTTACAGTTGGAAGTATGGAAATGTAGAAATAAATGAGCAAATGAACGGGTAACTATGTGGGTAACTGGAAACGCTCTTAGACTGCCTAAAACGATCATAATATCATCTCATAGAATCTAATATGCATTGGATTAAATTCAAGATGATAATTAAGTGGGAAGGGGCTAGAAGTGTTAAGGCCCTGGCCCTGTCATGGTAGTGTTCGAGTACAATAAATCAAGGATGCATGTTATAATGTGTATGGTAATCACTAAAAGAATATTTAATCGCTAATCCAATAGATAGGAAAATAAAACAATGTAAAGTATGTGATTAATCCAAAAGCAGACAATAAAGGAGGGAAAATAAAGCATAAAATGGGCTGCTCAAATTAAAAACAAAAGTAGGGGCACCCGGGTGGCTCAGTCAATTAAGCGTCTGACTCTTGATTTCGATCCAGGTCACATGATCTCATGGTTTGTGGGTTCGAGCCCCGTGTCGGGATCTGCACCGACGGTGTGGAGCCTGCTTGGAATTCTCTCTCTCCCTCTCTCTCTGCCCCTCCTCAATTGCTCACTCTCTCTCTCTCTCTCTCTCTCTCTCTCTCAAAATAAATGAATAAATATTAAAAAAACACCAAAAGTGCGATGGTAGAACATAGACCAAATACATCAGTCATTCCTTTGAATGTATATGGACTAAATACCCCAATGACCAGATTCGAATGGCCAGACTGGATAAAAAATAAAATCGAACTATATTCTGTTCACAAGGAACACAAGCATCAGAATTGGAAGAAGTAGTACAAATGAGGTGCAAGACCTGTACTTTGAAATCCAGGCGACTTTCCTGAGTAAAACTGAGGAAGAGCTTAACTATATGCCATACGCCACGTTCCCAGGTGGATTAATTGTAAAGACGTCTACTGTCCCTGAATTGCTCTGCATAATTAATGCAATGCAATCCCACTCCCACTTAGGTTATTGTTTTTTTTAATAACAAGTGAAGAGCTGATTGTTTTAATATTAAAATTAAGAAAAAAAAGACAGGGGCGCCCCGGGGCTCAGTAGGTTGAGTGTTCGACTTCAGCTTGGGTCATGATCTCACACTCTGTGAGTTTGAGACCCGCGTCGGGCCCTGTGCTGACAGCTCAGAGCCTGGAACCTGCTTCCGATTCTGTGTCTCCCCCTCTCTCTGCTCCTCCCCTGCTCATGCTCTGTCTCTCTCTGTCTCAAAAATAAATAAAAACATTAAAAAAAAAAGTCAAACCAGTATCAAGTTTGGCAAAAATGTAGGGAAACCGGCTCTCTCCACACTCAGGATAGGAGTGCAGATTTGCACCACTTTGCACGTCCACTTGTCAGGATAGACTCTGACCCTCCACACCTTCAAGTATATACATCAGTCAACATCTGAAAACAATGTGCTTTCGGTAGGACAGATAAGCGCCCACGGTGCTTCAGAGAGGTAGACAGCCCTGGGCGCCAACAACTACTCTCGGCAAGAGGGCTTGGGGAATTTGGACATCTGCTGATTCAGTGGCTATTTACAAGCCCAGAATGTTCTAGGAGCCTTCAAGGAATTCACAGAACTGGCTTTGTTTACGATCTGATTCACATTCCCCAGGGCTGAGGTGCCTGGTCATTGATTAAGGACTGACCACATTCACCCATGTGACAATTGAGCGTGCAGAGGGCTTGCTCGCTGGAAGTGAGGGCTGGGTGCACCCAGCAGGTGCCGGCCAAGTGCCTACCGTGGTGAAGAGCTGTTCCTGAGTAGCTCTGAGCAAGCGCCCTGTCGTGGAGCTTACGTTCGGGCGCATGTCACTGGTTGGAAGTAAAATAGGGGTTTGTGTACGTGGGGTTTCTGCAAAGTAGCCAGTGTTCTCCAGATCCATCCTCGGAATTAGAATAAAAGCACCCAGAGGTCACTAATCCTCCCGTGCCCCGACTGATTCACTCACACTGATGCTCATTCTTCCAGAAACCATTGTGTAGCTGTAGTGCAGGTTGATTATGGATATATTTTAATCTGATAATTTCAGCTAGGTAGTTTTTTTTTTAACCAGGCTACTAAATGATGTGAAAAAACCTGTTTGTTTCATACTAAGTCATAAAGTTTACCAAACAGTAGGCTAAATAGAAGTTAATGTTTGTAAAAAAAAAAAAAAAAAAAAAAAAGAAAGAAAGAAACAGAGCAAACGTTAGGAAGAAAAATAACTATCCTCTGACAGCAACCTTCTCTGAGGTATTGTATTCACACCACATCTTCATTTTCTTCCACTTTATTGCCTGCTTATGCAAAGCTTAGCACAATCACGTGTACTGCTGTAATAAGAACTAAATGTACTTTGTTTTATTTTACTTGTCTGTTAGTCACAAAACTTCTACTGAGCCTTGACAATATGCAAGGCGTCGTTTTAAGTGCTGAAGGTCCCAAATGCTTCCAGTTCACCCATTGGCAGATCCTTCTACTCTGTTTCAACTTTTGGTTTTCTGGAGTCCATAAAGAATCAGAGAGAACATTGCTGGCATATTTCTCTGACTTTCAGGCTTGGATTTTCCTTCCAGACACTATAGTTGAGTGTCTACTTGGAAAAGCACTTTCTGCAAGGTGAGACTAAGCACTAAATATTTTAGACACCAGAAACAAAAAGAAAAAAATATTTGTGGCCAGTTTTATTTTTGAAAAAAAAAAAAGAAACCACTTCCTGATAGTGCCAATTGGTCTGTTCTTCCATTTTTTTAAAAAAATTTTTTTTTCAACGTTTATTTATTTTTGGGACAGAGAGAGACAGAGCATGAACGGGGGAGGGGCAGAGAGAGAGGGAGACACAGAATCGGAAACAGGCTCCAGGCTCCGAGCCATCAGCCCAGAGCCTGATGCGGGGCTCGAACTCACGGACCGCGAGATCGTGACCTGGCTGAAGTCGGACGCTTAACCGACTGCGCCACCCAGGCGCCCCTGTTCTTCCATTTTTTAAAATTCAAATCATGACCATTCATTCATGCATACACATCATCATGTAATCACTTATTAGAAGAGTGTGGTTTTTTTGAGATGCACTATGAAATAAACATCCAAGTATGGACAGCAAGTATTTAAAATTTTTTTAATTTTTTTTTTTTTTTTTTAGTTTTTAGAGAGAGAGAGAGAGTGAGCTGGGGAGGGGCAGAGAGAGGGAGACACAGAATCGGAAGCAGGCTCCAGGCTCTGAGCTGTCAGCACAGAGCCGGACGCGGGGCTGGAACCCACGAACCACGAGATCGTGACCTGAGCCGAAGTCAGACGCTCAACCAACTGAGCCCCCCAGGCACCCTTGGGCAGCAAGTATTTTGAACAAGAGGGGAGCTGGGCATGTTAAGAAAGGAACCAGGAATGCCTCTTGTGATGTCAGCAAGGTTGCTGTTGAAGGAATGTTTGGGGTTCACAGGAAGCTCTTCATTCATATGACGCTCAGCTCGTCCAGGGGCCACGGTGATTTTCCTTACAGATTCATGATATTGTCAAATCCCCACTGACACTTAAGCAGGAGCGTTACCGCAGTCCTGGAGGCTCCTTTCTCGTGGCTGCTGCCAGCATCTGGGCTCCGTGTCCCGGCCCCGGGCTGGGTAGGGAGCCCACGAAAACCGCACACCTCACCACGGTGGCCGGTGGGACGCTGTGTTCGGTGGGTCTCCAGATGTGCATCCTTTTCACAGGCACGTTTCCCATTAGCTTTGCCTGAACACATTCTGGGAAGAGAGGGTGAAGCCTCCAGGAGCTCCAGGGCTGTGGTCTAGACGGCGGCATCCCCCGCCCCCGGCTAACCCGGAACTAAACTGAAGCGAGAGCACTTGTCACTCGTGCGTCACCACGTTTCCCGACCGCCTTACAATGGCCCGTTGGGTAGTCGGATGTGCTTCCCGACATCGTCGTTTCTATTGGCTCAGGACGTTGCAGCAGCGTCTAGCCTTCCTTGGTGTTAGATGGAGCAGCCTCGAGTAAGTTTCCAGCACCGCAAACCTTAAACCGTAGATTGTGTTTCCGCGTGATGTTGAACCTATGCTGTTTCCATAGGTCTGATGGCATAGGCTGTTTACGCGCTGAGAAACCTCCTTGCTCCGGGGATCACACGCCACCTTCTGGAAGCTTCTGCTCGGCAGGGGCAGGCCTTCTCCTCCCACATTGCCCACCCATCTCTGAGCACCACAGTGGCAGGGATACTGGACAGTGCACCCGTGTGGTGGCAGAGGCCAAGGTTGTCCCGACGTTGACAGCTGTAGCGCCTTTCTATTGTTGTCGACGGAAGCACAAAGACAGGCATTCTGTGCCCCCGAAGAGTTAGATTCCATCTGGCCCACTTTATCCCATCATTTATTCCCCGCATGGGTGATCTGGGAGCCCAACACCTTGGGCCACGGCTGTCCTTTGTGGCAGCTTTCTGCCTTCCATTGTGAGAGACCTCTGCTGCCGGGTGGAGGCGGAGCCTGACATGGGTCTCGAACTCACCACCTGTGAGATCGCGACCTGAGCCGAAGTCGGAGGCTTGAACAACGGAGCCACCCAGGATTGGATTTTATTTAACGTAAGGAAACTGTTGGGGCGCCTGGGTGGCTCGATCTGTTGAGCATCTAACTCCTTGATTTTGGTTCAGGTCATGGTCCCGGGGTCGTGGGATTGAGCCCCACGTTGAACTCCACACTGAGTGTGTAGCCTGTTTAAGATTCTTTTCTCTCCCTCTCCAAAAAAAAAGAAAAGAAGAGAAAAGAAGAGAAAAGAAAAGGAAAAGAAAAGAAGAGAGAAGAGAAGAGAAGAGAAGAGAAGAGAAGAAAAGAGAAGAGAAAAGAGAAAAAAGAGACGTAAGGAACCTATTAGCTAGCCTTCAACGCCCTTGACTTTTCTACTGGGCTGTATATCAGTGTCGGCTGATGATGGCAGAGCTCGAGCAGATTTAGGAGGCACAATGTTCGCACTGCTCTAAAATCCTGCCTTTATGCCTGCATGAACTCGGAGGACAGTGACCCATAGAAGATGTGCCCAGACTGAGTGGGGTGGCACCAGGCTGGGTGTCTTGAGAGCATGTTTAGACAGAAATAAAAAGGAAAGGGATGGGAGTCGCTGGAAAAGATGCTACATCAACGGCTTTATAACCAAGGAAGGAGAGGGGACAGGCATAAGGGGTCACCCAGACGTCTCCTTGCTAACAGCTGGCGTGCCTCTTAACAATTGTGTCCTTTAGTTCACAGTGACCCCAGGGGGTGGGTGGGGTCGCTGTCCATCTGAGGCTCAGAAGGGTCTGATGAGATGCCCCAGGCCACGCAGGAACTCCGCAGGGTGCTTGCAACTCTGCATCCTGGGCCTTCATGCTGCCTGGGCCAGGGACCGTGTGCCCGGGACCGTGGCTGCAGTGGGACTTGCCTGGGGTGTCGGCACTGCGTGCACCCAGGATGGCAGCACTAGTGACAGTCAGACTCATTTTGTGCACATGGTGCCGGGGTTCTTCTAGCTTTAAATCAGGGGCCTGATTCCAGTTCACAGGAGTCGGACAGCCTCCCGGATTCACTCTCGTGGGCCAAGAGGACACCCCTCTCTCCTGGCTGGGCCCGGGGAGTTCACGCGGGAATGCTTCCCTAGTCACATCATGCCGGTGCCCTTAAATGGCCATCCCTGAACATTCGTGGAATGCTGCGGGTGGGCAAGGCGTTGCGTCAAGCTCCTGGACCTCCTTACCCTCCGTCTCTGCTCTCGCACCTTGCCAGACGGTGGCCTCACCACACTTTTACCGCTAACAAGGGCAGGAACCCCAATACTGCATATTCGAATAGCTTATGCTCTGCCGAATGCTTCCCTGACTGCTCTCTGATAGAAAACTCTTCCTTAGTTTCAGATCCAGAATCACGCTTCATGATCTATAAAAGTAAAAACTAGAGGGGCACCTGGGTGGCTCAGTCGGTTGAGCGTCCGACTTCGGCTCAGGTCATGATCTCATAGTTTGTGGGTTTGAGCCCCTCGTCAGGTTCTGTGCTGACAGCTCGGAGCCTGGAGCCTGCTTCGGATTCTGTGTCTCCCTCTCTCTCTGCTCCTCCCCTGTTCATGCTCTGTCTCTCTCTCTCTCTCTCTCTCTCTCTCTCTCTCTCTCTGTCAAAAATAAATAAAAACATTTAAAAAATTAAGAAAAAAACTAGAGTGTTAGTGTTGGGAGGAGAACTCTTAAAAAAGTGAAAGTTTTCTTTTTTTTTTAATGTTTATTTTTGAGACAGAGACAGAGCATGAACGGGGGAGGGTCAGAGAGAGAGGGAGACACAGAATCCGAAACAGGCTCCAGGCTCTGAGCTGTCAGCACAGAGCCCGACGCGGGGCTCGAACTCACGGACCGGACCGCGAGATCATGACCTGAGCCGAAGTCGGCCGCTCAACCGACTGAGCCACCCAGGCACCCCAAAAAAGTGAAAGTTTTCGATTGCTTGCGATCCATCAATGGGGTTTACAATGCTGAGTGTTGGAAAACAATATTTACCAAATTACCATTTTTTTTCGCTTTGGAAAATTGGGCTTTCATTTTCTTTCGCATCAGAATGTACAGAAACAACAGGCCTTGAAAGGAGAATGAATCAGCAGAGGAAGCACAGAAAGCAGAGAGAAGCTTTTATAGCAAAGGCTATTTTGGGAATATGGTTGTTTTTCTTTGTGAAGATAATTCATCGTGTGCGTGTGTGTGTGCGCACGCGTGCGTTCATCTTGTTAAATGGCATTCTGGTAACTTGCTGGCTTCAAATGTGATTAGCAAATGATTGTTCTGGATCATAGCCAGCCAAACACCTTTACTGCGCAAGAGGCAGATGGATGGTGAAGAACCAGAAGTAACCACCCACGGAACTGTGGCCAGCATCAGTTGGCAGTCCTGACCTGGCCCATGGGGTGGAGGGGGGGTCTTGTGCCTCTGTGCGACCCCCCTTTCCACCTTCCCCTGTCTTTGCAAAGGCTCCAGGGCTGAGGAAAGGGGTGCTCAGAGACAGGCAGGCTGGAAGCTTTCCTGTCTCCTTGACCATGCTACCTGGAGCTCTTTCTCTCCGTCAGGACGCGTGCAAACCCAGGCTTCTGTCCGGGTGTCTTCCGGGCAGACGAACAAGGGAGCACGGCCTCACCTGGGAGAACCGGGCCATCTGTTGCTTCTACTACCTTCTCCGCAAGTGGAAATAGAGTTGCCACTGGGTGACGGGAGATGCCCGTGTGAATGAGAAAACCCAGCTCCTCCAGCCCCAGACCTGAGTTCTGTGAGGGGCGCACAGCCCGTGCATCTGGAGGCGGCATCTCTGGACGAGCCCGGGGGGATGCTGCAATGCGGTGCCCAGAGCCACCGTCTGGAATGAAGATCTCCCTCCCCAGGTGCCGGGCGTGCTGCTGGAGACAGCCCATCTGGGGACTGCTGCAGCAGAGGGAGCTGTCCCGTTCAAGGTCACACCCCTTCTTGTGGCCATGGCAACTGTGATGCCCACCGCCAGCTCAGGATTCCCCTTGGGGCGGGGTGGGGGGGGGCTGGGCTTCCACAGGGGCCACATCACATCCGGGTTTCCTCCTCGACCTGATGCTTCCCGTGGGTCGTGATTGTAGGAGCGCCACATTAGCCACTTATTAAAGCCACTGGTGTGCTAACCTTGGTCCTGAGCTGGCTTCCCGGGAACCCAGCCTGCAGCAATGAATGGGCCTCGTAGCAACCCCCCCTCCCCCGCCCCACCGGCTCCAAGCTTGGGGTCGGCACCTAAAAAACGTTGTCGTCATCTGTTTCCTAAATGTACCTTAGTGATGTTTGCAAAACGGTAGTTTGACCATCAAACTTGCCAACCAATCTGGGACAGTTCGTGAAGTACGAGACAGGAGAAAAATAATTTAAATAATTAAACTTATGTAATTTTTTAAAAGTTTATTTTCCGAGAGAGAGTGGAGAGAGCAAGCAGGGGAGGGGCGGAGAGAGAGGGAGAGAGAGAGAGAATCCCAAGCAGTCTCCCCACCTCCAGCGCACAGCCCAATGCAGGGCTCAAACTCACGAACCGCGAGATCATGACACAAGCCGAAATCAAGAGCTGGATGCTTAATCGACTGAACCACCCAGGCAACCCTAACCTGTGTAATTTTTAAAACACCTATTTGCTGAACAACACCTGATTTTATTATATTAGTGGGCCTCTAAAATAATCTTATTAAAAAACCATTAAAATTGTCTAAACATGATGCTAAAGGAAGATTTTAAACTCAACACTAAAATAATGCCAGCAGAATCATTATTTTTGGTATATATGCACCAAATGTATTAGTTATTTAGCATATTTATTGCTAGTATTAGGTCACTAATATCTCTCCATACACCATATTTTTAATATGGTCTTATTTGTTAAATATTTAAAAAATATTAGATGTAAGTGTCTACACAGGTACGTTTCTTGGTTAATAAATTTGAACTCATTGCAGTTTTAATTGAGAAAATCTTCTTACAGATGCGGACATACCTGGTGACCTCAAAGCAAATCACTCAACAAAGGAGGGAATAATTTTTTTAATGTTTATTTATTTTGAGAGAGAGGGAGAGAGAGAGAGAGAGAATCCCAAGCAGTCTCCCCACTGGACAGTGTGGCTCTCTCCCCCGCTCACATGGGGCTTCATCCCGGGAACTGTGAGATCATGACCTGAGTGGAAATCAAGAGTCCGACGCAACTGACTGAACCACCCAGGCGCCCCAGCAAGAGGAGGGGATTCTGATTTTTACTTTGAAATACATAAATATTTCAGGACAAATGGCTTCATGGCTTCTAATACTGTTTCTCCATTCAGAGCTCTATTCTTTGACAAATATTTTTTCTAAAGACAAAAAGTATTCAAATGGTCTCTATGTATGAATTTTCAAAATTGCCCCAAATGTTGATGTCAGAAATCGCAGGTCTCCACTGCATCCCATTCTGCTGCCAGTTATATATTTATGCAATTAGACATTGGCATTCCACCAAAACACCCTGCACAAAAGCTGAGACAGAAAACTTCAAAATTCTCCTTGGAACACTATAGAAACTCTTATCTTTTCATCTGTTTAGTTGCTTATTCCCTCTTTGTGGCCAAATTTCATCGTCGTTCTCTTTGCTAGCGATGTGTTAGATGATGTACATCTGCTAAAGGCTTCAAAAGCTGAAGTTTGCTTGCCCTACATTACTGAGCACTCAGATTTAGAATTTTCCAGTTTTGCTCAGACGACTTGAGAACACTCCATCTTTTGGCAGGATACTGGTGATTTACGTGCTTCAAAGGCACAGGTGGGGTTTTTGGGGACAAGTTTTGATTGACACGTACATAAAGTGCATACATTTTACACGTACAGCTTGATCTCAATGAATTTTTGTGAATTAGCATACCTGTATAAATACCACTCAAAGATTTAGAATATCTCCTCCACTCCCACCCTTCACAGCCCACACCTCTTCTAGTCAACAATGGTGTCCTTTACGGGGCCCTTATTCCAACACGGTGTGCAGAAGAAGGGCCCCGAAAGACGTTCACGTCCTAATGTCTGGAATTTGCGAATATGGTACATTATATGTGAATAGGATTAAGGCGCAGGTAGGACTAAGGTTGCTCACCAGCTGACCTGAATGTTGGGAGCTCACCCCGAATGATGCCACGGGCCCGGTGTGATCACAAGTGTCCTTACGTGTGGATGACAGGGGCAGGAGACGCACAGTTGAAGCAATGCCGTGGGTGGAATGCTCTGCGGTGATTGCTGGCTTTGAAGATGGATGAAGGGGCTGGGAGCCAAGACGTGCAGGTAGCCTCTCAAAGCTAGAAGAAAATGCATTCTTCCCTAGAGTCTCCTGGAAGAAACCCGGGTCTGATAGCAGCCCGATTTTTAGCCCAGGGAGACCCATTTCAGACTTCTGACCTCCAGCACCGAGAGAGAATAAATCTGCGTTGCTTTAAGTCACTGAATTTGTGGTAGTTTATTGCAGGAACAACAGGAAACTAGTATAGCCTGTCTTCGTCTATTTGGGCTGCCAGAATGGAACACCACAGAACGAGTGGCTTATCAACAACAGACATTTATTTTTCACATTTCTGGAGGCTGGGAGTCTACGATCAAGGGACCAGAAGATTCGGTGTCTGGAGAGCTCCTGCTTCCTGGTTCATAGCTGGCTGTCTTCCCACTATGTCCTCACGTGGCAGAAATGGGGAAGGAGGTCTCTGTCGTCTCTTTTCTAAGCACACTGACCCCATAGTGGGGGCCCCACCCCCATGACCCAATCACCTCCCAAAGGCCTTACCTCTTAACACCATCACGATGGGGATTAGGTTCCAACATATGAATGGGGTGGGGGTGTGCAAACATTCAGCCTAAAGCATACCACATGCATTAAATTGATGTTCTTGTTTTCTTATTGAGGTATAAATTAGAGTAAAAGGTACAAATTATAAGCTGACATTTTTGATAAGAGTTGACAAAGGTATAGACTCCTGTGTAACCAACATCTCAGTCAGACAGAGAACATCTCCCTCATCTGAAAAAATTCCCTCTGGCTGCTTTCCAGGCAATCCAGGTGAAGATTAGCTCGTTTGCTTTTACTGTTGATTTATTAAGAGTTTTAAAAGTTCCACTCTGGATACCGTCTTTTGTCAGATATATTCATTGTGGATATTTCCGCCTGCCTGTGTCTTGCCTTGTCCAGTCCCCAGAGGCCACCACAGCTCTGCTCTCTGTCACTGTGAGTTAGCTTGCCTGCTATTCAACTTCACATAAATGGAATCCTAAGTCATAGTGAGCCTTCTTTTACGTCTGGCTTCTTTGTCTTAGCATAACGTTTCCTCCAGTCTCCTGTGGTGCCTGTTGGGTGGTTTCCATTGGGTGGCTGATATGAATACAACTGTGAGTCATTTCTGGCCACATTCATTCATTCCTCTTATATGCATGCTTTGGGGTGGGATCGCGGAAGTGCATGGTCAAAATATGTGTTTAAAAAAAATTTTTTTTTAATGTTTATTCACTTTTGAGAGTGAGAAAGAGTGCAAGGTGAGGGGGCAGGGAGAAGAGAGAGAGGGAGACACAGAATCCGAAGCAGGCTCCAGGCTCTGAGCTGTCAGTGCAGAGCCCAACACGGGGCTCGAACCCACAGACCTTGAGATCATGACCTGAGTGGAAGTCAGATCTTAACCAACCGAGCCACCCAGGCGCCCCCAAATTGTGTTTAACTTATATGAGAAACTGCCAATTTATCTTTCAAAGTGCCCTTGGTTTGTAATGTAGGAGAGAGCGGGTTTCTCTGAATTCACCAGAACACCTGCTATTGTCGGTCATTTTAACTACCGACATTCTGGTGGGTGACCAGGGCATGATTTGAACATGATTTGAACAGGCCTATCCCTGCTAAGTAAGGATGGGGTGTTCTCTTTCACGATTTTACAGCCCGGCAGATTTTTCTTTGGTGAGTAGTGGGTTCAAATCTTTTGTCTCCTTTTAAGATTGAGTTGTTTGTTTTTACTATTGATTGGTTAGAGTTTTAAAAGTTCCACCGTGGATACTGTCTTTTGTCACATATATTCATTATGGATGTTTCCACCTGCCTGCGTCTCGCCTTTTCTGTGTCTTCTGACCAGCACGAGTGTATAGAATTGATAAAGCCCAACTTACAGTTTTTCCCTTTTCTGGCTAGTGTTTTATGTCCGTAAGTTACTATGAAGATAAAAGCTTACATTTTGTGCTAGAAGCTTTATGGTGTTAGCTATATATTCCGATCCACGAGGATCTTGAATTAACATTTTAGTACGGCATAATGTAGAGGCCAACATTTTTTATATTTCCCTGAATGTTGGCTTGTTCAGTACTATGTGTCGCACGCGTTTTTACATTTATCATCATCCTTAAACAAAACATACATGGTTTAGTGACTCTGTGCCTATGTTAAAAATGTGTACATCTAATAATGAAGCTCCTATTTTGACTAGTGGAATCTCTCAGCTGGTTTGAATGCAGTTATGAATTATGGATGCACCATAATCAATTTGAAGAGAAATTCTGGTTCATAGAATTTTATTCCAGTAAGAACTTTGCTTTTGCCATAATATTTTGCTCCATCAAAATTTATGTTCACATCACTACACAAAGCAAATAATTCTGTGCTCAGTGTTGAATATACAAGAACGTTAACGATAATGTTTCACCTCCATCAAGATGAACTTCTGAAAGCTTTTCTCTGATTCCAGGAATTGCATAAAATATTTAACAATTATTGTAATTATCTGGATTTCTATTTGGAGCATCTGATGACACTGACACTAATCTGTCATTTAACTGTTTACGAAGATTTTCTGTTATGGAACCAACCTATTAATAGATGTTTCTTCACTTTCTGTCCATGCACAAGAAAACTTGGAGTTGAAAATGGACACAATTAATTCAGAAAACAGCCATTTGATTTAAAGTTCAGCGAGTCAGAGCGAAACGTGACTTCACCTTCTGCAGCTGGTTATGTGAAATTGGCACCTTCCAAAGTCACCTTGTTAAAATCACGGATAGTTCCCCGTGGGTTTGTGTCTTTGATGTTTATGTGGGCTGTGATGTCACCACGTCCTTCCCAAGCAGGGCATGTGGCAAATAGTGGCTGATAAGTCATGCAAGATTACAAATTTATCAGCAACAGTCCTGAAAAAAGCAGTGATTTCTCACCAACACACACTTTCAGTTGTTGGGTCACCGCTGACAAACATGTTTAATGAGAAAAGGTCAAATGACATAAACAGGCAATTACAGATTTTGATAACATATTAGGAAGCCACAGTGGCAAGAGCACGATGACGCTCTGGGTACGATTTCTGCCTCCGTTTCCCGAACCCCTAGGCTGTGATTTCCCACATTTACCCCTAACCTTGTTGGTGGTGACAGGATGCGTCTTACAGGCTTCAGCAAGCATGTGACAAGACTGGCTGGTGAATCAATAGATGGCAGGAGAAGCAGGTTTAAAAAATGCTCCCGTTGTGACTTGAGAGAGGAGGGACTTGGCTGCTTACAGCTGGTAGCGTCTAAGCATTTGTATCAGCAGGTGCCCTGGATGCTGCCCTTGAAAGGAAGGTCACACAACTCTCACGTGCTGTTAGACTGGCTCGTGCTTGCAGCTGAGACGTGTAAAAGAGCTCCACTGAACCCAGGTGACTTTATTTTGGTACAAGCAGCAATAACGATACTTTGCTAAGATCTGAAAAATTTGAGACAAATACCGAATCAGATGGGAAGGCAAGAATCAGGACGTTCCCTCCCGGCTGGGACATGTGGTCACGTCTACCCCATATTCCCACTTCGCAGATCTGGCACCTGCTGACCTCATCTGCCTCATCATAGGAGCACGTGACACCAATGAATTGAGACCTTCATGAGAGCATTTGATTCATGTCCGTCTGTATTCTAGACCCCGCCTCGGCAGCGCAGTGATAGCGATGGATTTGAGTCACCGTCGGGTCCCTGTGCCTGACACGTGGAGGGCGCTAACGCATATTTGTTGAGTGAACCAGAGGCACGAGAAGGGAAGACACAGGAGGGAAGCATGGCGGCTCTGGGCTGACGGGGGGGAGAGCGCCCCCTTGGGAAGGATGTGTGCCAAACACTTTGCGGGTGGAGGCAAGACGAACGGGCAGATGCACTCCAGAGATCAAGCGACACACTAAAGTGATGCCTTTTAATTATTCTTTTTCATTACTTTATGTCCACTGATGATTTTGTGATCATCATACTTGAAGAGCACTGAGTGTAGTGTATCAGATTCTTTTTTTAAATGCTTATTTATTTGTTTATTTTAGAGAGAGAGAGAGAGAGCTCACAGAGGAAGGGAAGAGAGAGAGAGGGAGAGAGACAATCTCAAGCGGGCTCTACGCTGTCAACACAGAGCCCGACGCAGGGTTTGAACTCACAAACCGTGACATCGTGACCTGAGCTGAAATCAAGAGTCAGACACTTAACTGGCTGAGCCCCCCAGGTGCCCCAAGTTTAAGGGAAACTTGCTCCAAGTATAATCTAAATCCATAGCCTACTTCCCTCCCACACCCCAACACACACCTACACATACACACATGTACACGTACATACACTAACTCAGGCCATTTGATAGCATGGTAACATCTCACATAACTCTCAATAAGTTTATGTATCCAAACGGTTTTCAAATGACATATATAAATATAAGTATGCACATGTAAATAAACACGTGTTTATTCAGGTAATGCTAACATGCACTAGGTAATAAATTAACCCTGAAATCCTAGAAAATCAGACGTGGGCTTTGGGGAATATATATGGAGAGGAGGACAACTTGGTGAACCCACTTCCAGCCTTCAAAGTGTTGGACCCCAGGTTTCTAACATTCACATGCTTCTTGAGGCCAGGGTTGGGGTTCACAGGGTGACATAATTCCTGTCAAAGCCTGGTGGACAGCTGGTCTGCTTTCTGTAAGCAGACAGTTCCGTTCTAGGCTGTTAAAGAAGGATTGCCCCGGGCAGACTTAACAGGTGAGGAAGAACTGATTCCGGACCCTGCGGTAGGGGAGGGACTGAGCACAGCTGGCCACATGGTGAGGACATCTGGGCGTTGAAAGCGAATGGCTTTCAGAAGAGCGTCCATGGACGGAAAACCGCCAACAGGAACTGGTTAGGTATCGGGGTGGGCGATTCTCCCTAAGCTGTCTCTACAGCACGCGGACAAGCTCTGGCTGAGAAGAGGGTTCAGAGAAGGAAGGAAGGTTTGGCCAAGGACATGTCCTGGTTAGGGCACCGATCTCACACGTGCCGTCTTTCTTTGCTGTATCGTCCCCATAAATTCCCTTCCCTAAGGGAGGCTACTCTGAAGCTGTATTAGATTTTCCTCTTTCAAAGTCTTTTTGAAGCCCCATATTTTGCTCTTCAGAATCTAGAAGCAATTAGGTCACCCAACGTTGCAAGGGCCCCAGATTCTGGACTCCCACGATTCTCTTTCATCTGTGCTTACAGACTAGCTAATTCCTTTCTGGGCTCATTTACCTTTCTTGTGATACCTTTCTGGACCCAAGTAATAACTAGTACACGTTAGCACTTTTCCATTTTATAATGCGGATGGGTCTCCATCCTTTTCCTTCTGGAATCGGCGCTTGGCCCCACACTGCTGTGCCACTGAGTCAGGGTCGCACTTTTGAGGGTTCCGTCTCAGCGGCTCTCTGCTTTTGCACCTTTTTAAAATTTTTGCAATGGCACGATGCTACGTGCGGTGGCAGATAAACCCTCAGGTTATACTAATTTAATGCGGTGAAAACTTGTATCTTGCCCACATCACAGATACTGTGCAAAACGGCACGATGATGGGTGGAAAGACTGCGGGGCGTGTGCTGACTGAGGCTCTGATGTGGGCACCGCACACGTGGAGGAAATACACCTCCGTGGCCGCGGCCGGAGGGAGAGCGGGAGGTTTTGACGCTCGGAACGCTTCGCGTGGAACCGACACAGTCCCTTTGCCCTTGTGCTGTTGGCCCGAAATGGCTCCACGGCCCAGAGACAGCGGCAGGGGGGTCAGAAGCGTCGTGCAGCGAGGGGACGCTGGGGGCACAGTAAATGTGTCTGCACACGAGGTGTCAGAATTATTCTAAAGGAGGAAATAGCATGTGCAGGTCGTGTCTTTGTCTTTAAAGATAAGCTTGGTGCAAAGGCTGTGTCTAGTCGATTCGATGCTCCCTATTGTTTCACATTTCAACCCTTGCAGCAGATGGAATTCTCCAGAGATGGCCGCGGTCGTCTCTGCCGCTCCACTTGCTCTCCTGCCACGATGCTGCCACCCTCCTCACTGCTCTTAGGAGCTGGCTCCAATTTCCTTGCCCACACCTTCGATGTAGGCAGGGAGGGAGGCAGGGGGCAGGCAGGGGAGAGGCAGGGAGGGAGGCAGGAGGGGGGAGATGGAGGAGGAGGCAGGAGACAGAGGGCAAGCAGGGAGGGAGGCAGGGATAGAGGTAGGGGGCAGGCAGTAGGGAGCCAGAGAGGAAGGCAGGGAGCAAGCAGGGAGGGAGGCAGGGGCAGGCAGGAGGGAGGCAAGGGGAGGTAAGGGGGAGGCAGGGAGCGAGGCAGGGAGCATCTTTCCGGGTGTGCGGGAGCAGCGGTGAGGCGCAGCCTGGCCAGAGGTACAGGTGCAGAGCCCGGGCCCAGTGGCTCCTTCCTCCTCCTCTGTCCCTCTGAGTCTGCGTCTATTCCGGCACCACGGGGCTGTCTCCACTATGGCTGCCCCCCCGTCCCACCTCCCCCGGGACTGAGACAGTGCAAGGGAGGGAGGGGTGGTCCGGTGCTGATGCCTAGGGGCCCTGGGGACGGATGTGCAGAGGCCATCCCCTCCTAAGAGGGAGAAGGACAGGCAGACAGACACAAGGCGCTGCCCTCTGGACAGCCATCCTCAACTTGTGGGGGGCCCGGAGGAACATTCCTGGGCCGTCACGCAGCCTCTGCTGACTCCGCCCTGCATGGCGCGTCTGTGCTTCTGACAGCCCTTTACCCACGAGCCTACAGGACAGTTTTCCAGTCGGAACATCTAGCGTAAAGGCACGGAGACACGACCAGGCCAGCCTGTGCCCTGCGCCCTGTCGCCTGTCCCCGCGAGCTGGGGCAGGTGTGCTGGGGAGGGGCCTGGGGCCTGAGGGCTGAGCCACATGGAATCTTCTTTCCTAGCTGCTTCTCTTACTGTGCCCTTTTCCTTCCTTCCTCCCGTCTCCCCATTCTTCCTGAGTCCCTGCTCTCCAGCAGGGAGGACAGCTGTGCGGTGGTGAATGGGGCTCCCATCCCAGCCAGCGGTGGGATGGGAGGGTCATCCTGTCCCCTGATATCTTCTGGACACTTGCCGGGGCCACGGAGCAGGGTGCACGCGGGGCGGGAAGCTGGGGTACAGGGCTGGGTTGGGGAGGGCAGCTCAGGGCAGAACAAGTTTCTCCCACAGTTCTGCCGTTTCCCCAGAGCTGACCCTCTGGCTGGTTTAGCTTGACCTTGGCTCTCACATCTCCCCAGTGTGGACCTTCACCTGCGTCTCCCGTTGCTGAGTCACAGCTCAGTCCGGACTGTCCTACGGTGCCGATGCTGAGGTCAGGGGTGCCTTCGCCCACCGAGGACCGACAATCTGTGACTTCCTTCATCCTCCGTTTATCTCTCCGTGAGCTTCAGAGCATGCCATGATTACAGAGCCCATGGCTTTGTACACAGACCCACCGGGGCTCCCCAGCGTTGAACTTTGGAGACCTTTTTCTCCAGCAGTGGGGCTGCAGGCCTCTGCTTTGTTAGGGTACAAGCCCCCTCCCGTCCTACACAGATACGCAACCGTGCCCGGGAGCCCCACCCAGGGGCCGTGGTCTTCTCCTGCATATTTGGTCCAGGCTGTCATGTCGCGACCGGCGCGACAATCACCGAGGTCAGGGTCCTGAGGGTAGGGGAATGCAAGAAAAAAAGAGAGAGGAGAAAGTTTGGGAACAGGAGGGTCCCCTGGGCTGATGGCCCAAGTGACGACTTTATTGTTGCTGTACACAATCTTTTATAACATAAGACTCTTATGGATCAGGTCATTCTAAGGATAAACAGGTTTCACATGATCACTGCCAGCCAAAACATTTAGTTCTGTATACCTTGTGAACCTTGTGAACGGGTCACAAGACCTTGTTGATAGATTGCTAGCAAAACACAGTTCCCATGTTTGTGTCTATCTGACTCGGGGTAGAAAAAGGGAGGTAGCATTACTGCCAACACCTGCAGACCACAGGCTTCAGGAATTAACTTTCTCAGCCTTGACAATGCTTTAGTATGCCCTTGAAAGTGGGGGAATGGGAGGGGGAACCACCGGGTTGGCTTGAGTCAACAGGGAACGTTGCTCGACCCGGTCTCAGCCTGGCACCGGGGCCCGGCCCCCCACACTGTCAGTCCTGTGTCTTCTGATTACGGGGAAATTTAATTCTGGGTCTTGTGCGTATATGTCTTTGTGATAGCAATGAAGATCGAGTATTCTGGTTTGTTTGTGTGTTTGTTTTTATAATTCACCTAAGTGGTCAGTTCTCCCAGGCTCAGGAGCACATCTGTGTAGGGTTCCTAACTGGCCACAGGGGAGCACAGACACTGTAGTTGAGACTGCCCATGGAGGATGTATGAAGTCTACGCTTTCCGAAAGGAAACACAAGGCTGAGTCACACATCCCATTGGGCACCTTCGATGAGCTGTTCATGCGACGGGTTGTTGCCCTGCGGGCCGGTGCCGTGGGAATGCTCATTTAGCGTGCGGATGAAAATGACCCAAGGCCTCGTCTCAGACCTTCCTGAGGCCCCGAAGCACCCAGTGAATTCAAACTTGAGAAGGAGGGGGCAAGGGTGAGATCATGTGGCATCCTTGGCTGCCCTTGGCTCTGGGCACTGGTGGCAGCCGGGGTGTGGATTCGCTTTGTTTCGGGGACAGTGATGATGTATTTTACTGCAGTCGCAACTCAGGTCCCATCAGGCATCTGGCAGCCTGTGCTCCCAGGGAGACCAGACAAGCAGAATAGATCTTGCAGGGAGAAGCCAGAGGAAGAAAACAGCGAGGCCATTCACATTGGTTGGAATCTTCCAGCAGAGCTCTGTTCTATGCCTCACATTTTCACTGGGGTTTAGGGGGATTACCTAATGGGGTTTCACTCCGTCTAGGAAGCGAAGAGTAAAAGAAACCCAGAGAATGGCACTTTCCAGGCCATCAGAAACGGTGACGCTCATAGGTCTTTACTCCCATCAAGGATGCCAGAGCCTTCTACCAGTCGGAGCTCTGTAAAGGGACCGTCTTGACAACTGGTTTTTCCGGTTGTGGTAGCCTGAGCCCTGGGCTACCTCAGGCCTCTTTATCCTGCTCTGTTATGAAAGGGGTGGCTGGCCAGGCCTGCCTGAGGGAGATCGCCAGCACTGAACAGCCTACCCTGTGTGCTTGGGAGCAGAGAGGACAGCAGGTCCTGTCCCCAGGCCCCACAGATCAGCCGGGAGGCAGCGATCTATGGGAGCTGGCCAGATGCCCAGGGGCAGTGCAGACAGGAGGCAAGCACCGAGGGCTTGTGGTGTAGGGACCGGTATGCTGCGACCTTGGCTCACTTCCTAGCCTGCCCAGATGCATTAATCTTCCTGGGCCTCCCTCTAGTAACAAATAATAATGGATTTTATATTTATTTCCCAAGCAGATCCCGTATAAAGAGGCACCCTCATTCACGTCTGTAAAAGCAGGAAACCACTTAGTTGAGGACCACAGCCCGCTTGCCTTGCAAAGCTCTCTGCTGGGCCCACCTCTGGCTTCTCTGCGCCCCACAGGCACTCAGTCCTGTCTCCGGCTTGAGGAAACTGTGTCAGTTAATCCGATAGGACTCATTAATTTGGAGGCACGGCCTCCGTTTGGGGTGTAGGCTTACAAGGGAACACGGAGCTCATCGGGATGTGGCTCGGAGGCCACATTGGTACAGGCCGGTTCTGATGTCGCTGTAATGATTGTGGGGCGGGGGAAGGACCCTCAATAACACAGCTTCAGTGCCATAGCTCTTCTCGCCACAGGGTCCCCTACTATTTACCCGCAGTCTCTTTCAACCCGTGCACAGCTACCCTTCCTAAATTAGTCCCACGTGGTTCCTAATGAGAAGGAGGCTGCGTGTCCTTGAGCCTCTGTGCTCGACAAGGACACGCCATTTAGGGCAGTGCTGGAGTCCTGCCCACCTTCGAGACACCCTCTTTCTGAAAGAATATGGCCCAAACAGACTGAGTGGTGCTGTCTCCCGACCCTCTCTCTTCTCAGAGACACGTCCTCCTGCTCTCTGCTGGGACTGTCAGATCGATGGCTACTCTTTTCCGTTGACGTACATCGTCCTACGGTGCCATCCCGAGTACTCAGGCTCGGCAGGAGGGAAAGGCATCTTTGAGATTTCAGTCAAAATAAAAAAAGAAGCTACAACAAGCCAGATCCTAAGTTGCAATGGTCATACTTTTCATTTTTTGTTGCTATTTGTGAAATCTACTCATCATGATTTTATGAACATTGAAGATTCTCTTTTTCCTTTCTTATCCCTTTTGAGGACATCAGGATCCAAGGATTCTGATCTCTCTCTCTCTCTCTCTCTCTCCCTTTCCCTTTCCCTTTCCCTTTCCCTTTCCCTTTCCCTTTCCCTTTCCCTTTCCCTCTCCCTCTCCCTCTCCCTCACCCTCTCCCTCTCCCTCTCCCTCTCCCTCTCCCTCTCCCTCTCCCTCTCCCTCTCCCTCTCCCTCTCCCTCTCCCTCTCCTTCTCTCTCTTTTAAGCTCATATCCAAATGTAGATGTAGATGCCCGGACTTCGACCTTAGGTCTCCACTGGCAACAATAGAGATTTTTAGATTCTTCTGATTTGTATTCTCTTTCTTGACCATCTCTTCATATACCCATGGCTTCGTCAGCACCCAGTCTCTATCTGTAGTGTCCCTAACAGATGTCAGGAGAGAAGGAGCCAGGAGAGACCCCTAACAGTGGCCCGCATGCCACAGGGCTAACGGAACATGATGGTGGGAGGGCCAAGGAGGCAGGGGTTACAGGGCAAATGGCCCTGAAGAGGGACAATTTAGCAATTCTGGATGAACTGAAACCCTGCAGAGAAAGGTTGCAGTCAAGTGAAGGTTTAGGCCGGTGGAGGAATGAGGATAACAGGAGACAAATGTTGCCTTTCTTCCCCATCGGGGCTTTCAGGACAGCACTGCTCCGGCCCCAAACCTGACATCATAGCATGAGAGAAACAGCAGCAGGGTGGGCTGAAGGCATTCGCTCACAGCACCCGTACCCTCCTTGAGAATCCCCTGCCCACAGCATGTCGGGATGGTCGCATGGGAACACCGTTACAGTGACGTGTGGGACACCACGCTCGGAAATGACTGGAATTAGAGGCATGTGAATTAGAGGCACACGGACGGCACTGTCCCACCCATGGCCAAAACCCTGGGCCTGGGAATTAAGGGGTGGCCGAGGGAGCGAGTGCTGTCACTATGGCCTTTGGGAGCCACAATCAGGGTGTTTGCCTCCTGCCCCCGCAACGTTTCCTCTGCTGGTTTGGGGTCCTAGACCCCGAATGTTCCCGGCTCTGGAAGTCGAGGCCACGGCTGGCATTTGGAGTCTTCAGACCCTGAACCTAACTGGAGCCACCTACTATCTGGAGAGGGGGATCGTGACCATCAGGGGACATCAGGAGGTGGGGCAGGTGAAGTCTGCAGCCCAGGAGACCCTCTGAGACACCCCGTAACATTTCTTTTCCCGTAGGAAATGTTGGTGGGAAGCCACGGCAGAGGTGGGGGGCCGCACAGTGTGCCACAGACCCTCAGGAATGATGGTGGCTCTGGCCGTGAACACAGGGTGTGAGAAGAAGGAAACCACGTGTGCCCACTGCAGTGGCAGGCAAGCTTCTGAAACATGCACAGCGGCCACGACCCATGTCTTCCTTCTAGGTCCTTCTGATGAGATGTGTGCGATAACTCGTTTCTTCTCTCTTCCTTCCTTCTTTTCTTATTTTATTTACTCACCATTAACCAATGATTCATTTTTCAACTGATCAGTTCATTAATCAGTTGATTACTCATTAATCAATTCAGTCTTTAGGTAAGAGGATATTCAGGTGGGACTCAAGCAGAATTTGAATAATTCTAATTTCCCAGAGATGTCTGCATGGCTGGCACCCAGAGAAGAACGAAATACTTGTGGGATTTTGTATCTTCCTCTTTTGGGAAAGAGGGTCTTCACTTGAGTGGAGGCTATTTCGGTTCTGTTGGGAGAAGGCATGAGTTGTCAGTGGTGCGTATCCAGGTTCAGGGGTATGAAAAAGGGTGTGTATGGAAGCCAAGAAGTAGGCAAAGTGTGGACTGTGATGGAGCTGTTGTCCTCGGCTTCAAAACCACCTTCTTCCTCTGGAAACATTTCTTCTGTGCCGGGTTCTCCCTCTCGGGCTCTGCCCAGAGGACAAGAAGCAGACTGGAGGGCTGGAAGAGGAGGAAGGGTTTGTTATGTGTCTGTGCTGATATTCTCACCAGCAACCTGCACTCGTGCATGCATGCAGTTGAACTCACTTTCCAGTTTCTCCCATAATCCAAGCCATGAGTCTCCTTCCAAGGTTCTGTGGTACCAGTTACCCTTTCCCCAGAGACCTAATAAGGTCACCTTCTTCCCTCTGTTTCTGCAGCCCTGGGGAGTTCTGGCTGACTGTACCGTCACCACCACGGTGACTGTCTGCCTTCACAGCCCCCAGAACCTAATCATCAATTCCCCGTATTCAATTCTCACTGCTAAGATAACTGTCATTCTTGCTGTTCTCTCAACTGGACCATGGCTGACCCATACTCTTGTAACTAAACGTGAGGATGAAGATGAGGCTGGGCCAGCAGGTGGGGTCAAGGAGAGAGCTTTCAGCTGGTGATAAACCGCTTCTGGTAAAATTCAAGGACCATGGCAAAGATGAGAGAGTGGCTTTTGACTCAAAAGATGTGAAGACTTGAGCGTATTTGCAAAGCAAGAGAATCAATTCTTTGTTAAGAGAGAGGATGAAAATACTAAAGAGAGAAAGAGGACCATTGGCTGGATCAAGTCCTAGAAGGATGGACTTGACTTTGCAGAGAGGGGACCAGATGGGTGAAAAGGAAGGATGATGGGAACAGAATCGTGTTTACAGCTGAAGAGAAGCAAGACAATTCCTACCAATGCTCCTTTGGAGTAGCTCCCAAGTCTGTTGGAGGATGAGGCCATGGTGGATGGGGGTAGGGAGGGTACGGGAGGGTGATGTACACAGCATCCATGGGAACAGTGTTCTAGAAATTCAGTACAGGGTAGATTAAAGGTTGCTGAGCAGCACGGAGGGCCAGGAAGCTTGGGTGGCATGCATTTGCTGTGGAACAAGCCAGGGGGACAGGGATGCTCAGAGCCCTGACCCACCAAGAGAGAGGGCAGGGACATCACCCACATTTTCCCTTGAGCCCCATCTTGCATCAAAGTTCACCCAGCCCATTCTCTCACCTACGTGCGAAACTCATTTTGAGTTTCTCTGTTTCTGTCATTTTAGTGAGTCCTACTCGGTGGTGAGAAGCCTTGAAAGGCACTTCTGGGGGGATTTCCCTTCTCCCCAAGTATGGGCCATGGTGACTTTCTCAGTTTTGTAGGAACGTTTGTATTTAACAAGGCTTGGGGGACCCAGGGTGCTTCATTTCACAGCGAAGACAGTCTAAAAATAGAGGCACTTTGGAAATGTGTGTATAAGTGAAACTCTCCTCCTAAATTACACCCAGACACATTTTTGACTTACACGATAATTTTGTCACACTGTATTTTTAAACTCCCATTATTCTGTTTCCCTCCGCCCACCTCTGCCATTTATATGAGCAAACCCGTCATGTAAGAAGGGAGCGTACCTTGAAACATCAGCGGATGAGTCAGAGGGGAAGGGAAGAGATCACCCTGGATCTCTCACCTGAACCTTAGACCTGGGGTTATGTGCTCATTTTCCTGAACAGTGACACCTGTTCGGACACAGCGTTGGCCATGGACCTTTCTTTCCTAGTTCATGCCGACACATAAACAAGAAGGTTTTTTTTTTTTTTTTTTTTTTGCTCATGAAAGGAATTAAAAGTTGTGATCAGACCGTTGGAAGCATCCACTGGGGAGAAATCCCAGTGAGCAGTTCCTGCCTTCTGGTTCACAACATCTCCCGGGACCCAGAATCACCAAGTGTCCAGGGCCACGTGACGAGGGGGTTGGGCAGATCTCCCCCTCCAGCCCCCATGACAGCAGAGGCCGCGGGTCTGGTTCTGTCTTACTGTTTTCGGAAGACCTGCACCGCTTCTCCTCACATTGGTTCCTGGCTCCTTTTTTATTAGTCTTGTGTATCTTGGTGCACAGTGTGTGTGATATGCTTTGGTCATTAGTCGTTGGTTCAAAGTTTTGCCTAGACAGGCAAGGGGCAGGGCATGTGTACTGTGATATAGTATCTAGGAGTGTGTGTGTGTGTGTGTGTGTGTGTGTGTGTGTGTGTGTGGAGAGAGAGAGAGAGACAGAGAGAGAGCATCTTGAAGCATCCCCTGAAAGCAAGGGTGAGGGCTGCACTCACCACCCCCCGCCCCGACACCGGGATGACAGCAGGGCCTTGCCACCCTCAGGGAGGAGAAGCGCAGGGCGGGGTGGTCCAGGCTCTTCGGGAAGTGCCCCCTGGGCGCCCTGCCGCTCTGCCCTGCTTCTCGCTCTTTCTCTCCCTGGTGTGCACACAATGTCAAAACAAAGCCCCGCAGCCGCCACAGGAAGACACAGCATATGCTTTGTGTGGGAGTTTATTTTCCACCATATAGGGCCTGGCTCTGCGCCTCCCGGGAGAGAGCTGGAAAACAGCAAAGTTTTCCTTCTCTTTTTTTAAGTGGCTGGCAAAAAGGACTGAGAGACAATGCTGCATGCCGCAGACTGGAGGCAGAATGGGGAGCCCTCCTTAACCTGGGGTTTCCCTGTGACCCTGAGCCACCGGGACCTGAGCTCCTGACCCTGTGTCTCTCTCCCTGCAGGGCCATGGGGGTGGGCAGTTCAAGGGCAGCTAGGCCCCCTGGGTTTCCCAGTCATGCCTGCCTCCCCAGCACATCTGGGGGGCTTGGGGGATTCCACCTGTCAGTTATCAGTGGGTACTCAACAATCCTCTAAGGAGCATAGAGTATGGAGGAAAGGGGGTACCCGAAATCAAAACGACCTTCTCTAAGGCAGTAGAAGTCTGAGCCCAACGAGGAGCATAGGGACGAATGCAGGAAAAATACCGCCAGTTGAAGCTCTGCTCTGGGCTCTAAAGCTCAGGGCTCCCAGAGTGCCTGCATTCCAGGGGTGCCGCCCAGGGCCCTCTCTGCAGGGCTTGGGACAGATAACAGCATTTACCGTCACGACTCACCCAGCAAAGCGAGGGTTTGACATTGGAACGCAGCCTCGATGTCCGGCTCGGATTTGTGATCTGTGTTCCCTTGGGCAAGTTACTCCCCTTTCTGATCCTCAGTTTTCTTGGCGTCTGGGGTAACCACCTTTGCACGGCACGCTGTGGTGAGAACACATTTATGAATATGTTTATCAGTAAACGCGTGGCCCACGGTCCTGGGGCCGAATCAAGGCCGTGGCTCTTGGTGAATGACAGCACTGATCACATCAACTCAAATACGATGATTTCTTATACAGTGTTGGCCTCTGGAGATTTACTTTGGAGACTGAAAAGGAGGAGCAGCCGTGACGAATCACTCTGGTAATAACATGGTGGGTGAAGCCATGGGCCAGAAGTTTGCGTAATGGGCTGGAGATAACCCTCTGCCATTGGGGCGGGGGACACGGACATAGCGGGGACTTTGGGGCCTTAGGTTTCCCCAGGAGCAGAGGGAGAGCTTGGATCTAAATGATCTCTTGTTACAAACATTGGTTTAGAGCAAGGGTGCTCAGCCAGACTAGATTTGGCCACCCAGAGGCAGCTGGCAGTGCTTGGAGACACTTTCGGTGTCACAACTGGAGGGTGATCCTGGCACACAGTGGGCAGGGAAACAGGTGCTGGCAAACATTCTACAAGGCACGGGACATCCCCACGACAAAGAGCGCTCGGACCTCAAAGGTCAATACCAGCGAGGTTGATCAGATGAAGTAAATGTGTGCATGCGTGTGTGCGTGTGTTTGTGTGTGTGAAGAAAATGTATTCCAACAATGGGCACGACTGAGGGTTTGGGAACTTATTCCTGGCTTAGAAAAACAAAACAAAAAAAAAAAAAGAGAGAAGGCTTTTTCACATTGAAAAACAAAATATCTTTTAGTACGGGTTCAGAAAGAGTCTCATGCATTCTGGACACACATGGGGGATGCTAGAACCTCAACCAAATATATCACCTGCTTCAGAGATAACACGTTGTTCTTTGGAAGAAGAAGTCATGTTGTGTTTAGTTTCAAGACTCTTCCACTTAATCCCCCTGGTTTGAATCTGGTTCTATTTTCTTACTGAGCCATATCGTTATTGAAAAAAAAATGAAATTCAAAAATGTGCGGCGTGAACTATTCCCTTTCTCCCTTTGGTCCTCTTTGTCTTTCTATCATTCTGTAACTAGATTTGGTAATAATTAAGCTTCATCCAGATGGAGGGGTCGATATCTACTAACAGAATTATCCACAGATGCTACATAAAATCCATCTGGCCAAGGGAAACATGAAGCTTGGCTGTTGTTTAGGTAAGATGTGTTTTGCCGTGGATACAAAGAAATGCTTTCTTCTTAAGAGTGCTTGGGTTTCATAAATGAAAATGCTCCGGTCTCTCATTTTTACTCCCTTTTAGCATACATCACATTTGGGACGGGGCTCAGCTAAGAACGGCAGGCAGGCATCCCAACAAGCCTGCGCGCAGCTGGCCAGAGCAATGTGGAAGGCCAAATGAATGATTCTCTCTCTCTCCTTCCCTCCCTCCCATCCTCTCTCCTACTCTCCTCCGGCACATTTTTAGGAGTAGCAATGGTTGCTGGGAAAAACCCAAGGAGACAGATACCAATTTTGTGTTTGTGCCTACATCTGGGTCCCCACCAAAGAGCATCTGGACATAGTTGGATACTGGGTTGTCCTCAGAACCTACCTTAATCTTAGCCTAATCCACGAGAGGCTAACCTCTCGCTCATTCCAGAAAATAACAAAGACCCAGTCAGTCTTTCTAGAGATTTCTGGACTTATTTCCTACCCAATCATTCCATCAATAATTTTTGAGTGCCTACATGTGTCAGGTGTTGCTTTGGGTGATTCCATCCCAGCCAATCACACGCCCACCTATATACATTAATAATTCATTTAACCTTTCCATGTTCCATTTTCCTTATGTAAAAAGACACAGATGACGTGGAAAATTGCTCACTAAGTAATGTGCACGCTTCCTCCCACTACACACCCTGTGTCTTTGGGTAATAGTGGCCTTTCAGGGACCTCCCCCAGGGCTCGTCTGGACAGTCTGTGAAACTGTATCCCTCATAGACAAGTCTAGTCTACGTGCTGTTGTCCCGGGTTGTTTCCACTGGTCTTGGCCTCCAAGTGAGCTCAGGTATGCGGGCAATGACTCCCTGAGCTCACAATGCTCTGGTGGTCTTGACTGCTGGCACATATTTTACATGATCATTCCAGAATTTGATTTAAAATTTCTTGGCATTCTAAAAATAGTCTATCCCTTTCCTTATTTTTATACTCCTAATATGGCTGCCAAGTTTTTGCTTGAAGTGAGATATGAGTTAAAACTAATATACCACAATGGTATTAATTATAGCGCCCTGAATAGTAATGCAAAGCAGCATTACGAAAATTACTAGTTAACCGCATACAAATACTGCTTGCTGTCAGCTTTTTATAGCTGAAATTGGGACTAAGCTGGGCCTCATTTGTCTTGAACAGTGACAACGTTCAGAGCTATTATCTTCTCCAGGAACCAACATGCCAGGAAGTTAATCTCAAGACTCAGAGATGAAGAACTGTGAACGCAGGTCCCCCGGATTTGGGCTCAGGTCTCTTGTCCTCCCTGGGACACACTGCCCTTTTCTGTATTTGAAGCATCAAAAAGAAAATACAATCTTATACTGCCTCTGGGAGGAGTAACTCATTAAAATATTCAGAGCATGTGGAGATTTTTGCACTATAAATAACTAACTCTGCTGTTTTTTCATTCTATCACCGAGCTGTAACAATAGCTGGGGTACAATTAAGTAAAGTTTAGATTTTCCTACTGATCGAAAATTTTGACCCTGTTTTTTTGTTTTGTTTTGTTTTGTTTTTTGTTTTTTGTTTGTTTGGTTTTTTTTTTTTTTAGAGAAAAGTTCCTTTGTAAAGAAAGTGAATCAATGTAAAGACCAAAGGTGACATCGTAATGCAATAAAAGCTAATTTGAGTTAAATCACAATTGTCCCTGGAACTTAGGAAATTCAGTTCTAAGGTGAAAACTTTCCCCCAAACCTAAGAGCTATGTATGTAAAATTTAACTTCTTGGTAAAGTGAATGAACAAACAGAGGTCCATGAGCTGTTTTACAAATGTGTTCAAAATAACGTGGGCATAATTCCTTCATTTCTCTTTAGAGGACCCTGATTGATTTCGCAAGCACACTTCACATTACACATAAATGGCAAAAGCTTGAGAGATTTTCATCAACTGCCAATGAAGGTCCTTTTTTTGTAATTTTTTCCCCAGATAGTAGCAGTGCCTTTTAAGGGCTATTGGTTTTATTGACCATCCGCAAAACTGTTAAGCCCCCCATCCCATGCCTAGTAGGCAAGACCCTGGTCTTAGGCAGTGCTGTGCAATCTCCAATGGATAAGTGAAATTAGCACACTCACTAATGGAACTGTGTAGAGTGGACAGAAAGTTTCAGACACGCTGCACTGATAACAACAGGCTCAGGGTCTAGAGGCAGGAGCTTGGAAAACTGGAACATCTGGCCGACCCACACAGGTTTCATCTCTGTGGAATAAGAAAGGAAGGCATGGAATTCTTTGCTCTCCAAGGAGGAGTATTTTTGCTCACAAGGTGTTTGCCCCACTCAGGATCACCAGCCCATTTTGTTTTTTGGTTTTTTTTTTTCTGACACTTCCTATCTCTACACAAACATTTTTGGTCATTCCTGTTTTGAAGTTTAATGGCAATACCAGAAGGTTATGAAAGGACCATCCTTTTGCAAAGACAAATGGGTTAGAAAGAATTCTTTCTTTATTTCTAGAGAAAGCTATCATGTCCTCCTTGGGCATTCTCTCTGCAGCTACAGAGGGAGTCTCTTCTGTCCTGGGTCTCAAGGACATTCTTGGCTTCCGACCAAACCTTGCTAGTCAGGAGAACTTGACTGGACTTGATATTAACTCTGATCCAATCCTCAGTCTCTGATTTAGTGATTTTCTCCTATTGTTTCTCCTGTGTCTGTGCCCACCTGTTATCAGCATTATACCTGGGTTCTGGGTGAGTGTCTTTCAACCATGGGTTATGACCTTCAAGAAAAGAGATGATATGTTGTAAAGATATATATAAAGAACCTGCCTATGTTCCTTGGAGAACTAGGTGTCTGCAAAATTATGCTTCTGAACATATAGCTCCTCGTCGATGCCCTCAGCCTTCTTGCCTATTTGGTGCCCTGGCTCCCGCTGCCGTGAGATTTTCTCAGCAGCCCCGGCCCAAATCTCATCCAGCTGGGATCTTCCCTCCCTGATGATGGGCCCATGCATTACGTCCATGTCAGTTGCTTTTAGAAAGACGGTCCCAGGGCTGCCTGAGTCAGAATCATGTGGGATGCTCATTAGAAATTCAGACATTCTCGGCCCCCACAACAGCCTCCCTGAATCATAATCTCTGGAGATACAGCCCAAGAATTAGCATTTAAACAAGCTGTTCCACAAATTGAGATTAGAATGCATACCTGAGTCTGAGGTGTGGATCATTATAGGGAGTTGTGTTTGAGAAAAGGGCGCACGAAACACAGGCTGTTGACCAGTGACTCGCCCTTGACTAGAGAGTTTTGAGGGAGAAGGATGCATGTTCTTTTGAGATCAAAAACATAGTAGCAATCAGAAGAATGAAACAGCAATACTTTATAAAAGGAATATTTGCACATAAATACGTTTGGATATTTCTATTTGATATAAATCCCAACCACCACCTTGAACATCTGGTTGAAGAGAGCCCATAGAAGGTTGGTGGCAGGGAAGTCCAAATCTGTCCATACACTTTCAGACAGAATAACACTGGGGCACCTGGGTGGCTCAGTCAGTTGAGTGTCCGACTTCAGCACAGATGGTTTGTGAGTTGAGCCCTGCGTGGGACTCCATGTTGAAAACTCAGAGCCTGGAGCCCACTTTGGATTCTGTGTCTCCCTCTCTTTCTGCCCCCCCCCCACCAACCCATGCTCCGTCTGTTTCTCTCTCTCCCTCTCTCTCTGTCCCTCTCCATCTCTCTCTCTCAAAAAACAAAAAACAAAAACAAATAAAATAATACAATTCCACAAGAAAATCAAACAACATCACTCATAACACACGCCTATGGTATACTTAGAATATAGGAACACTACAGACTTCACATAAACAGCCAGATTCAGGACACAAACCCTGGAACCTGTCCTGATGCTTCGTCGAAAGAGAAGAAGGGAGACATGGTCTAGGGGAGGAAGCCCAGCTGGGTGGGGAAACACTGGAAATTACTTCCAGGGAGCAGAGGGAGCAAGAGGTGACACAAAGATTCGTAGAAAGACACGGGGGGCACAGAAACATATGACGCACCAATGCCTTCCCCAACAGAAAAGGAGATGAAGGGAGGGAGGCACTTCATTTAACGACCAGTAGAAGATCGTGTGCTTGAATGAAGACACTCAAACTCCATACGTATCTCTACATTGAAGTGTTATTGCTGGTTTGGGAACAACAAAAGCAAAAGGTATCTTAAAATGATTGCTAGAAAGGGAGGAAAAAACATAAAATGCAGGAAAGAGCACGTGAGGACTATAACAAATTTTTAAGTATTTATTCAATATATAATTGAGATCCCAGAAAAGCATTTGTAAAAGGGGAGGAAGCATTATTTGTTCTCAAACTGATAAAATACACCAGCCCACAGATTTAAGAATCTCCACCAAAACATCGAAATGAAAACCAAAGCAAAAGAAACAAAACAACCAAACATCTGGATGTATCATAGTTAAGAAAAAAAAAAAAAAAAGGCAAGGACAGGACGTAACAAGCTGCCAGGAGCGAAAAATAAGACACCTTCACAGGGACAACAGTCTAACTAAAAGCTGACTTTCAACGGGAGTATTTGGAGCCAGAAGACAATGGAAATACATCTGTATCTTGGAAGTGCTGAAATAAAATGCCAACATAGAATCATCTACCAGGTGATCACACCCTTTAAAAAGGAGGCCAAGTAAATATACGTTCCTGTCAACAAAACGAAGAGAAGTAATTACCTGCAGATATTCACGAAAAGAAATTCTAAAGGCAATTCTTCGCAGAGAAGGACACTCATCACAGATGGAAGCTGGGAAGTTCAGAAAGAAATGCAGAAGAATAGTAAGGGTGAATTAGGAGAGTAATAAACGTATAAATGAGTACCGATGGTATAATCGAGAATAATGCAATCTGATGGGATAAAACCCATGTGTAATCGAAACACAGGACAGCAATAACACGGAATGTTGGGAAAGTGAGCGGATCGCTAAATTCTTAGCCCTGAATTCCCATACCAGGAAAGCAGTGACAATAATGATCTGAATTAAATTATGTAAGCCAGGCATGCCTAGTTTAGCCTTTGGGTTGCGGCTAAAAGAATATGTAACTGACACGACACTAGAGGAAAACATAATGAAATATTTGCTTAATTTGAAATGAGGCAAGAACGAAAAGAGAAAGGAGCATAGTTTACCTGGTGTCAAAGTTGAAGTAACCCTGCACTGCCTTACACAGAACACTTCGGTTTCTCCTCTACTGGAGTCTGAGCTGTCTTTGGATAGATTCTACATCTACATAATGTTATAACCCCCACAGTATACTGTACCCACTTTTCCTTTAAGTAATCAGTCATCTTGTTGAGAGACGTAACTAAAAAATAAGAAAATAATCGTTGTATTTACCCATGTCATTACCATTTCTGATGTTCGTGCCTTTGTGTAGACCCAGGTTCCCAGGTGGCCTCATTTTTCTTTGCTTGAAGGACAACGTTTCTTGCAGTGTGAGTTTTCTGGTGATGCCTTCATTCAGGGTGTGTGTATCTGAAAAAGCCCTTATTTCTCCACAATTTTTGCAAGGTATTTCCAGGGAGTAAAGAATTCGAAGTTGACAATTTTCTTTTAGAACTTGAAAGATGCTTCCCTCTGCTTTCCACTTTACAGTTTCTGAAAGGAAATCTGTCAGCCTTTTTTGTTGTTGTGCCTCTGTACATAAAGTGCCTTATTCCCTCCGGCTGCTTTTAAAATTTGCTTCTTGGATCTATGGGTTTGCGGTTTTCATCAACGTTGGAAAATATTCAGAGGCTTGATTGGGGTGTTTTTAATAACTTCCTGCCTCTCCTTAACTTGCTCAATCATTCCCTTAGGCTCCAGCCATATGGTGCACAGTCACACAACTACCCCGACTATCTGTGTCTACCTACTCTGTTATCTGTGCCTTTCTGGCTGACTTCTCTCCTCGCGATTTGTATTGTCCTACTTCTTTGCAGGCTTGCTGGTTTTTGATTGGATGCCAGGTGGAAATTTCACCTTGGGTGCTGGCTCGTTTTGCCTCCTCGTAAGTACTCTTGACCTGTGTTCTTGGAGACATAGAGGTAGCCAGGCCCAGCGTGTCCCTTTTGGGGGCTTGCCTAGAAGCTGACTTCGTTGCGGCCAGCACGACGCTTAGTCCGGGGTTGATTTCCCTCCCCTGTGCTTAGCGTGGCCCTTCTCAGTGCTCTGACAGATGTCCTGTGAACGATGAGATGTCCCCCTCTGGCTGGTACCCAGCCTGTGAGAGACCTGGGTGTGTTTTCCCAGGTCCTGTAGATCCTTTGCCCTTTCTTTCTGGTAGTTTCCTCACACACAAGTGCTGATCGCTCTTCGACTGACGGAGCCGACCCTCTGCAGACCTCCAGTTCTGCCCTCCGCGGTGTGCTGCCCACAAACTCCAGCAGTCCTGGCTTGCTTGAGCTCCCCAGTCTCCCTGGCTAGGGCTCTGCCTGGGTCCCCACCCTGCACTACCGTCTCGGTGCAGATACTGAGCCATCGCAGGGCTCACCCCATTTACGTTCTGTTTCATGGACATCCCCGCTCTGGGTTGCCTCAGGTCCAGGATTTAAAAACCGTTCTTAATATACTCTTCCCCTCAGGCTGGACAGTAAATCCAGTGCCCGGTACTCCATCCAGACTAGAAGTGAGAGCCTCGCCATAAACAAATCAGAAAATGCTCGAAAAACCAGGGGAAACATTTGCAGTATATCACTGTCTTAGAGGAATAGGGCTAATGCTCTTTTCAGTAGAGGTGTGCCTGGGTGGCTCGGTCGGTTGAACATCTGACTCCTGCTTTTGGCCGAGGTCATGATCTCACCGTTTGTGAGTTTGAGCCCTGTGTCAGGCTCTGTGCTGACAGTTTGAAGCCTGGAGCCTGCCTCTGATTCTGTGTCTCCCTCTGTCTCTGCCTCTCCCTTGCTTGCACTCTGTCTCTCTCTTTCTCTCAGAAATAAATAAAGATTAAAAGAATTTACAAAAAAAGAAAGAATGGACTAAAGACCGACATCAACACAAGATTATGACCTGATCCCGTTCATAACTATGCCTGAGTGTGTATGTGTGTGTCACTGTATGAGTGTGGATGTGAGTGTGAGAGTGCACATGGGTGTGTTTAAGTGAGTACGAGTGTGTGTGTGTGTGTGTGTATGTGAACATGAGAGTGTATGTATGTGTGTGTGAATTTTATTCTCTTTATTCTTTGTGTATATTTTCCAAAATGTTTTTACAATAAGCATGTATGTCTTTCTAATTAGAGTTAACCATAAAGTTCTTCTCAGGGGAAAAAAAATCATATTAATAAATACCACCCTCATAAGGAGAACTGACCTCAGTAAATTAGTGCAAATATAACCTTGGAGAACGTTGGTGAGAATTGGGACCTCATTATAAGAGGAAGGGGTTGATTGAGGTCGGAAGTGTAAGGTGCAAATAAAGTCAGGGCAGAAACTTGGACAGAGAGCAGAAGCTGACGAAGGAAGAAGGTTGCAGCTCCTGATCTCAGAGGAAGCAAACAACCTGAGCCCGCCTCCCCATCCGTCTACAGGCAGTCTGGAAGAGTTTACTTGGTTGTTAGAATCACATGGGTCCGATTCAACCCCCACTACAGCCCTTGTGAGCCATGCATCTCTGCGTCCGGGTCTCCACAATGCACGCATGAGAGAGCGTGCACTGAGCACTCTGCGTGGCACCTGACCTGGAGAAAGTCCTCGGTAATCAGGCATGTCGCCTCGAGATAAGGCATAAGACCAGAGGGGATCACTGCAAACTCACTGCGCCTGGCGATGTATATGGTTTGCCTCAGCGGGGCCTGCTGACTTATAAATTAGAATTTCTGTGGCTGGAGATATGAGCACGTGCCACTTCCTTTCCAGCTGGAAAACTTGGGGCTTGGAGTTCATATGCCTCCTCCCAGGGATTCTGATTCTCTTTTCCCCAAAGGCGGGAGAGCTTGTGACATCAGGGGCACAGAGAACCCTGTATGCACCTGTGTATCTGGTCCGCTCCCCACCTTTTCCTCTCCTGTAGACTGGGCTCCATGATCATTTCATCAGACAGTTATGTTTCTGCCTGCCCCGAAACACCTAAAGAGCCCAATAGTTAACAAATCACTAAACCAAAAGTCAATAATCTTTCCCAGTGGTGGCTCCCTGTTTTCTCTAAGATAGAGGCTTGTCCTGGCAGAAAGGTAGGCGAGGGGACAGGGGACTCTGCGAAGTTGTGACTACAGTGTTTTTACCTGGATTCTGTGCTTGTCACCATTGCCTGCCTGCGCTGGCCACACTGGACGGACGAAAGCCCTCTCTTTCTCTTTTTCTAAAATCCCTCATTCTGACGCACAGTAGGGGACATGTGTGGGACAGGGGAGCTCAAGGCAGACCAGTGCTTCCCAGAACACAAACTCAGGCTATTTAAGGACCCTCCAGAGAAGGCTTATTTGGTGCATCTTGGTACTGTTTTGGCTCAGCAGAACTCATTGATCTTGTACAAATGGCTTCTCATCGGGATGGATAAAGACGGGCCATTTCTCCCCTATGTTCCCAGAGATTAGCACAACTAAGGGTAGAGCCATAACCCGGAGCGAGCACAGCATGGATGGGGCCCTGGCAATGTCTGGCACCAGTTCTTCTGTTTTAAGCAGCATTGCCCTGAGCCACGGAAGGAACCGCCATTGCACAAACTGTCTTGTTAATTCCTCCTGTATCCTCAGGGGGAGTGTGGGTGGCAAATACTGTCATCTCCATGATTCTGGACATGAGATCTGAGTCAGTCACCTGTTATGTTTTATATCTCAGGTCATGGTGGTCTTCAGGGGCACAGCTGGGGAGACCCCGCGGACCGTGGACACATTTGCCCAAGGCCGCCCCGTGCTTCTGATACGGAGCTCGGTGCTCCCTCTCCCCTTGGATGAGAAGTGCCCAGCCTCATCCTTTGAAAGCACGGCATCTTTTTTGATGTTTATTATTTTTGAGAGACAGACAGAACATGAGCGAGGGAGGGGCAGAGAGTGACGGAGACACAGAATCCGAAGCAGGCTCTGTAGGCTCTGAGCTGTCAGAGGGGCTCGAACCCACGAACCACGAGATCATGACCTGAGCCGAAGTCACACGCGTAACCTACCGAGCCACCCTGGTGCTCCCCCACTTATCCTTTTAAAATCAGGTACAGGGGCGCCTGGGTGGCGCAGTCGGTTAAGCCTCCAACTTCAGCCAGGTCACGATCTCGCGGTCCCGGTCACGATCTCGGGGTCCGTGAGTTCGAGCCCCGCGTCAGGCTCTGGCTGATGGCTCGGCTCGGAGCCTGGAGCCTGTTTCCGATTCTGTGTCTCCCTCTCTCTCTGCCCCTCCCCCGTTCATGCTCTGTCTCTCTCTGTCCCAAAAAAAAAAAAAAAAAAAATAGTTGAAAAAAAAAATAAAATCAGGTACAAAGTGAAAGGCAGCCGCCCTCCCCCCGCCCCCTCCAGCAACACAACCCTGTTCTCAGTCAAGCAGGGATTGATTTTCCAAAGACACCATGAAGATAATCCATAGAGAATGAGAGAGCGGAGTAAAAAGAAGGAGCCACCACAAACTTCCAATATTTGACTTCGGCGAGAGCAGCCACCGGCCTGTCAGATCCGTGCCTGCAACGTCTATGCTTACTCTCCCGGCAACGACTTCTATTACTGGGCACCCGCTTAGACAGGTTTTCTTCCGGATAGTTTATCCTTGTCAGCAATAAATGTAATGAGATTATGATAATGTCTTCATTGGATGACAAAGCCTCCCTTCGAAGGATACGTAAGAGGCAGGTTCTATGTATTCTCTATTGTTATAATTCATTTCTCCCATTTTATAAATAGATTACAGCAGATTATGATTAATTTACTGTAAAATCATTGCAGGCAAAAAGTAAAACAAGGCACAGAGATGATAGGATTGTACTTCTTTGGCTGTGCAATGTAAGGAGATAATGGCCAAATCCTTACCCATAAGCACTTTATATGCAAAAGTCCTTCCATTCAGGGCTGAGCAAAGCAGCCAAGGCATCAAATGTTAGTGATGACCTGTGAGCACTAGGCGGGGTTTCCTGCACTCGGCGGGGGGGTGGGTGGCCTGGGGACAACGGCAAGAGCATCTTTTCTGCCTCGAACGCAGCTATAGGAGAAGAGGGGAGCGGCCCCCAGGAGGGCCCCCTGCCCTGCCCCGGCAAAAGCCAGCGTAAGCCCCATGGAAAGTGCAGTCATCACGAGGGACAGCCCGGATGGTCTCAGTGCGGCTTTGGGACACACTGTTGGAAAAATAATGGAAAGAAGGAAGAGGGACCATGGTCACTGAAAATCCCAGCAACCTGACACCTAACTAAGGGTGGGCAAGAGAGAGGCCACATAGCAGAGGGAGAAGAGGCACGACCCCAGGTCCTGTCGGTGCTGCTGATGGCCCAGGAACAGGAAGGCACAGGACATCCTCCGGGGCGCGCACGCCCTCTGTCCTGACCCAGTGGCGGCTGTCCGACGCAGTTGTGAGCAGGGCAGTGGCAGGAACGGGCCAGGACAGATTCGTAAGTGTCCTCTCTGTGCAGAGGACTCCTTGTGCTTGTGTGGGTGGTGAGCTCCAGGATCACTGCACATGGAAGGATCTGGAAGGCTGGGGCAGGGCTGATCACACCGCAGAGTCCTGGAGACCCTCCCGGGTAGACTGTGCCAGGGAGTGACTCATAAAGACAGAAATACCTACCTTCACTGTCGCTGCAGGGCTGAGCCCTTAATCTTCCAGTGTCAAACTTCTTCCCTAAGGGGCCGCGTGCGCCACTGGGCAGGTGGTTTAATTCCACATCTGTGAAACGGTTCAGAGTGCCGTGACAACCACAGTCCCCTCAGAAGGCTGTCGGGAAATGGGGTCATGTGTTAACGAGCTAAGAACGGGGCCTGTCTTACAACAAACAGTCTGGACACGCCTGCTGTCATTGTTGCTTGAGATAGGCTGCTTGCTAAGAGCACGCGTCCCGTAGTGCCCCAGCCCTGCTGCGTCCTTCCTGGGTGACGGTGGCCGGGGTAACCTCTCTGTGCCTCATGTCGTCTGTGACATGGCATCTTGATGCCTCAGTCTGTGAGGACGTGTTTGTAGATGCCTGTTTTTCCCGCCCTGTGAGCCGAAAGGGTGTGGGGACACAGCAGACTCGCCGGGCAGCGTCTGTCTCAGGCTTGGGTTTCACAAGAGCCCCCGGAGTGGGTTTCACAAGAGCCCCCAGAGTGCCAGCAGCCACCCCTTCAAGTGGGGCCCCGGCGAGCAGACGAGCGTGGACAGAGAGCAGGGACAGACGCAGCACCACATGACCGCCCACAGGGACACTGAGCGTGGCCAGCAGGAGCCTCGGAGTTTCTTTGTATGGCGTCACTTGTTCCCTTGCCACAGAGCCCCCAGCGTCCGCTGACTTTGTCGGGGACTCTACTGAGGAGACCATTGTTAGCTTCAGGCCCGGGCTTGGGGTCTCGGTGGAGCGGCTCAGCCCAAAGTCGAGTCCACTGGGCTCTGGGGGGCTGACGTCACCTCTGTCCCCAGCCCTCATGTCTGCTGAGCCACCACCCTGCTTGCACTCCATCTTGTACTTACATGAATGTCCCCCACCCCACTTTCTGTCCCTCTTCTCAAGACCTAGCTGACGTAGGCAGGTGCCCGGGGTTGAGTAACTGCTTTCATCTCTGCTCACTAACCTTGACATCACATTCCTTCCTCACGCATCACCCCCTCATCAGCGCTGCCCACCTCACGGGAGGTCAGGCACATAGGGAGGGGACAATAAGCAGTAATTAGTTATTATTTAACCAGAAAGCAATTATGGCAGACCGGAAGTTTAGAAAGGGCTGGGAGGCTTGGGCAAACCGAAGTTCTTCGAACAGGGCCTCGTACCCACCGGAATCATGGGGCGGAAAGAGAGTACACTGGGGGCTCCTGGGGGGCTCGGTCGCTTGTGAGTCCGACTCTGGATTTCAGCTCAGGTCATGACCCCAGAGTACTGGGATTGAGTGTGGACCCTGCTTCAGATTCTCTCTCCCTCACCTTCTGCCCCTCCACCCTGCTCTTGCTGTCTCTCTGAGATGAGATGAGATGAGATGAGATGAGATGAGATGAGATGAGATGAGATGAGATGAGATGAGATAAATGTCTAAAAAACAAATGAGAAAGAGAGTACACTGGAATCCCAGGTCCCAGGGCCAGGATTCTGCTCTCCGTGTGGCCTATGAGGTCCGTGACTGCCCACTTCCGACCGGAACAGTGAGCCCAGCACTCAGACGTGGCACAGTGGTGCTCTCAGTGGCCGGGCGGATTGCCTGGGACAGCAGGATCACCTCTGCCGACAGCGGCCATCGCTCCTGCTGTGTTCCGCCTTGCTCCTCAGAGCTGACACCACACCTTGTGGCAGAGATGGGCAGTTTTAGTTTGAGCACACAATGCACACTGGGAGCCAGAACCTCTTGACTGGGGCTCTTTTGTCAGTCCTGCAGCGTGGCTCCTGGTGATTAAAAGGCTTTGGAGTGGCCAGATGGAAGGAATATTCACCTCACACTCACTCTCCGGCGAGGGGTCCCATGTGGTTTACAGCCAGAGCCTGCAGAACCTTCCTGACGTGTAACCAGGAAGCTGATGGCTCCTGCCTGGGAGAGAGTTCACAGATGACACTGCGGTGATAAGTGATAAATACTAATTTCTAATTCTTGGGGGTTTGTTTATATACCGTTCATTGGCTTACTTGAACTGGGGATAAAATGCATCTTTGGAACAACGTGGGGTGTTCGCTCAAGACTCTTCTGATTTTATTTATTTATTTATTTATTTATTTATTTATTTATTTAATTTTTTTAATGCTTATTTAGTTTTGAGAGAGAAAGAGAGAAAGAGACAGAGCGTAAGCGGGGGAGGGGCAGAGAGAGAGGGAGACACAGAATCCGAAGCAGGCTCCAGGCTCTGAGCTGTCAACACAGAGCCCAATGAGGGGCTCGAACTCACAAGCCGTGAGATCGTGACCTGAGCCCAAGTCGAACGCTCAACCGACTGAGCCACCAAGGCACCCCCGAATAAATGTATCTAAATGGGTATGTGTATGGATGCACGACCACATCCTCACACACAGGCACAGGCTCATCATTGGTAGGATCGTAATAGCCAGTTGGCTTAACCTTGCTCTTAAACAGTCGGTGCATTTCTACATATTGGGACATGTGGATACCCTCCGACTTTTTCAACCCTTTTCCAAATGACCAGTCTTCTTGGAAATCGGGAGCCTACTATAGTGAGTGTGTGGGTGTGTGCTTTAAGTGCAATTCACATAACAGGAAGTGAACCATTTTAAAGTGAAAGATTCAGTGGCATTTCTTACATTCACACACTGTACAACCCTTGCTCTATCTAGCTCCACAAAGCACTTTTATCATCAAAATAGAAATCCTCAAACCCATTTAAGTAGTTTACTCCCCATTCTGTCCTCCCCAAAGCCCGAAGCCAGCAGGAACCAGCTTTTTATCTCTATGGATTTACCTACTCTGTGCTGACAGCCCAGAGCCTGGAGCCTGCTTCGGATTCTGTGTTTCCCTCTCCCTCTGCCCCTCCCCTGTTCCAGCTGTCTCTCTCTCTCTCTCTCTCTCTCTCTCTCTCTCTCTCTCTCTCTCTCAAAAATACGATATCCTATTGTACACGTATCAGCTTCCTGGGGCCACCATAACACAATATCACAAACGGATGGCTTAAATAACAGACATTTATTGTCTCAGCGCTCTGGAGGCCAGAAGTGCAAGCTCAGGATGAGGGAGGGTTGGTTCCATCTGAGGCTGTTCCAAGGCCCCTTCTGAGCTGCTGGGCATTTTCCAGAAGTCTCTGGTGCTCCTCACTCATGGCAGCAGGTACAACCATCTTTACATGGTGTCTGCCTGTGTGTATATCTGTCTCCAAATGTCCCTTTTTTATAAGGACGCCAGTCCTATTGGGTTAGAGACCCACCCTACTCGAACTTGACCTCGCCTTAACTAATTACATCTGCAGTGGCCCTGTTTCCAAATAAGGTCAGCTTCTAAGGTACCGGGGTCAGGACCCCAACCTGAATTGGCGGGAGGTGGACACAGTTCCACCTCTGACAGTATGGATTTGCCACTCTGTTTATTTATTGATCACCCGATGCACATTTGGGTTATTTACACCTTTTGGCTATTGAACAGTGTCGCTATGATCATTGATGTGCCCGTTATTTGTTTGAATACCTGTTTTCAGTTCTTTTGGGTCTATACCTACGGGTGGATTGGTGGGTCACACGCTGTCTCTGTGTTTAACCATTTGAGGAGCTGTCAAACTCTGTCTCCACAGCTGTCGCACAGCATTCTACGTTTCCAGCACTAATGTACAAGGGTTCTAATTTCCCCACCGCCTTGCTAACACTTAGTATTTTTCGTTTCTTTTTTAAAAATTGTAGCCACCCTGGTGGGCGTGAAGTGGTATCTTATTGTCATTTGGATTCTCTGGTGTATGTTTATTTCTTTATTCTCAACTTGGTTAATATACAGTGTGGTCTTGGCTCTGGGAGTAGAACCCAGTGATTCATTGCTTACACACAGCACCCAGTGCTCATCCCAGTAAGTGCCCTCCTCGATGCCCATCCCCCATTTTCCCCTCTCCCAACCCTTATTCCCATCCACCCTCAGTCTGTTCTCTGTATTTAAGAATCTCTCATGGTTTGCCTCCCTCTCTTTTTTTTTTAATTTTTTTTAACGTTTATTTATTTTTGAGACAGAGAGAGACAGAGCATGAACGGGTGAAGGTCAGAGAGAGGGAGACACAGAATCTGAAACAGGCTCCAGGCTCTGAGCTGTCAGCACAGAGCCCGACACGGGGCTCGAACTCACGGACCGCGAGATCATGACCTGAGCCGAAGTTGGCCGCTTAAGCGACTGAGCCACCCAGGTGCCCCTCCCTCTCTGTTTTTTATCTTATTTTGCCTTCCCTTCCCCTATGTTCATCTGTTGTGTTTCTCAAGTTTCACAACCTCTTTGACCTCAGCAACTTCTTAGTTGACATGTCTCTGAAGGCAAAGGAAATAAAAGCAAAAATGAGCCATTGGGACCTCATGAAGATTAAAAGCTTCTGCACAGCAAAGGAAACAATCAACAAAACTACCCTGGTGTATTTTAGCCCCCGATTCCTGGTGAACACTCAGGTTGTTTCTAGACTTTTGCTATTAGCACATCGGTTGATGAAATCTTTGTGCATTTATTTTTGGGAAAATATGTTGATATTATTTTAAATAAAATCCCAGAAGTGCAGCTGTCTGTATTATTTTTTTTTTTTGCTGTAACAGTTTATTTTTATTTTATTTAATTAATTTTTATTAATGTTTATTTATTTTTGAGAGAGAGAGCAAGTGTGAGTGCAGGAGAGGCAGAGAGACAGAGAGAGACACACACACACACACACACACACACACAATCCGAAGCAGGCTCCAGGCTCTGAGCTGTCAGCACAGAGCCCAATGTGGAGCTCGAACCCACTAACCATGAGATCATGACTTGAGCTGAAGTAGGACGCTTAACTGACTGAGCCACCCAGACGTCCCAGTTTGTTTTTATTTTTAAAAAATATATAAGATATTTTTTTAGTAATCTATATGAGGAAATAATGCATTCTCATGGTTCCCAAATCCCCCAAATTTAAAAAATATTGAAAAATATCTCAGATTAACCTAAAAATATTTTAACAATTTGTATTTCATAAAAATATTTGGAAATAAATTTTTCAGCCTTTTGATAGTCTGGTTTTCAATTTATTAAAACTATTGCCAATTATAATATAATATTTGTAAATTCCCTCTCTGCCTCCCTCATTTCCTACCCCACTCCCCTTCTCTCTGTCTCTGTCTCTACATGTCTATGTTTACAAACATAGCACAATCCAGGTAAAGGCATCTAGAATTTCAACACAATATTAAAAACTTCCGTGAAGTCAAAATATGCATTTAATTAAAATATAACCCAAACTGCTAATTTGGTGGTAAAAGAAACACCCTGATTTTCATTCGATTACCTCTGATAATTCATTTTCGGAACATCTTTACATGTTTTGTCTTCCCACTGTGTTTTCTCCTCTATGAACTGCTTATATTCCTATTTTCTTTTAGATCATTTCTTTGTACAGACTTGGATGACGTATATTAAGACATTAGCACTTCCTTTTTATTTCAGACATGAACTCTTTTTCCCAAGTTTTTCTCAAACATGCCAAACTCATTCTAGTTATGGGGTTTGCATTGGTCTTCCCTCCGCCTAGAAGGTGTAGGATGATGGATTCCTATTTTACCCAACAGGCTTCAGTCTGTAACTGTTAGTATTCATGCTGGTAAATTATCCAGACTGGCCAGCTTGACTCCCTTTTACTTACTTACTTATTTATTTAATGTTTATTTATTTTTGAGAGAGAGAGAAAGACACAGTGCAAGCAGGGAGGGGCAGAGAGAGAGGGAGACACAGGATCTGAAACAGGCTCCAGGATCTGAGCTGTCAGCACAAAACCCGATGTGGGGCTTGAACTCATGAACTGTGAGATCATGACCTGAGCCGAAGTCAGACGCTTAACCGACTGAGCCACCCAGGTGCCCTGGCTTGACCCCCATTTAACTGGAACATTTCCATTGCTTTGGAAAATGATAGTTCAACAGCTGGGTCCCTGGTTGAAATGCCTATGCAGACATAGGGTTTGTCTGTCCCCCTCCCCCATGCGAGCACTTAGCACTTAGCACTTAGCACCCTGTGCCTGGCACAGGGTAGGCTCTTAGTGCTTTTAAGCGGATGGTGAATAAGTGAGGGAATGCACGTGGTAAACCGCTGTCAAAATGGCTTCTTATTCTTTTCCCACTAGCTCATCCTTCTGGGGAGACCCACCGGCTCCCTAAGCAGACCAGACTTGCCCTTCTGGGGCCCCATGGCCTTTGAACATGCTTCTCATAGCACAGTGCTGCAATCTGGGCACGTATTTATGCTTTCCTCCATGTGCTGAACAGGAGGCCACGGCTGTCCTATTCACGTCTGCATCACCAGCAAATGTTATACTATGGGGCATTGTCAACCTCTGAAATGATCCCTTTTCATTAGAAGACTCAAGCGCCAAGAAGGAATGTAGCGAAAACAGACCGCGTTTGCTGTATGCCAAGACAGTGGGCTCTGTGACCCAGATCATGGCGCAGATGGCCAGCTTACGCAGGTTGCTGAGGCCCTGGCTCAGAAGAGAACTAGCAAGGCTTAGGGTGGAATTACCTCGTCCCTTCCCACAGGCCCTGGGCGGGAGGACCTGAGGAGCATCCTGAACCACCCCCGCCCCTCCAGGGGAAGGGATTGTTCACCCGACAGGCCTGACCCGATGCCAGTGCAACAGCGGTCACAGGTTCCATCGTTCTGAGAACTCCATGCTGTCCATCACCAACTCACCTGGTGTGAGCCTGTGAAGACCTGGCCAAGGTGAAAGTAAAAATGCAAAGGTCTGATTGCATCATCAGGCGTCCTGACTTTGAACCGGAAAGTCTGTTAGCTTAGATTTTTGCCTCGTAAAGTGAAACTGAAGAGAAAACCCAGCCAGAGACAGGCTCCTTCTTCCCATTTCTTGCTTTCCGTCTCATCATCTTCCTGATCCACGGAATTGGCAACGATCTGCAATATTTCAGCTTTTAATATTTCATAACATTTGAGAAGAAAATAGGGAGATAAAGGAATGCTGCTGTCCTTGCGTAAGGTGATGACCACTTTATTTTCAAGGGCAAATTCACCCCTAAGTCGTACTTTGGAAAGTCACGTACTAATACTGAGTATTCTGTTTGAAATGTAAATGCTCCAGTGTCCCAGCAGGGAGAAGGGCAGCTCGCCACAAAGATCCTCTCTCTCTGATGCCCGTTTGCATGTTCTAGCCAGCTAGCTGAGGGTAACCCTGAAGGGGAGGTGCCATCTCCTCCCCTCCCCTGCGCCGTCAGCTCTGGAAGCTTCTAGAACATCAGAGAATGTGGCTGATCAGTCTTCGTTCTGAACACAGGTACACCCCCCCCTCCAGGGACCCCCCCCTCCCCCAGACATACTTGGAGAGTCTGAGATTCTGCAAATATCCCTGAACTACAGTGATGGCTGGAAAGGCGGCCTCTCAGAACCACGAAAGTCTGGCACACTATCGGCTGGATCGTTTCCCCAGAGCCCTGGTGTGAGCATAATTTCTCTATTTCATTGGGTAGTTGGTTGCTCTTGGTAAAAACAGAAGTACAACTGGTTTCTGCATGCTTACATTTTGTATGGCAATTTTGCTGAACTGTCTGCTCCTTTCCAGTCAGAGGAAAACATTGTGTTTCGTGAATAAAGATTTTGGGTCTCCTAATATTGTAGCTACACTTTCCTATTTTTTTATTTGCTGCCTTTGATTTTTGCGCTGTATATATGTATATAAGAACAACGAATCATGTGTCGATTCAGCTCACCCCTGAATGCAATATGGACCTTCGTTAGCATCCATTAACTGCCACGTCGTGGATGTGCTCTCTCCATGGTGTTTAGTGTGCTTTGGAGTTTCATTCTTAATTTTTTAACCCCCCAATTTGTTATTAATATACTACTGCTAATCTATTTATCCTTGTATCTTGCAGTAACTCTTCAAAATATGACTAGAATAGGGAGGCCTCGTGGACGCCAAGGGTGCTGCTGTGGGTCCCCGCGGTGTCAGCGCGAACACTGATGGCTTGGCGGACGAAGCTCCCGAAATTCTGGATGATGCGTGAGATGGGTGTCAGGGCATCTTCTGCTTCGCCACTGATAGCAATGCTTTCCAGAGGAAATTGATCCTCAGTCTGGGACTTTTTGCTGTGGGCATTTGGCTGGCCAGGAATTTGAGTGACGTTGACCTAATGGCACCTCAGCCGGGGTGGAGCCAGATAGGCATGGGACCCCTGTGCTGTACTAGAACTTTCCAAACACAGAGCCTCTGATCTGTGACCATCACGAGACTTGCCCTGCTGGCAGGTGAAGCTTCATTCAGATGGGCAACTTTCCTTCTCGATTTGCTTTTCTTTGTTGAGTCCACTCAGAACTCCATTCTCTGGTCAGCAGTCAGGCTTCAGCCAAAGCATTGTCCTCTGTTCTGTCAAGTTCTGTACAAAGTTCCTAAGTTTCCGCAAGGGGTGCTCTTTGCTCTTGTCCCGACGAATAGCCTGATTGTATTTTAACAAACATTTGGGATAAAGATTGCACACAAAGACAAAAAATGACTCATTAATATACATTATTATAAATTATATGATGCTTATAATAAATTATGAATTATATAAATATTAACAAATATGTACTCTCATTAATAATGATAAATATAGAATGTATTTTGATTTGTATTTCCCTGATGATGAGTGATGTTGAGCATCTTTTCATGTGTCTGTCAGCCATCCGGATGTCTTGTTTGGAGAAGTGTCTATTCATGTCTTTTGCCCATTTCTTCATTGGATTATTTGTTTTTCGGGTGTGGAGTTTGGTAAGTTCTTTATAGATTTTGGATACTAACCCTTTATCCGATATGTCATTTGCAAGTATCTTCTACCATTCCATTGGTTGCCTTTTAGTTTTGTTGATTGTTTCCTTCACTGTGCAGAAGCTTTTATTGTGATGAGGTCCCCAGTGGTTCATTTTTGCTTTTGTTTCCCTTGCCTCTGGAGACATGTCTAATAAGAAGTTGCTATGGCCAAGGTCAAAGGGGTTGCTACCTGTGTTCTCCTCTAGGATTTTGATGATTTCTTGGCTCACATTTAGGTTTTTATCCATTTTGAATTTTGCATATGGAATGAGAAAGTGGTCCAGTTTCATTTTGCTGCTGTCCAGTTTTCCCAACACCATTTTTTTGACCAGAGTGTCTTTTTTCCATTGGATATTCTTTCCTGCATTGAGAAGATTAGTTGACCGTATAGTTGGGGGTCCATTTCTGGGCTTTCTATTCTGTTCCATTGATCTACATATCTGTGTCTGTGCCAATACCATACTGTCTTGATCAAAGCTTTGTAATATAGTTCAAGGTCTGGAATTGTCATGCCTCTGGCTTTGTTTTTCTTTTTCAGAATTGCTTTGACTATTCAGGCTCTTTTCTGCTTCCATACAACTTTTAGCATTTTCCTAGATCTGCAGAAAATGGTGCTATTTTGATAGGGATTGCATTAAATATGTAGATTTGCTTTGGGTAGTATAGACATTTAAAAACTCTTCTTCCAATCCATGAACATGGAAGGCTTTTCTATTTCTTTGTGTCTTCTTCGATTTCTTTCATAAACTTTCTATAGTTTTCAGAGTACAGATCTGTTACCTCTTTGGTTAGGTTTCATCCTAGGTATCTTACTGTTTTTGGTGCGATTGCAAATGGAATTGATTCCTTGATTTCTTTTTCTGCTGCTTCATTATTGGTGTATAGAAATACCACAGATTTTTGCACATTGATTTTATAGACTGTGACTTTGCTGAACTCATGCATACCACCTGACACCTGAAATTAACCACACAAGAAGCAACAAGTGTTGGTGAGGATGCAGAGAAAGGGGGAGGATGCACTGTTGGTGGAAAGGCAAATGGGTGAGGCCACTGGCGAACAGTGTGGAGGTTCCTCAAAAAGTTAAAAACAGAACTACCCTACAATCTAGTAATCGCACATCTAGGTACTTACCCAAAGGATACAAAAATACTGACTCGAAGGGGCACATGCACCCTGATGTTTATAGCAGCAGTAGCAACAATAGCCAAACTGGAGACAGCCCAAATGTCCATTGATTGATGAATGGATAAAGAAGATGTGGTGTATACACACACACACACACACACACACACACACACACACACACACAGGAATATTACTCAGCCATCAAAAAATGAAACTTGGCCATTTGCAACAACATGGATGGAGCTAAAGTGTTTTATACTAAGTGAAATAAGTCAGTCAGAGAAAGAAAAATACCATATGATCTCATACATGTGTGGAATTTAAGAAAGAAAACAGATGAACATATGGGAAAGGGGTAAAGAAAAAACGAGAGGGAGAAACATGCCTTAAGCAACTCAGTGATAGAGAACAAACTGAGGGTTGTCGGAGGGAGGTGGGTGGGGAGGGGCTGGATGGGGGATGGGCACTGAGGAGGGCACTAATTGGGAAGAGCACTGGGTGTTGTATGTAAGTGATGAGTCACTGAATTCTACTCCTGAAGCCAATATTCCACTGTATGTTAACTAAAATAAAAAAAAGACATTTCACTAAATTAAGGAAACCTGTTTATTTTATGCACAAAAAATAAAAATAATCTTTCTAACAAATAAACATATATATATATATGTAGGCAGGCGTGACTATAAATATACTATTATATACTAATTATGAATTCTAATATTTGTGATATATTTTATTTTATTATATGTAACATATGCTCATATATTATACTCATAATGCACATATAATATATACCCATATCAGATACATTCACATGTATTATACACAAGTGTATACATTTTATATATTGTACATGTAGTTCGTATGATATACATCAACTATATTTGGTTCTCAGTCAAGAGTCAGAGCATTCCCTTCGTTCGAAGACCCTCGACTTTCTTCGACTCAGTTCCCTCAACATGCTTCTTCAGTAGCATGTACTGCAGCCAACTGGAAGCTTCCCACTCTGTCCTCCAGGCTTCTTTTGTTAAATTTATTTATTTGTTTTGAGAAGCACGAGCAGTGGAGGGGTGCAGAGAGAGAGAATCCCAGCAGGCTCTGTGCTGTCAGTGTGGAGCCTGAGGCGGGGCTCGATCTCAGGAACCATGGGATCATGGACCTAAACTGAAATCAAGAGTCAGACACTTAACCCACTGAGCCACCCAGGCGCCCCTATCCTCCAGGCTTCTTAACCGCAAACAAACACACACACGCACACACACACACACACACGCACACGCACATGCACGCACACACACACGCGCTTATTCTCCTGACTCCTGCCTCTCTAAGCCTCACTCCACACCAGGTTCTCAGCCCTGTGTTCCAGTTCCCTGATTCTCTCTTTCACTGTGTCTGGTTGTACAATGTTTGATCGATTCTGCTTTATGTTGGTGTCTGTATGTTTAATTTCTAATATTTCCAACCAGATTTTTACCCACCTGTCTCTTCAATTGTGTCTCTGTTACTGTTTCATAATTTCTTGTAATTTTCAAAGATGGACTTCCAAAATGACTCGCTGAGCAGCCTCCTCATACTTGCAGTCCTGGTCAGAGCGCTCGCACATCCATTCTGTTTTGAGAGAAGGCATTTTCCAATTGTTGATTTTGTGGGCTGTGTTTCTTAGCGAAAAATTTCTTCCCGTGTTTTGGTTTGTGAGATCATTCAGAGTGGATGCTTTGGGGTTATTTATGTGCCCTCTCTCTCCTTCCCGCTCTGCTACCCTCCCTCCCTTCCCCTGTCTGCTCTTCTCCTGCCCCTGCCCCTCCCTCCCCCCTCCCCTCCCTCAGCCTGCCTCCAGCTCTCCTTTCACTGCAGATACTGAGACACCTCTGCCCTGGAGTAGAGTCAGGCGTGTAGAAGCACCAAGTAGCTCCTAGCTGGGGGTGCTGGGATGGACCAGACCCAGCCACTGAGCGGAGGTCTCAGGGTTTAATTTGATCTCAAGCCTGTATCTCTGCCCTCCTACTCTTTTGCCCCACTGCTGACTGAAAGGGGGTCTAGTTTCCAACAGCATTTGGGGTTTCCTTCATTCTTCAAGAGCTGGGTATCAGGGGCTACATTCTGCTTCTGGACTGAAGGCCATGGCTCGGGCCGCCATCACTGAACTGCGCTTTTATTCCTTAGATCTTTTCTGATCATATTTGAGTCCAAAGTGTCTTTTCAGGTTTTCTTTTCTTTTTTTTTTTTTTTACATTTTTTAATGTTTATTTATTTTTGAGACAGAGAGAGACGGAGTGCCAGAGGTGGAGGGACAGAGAGAGAGAGACAGAATCCAAAGCAGGCTCCAGGCTCTGAGCTGTCAGCACAGAGCCTGAGGCGGGGCTCGAACCCACAGCCCATGAGATCATGACCCGAGCCAAAGTTGGATGCTTAACCAACTGAGCCTCCCAGGTGCCCCTTTTCTTTTTTAAAAATATTTATTTACTTATTTAAGAGAAAGAGAGAAGGAGACAGAAAGAGAGGGCAAGTAGGGCAGAAGGAGAGAGAGAATGCCAAACAGGCTCTATGCTGAGCACGGAGCCCTACGTGGGGCTTGATCCCACGACCCTGGGATCATGGGCTGAAATCGAGTAGGATCCTCAACCATGTGAGCCCCCCCAGTGCCCCCCAGGTTTTCTTCTCTGTTTCAGCTATTGCAGCTGTGGGTATGGAGGCAACAGTGAGTGCTCAGAGAGAATCAGGACAAGAAATCATTCCTGTTACCATTCAAAGCGCAAACTAGAAGTTACAACATCATAATGGCTATCCCTAAAATGATGCTTAAAGGAATAGAAAGCCTTTTAGAGAAAGCTCCTTCTTTTACATACATTTAAATGTAAAATGCTTTAATTGAGGATTTACACTTTTCTAGGAAAGAGGTCAAATATGGCAACTTTGGTTTATTATGATATAAAATCTACATCCTACATTGGGTCTACATGAAAACTTGAAGCTTTGGGGCCATCATTTAAAAAAAAGAAACGTTTGCCAGGGGGCTCAGAAACTCAGGAGGGTGGGGAGGGAGGCTGGGGGAACAGCTCGCCATTTCCTGCCGGTCCCATCAGCGAATTCTTGCCAACTTGGAGAGTTCTCTTTCCTTTCTTCAACACACTCTTTCCCTGACACCCACAGCCTGTCCCTCCACTGAACTCAAACCTTCGTTCAGGTCGGGCCTCCGTGCTCACTCACCTTGTCCAACACTCCATCCTCCCCCGTCCTCTCTGATCTGCTGCCTTGTTTTGTCCTTTCTGGGCACAGAACTTACTACCATCAGAACTTCCACATGCGTTGCTTATTTCCCGTTTGATTGGCTGTCTTCCCCACCAGCTCCGAGCAGGCCATGGAGGGGGAACAGGTCCTGCTGTTGAGGGCCCTCCTGTACCTGCACAGAACCGGCCAGCCAACCGGACATTGTTGGCGGAGAGAGGCATTGCACGGGGCCTCGGGGGAGACCTCCGCTTAGATCCCAGAGTTTCGGGTCAAGGCTATGCCCCCTCCTGCTGACATTCTCCACTTGGAAAGCAGCTTCTGGGCTTCTGTTGGGGCAGATCATGTGCCTTGGGGACCCACTGCCCGGCCTGACTTGGGGGTTGTCTTAGTTCATAAACCACACAATTGGATGTTCCCAGCGACACCCCACGGTGAGTTCCGGTGATTCAGGAGAGGAGAGGGACTCTCTTGAATGGTACCCTGGAGCAGGGAGGTAAGGTTTCTCCCATATGTCCTGGCGCAGGAGGGCAGAGCTGAGGGCCTTTAACTGCATCGTGACCGTCCTCATTACAGGTATGACTGAGACAGAGGTAACCTTGCAGGGAGTTGTGATCCCATGGGCTCCAGCTCTGGCAGGAAATGGGCAGGCCAGTGGTACGGGGTGGGCATGACAGTACATGCAGGGCACTGGGTGTGGGTCAAGGGTGGGTGTGGGGCACAGACTGCATGGACCAGGTGGGTCCTTGGGTGAAGGACGGTATGGCCAGCAGAATCCCTGTGTCTCAAAGACAGAGAATTGATTTCGACTTACTCATCTGCTTTGCACTGGGCATTGCTCTTATGAAAATATTTTACATCAATAACATAGAAACACAAACGGAATTCTAGTAATCCTTACCCCAATTCCTACGATACTTGTTTATGTATTAAATCTGACAGAACCTCAAAAACACGCGGATTAAAAAGGTGAATCAGTAGGTGTTACTCTCATAAGAAAATGCATGGTTTTTCCAATTTATTGAGAAAATCATTCAGTTTGGTCCTTTAATCTGTTAATGTTATCAGCAATATTTATCGGCTTTCTAATATCAAATCCTACTTCAATTGCTGCAGAAAGTGCCCTGTATACCTACGGATTATCATTTTTTATATACTGCCGGATTCAGTTTGCTAATATTTTATTTAAAGGATATTGAAACAGGGCTTGGGAGTGAGTTTGGCCTGTCATTTTTTTCTTCTTGTGTTTGCTTTTTTTTAATGCACTGTTCCTGTTCTAACTTCACTGTCAAGATATACCGTCTCATGAATACTTGGGGAATATTTTTTTTTCCTATGCTCTGGGAGAATTTGCATAAGATTCAAAGTCTGGGAGGACTTTCTTGTAACACCACGTGGGCCTGGTATTTTCTCTGTAGGAACATTTTTAACTACTACTTAAGTTTATTTGGTATTCTTGATGCTTTCAGACTTTTGTCTAGATTCGGTTTTGCCAAGTTACATTTTTCTGTAATTTTTCCACTTGAAGTTTCCAAATTTGTTGGTGTGAAGTTCTGTATATCTTATTTTAATCTGTGTTGAATGCGGAGTTATGTCCACTTTCCTTCCTCAGATGGCTTATCTTTGCCTTTTCTCTTATTTTCTTAATCAGTCTTACTAGACGTTTATCCATTTTATTAACCTTCCCCCAAATCAACGTTTGGCTCTCTCTTCCCTGTTGACTATTTAATTGATTTCCGTCCCCACATTATTATCTCCTCACATTTGCTTTATTTGGGTCTGTTCAATGATCCAACTCTTAAAGTTGGATGCTTAACTCCTTAGTATCCAGACCGCCTTCTTTTTAGTAAAAGAGGGTAAGAGTAAAATCTTGTTTATGTTACCTTATTCTCATCTCGCATGTTTTCATGAAGTATTTTCATTGTCATTCCTTTCTCAATGTTTCTAAATTACATTTCTCCTTTGACCCATGAGTCATTTAAAAGTGGGTCTTTTGGGGGCACCTGGGTGGCTCAGTCAGTTAAGAGTCCCACTCCTGTATTAGGTTCAGGTTATGATCTCACTCACGGTTCATGAGTTGGAGCCTCACATTGGGCTCCATGCTCAGCATGGATTCTCTCTCTCTCTCTCTCTCTCTCTCTCTCTCTCTCTCTGCCCCTCTCTGCTCATTCTCTTTCTCTCTCTCTCTCTCAAAATAAATTTAAAAACTTTAAAAAAACTTTAAGTAGGCCTTTGATCTTTTGAGTATGTGCAGGCCTTTTCCTTTCCTTTCCTTGTTGACTTCTAGATCAATTGCAACATGATATGCCCAACACAAATTATTTGAGCTCTGGGGCGACTTGTTTTATGCCTCTGTGCATGGCCAATTTTTGTAAATGTCTCGTGCATTGGAGATCAATGTGATTCTTTAATTGTAAGGTGCAGAATTCTATAAAGTCCACTAAAACGTGCTGCTTAATTGGCGTATTAGTCAGGGGTTTTCAGAGAAACAGAACCAATAGGGGATACGTTGATATGTACAAAGGGAGAATTACTGTAGGAATTGGCTCACGTGGCTGTGGGCGTTGAGCAGTCCCTCAGTCTGTTGTCTGCAAGCTGGAGACACAGGAAAGCTGGTGGTGTGGCCGAGTGTGAGTGCTGAAGACCTGAGAACAGGGGAGGGGAAGCTGATGGTATGGGTCCCTGAGTCGAAAGCCCAAGAACCAAAATGTTTGATGTTAAAGGGCAGGACAAGATGGATATCACAGCTGCAGGAAAGACAGAATTCAGCCTTCCTCTACTTCCTGTTCCATTCTGGCCTCCCTGGGTTGGATGGTGTGTGCCCACGCTGCTGAGGGCAGATCTTTGCCCAGTCTGCTGAGTCAGTGCTAAGGTCCTCCAGAGGCACCTGCACAGGCACACCCAGAGATGATGTTCTACCAGCTCTCCAGCATCCCTTAGCCCAGGTAGGTTGACATAAAATTATCCATCAATCCGGGGCGCTTGGGTGGCTCAGTCGGTTGAGTGTCTGACTTTGGCTCAGGGCATGCCCTTGAGGAGCATGAGTTCGAGCCCCGTGACAGCTCAGAGCCTGAAGCCTGCTTCGGATTCTGTGTCTCCTCTCTCTCTGCCCCTCCCCTGCTTGTGCTCTCTCTCTCTCTCTCTCTCTCTTTCATAAAAAAAAAGTTGAAAGAAATAAAAATTATCCATCAACTGTGTTGTTCAACCCTTCTCTGTACCTTTGGTAATTTCTCCCTGTTTGAGCTAACGGTCATTGAGAACAGTGTTGAAAGACCACACCATATGGGTAGATTTTCATTTCCTCCCTGTATATCTGTCAATACTTTATTTAAATATTTAGGAACATTTTACAAGCTTCACAGAGGTTAGAATTTTTACCTGCTCTCATTGAACTGATTTACAAAATTATTTTGTAGCGACCCTCTCTGGGCCTAAAGTGCTTTTAGCCTTAAAGTTTTAATTGCTATCAAAACAGTGAGCTCAGCGCTCTTAGGATTAGCATTTGCGTATTTACACCTTCCTGTCGTTTTACTTCCGCCCTTTCTGGGTCTGTAAGTTCAGATGTGTCCTTTAGGTGTAACATGTAGTTGGATTTCAAAATTCAACCCCGTAATCTCTAATTGTCACTGTTGAGTTTCGTCCGTTTACTTTTACTCTGTGTATCTACCTAGACTTGTCTCTGCACTGTCTTGAAATTCTCCATAATTTTGAACAAGAGGCCCTGCACTGAGCCCCGCTAATTCCGCGGCCGATCCTGCAGTGGAGGAAGAATCTGGGTGCGCACGAAGGCCAGCGCCGACCCTGGGGGTGAATGTGGGTTGGCTCAGCTGAGCTCAGTTATCTGGACGCCCTGGACAGACTCCGTCCTGCTTATGATCTGATTTTCTTTCTATGCTATATTTTCATTAACAGCTGAACTTACTGAGCCTGGATTGTGGGCTGGACATGGTGCAAATAAAAAGACGCTAATCCTCACAATATCACTGTGAGCGGGAGTATTACTGTTCCCAACAAATGGAAGCACAGGAGCTATAGAACTTGTAGAAATTCAACACGAGTAAACGGCAGGACTCACGTCCAACTCCAGGCCAGTGACACTATCCCGTCCCTTTCAACTGACCTGGATTTAACAAAATGCTTATTCCAGGGTGAGTTCTCTGATCATCCATTCTCCCCATGGATGGGATGCTTCTCAGAAGTTTCTTTGTTTGCCGTGGATGTTCTCCAGAAGTCTCTACCTGTTTTAGGTTGCATGTGTGCCAATATCCAAACCCCATGGCTCCAGCCGCTGTGTTCCACTGGCCTGACCCACCCCCCCCCTTCACCGTAAGGATTGCCGGAGCCGCACTCACCTGCGTGCCCCCATCTGCATTGTCACAGCCTGGCACTTTGACTTACTAAACCCTCTACCGTTTCTCGAAGGCGCTCTTGTTCCCCACCCCGCAAGAGGACCCTGGTTCCTGGCTCCACCCCAACTTCCTTGTTCTACTCAAGAATGTTTGACTGGACTGACTAATAGACCAAGCCTGGACTAGTTTGGTTTTGACTCTCAAATTCTTGCCCAGGTAGAGGGACTTGCTGGTCTGCGGGACCCCCTCCCTTGGTTTCACGGTTTTACAGTTTGCCGTCCTGCTTGGCTGCATAGAGTACCCCTCACTCCCACCTGTTTCAAATAGGGGGGCCCCTTGAGTCTGCTTTGGAATTCCAGTAGGCAATTCCTTCTTCTCTCATGCTGCTGTCCAACTTGAGTCTGGAATCAGCTCAAGTCTTTCATGACATCCTTGCCCAGTAACACAACCCCTCCGTGTGCGTGCATTCACGCGCGCGCACACACACACACACACACACACACACACACACACACTGCCTGTGAGCCATTCCTTCCTTCCACTGAAATCCCACATCATCACTCAAGACTGATTTCCCACTGCAGTTCCACAAGGGGTCCGCTGACCTGTCCTGCAGGGGCACTGCCTTTCCCACCAGTGCGAGCACCACACCACATCCCGCTCCCCACGGCCTTCCACAAACCATGTGGTGATGTCATCTCTGATGTCCCTCTCTGCTGATAACTATCAGATCGGTCACAAACTCTGAAAACGGTGCTTTCACTTCTTTTGGAATCACTGTAGAAACTGACATATTACCGGAACTTGGTAAAGACTTCTAGAGGTCAACCTCAGCTACTTGAGCCTTCCACTAGAAAAATCTGAAAAAGGCTGGTGGTGTAAAAAAAAAGAAAAGGAATAAAAAAAGGCTGGTGCTGTCTCAGCAACATAAAGAAATAGCGATTCTGCATAATTATAAGCTAAGCGTCAGAGCAGTATTGAAGTGTAGACAGTGTTGTGATATTCTGTGTATTATATACGTTTTTAAAGAAATCTATGGTCTCCGGGTGGGCACTTTGTACATCACTGTTCTTAAGCCTACGTGCTTAACCATTTGTTAATATTTTATTTAGCATACGACTGACTGGTTATTATGACTCTGTTCAAGGGTGTCACTTTCTCAAGAATGGGTACTTTGCATGAGGCACAGAGCACAGTCTCAATGAAAATATGTTAATACCCTTCTTGATATGCAGCTAGCAATCTGATGTTTGAAAGCTCTTGATTTTCTCTTTTAACTGAAATTCTCCTGGTAATACATGAGGGTCTGGAGTTTTCTTATTTTTATTTCTTTTTCCTCATCTCCTCGTGTGCTGTCTGAATTCCCTAGTTCTTCTTCCTGTTCTATGGCACATTTCAATCTCTGCCTGTAATAGAGCATGATAATTGTTCCTAATGATATGTACCATCCTGAGCATGGTAATATTCATGGGATGGGCAGCGTTTGGTCTTTTTTTTCCTCATTTACACCTGTTACATCTTTTTTGGTGGTTGTCTGCACTCCACCGACAGCTTGCCTCTGAAGTCAGACAGTGTTCACTCTCATGTTTGCTGAAGGGGACACATTTGTTCTCATCATGAATATGCTGCGTGCTTTAAGCATTCGGATTGCAGACACCTTTTTAAAAAAACGTTTATTTATTTTGAGAGAGAGAGAGAGAGTGTGTGTGTGTGCACGAACAGGGGAGGGGCAGAGAATCTCAAGCAGGCTTCTTGCTGTCAGTGCAAAGTCCGACCTGGGGCTCCATTTCACGAACCGTGAGAGCATGACCTGAGCTGAAATCAAGAGTCGGATGTCCAACTGACTGAGCCCCCCCAGGCGCCCCTGGATTACAGGCCTCTTTAAAAGAGAGGGTCAGGGGCGCCTGGGTGGCGCAGTCGGTTGGGCGTCCGACTTCAGCCAGGTCACGATCTCGCGGTCCGTGAGTTCGAGCCCCGCGTCAGGCTCTGGGCTGATGGCTCAGAGCCTGGAGCCTGTTTCCGATTCTGTGTCTCCCTCTCTCTGCCCCTCCCCCGTTCATGCTCTGTCTCTCTCTGTCCCAAAAATAAATAAACGTTGAAAAAAAAAAATAAATAAAAGAGAGGGTCAGGGGCGCCTGGGTGGCTCAGTCAGTTAAGCGTCCGACTTCAGCTCAGGTCACGATCTCGCGGTCCGTGAGTTCGAGCCCCGCGTCGGGCTCTGGGCTGATGGCTCAGAGCCTGGAGCCTGCTTCGGATTCTGTGTCTCCCTCTCTCTCTGCCCCTCCCCCGTTCATGCTCTGTCTCTCTCTGTCTCAAAAATAAATAAACGTTAAAAAAAAAATTTTAAAGAGAGGGTCATTTTTACATGTGGTGACAGGCTTATTAGCTCGTATGCTTGCAAGGGTCAGGCCTCAGGTTACTTTCTTTGTGTCGCTTAGAACACAACTTTATTTGTCCTCCTTCTTTGCCTTTTCCAAGGTAGTGACACAGATCTGCATTTTTAAAAAGATCAGCTGGAGACCAAATATACGTTAAGGGCTATTTAGTGTTGTCATTTGAGGCTTTTTCCCTGAGAACCAGAACCACCGAAGTGTAAACAGTTTCATATAGAACAAAGACAATGAACCTTGTTCAATAAGAGGCAATAGATGATTCGCATTTGAGTTTCAGTTGCGTAGACTATCAGTAAGGGGCAGAGAACAGGAGGCTATTTAAGGGTTTGCAAACACAGGCAGTAGGATGGACACCAGGTTAGGACTTGGAACATGGGTCCCCAGGGGAAGCAGATTCGGGAACGGGAAGGTTCAGGAAGACTGGTGGCATCTTCCCGCCCGAGCCTGCCCCCCCAGGCTGCCTCTGTCCATGCAGCAGGAGACACTGAGGGCAGAGAGGCTGTGGAGGCTAGAGGATGAAGCAGACACGGCTGCCGGCAGTAGAGACAGTGCTTACTCAGTACCTGGGGGCTTCAGTAAGATGGGCCCTCCTGCAGATACAACAGGGGCAGCTGGGAATTCACCGCCAGGGGACAGTGAGGGCCAGGGATGGACACGTACTAAGAGGGGACATCAAGGGTGGGGGATTCTTGCTAGACAGGCCTAACGGGACTCTTGCCAAAGGCAAGCCGAGGACCCAAACACCTCAAGCGTTGTTGAGGGACCTGATCAGGTATCAACGGTGAGGGATTCCTGCTCAACGGACTTAGTGGGATTCTGCCTAAAAGCGGGCTGGGCAGGTCGAGGCTCGGGGATGAGGCTCCAGTGAGAAGGGGGCTCAGAGGAGCCTGTCTAGAGTTGGTTCAAGGAGGGTCTTTGTCACTATGGTGAACAGTGGGACAGGGCGCTGGGACAGGGGCTGAGGGCGTTGTTCTGCGTCCCCCTCCCCAGCAGGCGTCTTCTCCACCTTGGCCTCGCTCCCGCTCTCTCCATGCTCTTGGACCCCACTGAGCGAGCAGATTTCATCCACCAGGTGAGTGCCCCGCCCCCCGACCCAGGGCCAGGTCTGGCCCCCAGCCTTGGCCACATGGGCTCCAGCCTCACAAGCAGTAAAGCCGACAGCATGGGGCCGTGAGACCACCTGGGAGACCCCGGGGTCCACACTCCTTGTGATGTAGCATCTCCCCCACGGGCTCCCCTGCCCCCGCTTCTCACCTGGCACAGGGCCCATGCTGCTTCCCCGCCTTCCTCCCCAGGCCACGCCATCACCTAGCTGTTCCCCTTCCTCTGAGAGAGAGGGTCCTGGGTGCCCCCACTTCTGTGCTGCACAGCAAGGTTGCATTCACTCATGAAGAGGGACAAGGTCCCCTGGCAGACACCTCACACCCGAACACAGTCAAGCCTGGTAAAGCGCAGGCCGTGTGGGGCAGAAGGCAGTGACTGGGAGCCCAGCTCCAGCCGGACGCCCTAGACTTGCATCGGAGGGCTGTCAGGTGCACGATACCTGTTGACACCAGGATGAAATGCAGAGATATCGCAACACATCCACCCCGAGAAGTGCTTTTCTGATGGAAGTGATGGATTTGTTCACAGCGGTCTGCAAATTTTGCACCCGTCGCCTCGGGTCCTCTGTGCAGGATGTGAAACCTTGCTAGAGCTTGGGAGATGCGGGGACCTGGAGGCGATAGAAATAAAGCCACGTCTCCGACTTTTACCCGGATTCCCTGAGCTGCCTGTTCAGTGAACGTTCGGCGGTTCGGTCTACCCTTCCACTGAAGACAGGAGAAGGAATTCAGTTACCTGTTTGAAGTTGCCCTGCTCCTAATGCCTTCGAGACAGAGAACTTTGCTTCTTTTTTCTTTTAAGGGTCAGAGGTCGAGAAATCTTTGCAGCCTCGTCTGCAGTCGGGGCTCACGCCAGGGAGCCCCTCAGCGTGGTCCCGGCTTGTGATGGTTTGTGCACATCCTTCGGCCGCTGCTCAACGCGATGGCTCTGATGTCGTGTCTTCTTCCAGGCTTCCCTTTCTTGGAAGTGACATGTGGCCGATCCGTGTGTGGGCTTCACGAGTGGCCGCTCTGTCGCTCCTTCGCCGTCCCTCTGGGTTTCTCCCTAATGTCTACCAGTCCCTTTTCAGAGCCGCAGGGGTGGGGGGCTCCAGCCGGCTCCTCGCTTCTCCTCTTGGGCAGAGGGGTCCCCACCTGAAGGGCTGCGAAGATGTTGGTGCTTTTCAGAATTGAAGAGCCTCTACCTTTGTGACCCGCAAGCTCAGGGACCTAGGAGCCCATGTCCCTTTCTGCCTGGTGTAATCAGCACGTCTGGTCCGGATGGTTGGTGCTGGGCAGACCAGGTCAGTGCTGGTGCGACTAGCCATATGCTAATTAGACTCAACAGTTTCTGATCCCATGATCTCATCATCTCTTTCCCCCGGACCAGAAGCGCAGGACTGAAAACATGTCCTTTCAGCCACCGTGAAGGACAAGCGTCCTCAGCTCAGACTCAAATGTGACCAAAGTTTTATTTATAATGACAAATAAAGTTTAGGGGCGCCTGGGTGGCGCAGTCGGCTAAGCGTCCGACTTCAGCCAGGTCACGATCTCGCGGTCCGTGAGTTCGAGCCCCGCGTCGGGCTCTGGGCTGATGGCTCGGAGCCTGGAGCCTGCTTCCGATTCTTTGTCTCCCTCTCTCTCTGCCCCTCCCCCGTTCATGCTCTGTCTCTCTCTGTCCCAAAAATAAATAAACGTTGAAAAAAAATTTTTTTTAAAAAGTTCATAATCAGAGAAGTAGTCTCAGAGACGAAGACAAGTGAGACAAGTTCTTAAAATTTTCGCAATTTTCACAGATGTTAGTATATTCCGAGCACTATCTGGGGACTTGGGATGCTTCCTGCCATGACATCTTCAGAATCCGTCCTGTGGGTCCAGGCGCAATGTCAGTGGTCCCCCTCTGTTATTCTTCAAGCTAAATTTAACCATTGCGACAGAAACTTCTAAGATTAAAGAGGAGAATGGGGTCAGCTCTCTTCCTGGCACCGATCCCTTCCCTGGCTCAGCCTGCTTTGAGCGCCTGGAGGGCCTCTCCTCCCGCAGACCCTCTAGCCCCCCCCACAGCAAGCCGGCAAATGCACTGTTGCTTCCAGAAGAGCAAGGTGGTTTCTGCAGGCCTGGGGGGGGGGGGGCAGAGGTGGGGCGTTTTGCAAGAGTTACTTGGGGGTGTCCATTAGAGCTTTCTGTAATAATGGAGAGGCACACGTTGGCTTCGGTCAACCTGGTGCCTGCTGCCCACTCGTGCTTTGAGCCGTCAAAGTGTGGCTCCTGGCTGGGAATTTGTGGAGGGCAGAGTAGTGACCTTCCCAGAGCTGCACCTGTCCTAATGGCTGGCGAAGACCTGAGCTGCGTGGTGAAGGTAGGTTGAGGAAGCTGATGGAATAAAAGTTGCTAATGAACTGACCTCATCGTGGCAGATGGCCCTGGATTCTCCAGGTGGACCCGATGCAATCGCGAGGGTCCTTCAATGTGCAAGGGGGACGGAGGAGGCTGTCAGCGTGGGGCCGGGTGAGAGGGCCTCCAGAAGCTGGAAGAGGTCAGGAAGGAATTCTCTCCCAGAACCTCCAGAAAGGCTTGCAGTGCTGTGAGGTCTGGGGTGGGCCTCTGACCTCCAGACTAGTACATTCATGCAAATGTGTTGTTTTATCCACTGAGTTTGGGGTAATTTGTTAGAGCAGCAATAGAAAACTTATACAGAACCACATTTTACATTTATTTCATTTTCTTTAAATACGAACAGCCCCAAGTGGCTAGTGGCTCCTTTGCCATTCAGCCCGGTGAGGACAGCGGCACCACGGTGCAGTCAAGACCCAGATGGCTGCCATCAGCGATCCGGTCTCAGTCTGGAACTGGCTTTTACCAGGCCCAGAAATCCGCCCCGTCGCGTTCCTCGTCGCCTTTCTATATGGCGTCTCTTTTCCAGCTACCCTGCCCCTTGATGGGGTGGAGAGGCTGTGTAGGCTGGTTCACCGTGGGGAGCAGACAGAGCCTCTGTTCAAGTTCCCGTGGGGCCCTGCTTACCACCGACCTGTGTCCCAGACAGGCTGTCAGAGAAGCGGCCACGAGCCAGGGGCATCCCTCTCCGGATGCAGGGCTCTTCCAAGGGCGGCAGACAGACCAAGAAGTCAGAGGGGGGCCTTGTGGGTGCAGACGAGCTCAGAGCACCACAGGCAATGGCTGGCCATCTCGGAAGCCCCTTGGAAGCAGAGCTAAAAGCGACAGAGCGAAGTACAACCAAGAGGCACTGAGAGGGAAGGGTGATGGTGCCCCTGCACCACTTTATCACGAAAGTGGACGGGCAGGAGGACACTTTGGGTGCGCAGGGCACCGATGCCATCTGAGAGGACAAAACCTGAACCACTCTCTGTCAGGTGTCACATTTGCAGGTGAAACAGCAACCACATACTTTCCGTAATTACCCCTTGGACTTTGGGCTCCAACTCAATAGCTGCTAAGGCAAGGTGTTTGTTTTTACCATTAAAATGTGTTTAAGTCAGAGGGGAAGTGAGTGGGGGGATGGGTGAAACAGGGGAGGGGGTCAAGAGTTCACTGATCATGACGAGCACTGAAAAGTGGATAGAACTGTTGAATCACTACGTCGTACCCCTGAATCTAATCTGACCCCGTATTGTTAATTAGACTTCAAAAACATTTTTATTTTTTTAAATGTTTCTTTAATGTTTATTTATTTTTGAGAGAGAGACAGAAACAGAGTGTGAGCAGAGGAGGGGCAGAGAGAGAGGGAGACACAGAATCCGAAGCAGGCTCCAGGCTCTGAGCCATCAGCACAGAGCCCGATGAGTGGCTCGGACCCACAAACTGTGAGATCATGACCTGAGCTGAAGACTGAGCCACCCAGGCACCGCTGTTTTTTCTTTTCTTTTTTTTTAATTTAAAAAAATGTTTAAATTTATTTTTGAAGGAGAGACAGAAACAGAGTGTGAGCAGGGGAGGGGCAGAGAGAGAGGGAGACACAGAATCGGAAGCAGGCTCCAGGCTCCGAGCTGCCGGCACAGAGCCCGACGAAGGGCTGGAACTCACCGGCCATGAGATCATGACCCGAACCGAAGTCAGACGCTCAACCTACTGAGCCACCCAGGCACCCCTCAAAAACATTTTTAAGTAATGAAGTCCAAAATGCCTTATATTCCCTCCAAGTAGGTCATATTAACTCTTTAAAAAAATGATTTCACATGGCAAAAGATGAATCACTGGGTTCTCCTCCTAAACCAAGAGTATGTTAACTAAATTGAATTTAAAGTTAAAAAATGTTTTCTTTGCATTAGTATAAAGGCAATTACTACAAAGCTCATAGTGTAAAATTTATGGGAAATATAATAGGAAAATATACAGAGGAACCTACAATCAATCATTAATGCGAAAAGTATCATTAGCAATGCTTTCCTGCAATTCCTAGTCACAAGAGATAGTGGAAAAATAGGTGTTTGGCTTGTCTTACTCTGTGGCTGAGTCAGGGAGGGCCATGTCAGCCGTGCCGAGGGGTTTAGACTCTGTCGAGTTCAGACAATGGGGAGACTTGAAGGTGTGCCACAGGGCAGGTGGGTAACTAGATGAGCTCAAGAAGGTCCCTGTGCCGGAAGGGGGCAGCATGGACAGAGGGGGGAAATAGAGTCAGGGATCCCAGAGGAACCCAGGGAAAGGACAAGGATGGTGAGCCTTAAAGGGGCCATCAGTAGAAAGAGTGGCAGACCAGAGCCACATAAGGGCACAGAGTCCAGGATCTAGTAATTTGCCACATGTATAGCATGGAGGACAAGAGGTGCCTCCACATTTTACATCCTATGAATAACACTGGAAGTAGGCATTCTTGAACACGAACTTTCCATCTCAGTCCCTCCTGTTTCCCTAGAACAACTCCCCAAAGGAGAACTGTTGGGTCCAGAAAGGTGGTTAGGCTCTGAGAGATACTAAACCCCCCACCTCTGCTTTCCTGCCTGAGTTTAGAGCTAAGAGGGAGGAGAGCCAAAGGGGGGAGTCAGAAGTGACCCCGTTGCCAGCTCTATTTCCCCCATGCATGCAGCAACAAGGTCTTCCCAGCAATGGGCCTGGAATTACGGGGACCTCCCCCTTTGTAGAGACGTGGTCCCTGTTAGCTTGGACCTGGGGGGGGAGTAGCACACGGTTTTTCTGCACATTCCACCTCCAAAAGAAGGTGAAGAAGGGCCAAGTTAAGCAGACGCCATAGTTGGCCATGTCCCGCCTGCATGATGGAGAGTCCTTGAGGGGTGGGGAGCAGTCCTCATGGAAATCAGAGCAGGGGCAGAACTTCTTCCCCACAAAGGCAAGGAGTTTGATGTCTGCTGTCAATTCAGCATCTTTATAGGCCATGATCTTGGACTGGAGGCTGTATCATATCCCAAAAATGGAGTCTGGAAGGGAAAGATAGTGACTTGCAGTAGAGAATCCTGGCTGAAACCACCTGACCTGATGAAGATTGACATGTGGACATCACACATCTGTGGTGTCAAGTGGCGAGGCAGGCATTTCACCCTGTGCTGTCCTTCCCCCAAATCCATCATCCCAGTCTAACGAGGAAACCTCAGGAAGCCCATATAGGACACTACAGAATCCTTGACCAATCCCCTCCAGACTGTTAGGTTATGAACCACAAGGATGTGATGGGACACTGGAGAAATGTGGCAGGTCAGTGGGAGCCTGGATGGGAGCCTGGAACAGAAAGGGGGAGAAACCGGAAGTCCCAATAAAGTCTGAGGTTAAGTTAGAATAAGGTAGCTATGTTGACTTTGCTTTTTCCCAAAGTGCCTTGGCAAAGCAGGCATAAGGTGCAAAGCAGGCAGCTGGGTGAAGCCTGTACCCACGGCATTCTTCACAACTTTCTAGTAATTCTAAAACCATTCTAAAATAAAAAGTTTATTTAATTTAAAAAAGCATTTTTAATTGGGGAGTTGGAGAGGAATATGCCAGGACCCCGCAAAGGGTTTTCAAGGCCATGCCCACGAACATGCATTTAATTCTGAAGCACAGGAAGGGGGTTCTCTGGGCACTTTCGGGTATGGACGTGGCATGTTTACATGTTGGGAAAATGATTCCGGTGGAAGTTTATAGCAGTGGAGTAGAGGCTGGGGATCCGTTTAAGGCCGGTGTAGTAATTAAAGTGACATGTTACGAGCAAGCATCTGATCCAAGACCTGGACAGAAAGGGAGGAGACCATGGGGAGACATCTTACAGGGAGAACGAACCAGGTTTTGTGACCAACCCAACGTGGGAGAAGGGGAGGAGGGGTACGGCAAGCGGTCAGCTTCCTGTGCTCAAAGGGACGTGGGGACCACTGACCTGATGGAGAGAAGGCAGACACTGGAATTGGTTTGGGCGCTGTTGGGGGAATATTCACACGGGAGCCCCAAATCCAGAGCTAGAGCCAAGGAAGGCCGTGAGGGGGTAGGAATGGGCGATCCTTAGGTGTAGACGGAAAAGGCAGTCAAGGTTGAGGAAGAAGGCACTGGAGGGTGGGCAGAGGAAAAGGAGCCAGAAAAAGGAGAGAGTTGGGGTTGAGAGTGAGAGTGAGCAGTGTTGGGGAAGCCAAGGGAGGAGACCGTGCGCAGAGTAGGTCCACGGCTACTTGGCTGACTCTGGGGGTTCCTGAGTTGTTCCTGACTTGAGGCTCATCCAGTGGCATTTTAATTGACACACGGTTTTATTTGTGTATCACTTTGCAGATGAGAGATGCAGGATGGATCCCCTACGCCTTCCATCAGTAGACCAGAAACACCCTTCCCACCAGATTGATTTTCTCTAGGGGCTTATCTTTAATCTGGCAACAGAGAAACAAAGCAAGGCTCGCTGTTTCCCAAAGCGTCATCAGTACGTGTCCCTCGGATGTCGTAGGGTTACATCTTTTCCCGTAGGTACAATTATTGCCAGCTTCCCATAGGCACCAGAGGTAAGGCCCTTCCCTCCTCAGCAAGGCCATTGGAGGGAGCGGCCTGGGATGGCAGGGAAGGGGTGCATGGCCTGGAGCCTGCCTTTACAGCAGGTACCAGGGGAGACGAAGGCACAGATGTGGCAGAAACAATGATTAGGTGTTGCTGGCTGGTCCCAGGAGGTCCCAGAAGCAAGGGCTCCATTACAGAACTATATGCTGCCTAGAATCCAACCTGGAAATCAGGCCAGGCAGGTGGAAAGAGCTCATCTGCCCATAGGTGGGGTTGTGGGGAGCGTGCCAGTTCCGGGGCTTTGGGAAGGGTTCTGAGGTGCAGGAAGGCAGGTCATTAAATGTAGACTCTCAAATCTCTAGGACCAGAGCTCTAGGCTGGGAAACGAGGCAACACGTAAGAAAAGAGGAAGTGGCCAGTCTCTTGCCGCGCCTGTGATAAATTTCAGGTACAAATCCAATCAAAGCTCTGCAGGGTCTGAAGTGGTATAGGCAGGACTGACCCAGGGGGGTAAGCTGTGGCCGGGACCCCGCAGAGGCCGAGGGACCCAGGCAGGGGCTGACACCAACCAACTTCTCAGCCAGGATAATCACGGATGGCACCCAATGCTGGATCTGTTTCAGCTCAGTTACCACGGCCATGCTGGGCTGAATGCTATGGACGGTGATGACCGAGAAGCCCTCCAGGTCAAGTCCAGGTCAAGTACTGGAGGTTTAGACATTGATCGTCGGCCAGCGTGCTCCAGTTCAGACCTGAGCAATCCAACCTGCCTTCGCCTGAGCAAGATGAATAGGGCTCCCTGGAGGTTGGCGGGAGCAGAGCTTGCGGACCTAAGGACAGCAATGGCCTGGTTTTACACCATTCAAGTGTGTCCGGGAGCCGGGAAATTTGCTCTGTTGAAATTACCCACTACCTCTTTCTTTTTGTCTTTTCAGACATACGGTCCTTCTCCACTGCTGTCTCTGGGTTTCCTCTCAAATCAGGTCCTGTTGTAATTGCATGGCTCATACAATGGGAACCGTCTATAGAGCTGCAAGGAATTTCTGTACATCTTTTCAAGTGTAAATTTAGAAAAACCTGATTCAGGGCTATTACAGTTGCATAAGCATCCAGTCTAATTCACCTTCAATAAAAGATTCCGATAAAGTTGTTAAATGAGCTCAACCAGAGCAGAATGATCCAAAAAGAAAGGGGAAAAAAAAAAAAAGAAAAAAGAAGGAAAATCACAGCCCTTCTGAGTGCTCAATAGGAAGGTTAAATACACAGCTTGAAAGAAAGGGGCAAAGTGGGCTTGTTTTCTTCTACCTAATTGCACACAGCATCCTGGGTCTATATCCAAGTGGGACTGCGGGGAACGGGAAATGTAAACGCACATCTCTGCACCAGCATCAGGAAAGTGGCCGTTCCTCGGAGAGAGAATCTACATACGCCGAGCATCTGTACCTGGAGACAGACATCCTGAGCCTGGCCGGGAGAAAATGCACAAGTTCCGCCCTCCTTCCTCTGGCTCCTGCAAAGCAGCCAGCGGGTGCTCTCTGGCTATTAAGACACAGCCTTGACAGATAGTCTCCCTGTGTGGCATGTTGACTCCCCCAAGGACATTCTCGGTTGCACCAAGGGCCGGGAGCACCCACCTTGAGCCCCCACGGGATCCCATCTGGGACCCCCCACCCCGTATCGGCACTCAACTTCGCTCCCCACTCCAGGTGGCAGCAGGAGAGCAGGTATCTTATGTCACCGTGGGGTTGGTTATGGACGACTGCTTTCACTGTACCCCATAAAGGGTCTTCTGGGAGCCCCCTCCTCAGTTCTTCCTGCCTTCTGTCATAGACCATCCGCTGCAGCGATCAGGTGTGAATCAGATTGCATGCACAAATGGACCCTGAAGTAATTTCTGTTCGCTGGTCGGACCCTTCAGAGGCACCCATGCACGACAGACCAACACTCTTTGTGCAGCCCAGGTTCTGACGAGTATGTTCCAGAAGAGTAGAGGAGGTTGAGGTTGGTCAAGGCTCTTAGATCACTGGGGGCCCTGGTGGGCAACCTTGTTTGGGCAGGGACAGGCAGCCAAGGAGGCCAGGTCACCAGGAGGACCCAATGTGCGTGCCGCATGCCGGATGCTGCCGGACTCCCGAGGCACACTCCTCTCAGCCTACTCTAATGGCACTCACAGCATCTTCTAGAAAGCCAGAGCCATGGCAACAGGTGGGACAGATGGCCACGTGAGACCTGGTTGACTTGCCCTTCTGCCTCCTGCACCTCCTCCCCTCCCTCAGAGTCTTGGCGGATGAAACAAAGGCACTAAATTAAGCGTGAGTGCGGGTCTTCAAGGAGAAGAGAGGGGCCCTGTGACTTCTTTCCCTTCTCCTGGAGGCAGGGGCTCCACCTGAGCCGAATCTGAGTGTGTAGCCAGGTGAAGTCAGGTCTGAGGGATCAAGTTTAGAAGAAATGCCCGAGTCAATTAGCACCTCGGCCTGAGGCCTTGACGCTAATTTATTTGCGTGTTCGGCCGCTGTCTTTGCTAATGCTCAGTGAGGCTCAATTATCACTTCCTGCCAGTCCTGAGAAAATCACAGCTGACTAAAGGAAATGACGTCACTGTCCCTGTCCCCCGGTCAGTAGACACCTCTAACGAAAGTCACGCTAACAGTGTGAGCCTTTTGAGTGTTTTACAGCAATTAAAAAAATAGCAATAAGATGGGGTGCCCGGGTGGCTCAGTCGGTTAAGTGGCCAACTTCAGCCCAGGTCGTGATTTCTGCTCCTTGAGTTCGAGCCCCGCCCCCCATGCTGACAGCTCAGAGCCTGGAGACTGCTTCAGACTCTGTGTCTCCCTCTCTCTCTGCCCCTCCCCTGTTCACACTCTGCCTTTCCCTCATTCTCTCTCAAAAATAAACATTAAATATATATATATATATATATATATATATATATATATATTTTTTTTTTAAGTAGCAATAAGAACGCCAACTAGATCTTGAAACTACTTGGTATTTGGATCTATGATATGCAGCTCTTAAAAACTAGTTGAGTTTTCTAACATGCTGTCTTGATTTTCAGTAAATAATAAAACACACCTAAATCAACTATTTTATTTTCTTTTTCGAAAAAAGAAATTTTTGTATTTTTCCTGAATATGTGTGTGACACTGAATATATATAAAATGACGAGTATGCACTGATTTTTAATAAGGAGAAGTATAAATCCTGTTAAAAATAAACCCTCCTGGGGCGCCTGGGTGGCACAGTCGGCTAAGCGTCTGACTTCAGCCAGGTCACGATCTCGCGGTCCGTAAGTTCGAGCCCCGCATCAGGCTCTGGGCTGATGGCTCAGAGCCTGGAGCCTGCTTCCGATTCTGTGTCTCCCTCTCTCTCTGCCCCCCCCCCCCCGTTCATGCTCTGTCTCTCTCTGTCCCAAAAATAAATAAACGTTGAAAAAAAAATTTTTTTTTAAATAAACCCTCCTGAAATTTGGCACCCTGGACAAAGAGACTTATAAAACCTTGTACATATTTTGACTAAGCAATTATTCTTTTACTAAACATAAAATAAGTTTTTAAGTAGTATTCTATAAAATAATTAGAGATGTTCCAAATCATATACATAAAGATGTTTGTTATAGTATTTTTAAAAGCAGAAATTAGAAACAACTTCTAGGTCTAACAAGACATTGGCTTAATGAATAGCAGTACATTATGAACTCATTAAAAACTGCATTGTAGGAGATTTAATGATGTGGTGAAATGCTTAGCTTAATTTATTAAATTAAAAGAGCAGGTTACATAAGAGTATTAAAGTTGTAGGAAAAATTGTATATACAAGCAAAGAAAAGAAAGTAGAATTTTTTAAAGATAGTTATTTTGGAGATGTTTAATGATTGATTATTTTCGTTTTCTTCCTTGCACTTTCTTAATTTTTCCCAAATCTACAATAAGTACACATTAAATTTGCTCGGCAAAGAATTATAGATATTATACAAAATTAAATTTTTATATACAGTATTTATTTATGGTTAAGAGCACTATAAGGTATCGCTGACATTCATCTGACTGTATATGTTTAAGGTGCACAGTTTGATCAAGTTTTGTTGCATGAATACACTTGTAAAACTATAACCCCAGCCCGGAAAGGAACATATTGATCATTGCTGGATTCCTCACGCAATCTCTCCCTTCCAGACTCTGCCCCACTCCTCTGCTTTCTGTCCCTCTTTTACTCCAGATAAGTTTGCGTTTTCTTACAGTTCTGCATAAATGGAATCATAAATAGTATGTGTAATGCTTTTGTCTGTGTTCTTTCACTCAAAACAGGCATGTTGAGATTATTCCCACTTGTAGCATGTATTAGTGGTTCATTCTTTTCCTGGCTCGGTAGAACATCATTATATGGATATAGCAGCTCGTGTATCCATTCACCTAATGATGAGTAGTTGAGTTGTTTCCAGTCTCTGCTAAGTTAAAAAAAAGCCAGTATCAACATCTCTGTACAAGTCTTTGTAGGAATGTATGCTTTCAACTCTCTTGTAGTAGAATGGCTGGGTCATATGCTAGTTGTATTATACCTTTGAAGACTCGGCCACATTTGTTTCCAAAGTGGTCATAACATTTTACAATTTTTTTTTTACATTTTACATTTCTAATAGCAGTGAATGAGAGTTCCAGTTGCCCCACATCCTTGCCAAAATTTTGGTATGGTCACTTTTTTTTTTGTAACATTAGCTATTTTATTATAGGAGTAATGACATTTCATTGTGGTTTTAATGTGTTTGCACTTTTCTAATGGCCAATGATGTTGAGCATGTTTTCATATGTTCATTGCCCCTCCATATATCATTTGGGGAAGAGTTTATCAAATATTTTAAGGAGAGAATATTTCTCAGCTCGTTGAACGGCAGCAGCATTATCATGACACCAAAACCAGACAGAGGTGTTACAAGAAGAGAAAGCTACAGATGAATATCATGCATGAGCATAGATGTAAACATTCTAGAAAATACTTTAGCAAATCAAATAGAATATTAAAAATAATAATGTATCACAAGCAAGCAGGGTTTATTCCAGAATGCAAGGTTTGTTCAACACCAGTCGTCATGTTGGTGTTTCTTAGTCGCCAACTAAGAAAGAAAGGCTAGATGATAAGCCCAAAAGATACAGAAAAATCATTTAGCAAAATTTAACATCTACTACTGATTAAAAAAAAAAAAAACTTGCAGCAAACTAGGAACTGAAAGAAATCCCTCAACTTGATAAAATGTACCTATGAAGAAACATCATATTTCGTGGGGAAAGACTGGACGCTTTCCTCCAAAGTTGAGTGGCAGAAATGGGATGTTGTCTCTGCCATTTCTACTCAACATTGCACTGGAAGTGTAACCAGCACGACAGTGCACAAAAGAGAAATAAACACATTCTAATCATAAAGAAAGAAGTAAACTGTCTATATTCCTGAATGACATGATTTTCTATGTAGAAAATCCCATGGACTCTACCAGAAAACTTCTAGAACAAATGGGCTTAACAAGGTTGTAGGAAAAAAGATCAGTATATGAAAATCCATTATTATTTCCATATTCTTGAATTGAACAATTGGATTTTGAAATAAAAACAAAGTATTTACAATAGCATTGGAAATGTGAAACATTTTGGGAAAGATCTTAGAAAAGATGTGAGAGATGTATATGCTGAACACTATAAAACATGTTTCATGGAAATTCTAAGAGCCCTAAATAAATGGATAGACAGACCATGTTCATGGATCAGAAACAATCTCCCAAATTCCACTTAATTCCAATAAAAATCTAAGCATCCCTTCTGTTTGTAGAAATTGATAAACTGATTCTCAGTTTCACTTGAAACTTCAAAGGATCTAGAATAGCAATTATGAAAAAATAGAACAGCAAATATGTCACAGTTTTGTACAGTGACAGATGGTAACTGCATTTATCACCATGATCACTTCCTAATATATACAGATGCTGAACCACTATGTTGTATGCATAAAACTAATATAATGTTGTATGTCAACTACACTTCAATAAGAAAATAAATAAATACAAAAATGCTGAAAAAATAGCAAATGCCACTTTTAAAAAGAAGAACAAAGCTGGAGGGCTAGACTATCTTATTTGAAGACTCATTATAAAGCTACAATAATGAAGACAGTGTGGTGTTAGTGTAAAGATAAATAGATCAATGGAATAAAGCAGAGTGCAGAAACAGACCCACATGTATATGGACAACTGAATTCCAACAAAGGTGCATTGTTGGGTCAGTGGAAAAAAGATACTCTTAAACATATGGCAATACATATATATACAAAAGAAAAAGAAGAAGAAAGACCTTCCTTTGATATTTTGTGCCATACCCCAAATTAATTCTAAATAGATCATAAACATAAATGTAAATCGAAACCAATAAAGCCCCTAGAAGAAAACATTGGAGAAAGCCTTGTGGTCATGGATTAGGCAAGATTCCTTAGACAACAAAAGCGTGATCCCCAAAAGGACAAATTAATAAATTGTATTATATAAAATGAAACTCTTTTGCTTTTTCAATTAACATTTTAAACGTATATTTGAGAGAGAAAGAGAGACAGAATGCGAGCAGGGGAGGGTCAGAGAGAGAGGGAGACACAGAATCCAAAGCAGATTCCAGGCTCTGAGCTGTCAGCACAGAGCCCAACGCGGGGTTCGAACCCATGAATCTTGAGATCATGGCCTGAGCCAAAGTCAGATGCTTAGTTGACTGAGCCACCCAGGTGCTCCAACTCTTTTGATTTTTCAAAAACACTCTTTAGAGAACAAGAATAAAAATCACAGGGAGAAATTATTTGTAATCACATATCTGATACAAGACTCATATCTAGGAAAAATAAAGAACTCTTAGAACTTAGTAATAAGAAAACAAATAGCCCATGTAAAAATGTTCTGTATTTATCTTTAAAATAATACTTAACCATTTGATATATGTCAAGGTGTTGCTGTCATTTCAAAAATTAGTTACTGAGTCAGAACTAAAAACCTTCAGGTATTTTTTACGTTTCAAATACCGGACAGCTGAACATCTACTGAAAATTCCTTTCTTCCCTTAAAATCGTCAGTGGAAATAGCAGAATATGAATCAGAAATATCAAGTCTCAGTTTTGTGACTCACCGATGACTTCCCTCAGCTCAAGAGGTAAGACATTATTGGTACAAGATAGGTTTCAACCCCCTTGGGCAATTTTTGGGCAGCCTATATTTTGATCAAGGCTCTCTGTGGAACAGAGGCGACGGATGGGAAAGATGGGTAGAATGACATCACTTGCCACTGTGGTTCAGGTCACGGCAAACCAGTGGAAAGACAGCGGTATCTTGGTTCCATCTCACGCTTCCGATGGACCACGGGCATGAAAGTAAGTTATGTTGCTCATATATCCAGACCCTCGTGCTGACGATTTCTGTAAACTATTTATAAATGGCTGGGTCGTTTTAGATTGTCTAATAAATACAAGGGGAGGTAAATCTGAGAGAATATCATCCTGAAGTTCTGTTAAGGTGGCCTGCAAGTTGCACCCAGTTTATTTCTGTCCCAACCAGCGGCACAGGCTGACATGAGAACATCCTTTGAAGCAAGTTCACCGAATCCTGACACGTTCCTGCTAATTACCCAAGAGGATGGAAATGTGCTCTCTTTACCTGGAGTCTGGTGGGTCCTAGCCAAGGGGGTATTACTTCAGACCGTTTGGGCCGGCTGGAGTGTCACATAAAAGCTGATATCGATAATCTTCCCATTGTGCAGGAAATCTTGAGTGCTGGTGGCTATTGCACAATCAGGTTGATGAGAGCAGGTGTACAGATACCATAAAAATGGTGCTCTCTTCAAACTAGAACATTGCCTGTCATTTGTGGTTTGCAAGAGAGAAGGATTCTGGGAAAGCAGCCATGCTCCATTAGGTGGATCCCAAGTGGAGCCCATTAGGCTCCGCCTCCCAAGGCAGTGAGGTCGGCGGGCAGTGGGTCGCTCTACCTGCACTGGGGGGTCCTCCTCCATAAGCGAGATGGTGTCACCGCTTGGTGATCAGTTATACAGCCGAGGAGACTGGACCGGGGAGAAGCTGATTGTGTTAGAGGGAGAAGAGGGGGTGGAGAGGCAGACGGTGCGCGGTCCCTCGGAGAAGCAGGGCGGCATGAAGGCCCACGGGCCTGGCTTTCGGATGCTGCCGTTGAGTCACAATGCGTGTGTTTACACAGTAACGTTTCGGGGCACGGGGATTTCCAAACAGAGCAGACACCCTTGGGGATGCCCGGTCTCCTCTTCCTTGGGTGGTTTGTTGGTACGTCTGGAGGGAAGAACCTCGTGCCTGAGCAACGCCACTGAGCTCACCCTGGGCTTACACTGTGCACCTCGTTCGTTTGTGGAACTCGTACTTTTAGGTGCTTTTTTTTAACATCACTTTTTCCTGGACCTTTGCTAGCACGTGTTGGATCCCTGGATGGGAACGCCTGTGTGTCAGGTGGGGCCCTTTGGGAAAGACGAGATGTGTAGTGACGTGTGTCGCGGGCTCACCATCCACGTCCATAACGATTCTCCCCCCACCCTTTATTCCTCTTTGCAACATGGAGAGGAGGGTTTTATTAGCCCATGTTACAGACGAGAACACTGAGGGGTCAGAGAGCTTGTTTAAGTGATGTATCTAAATTCACAGAAGGAGTAAGTAGAAAATCCGGGAGCCCAACTCAGGTCCTGTGTTTTTGAAAACCAGCTTTCTTCTCAGATGTATTCATGTAAACAAATCTTGTTTGAACATTCGCCACACGTCAGGGACTGTTCAAGGCGCTAGAAATCTAACAAAGAACCAAACAGATAAAAGTTTCTGCTTCTGTGGAGCTTCCATTCTGGTGGGGTGAGACGGACAACAAAGACGATAAATAGAATATGATATGTTATCATGCCAAAGGACAAAATAAAGCAGGGAAAGATGAAGAGAAGCACTGGATGAGGGCTGGCATTTTAGATGGGGTGACCGAGGATGGCCTCCCTAGAAAGAGGGAGAACAAGCCATGTGGCCAGCCTGGTCAAGAGCCTTCCACGCAGAGAGCACAGTAAGTGCAAAGGCCCTGAGGTTAATGTGCCTTGGGGGAGAGTCTCTGCTGTTTAAGAAACAGCCTCAAGTGCATGAGCATCAGAAGGACCTTTCCCACCCACTGGGTTGTCACAAGGACTTTTTTCTCATGTAAAATATGTCAGGATAAAATTATATTGAAATATATTACAGTTTTGTGTTTAGGTAGGCAGATACAAATTTTTAAATCACTTTGTTATTCTGGTGCCCGAAGTATAAACTTTCTGTTTCCATCATATGTTCAGCCAACTAGCATTAGTAATGCCCTAAGGGGATGTTTGTATATCATGTTTGCGCATTTGGTTTGTTTTCACACTTGCTTGAGATAATAGGCTGATATTAAGACCTAGACCCCGGGCCGCAGTCTAACTCAGGCGCTTGGCTGCCCTGAGACGCTGCTTCCCTAACTGGAGAAGAATTACTCCAAATTGTAGTCCTCGGTAAGCTGTACTCAAACTGTATCCATTTTCATTCTTCCTCTCTCCCTTTCCTTCATTTCTTTTTTTCTGTCTTTAACTCTCTCTCCCCTTCCTCCCTCCCTTCCTTCCTTCCTCTCTCCCCCCTCCCCTCCTCCCTTCCTCCTTCCCTCCCTCCCTCCCTCCCTTCCTTCCACTCCTCTGCCTGCCTGCCTAAATATATTCCTTTCTCAGTGCCAGTCTTTGCCCTCATCCTTTCTTCTGCTTACCGTTGCATTTCCTGAGTTACAGATCAGTGCCCCCGGTGAACCAGTCAGCCTTTCCAAAGGCTGAGCTCCTGAAACGCCCCAAGGCATCCTTCCCTTAGCCCCGGGCTCTCCCTTCATTGCTACACTTATTGCTTATTCTTGTCTCTTCCTTCTCCTCTGCTCCTGCTTTGTGGATTGCCAGCTCCCACATGCATTCCATGTTCGCCTCAATGCCTGCTGCATACTGAACACACGTCTCTTGGACTGAACTGTTTAAGCTGTGTGGCATAGAACACGTGCCCTTACAAGTACAAGCATCACTGGATGAAACACCCACGAATCACACAGGACATTGCAGGGTGGCGTCGGAATTACTGGAGCCAGAAAACAAAAAGTGCAGGAACAAGGTAATGACAACCTCCATACATACGTTGTCAGTGCCTTTACAACTCTGCCGCTTGAAGAACATGGTTGACTCTGGCCTTGTGAGTCAATCAGTCATTTCATGATTTTTACAATATTTCTGAGGCTATGATGAAATCCTACAAAGTATTTCTAAAAGAGAAAGGAATATATTTAGGCAGGCAGGCAGACAGGTGGAAGAAAGGAAGGAAGGAAGGAAGGAGAGAGTGAAAGAAAAAAAGAAATGAAGGAAAGAGAGAGAGAAAGAATGAAAATGGATAGAGTTTGAGTACAATTTACTGAGGACTACAATTTGGAGTAATGCAGTTCAAGATTTAATGAAAAAAGGAATCGATCCTTGTACCTAAGGATGAGGGCCAGAGGAAATGCAACACAGGACGCTTGAGATTAGATGGCAGATGTTTCTAGAAGTGTGCCCCTCCGTGGGGTTGATCAAGACTGCGATGTGCAGCAGGGGACGTCTGGTCTACCTGGCATGGCTCGGTCCCAGGCCTGGGCTGTGGATTTCATTTCTGGTTGTGAGAGCCCCGTGGTCCAGGATGATTCATGAGTACGTTCGTAGTAAAATAACATTGACTTGGGAGCCTCCAACTGCTCAATTTCCACATTTTGCAGCCAGATAGAACTTCAGAGAAAATAAAATAGGGAGTGGATGAAGATCCCAGGGCGAAAAGATGGCACCGTTTCCTCGTCCTGTTCTCTCAGTGGTGTCTCTGCCCACTGTTTTCGTGCCTTCGTATCACCACAAGAGCTGAGCCCTCTTCCCCGCCGGCTTCTTGAACTGAACCTTTCCTCCACCCTCACTCCTGCCCGGGATTATTGTTCCAAATGGCTGTTTCATTTAGGTAAGAAACAAAAGTATTGGAAGGCTAACTGCTCAAAACACTTACTTTTATGTGGATTTTAAAAGACAAATTTCAAGCAAAGCCTTTATTGATGGTGGCTTTAATGAATAACGTACGATCTTGAAGACACATAATAGTTTTAAGTTTTACTTAGCATTAAGGAATGACTAGGCATTCAGTTGATTACTATAAAGATAATAATTCTTTGATCTTATTAGACAGATAAGCATGCATCCATGACTCCAGGAAACGGGAGAGATTTCACAAGTAGATGGAATAGGCTTGTAACAGGATTGTGAAGTTGAAGAACATTAAGATTATCAGGGATTTAACGTATGAAATGGTTTAAGTCACCTTCACAGTTGAGAGCCCTTTAGACCTAAAGTGGATTATTTCTCCTCCACTATTCACCCCAAAGTGAATGCCAGAATGCTTTCCATTTTTCTCAGTTACTGTCTACTTTTAAAATATGTTAAAGTAAGTGGATCAGACTGGCTTTCCAGGTAGTTTACAAGATCTCCCTCAATTTAGACCAGGATTCAGAGCCCCGATGCTCCAGTGTGAATGGCTACTAATCAAGGTATAAATAAAACGTGTCTTGGAAAAACCACATTACAATGCAATCCATGTAAATAGTCTCTGTTTTCCCAGTGATCTCTGACATGACAAACAGTATTTTCCAAGCAGATAAAAAAGATTCTCTTTGATAAAATAATTACTTTAAATACCTAGTGATCTTCCATTTTGGAAAGGTAATAAAGAGAACGTGTCAAAATCCCGCTTGTCCACTGTTCTTGGCAACTTGCAAGGCTAAGCCAAGCTGATGGCATCTCTATCAGGAAACGAATCACGGATTCTGATGAACCAGCCTCACTCCCCTCTCCCACATGAGTTCTGGAGACGCCTGTAAGACGCGGGGACTGACGACAGGTGACACAGACCTCCCGTTCTGCAGTACCAGGACTGGGATGAGGCATCCTGCTCGACTCAATCCACACAGTCGTGGGCTTGTATTTGAACGTATTTATCACAATTTTGTTTATTATGTATCTTTCCCCACAGGAACCGTAAGGTCCACGAGAATAAAGATCTAGTCTGACTTTCCTAATCCGCTGTCCCCATTGCCAGGAGAAGTACCCAGCACATAGCTGATATAGTTGAATCTCAATAAATATCTCCTGGATAGGATAAGTAACTTTGTGAAAAGGCAGATAAAAGTAATTTTTATACCTTCATGCTTCAAGTTCTGACATTCGGGAGGTCTAAGTCATTGAAGTATGCAGACACTTACGGTCTTAATTATTCCGAGATTGCTTGAATACAGATTTAAGTAGCAATTATTTCAAGAGCTTTTATCGGGCCCCCCGTACGGAAGCATAGCAACAGAGAACCAGGGGAAGGTGATGCAATTAAAGATGCTTTGTCTTTGAGCTCGAGGCCGGTCTCTCTCATTATAGGACCCTAAAGCGGTGAAGCCAGCTGTATTTGGCAAGTCAGGCTTCCTGGGAAAAACACATCTTTTTCATTTGCACGGAAGGTGGAAGGTCACACAATCTGTCCCTGGGTAATTATGCTGCTGAAGACAAGACGCCACAGCGGAATGAGCGAAGAGAGGAAGGTCGTGTGGTTCCTGGTGACTCATCCCGCCACACTGGGCAGAGAGGCGAGGCCACGTCAGTGCCGCAGACCCAGGGGTGGGTGCCACGGACTCCTGGACTGAGGTGCAAAGTCATCTTTACCTGCAGCGACGCCCAAGTGCTTAGCTCCCTCCTTTTTTTCTTTTTTTAATATGAAATTTATTGTCAGATTGGTTTCCATAAACACCCAGCGCTCCTCCCAACAGGTGCCCTCCTCAGTGCCCATCCCCCACCCTCCCCTCCCTCCCACCCCCCATCAACCCTCAGATTGTTCTCAGTTTTTAAGAGTCTCTTATGGTTTGGTTCCCTCCCTCTCTAACTTTTTTTCTTCCACAGAGAAGAAATATTGGTTGCCAAATAAATATTGTGCAGACCCTGTTTGCCTAACTCTGACGCTCAGTCGGTATCTCCCGGTAAATGCTAACTGACCTCTGTTTTCCAGAGAATTCCGCGTCACAGTATGACCTGGACGTGTAGAGCACCCTGCTCTCAGAGACCGCTAGTAACGAACGAGGTATTTGAGGCATCGTCCGTATTTCCCTTCAGAATTCTCTCCGGTGTGCTCTGACCTAAGATTTTGAAGGTTATTTATCTTATTTTTCTGAGAAGCTCTGTTTCAATACAAGCCTGAGGTACAATCCGCAGAGACGACATCAGTTTCTTTTACGTGGGAGCTTCTCCCATAGTGAATAAAAGTGTGTTTGGCAGTTCTGATCGCCTAGATGGGTAACGGGCACCCATCCAGCCTTGGTGGATTACCTGGTTATTTTGTTAATTAGCATCACGTGGCAAAGCTCTTCCGCTCTCCCCGGGGGTGTCAATGTTGTCAATGTGCCCCGTTTCACAGGCAGCCTTGAGGGAAGGAAGCACAGTAACACAGGAGGAGGTATCACACAGGAGGGAAGAAATCTGTGGCCTCATGGAAAGTGAAAGGTGCTGGGCATTCATGGTTATGCTAATTAGCGGGAGGCCCCTAGCGGGTCTGAGTCTGGACCCTGCATCCCTCCGCCTGCTGGCCTCTCTCCAGACCCCGGCTTCCTGCACGACCACCCGGTCTCACCAGCTCCACTCCGCACAGCTTTTCCTTCCCCTTCTCTCCTGACCCCTCCCCACCTGAGCTCCCTCTGCGTCACTCTTTCAGAGGATGCTTTCTCCTCTCCATTTCTTGCGCCCCCAACCACAGGTGAGCTGATCGGGGATAACAATACCCAGATTTCTTCTCAAAATTTTTGTTAACTCCGAACGAACAAAAGTAAGCTTCTTGATACCCTCCATGACCTCGTGTAGACCACCAGCTACCCTTCCCGGCCTTCCATGTGACTGTCTGCTAAGGGACATGCAGCCTGACTCTCCGGGCAAATCTGAATTCCTCTCCTTTCCCTAGACACCCTGGTGCTTTACCACTTCTGCCCTGTCTTCCTCCACCATATGGCTTCCTGGTTGATTTCTCCTGCGAAGCCTTTTTGGCCTTTTCCATGAAGCCTTCCCTGATTCCCCCAGGCAGAAGGAAGCAAATCAGAAATCCCCACGGCTAAATGGCCAATGAATACATGAAAAGTCTTCAATATCTTTAGTCATCAGGAAATTGAAAATTAAAACTTCAGGGAGACATGAGACCACCTCATACTTACTAGAAATGCCAAAATTTTTGAAAGACGCAAAACAGCAAATATTGGTGAGGACTTGGAACGAATCAACGATCTCGCATATTATTGACGGGGAAATGAGATGGCACAACCCCCTTAGAACCATTTCAGGAAAGCTGGGGCAGCTTTCTTATCACCCTAGACCTTCCCAGTCATTCCATAACTAGGCATTCGCCCGAGGGACACGAGGGTGTATGTTTACAAAAACACGTGCACAAAAACGTTTATTCGAAACGGACAAGAACTGGGAATGATGTAAGGGACCATCCGTGGAAGAAGGCAGACACAAATTCTGGCACATTCATACAATAAAATTATACCCAGCAGTACGGAAGAGCAAGTACTGCTGGGTGCCATGACATGGGTCGGTGGCCACCAACGTCGTATAGGGCGAAAGAAGTCTCACGAAAGAGCGCGGACTTTGCGAAGTCCTAGAGCCGGCAAACTGGCCTATGGTAGAAAACATCAGAATCCGATCTGCGGGGATGAATTTGTGGTTGACTGAGGGGCAACATCGGGGCTTTCTGGGTGACGGGAATGCTCCGTATCTTGACAGGGGGTTGGGTTGCAGAGATGGGTGCATTTGTCAAAATGCAGTAGATGTGCACTTAACAGCTGTCCAATTCACGATAGGTAAAAATCACATTGAAAGAAAAGAACATGTACATAGATACTGATCTCGTTAACCTTGTAGATATGAAGTTTTTTAGCGGGAAGTGTGCCAATATATGCAATAGATTTTAAAATACATCAAAGATAAAACAGTGTGGTGGATGGAGGGAGGTATGGATTGATGGGCTATTCCATGTGAAAAAGTAGGTACAGCAAAATATTAATGGTAGAACCTGGATGATGGGTATATGGGCATTCATGCTAAAATCCAGTCAACCACACTATCTGTTTGAAAATTTTTGCCATAAAGCATTGAGAAAAAATGAAATCCCACAACAATCATCTTTCACTGCCTCTGGGATTTTTGATGTCTCTAAGGTTCTTCAATTCCCCATGCACAGAGCCTAAAGTATGGCAAAAATCAATAAATGAGTAGTTTTCAAAATGTGGCCGGTGAATCCACCCTGAGAACGTCTCACGGAACTGGAAGGTCAGAACCATTTCCATAAAAATACTGAGATGTCGTTTGCTTTTTAAAAACTATATTCTTAGCGGCACCATCGACAATAGCCAAGTTATGGAAAGAGCCCAAAAGTTCATCAACGGATGAACGGATAGAGAAGATGTGGTGTATTTATACAACGGAATATTTCTCTGTGATCAAAAAGAATGAAGTCTTCCCATTTGCAACAACCTGGATGGAATTAGAGTATGTTATGCTAAGCTAAATAAGTCAGTAAGGGAAAGACAAATATCATATGATTTCACTCAGATGTGGGATTTAAGAAACAAAACAGAAGAACATTGAGGAAGGGGAAGAAAAATAAAATAAGATAAAAACAGAGGGGGAGGCAAACCATAAGAGACTCTTAACTACAGGGAACAAACTGAGGGTTGTTGGAGGGAGGTGGGCGGGCTGTGGGCTAGATAGGGGATGGGCATTGAGGAGGACACCTGTGGGCATGAGCACTGGGTGTCATATGTAAGTGATGAACCACTAGGTTCTACTCCTGAAGCCAAGACTACACTGTATGTTAACGAGCTTGAAATTTTAAAAAATTTTTTAATGTTTTTTTTTTATTTTTGAGAGAGAGAGAGATAGAGCACAAGCAGGGGAGGGGCAGAGACAGAGAGAGAGTCACAGAATTGGAAGCAGGCTCCAGGCTCTGAGCTGTCAGCGCAGAGCCCGATGCGGGGCTTGAACTCATGGCCGAAGTCGGACGCTTAACTGACTGAGCCACCAGGATGCCTCTAACTAAATTGAATTGAAATAAAATCTTGGAAGAAAAAAAAAAACTCATTCTTTTAGGGGTGCCTGGCTGGCTCCTTCGGAAGAGCATGTGACTCTTGATGTCAGGGTTGTGAGTTCAAGCCCCACGTTGGGTGTAGGGATTACTAAAACATATAAATAAATAAAAACTTAAAAAAAAACTCTTAAAAGTATGCAGTGGAAATATTTAGAGCCTGCACGATTTGTGGCAATGCAACAAGTTAAATGCAGAAATGAGAATCCCCGCTGTCTTCCATGATGCTGGACAATAAAAAAATTTTGGAAAAATGTGAAATGATTCCATTTTCTGACTGATTTTTTGGTATTTTGGAAAATACAGGCATTCTTCACAGAAACACATTATACATGTTAACCTGTAATGGTTTTACTTTTCAATTTTAAAATGTATAAATGTGTATTTTTAAAAGGTCCCAGTGTTAACAACTCATAAGTAGCAATTCGTAGCAGTAGTAGTTAAAAATCTAGATCGATTTTAATCATGTGCATTTTCTTGGCAAAGTTTAAATTGGCTTTACTTGCCCAACTGAAGTCAGGGACTCTTCCAGTTCGTGTTAACAGAGGAAGAGGTCCCAAGAGAGTTCTGAGTCTGAAAACCTCCGCAATCTGCATTTGCTGCATGAAGACAGGCTGGCCAGCACCTGCACTGGACCCCGCTCTCACATTTCCTGAACTCTCTGGCCTCGGGTACCGTATATTGAAAAATGAAGATACTAACATTACCCAGCTCACCTGGACTGGGCGAGGATCTCAGGACTTGACATGCAGAAAGCCCTCGGAGGTACTATTAGAGAAATATATTTGCAAAAAATAAGGTATAGCTCATATTCTAGTTATTTGTGCATGTGGCTTTCTCGTCCCTCATAGATTATGGACTCCTTAAGACAGCAGGCGTAGTTCGGACTTACCTCTCTGGATCCCCACCGGAGCCTTTACGTGCTCACACTTAATTACCACCAGTCTGATAAAGATAAAGGCAATAAATATGTCCCTTACCGTTTGCCCCAGTGCCGGGCACTGGTCCTCAACGCGCGTTTATGGAATTATTTATTTATTTATTTTAATTTTTTAATACTTATTTATTTTTGAGAAAGAGAGAGAGAGAGAGACAGAGCATGAGCAGGGGAGGGAGAGGGGCAGAGAGAGAGGGAGATACAGGATCCGAAGCGGGCTCCAGGCCCCGAGCTGTCAGCACAGAGCCCGACGCGGGGCTCGAACTCATGAACCGTGAGATCATGACCTGAGCCGAAGTCGGACGCTTAACCCACTGAGCCACCCAGGTGCCCCTGGAATGATTGAATGCATATTTGTTAGGTGACCCCAGTTTTATCTGGCCAGAAATGGGATTATGGAAAATTCTCAAGGAAAATTATTTTGTTACTTTGACATGTGGAGATACTAACCGGAGCCATCCTTGAACAATTTATCTTTTTAAAAGGGGTTCATAAGGAAACGTCTTAATAAAGCAACAAGAGTGACTTCCAGTCAGTACCCAAGTATTTACAACTCAGTAGATGCTTCTAGACCCTTGAAGGTGCTCAAAAACAGTGTTCGTCTAAACACTTTTGAGTATTTGCTTGAAATATTATTTCCACTACAAGTTTGTTTAATAGATGCTCTTCAGATGAAGTACAAAATTAAACCTAAATTCTGGTTCTGTCTCAGTCATTAAGTGCAGAAAACCAGTATGATTCCCACAGTGGGAAAGAAACACGGATATTACAAAGTCCCCGCGTATGCTCCACACATGGAGACAATTTGTCCGTGTGACCACGAGCATGCCGGGAGAGGGGTCAATTGTCAATTAACATTGCCTATTGAGAAGAAAAAGCCCTCTTCTTTGGGGCTGTCCCATCCAGAATCAGACCTGCTTGCCTCGCTGCCTTTCACAGGTAGAAAAACAGGAATGGACAAGGGAGAAGATTAGGGGTACAGCTCATGTCCCTAATTTCAGCTGTGCAAAGAACACCAAGCTAAACTTGGCCGCCAAACGTTGGCTATTGAATAGATCTGGTTTCCAATCACTGTAGTTTGGAGTTGCCTATTATAATGCTCATGCTACGAAGGCAAATTTGCTAAGAACACTTAATTTGAGAAAAGAGCTGACAAAAATAAATTACGGACAGAGCATCCATTAATACAAATTGCTTTCATTTACTACACATTAATTTCAAAATGAATAGGGTCTAAGAAAGCAAAATAGTTTCGGGTCCGTCTCCGGATGCAATTATTTGGGCCTGTTTTGATGGAACCGTAGTAACGAATGCTAAGCCAGCCCAGAAGCGGTCCTATTAAAAAGCTCGTGAGCACTAACCCGTAAATATTGCTGACCCCGATTTCTGCTTCAGAGACTTTCTGCTTGTTTTACTCAGGGATATTTTTAGGGACCTGAGATCTGTCGGATTTTACCATACTCTTTTACATCTGTCTGCTAAATTAGTGGAAACTTAATGTCCAAATGTTTAATGGGAAAAAAGATACCTGAACAACATTCATTTTATTTTAAGTCTGGCCGAAGAACTTTGTTATTTGCTTCCTGCTTTCTGTCTTAGCGAAATGACTTTCTGTTGCTTCCGTTCAAATACATTCAGCTGTCTTTCTGTTTGTGCAAACTGAGATCTTTATTGTCCTAAAAAAAGACAGTGTGGCGTGGTTCAGACTCCTCGATGGCAGCGGGCAGCCCAGGGGCTGTTCACAGGTCATTCTCTGTAAGGTCACCCCAGACCCCCTGTGTTGCCCATTGCTGCCTGATCTGCAGTTTCAGTCCCTTCCCCGGAACGTGTCACTTCTCCAGGTGTTCCCAGGTACCTGCTCCCTCCCCGTTATCAGGATCAACTTTAATCCCTCCTCCTAGGAGACAGGAAAAGCAGGCAGTGTCCTTGGAACCCAGGTTGGAATTGTAGGTGCTGCTCCCTACTTCTCCTGCCTTTCTCTGTCCCACGCAGCCCCCCAGCTTCCCCTGCCGCGCTAGGCGGTGGGCGGTCCTGTGTGGTCTCTGGGTCTTGTCTTCACCCACTTTGTGGCCAACTCTTGTCCTGATTCCAGTAAACCCTGCATGTGTTCTCACTTGATTCTGATCTCTTACTTTCTGCCGGTGATCCCCAGTTGTCACTGAATATCCCTGGGCCCCAACTCCTCATCAGACACTTTGCCTTAAGGCTCTAATGTCTCCCTCTCTTCCTTCGCTTCATTCCGTTGGAAATAACGTCATCATGAATGCTACAGTTTTCTCCTTTTCCTCCTGAACTGCTCTAAAATTACAGTAGGAAATAGGTCTTAGAACACATATCAAGTAGATGCATATGGCTATTATGTGAATTTCTCCCGCCACATTTTCAAGAGCGTCCCCAAATTTGCATTTCAGCATTTCCAGATTATACTTCAGCCCATGGGAAGAGATGAGTGGGGGGGGGAGGGGGCGGTGGGCAGATGTGGGCCCTGACATTCGGAGAGGGTCACAGCAAGTGGCATGGGGTGTGCAAAGCATTTTGTAAAAAAAAACAAACAAAAGAGAATTGTAAACATAATAAATATAACTTGCTGAGTATTGATGCTTTCAAAGCGGACTATAACCAGCATTGTTTTCATTTAGCTTCTGTCTTTGTTATTGATTGTGGTGAACACAAAACGTTACTAAGCTTCCCTGCCAGTTTTCCCCGTGAGGTCTTCAGCTCCTGAATCCATTCCACGTCTCTTAATTAAATTCGCTTCAACCAATATCGATTAATTATCCATTCTGTTGTTCTTACTACGGTCGAAACACTGCAACAGATAAGACCCAGTGCCTGCCTTTTAGAGATCTACGGAGCAGAGGGGATTTGGAAGTGTGGGCAATCGGGGTTCACTGCCTTTGCATGCCAGGCACGGGGCAAGGGGGGGGGTTTCCAGCGGAACCTGTAAAAGAGTGACCCCGAGGAGGCGATGTCCGACTCAGGGAACACACCTTCCCTACGCTGCCCTCCATCCAGGTGATCTGGACATCTGATGTTACACACCGGTGAAATTTTACGAAAAGCTTTATTTCTTTGTTCATTCTGTCGTATTTATAGTGTCGCCCAGCACTTCATAAATATGCCGCTGGTTTTAATTGACCAGCTGGGATGCCCTGCCACGTACTTTGCTGTGTAATTTGGAGCTCAGTCACAGTTTTCTTGGAGAAATTTAGAAAGCTACATTTAAATTAAAAAAAAAAGATTTAGTATTTATTTATTTTTGAAAAAGAGAGTGTGAGTGGGGGAGGGGCAGAGAGAAAGGGAGACACAGAAGCCGAAGCAGGCTCCGGGCTCTGAGCCGTCAGCATGATCACGAACCGCGAGATCATGACCTGAGCTGAAGTTGGACGCTTAACCAATTGAGCCACACAAGTGCCCCAAAAGCTACATTTAATAATATATGATGGGGCACACTTACATCAGTTTCCTATTGCTGCTGTAACCCATTACCACAAAACTGTGGTTGAGAACAACATAAATTTATTACCTTACAGTTCAGGACGTCAGAAATTCACTAGGCTAAAACCAAGATGGTGGCAAGACAGTGTTCCTTCTGGAGGCCACAGGGAAAACCCGTCCCTTTGCCTCTTCTGGTTTCTAGAAACCACCTGCATCCCTTGGCCCATGACCCTCTCCTCCATCTCGAAAGCCAGACTGAGCATCTTCAGGTGTCTCTGTCACTTTGACTTCTCTTCTGTCTCCTTCTCCTACTTATAGGGACCCTGTTGATTGTATTGGATCCAGTGGATAATTCAGGTTAATCTTGCTGTCTTTAGATCAACTGATTATCGGGGCGCCTGGGTGGCGCAGTCGGTTGAGCGTCCGACTTCAGCTCAGGTCACGATCTCGCGGTCCGCGAGTTCCAGCCCCGCGTCGGGCTCTGGGCTGATGGCTCGGAGCCTGGAGCCTGTTTCCGATTCTGTGTCTCCCTCTCTCTCTGCCCCTCCCCCGTTCATGCTCTGTCTCTCTCTGTCCCAAAAATAAATAAACGTTGAAAAAAAAAATTTAGATCAACTGATTATCAACCTTAATTCCATCCGTTGCCTTAACTCCTCTTTGTCATGTAATGTAACAGGCTCTTGGGATTAGGGTGGGGACACCTTTGAGGGCAGCATTATTTCACCTACCACAGCACTTATGATTCTTCTTCTCTTTGGATGCGCCAGCATCCCAAATGCATGGCTTAGAACCTGGATAGGCTCTGCTTCTGATGATGGCATAAGAAACTCTTAGATCCACCCACTACTGGAAACAACTAGAAAATCCTGAGAAATAACCCTCAGAGAACTACTTGAGCAGCTAGAAATTACAAGAGTGTCCCAGAGGAAATCCCTGAGAGGAGTCCAGGATTATGTGACACTTTACTCTTTAAGACGTTTGTTAACTCATAAGCATTGCAGGGCCCAGAGATAAATATTTGAGCAAAAAAGCAGCAAACGAGTGTTTGGGAGCCTGAGCCAAGGTTGGCCGCTGGTCCAAAATGTGGGGTTTAGAGTGACTAAGGAATCAGAGTCGAGAGGCCAAATCATCGAGGAGAGGGAACGCAGTCAGGTGAGCATGACCTTCGGCGTCCTTCAGACATTTGCTGATCTGGAGGCAGCTTCAGGCAGGGAGACATGGAGAGGGGCAGGACTTGGCATTCAAGGCCTTCAAAAGAGGTGTCCTTGTAAACTTGTCAAATTCTCAGAAAGGACCCCAGAACCAGAAAACAAGGACCCGGTGTCTTTCAGCGTAATCCAATTCAGATGGAAGTGACCTGCTCATCACCTGAACGCCTTCCAGGTCACGAGAAGCTCGTCTTCGTTAGAGGAACGTGAGCACACAAGAGACTCAGGTATTTCCGCAGATGTCCCTACTCGGTGTCCGGCCCTCAGCAAGCCGTCATCAGGCCCAGCAGGGGGCAGACTTGGGTGAGTAAGAACCAAGAGGCACAAGAGAAACCAGAAAGAGACCCAGGGAACCCCTGCTGTCCTGGCTCACTCTGGGGAAACCACGTGGGAGCCTACTCCAGCAGCTTCATGGAGACACCCAGGGAGAGAGGCACCAGTTCTCCCAGGGACAGCCCATTCACAGGCCATGGGAGTCGTGACTCAGACGTCTGCAGTCCCGACTGACATCTGACCCCAAGCACGGGACAGACCACAGGTAACAACTGCCCTCCCAAAGCTCCCGACCCATCGGAATCACGGAGAAATACCAAGGGACTTTGTCCAGCACACTCATTTTGGGAAAGATTTGGCACATAGCATCAGATAAGTAACAACGCCCAACAGTGTGCCCACGTACCCCTGTGTCACGTTCATGGCAACATTATCTGGGATAGCCCCAAACCGGAAAAAACCACAATGGATCAAGAAACCGTGCTGTTTACACAAAGGAAGAGTACAAAGCAATGGAAATTAATAAAGCGTTACATGCAACATGGATGAACTTCACAAATGTAATGCTGAGCAGAGCCTACACATTACATGATTCCAATTATACCAAGTTTCAAAACCGGCAGAGTTAATCCGTGGCGATGAAAGGACAATGGCGATCCTTCCGAAGGAGGGCAGGTGGCCATTGGGAGGGCACATCTGGATTCCATTTCTTTACCAGATAGTGGCTATTTGGGGGACGATTTACCACTCTCCGTGGTACCGCAGTATTTCTGTGCACTTATGACAATGCTAATCGAAAATACACACACGCAAGTAAATCTCCGAATGTCTTGGAGAAGTAATAACTCTTCTAGAAATGTCTCCATTTAAAAATAGAGCGGCTTGCCCTGAATATGTAGACCTGCCATTTGATCAGAGAGCCTGGGTAATGAAAGGGAACCATTTGTCTCTTATTTGCCCGCTTCTGTCCTTGCAGCAGTTCCTGAGAGGGAACTAACTGACAGCCCGCAGCCGCTGAGGAAGCTCCCAAGCCCACTTCTGAGGCTGTTTGCAGAGCTTAAGCAGGCCCCCAGGCAGCTGGAGTCTGCAAACAGCACCAGTGATGCCCTGAGGCAGACATCTCTTCCGGCCCCAGAACTGCTGATAATCGCTCCAACCTGATTCTGATCACAGGGTGGCAGAGGCCCAGCAGCCGTGGGCAGGTGGGCAGAGCCGGGCCTCCCCCGCCCCTGGTGGGGAGCAGGACGCCGGCACCACACAGTCCTCCGTGTTGCAGACTGCTCAAATGCAGGCCACTCAGACCAACGGGTGTTTCTGAAGCTTCATCTTCGGAAGATTGTTTTGAGTCTGGCAAATGGGAGATCTCAGACAGCTCTCAGCAAATTTAGCTCTGCCCTGGATCGGAACCAAGTTTTTGCCTGGCTGCCGGGCTTCTGGAACGCATAATCAGATCACATGGCTTTCACATTGAAAATCATAAAACAACCACTCCAACGCTTGGCTGACTGTGGAAGACAAACCTCAAAATTACTTTATCTGCTTTAGGGATAAATTAGGTTGTTTGAGCCTCATTATGTTCTGTTTCCCCAAATTAAATCGCTCTTAGATTCTCTTTCGCTCTTGAAAGTTTTGCATCGACAGTGTTTTGTCCTCCTTGAGGTGCGTGCAATTTACTAATCAGGGGGGAGGCGTGGGAGACGCTGGTTCCTGCACAGTCAGGCCCTTGCCCGCGGCTCAGTGAGCCCCACGATCCCGTGGCTCACGGCCATTTCTGCCAGAAACAAACAAACAAAAAAAAAGAAGTTAAAAATAAAACAGAAGACTTCAGGGGAAACTGATTTTTATCAGCTCTAACACAGTGGTTTTTTTCGGCGCTCTGTGAAAATATCAAGAAATGGCCATTAGAACGAGTTTCCTTTCTTGCGTGTGTATGTGCTGATAGCATCCATCATTTTGAGAGAAATGGGGAAAATCTGTGTTTTGATTTCTCGCATTGACTCTCGTCTCCTATGAGAAAGTGCATTGGAAATAGAATTGGTATCTGATAGATTTGTATTTCACAACATAAGGCAATAACTGCTTTTTCAGGGGAAGCTTTCATCTTAAGCCTTGAACGGCAGTGAACGCGGACAGCCCTCGACTAGTTATGCAACAGAAAAGAAGAATTATTTGAAGCATTGAATGCTTTTTTTTTTCTTTCTGCTTCTAACTCTAGTTCACGGCGAAAGTGAATTTTAAAATAGGGCTTTGTCGCCCAACTCAAATAAAAATCACAACAACGTTTGCATGTGGTTCACCCCATAATAAACGACTGTCTTCCACGGGCCGGAAAATGCCCTGATGGAGGCCACAGAAACACGGGTGAGGCTGCCCAGTTCTCAGGGCAAAGAGATGCTTCAAATGTAACTGGAGCCTCTTGCATGATTGAAAAGTATTTAATACAAGAAGTAGACATTCTGTAAGAATGAGGAAGCTTCCTTTGGTTGAAGGTCATCACCCACCCACACAACTGCTTCATGACATACGTAAAAAAGTAACTTAGTTCCGTTTGCTGCTGAAGTGAGAGATAGAGGAATCCTCCTTGTCTGGTTTTCAAATTAGTAATGGAGCATAGCAAGTCCCAGTTTACCGAATTCGATACGTTAAAATTTAGTTCATCTACATACAAAGACAGGGAAGATTCCAGAAAGAAGGGATGTGTTGATGGGAAGCAAAACACAGACTAGAAGAAAGAAGGTACAGGTTTGAAGGGAGCAGAGGTGACAGCCTGAGGTCCACTCGATCTCGGGGGCTCAGCTGGTGACGGTGCCCGTGGCGGTGGCATGCCCAGGGCCAGTCACCCGTAGCGCGCACTGAAGGAACAACACACAGTCCTCTGGCGCGTTTGAATTAAAGAACTAAAGGCATAAACTCTGAGAGTTATGGTACCTACATAGCTTTTAGGTCAACCCTACACCCCACCCCTTCCACAAATTCGTTTAGAAGCAAACGGCATCATTTGGAGAAGAGAATTTGTGAGTGAAATGTACCCACAGCAAATCTGAATTTGTGAATCCTCGTTTAATAAACATCAGATTTACACACGCTGAGACCGAGCTTCTGGAAGCTTGAGATTTGATAGACTCTGGACCAGCGCCAGACGCATGCCTGAGTGAATCCGGCGAGATAAGCCTTCCCATACCCTCTCTGCCTGGGGTTCCAAACCCTCGTGAGCCTGTTGGCAAGAGCCAGGGCCTTGGGCTGTAAAGATGAGTCCGAATCCACAAGCCGTCCGAAGCACCTGCCTGGTCGTATTGGCAACTGACGTGGTAGCTTTGAGTGTTCCCTTCCGAAAATCGTCTTTGTTTTTTTTTCAAGATAAATAACAGTCTTCTGTTACGGCTCCCAAAGTGAAGATACATCCTGCAGAATAGCCTTTCTAGAGCCTACACACACACATACACACACACACACACACACACACACTCACACTCCTAGGCATTCATGGGTGTATCTCAACCATAAAGAGTCACAGCACATCCAGGTAACAAATCATAAGAAAGTACCTTATGTGAGGGAGTGATCCTCGTTGTTTGCATAACACATGACCCACTCTGCTTTGTTCTCTATCTATATATAGCATTTCCTGGGCAGGTGCATTGAGTGGGAAAGGTTTGCTTATCAAAACCAAGGTCGAGTGTTCTTACTTGTGCTAATATGTGCCTATGAAGGTCCCGTAATATGGATGGACCTAGAAGGTATTGAGCTAAATGAAATAAGTCAGACAGAGAAAGGCAAATACTGTGTGATTTCCCTTATGTGTGGAATCTAAAAACAAAACAAAACAAAGAAACAAACACACACACAAAGACTTACAAATACAAAGAACAAGCTGGTGGTTGCCAGAGGGGAGGAGGTAGTGGGATGGACAAAATGGGTGAAGGACATTAAAAGATACAAACTTCCAGTTCTAGAATAAGTAAGTCACGGGGGTGGGGGGGTGAAAAGTACAACATGGGGAATACAGTCAATAATATTGTAATAAAGGTGCGTGGGGACAGAGGGTGCATGAGCACTGAGTGATGTGTAAAATTGTAACATCACTACATTGTTTACCTGAAACTAATATAACATTGTACCTCAACTATGTTTCAATTACAAAAGTGAAGTAATTCTACCAGTTTTTATCTTTAGTTGTAAAATATCACCTCCTGTACATGTTCCTAGAAGTAGCACTCTTCTTTATTCTCCTCAAAAGAAGAAGGAAGGAAGGAAGGAAAAGGAAGGAAGGAAAGAAGGAAGGAAGGGGGAGGGAGGAAAAGAAAGAAAAGAAAAAGGAAGGAAATAAAGAAATAAAAAGAAAAAGAAAAAGAAAGAAAGAAAGAGAAAAGAAAGAAAGAAAGAAAGAAAGAAAGAAAGAAAGAAAGAAAAAAAAAAAGAAAGAGCGAGTGAGCAGAACTCTTCTGCAGTTCCCTTTCAGGGTGAGGCTCTCCACTGATGATGCCACATCAAAACTGGTCCTTGCTTCTCTACATGAGTCTGGATGAGGATTTAGAGAGACAAGCCCAGCAGTCGTTTCTGGTGGAGATGAGAATTTCTACGGCGTTTTGATATGTACCCCTGAAAAATGTTACAAACACGTACCCTGGCCCCAGCAACCCCATTTTTAAAGAACCATTACATTTTTTGAGTATCAAAAAACCCTGGAAAACAGTCTGAACCTCCATCCACAGCTAAGGTGTAGTTCATGAATGATCTTACCGTCACGCTAGGGGATATTATGTTGCTGCTTGTGGTAACCGATGCCACGGCGTCCTTTATTTCGGAGAATACCAGTTACGCGGTTTTGACCACTGTGGCACGGAGCGACTTGTGGTGCTCGCTTAGGGCTGGGGACTCACCTGTTCTGGTTTCTGAGGCAGATCCGTTCAGCCCTCCGCTTCTCAGCTCTTGTTTCTTGTGGTTTATCCATTTTAACTCCTTTATTGTCGTCTAGGAGGGCGAGGGGAGGGGTGAAGATGAACAGCTGTGTTCAGGTGGCCATCTTGAACTAAAGGTCCTTGTCCCCGTTGGCTCAGGCCGCCATTACGAAGTTCCACAGCTGGGGGACTCACACAGCACACATTTGTTTCTCCCAGTTCTGGAGGCTCGAGGCCCCAGATCACGGGAGGCCTCTGTCCTTGGCTTGCAGATGGCCTTCTTCTCCCTGTGTCCACACATGGCCTTTCTCTGTGCATGTGTGTCCCTGGTGTGTCTTCCTTTTCCTGGAAGGACTCCAGTCCTATTGGGTCAGTGCCCTACCCTAACAACCTCACCGTACCACCTCTCTAAATGGCCTGTCTAGAAACGCATCCAGATCCTCAGGAACCGGGGATAGTGCTTCAACATAGGAGTGGTTCCCTGTTGCGTGAAAACGTGTTGTGGTGCTGTGTGTGTGTGTGAGCGTGCCCTAGATTGAAACGGGACACGTATTCCTCACGTGAGACTTGCGGCCAATGAAAGGTGCAAAGCCGCCGTCCTGGACAGTTCCTCTCTCCCGCATGACAGGTGGATCTGTGGCCACCTTCTATGCTAGCAGACTTCCAGACGCTCCACACAGGAGAGAGGGAGACACGGAATCGGAAGCAGGCTCCAGGCTCCAAGCTGTCGGCACAGAGCCCGACGCGGGGCTCGAACCCACGAACCGTGAGATCGTGACCTGAGCCGAAGTCGGATGCTTCACCGACTGAGCCACCCAGGTGCCCCTATATATAGTTGTTTTAATTAGTTTTTTCATTCAAGAATAATTTGATAGTGAAAACGCAGTTCAAATATTTTAGATTAAATGATAGGAACTATTTTTTTTTAAGATGGAAGTAAAAATAGGTTTCAGAGGTGGCAATAGACCAGGGGTGAGGGCCGGCTGCATGATTTGTGGGGCCCCAGCACGCCGAGTTCTTGCATGCAGGGCTCTTGTCCCTACTGTTAAGGATTATGAAGATGGCCACAGCAGAGCCGAAAACCGCACAGGACCCTTCCCAGCGTGGCTTTGCAGGACCGCAGGGGACCCGCGTCACCAAGGCTGCTGTATCCCCACCAGCTGCAGGAGCCCCGGGACTTTCTAGACCCCTGCAGAGCGGATGGCATGGGTTTCCCCCAAGCCGCTCCGAGCATGAAGCTACACGTCCTGTGTCCTGCTCACCAGGCCTTCCCTGGCTCTGAGTCCCCATCGTCTCCAGAGAGGGGGCGCAGAGGTGTGCAGTCTGGGACCCAGCACAGTCTCCCGCCCACTCAGAGTGCTTTTATTCTGTAGACGAAAGAGGAAAACACAACTTGCTCTGATTGCCTTTGAGAAATAGTTTCCTTTCATGTTGAAGTGGGATATTTGTTGCTACTGCTGTTTTGACGTCTGGAAGCCGCTCTTGGTGCGGAAAGGAAAGGCAGGGAAGGAACTGGGGACTGTTAGGACGTGTCTGAATGTAGGCGCCCACTAGTAGAACGCCTCGTATTTTTATGTCCCTCTGTATTGAGTGCGATTTAATGGAGAAGGGTGTGTTCCAGCAAGGTGAGCTCTATTCTTGTTTCCGTTTCTTTCATTTTTGCTCCAGATTAGACTCCCTCTGAGAGCCTCTGTTCTTACCACGTGCCTGGAGGGGGGGGTGGGGACTGTGAGTCACATTGAGTGCATACAGGAGGCAAAATATAATAATTAAATAAAATGAGTTTTCGAATGTTTTAGACAATACGTTTCTCGCTGAGCCAGCGTGCCAAGACTATTGTCGCAGGCGGAGATGGTGAGGCCGTTGGACACAAACACACTGTCTCAGGAGCCCACGGGGGTGGCCACGTAGAAGGTTTGGAGGCACTGTCTGGGCTAGGAGTGACAAGGGACGGAAAGACAGGACAATTTTACTCACTTCCCAAGCAAAAAAGAGATTCTGTCTCAATATCATCGTATGTCTGGCTCAATATACCGCTCGCATATTCCATTTATATTGAAAGCGAAGAAGACGAAAACTTGGATCATAACTTCTTTGCCAAATTCCCCCAAATGGTGCTTCTTGTACCTTCTCAGCCTTACTTCTACCCAGAAGTCTTGTGAAGACATGAACAGCACAAGAACATTCGAGAGAAAAGTTAGTCAGCATATACACATATTCCCAAGAACACAATGTATGGAGGAAAAACCTGGCTGAGTCCTTTCCGGAGTAAATGAGTTGACTTCACCGTGCTTGCTTTCAAGAGACGGAAGAAGGATTCTTCCCTGCAATTCTGCCTGTTGGGTTTTCACATGAAGATTTTCATGGACCTGTTGATTTTCCATCTGAATATGCAATCAGGGGCCAATTTAGGCGCCTGTTGCAAGGGACCACATTTCCTTTTTGAAGTATTTGAATCAAATAAAGCCGATGAATGCCCACCGCATGATCCCACGGGGCTCTCGATTTGACATTTCCGAGTAACTCCGGCGAGAGCACGGGTTGGGTGTCATTTGCGTAAGACGAGGAAAAGGAAATGCATTGTACTGAGTGCCAATATAGATGCTATTATTTCGGAAGATTGATGTGTGCTTGGTTTTACGGGCTTTTTAACAAATTTTTCTGATTTTTGTTATTGTGTCAATGTAACCTTTTCATAACCTATTCTCTAATTACTGGCAAAGCTTTCTTGAAAGACTCATTTGCTGATCAAAGTGTGTGCAAGTCAACATCCCAGACGACCGGGGCAGGGAGGGAAATAACGCAGTGGCTTCCAGGTGGCAAAGGAGCTTCCCCAGCCCCTCCCACTTGTCCCCAGCGTGGGGGTTGCCAGGCCTGGAGCGGCCCCTGGCTCGTGTTTCCTTTCTCCCTCGCTCCCCGCTCAGCAGGACTGAACGTTCATTTGCTCGTAAACCTGTCTTTTCTTACACTGGCGCCAACTGAACACGCCCTCAGTTTGTTCCTGGCTAATTGTGATGATGAAAAGTCTACCTCACCTACGCGTCCTGAGGTCCTCTCCAGTTCTCCTCCACCCGGGTCACCCTCGCGGCTCACAACTGTCCTGGCTTATCGGGGCGGCCAGGGAGTCGGTGTGGGAGGCACAGCGGCGGACAATGAGGCTGAGATTGGAGCGACGCCCCAGGAGCCAAGGAGGTCGGTGGCCCTGAGGAGCCAGCCGAGGCGACATTAGATTCTCCCCCTGGAGCCTTGGGAACCAGCCCTGCCCACACGGTGATTTCGGCCCTGAAGACTCCCTTTGGACTTTTGGCTTCACGGGTGTGACCTAATCGGATAATGTAAGCGGCTGTGGGACACCAACACATGACTCAGAGCTAGGAATTATTAACTCAGAGATGACCACCTTGCTCATGGCTTGAGAGCTTAGGAGCCTAGGAGCCGCTGCCGTCTTCGGAAGGCTCGCAAATAGTTCTGCAGAGTCGGGAGCTGCCCTCCACACATCCAGGCTGCTTGTGTCAGCATCCGTGTTCCTCCCCAAGCCCGTACCATTCATGTCTCCGGGCACGCTCAGATTTGCTTTTCTCCCCCTTCAAAAAGCCTTCTGCACATGCCCCAACATCCGCCCGCATTTCTAATCTAGCAGCTGGGGATAACCGGTCCTTCCTCTTCTTTGAACTCTACATCACTTATACCTGCAACACGCGATCAGAGTTTCTCACGTCGGCAGTTCTCTGCAGCCGGTTTTAGCTCCCCGGCTAAATCTACCAAGACAAGTCCGTGTGACAAAACAACATAGAAGCAGCTTTGGGGGCAAGATTTCTATCCGTCCACGTGCCTGCCCTATGCAGCATCACCCTGCCCCTTTGCACCAGGTTGTTTCCATAGTACGTCTTCCGCAGTCTTGCCGGTCAGACACTTTGTAGAAGGTTCCTTGATTCGGGTTTGCCCGATGGTATCTCATGGTTAGACCGAGCTTCTGCATTTTTGGCAAGAATAGCACAGAAGTGATGTACCCCTTGACTCTCTCCACCTTGAGGAGATCCAGGTGTGTGTGTGCATGTGGTCAGGGAAGGTGTTCTTTCCCAGAGAGGAAGCTTGTGCCTGTCCTATTGTAGGGCATGTGGGAGGGAAGAGAAATGGAATCTGGGCACGTGGAGATAGGCTTCTGCCCCCAAGACCTTGTTTAATCACACAGCTCAGGGGCTCTGCACTGGGGGCAGCGATCTTGCCCTGTGATTTTTCAAGAGTGGGGTCTAAAACACCCTTGCTTTAGGGGCACCTGGGTGACTCAGTCAGCTGGACATCTGACTTCAGCTCAGGTCACGATCTCATAGTCTCTGAGTTTAAGCCCTGCATCAGGCTATTTGTTGGCAGCTCGGAGCCTGGACTCTGCTTTGGACTCTCTCTCTCTCTCTCTCTCTCAAAAGTAAATAAACATTAAAAAATAATAAAAATAACAAAATACCCTTGTTTTAGTAGAACTTTCTGTGTTCAGGTCTCTCCTGAGCCACCTGATATTGTTTTTCTGGAGTCCTTCCTGATTGAAGTCTCCTGGTTCCTTTTCTAGTAGGCCTAAAGCTTTTCCCAGCTTTACTTTCTTTCTTTTTTTCCCAAAGTTTATTTATTTTTGGTAGAGAGAGAGAGCAAGTGTATGAGCAGAAAGGGGACAGAGAGAGAGAGGGAGAGAGGGAATCCCAAGCAGGCTCTGCACTGTCATGACCTGGGATCACGACCTGAGCTGAAATCAAGTCAGATGCTTAACTGAGCCACCCAGGCGTCCCTTCTTAGCTTTACTTGCAACCCTGAATTTCCATTACCTTTCCCAATGATCAGGGAAATGGGAAAGACTTCAGCTCTCTTATTAGGTTAGAAGACGATGCCTTGATGTGTGTTGGTCGTATAAGCATGCAGACTGCAAGCCCAAAGTGATTGACGATGTTGTCCTTGCCCTCTCCACCTTACTGTATTCGCAGTTCATCCCAGAACATGAGTGATTCCTCTCTTCCCTCATACTCTTGGGTTACCGTCACTGTCCTCAACCGACTATAACTGGGCATGAAAAATGCATCCTGGACCTTCTGAACCAAAACACCAACCCAAAGCTTTATCTTCCTGGTGTAAATGACTTTTCCCATGATGATACTCATGATAATTTCTGTAAATAAATGGTCACCGATGGGGAAATGAGGGTCATGGTGCAGATGACATAATGGACAGCTTTATCCAGTCACCAAAAATCGAGGATCAGCAAAAACCTCTCCGTGCTCAGTGTCCCTGAGACAGAAGTCTGTTCCACAGAAAGCCAAGTTCTCTGACAAGTCAGCAGTTTTCTGCTCTGAATCGGGGAGACACTTCAGGTAGGAGAGTATTGATAGCCCAGAGTTGTTTTTAGCGAGTGAAGGATCTGACGGAGAAAGGGGCTGTGTGGATGCTGTGTAGCTGTCCCTAAGCACACGTACATCAGCAAGTTCTGTCCCTTCCTCTTTGCCGTTATTTCTTACGGGCAGAAAGGAGAGATATGAAAGAGCATGGAAGGACACGTTTGTGAATTCTGACACGATTGGGTCGCACAAATGCTGCTTTCATCTGGAAAGTATGGCAGGGTGAATAATGCCCCCAGATGCCCGTATCCTCATCCTTGGGATCTATGAATATGGTATGTCCAGACGAACTTTGCAGATGGAATTAAGGTTACGGATCTGAAAATAGGGAGATTATCCTGATTATCGGCGGTCTCAGTATCATCATGGAAGCCTTGGAACAAGGGGAAAGGAAGCAGAAGACTTACCAAAGGGAGGTACCAGCAGGAGAGGCTTCAGCGGGCTCTAAAGCCTGTGAGAGGTTCAACACACCTTTGCTGACATGAATGCGGAGGAAGGGGTCGCAGCCAAGGATTGCAGGTGGCTCCTGGAGGCTGAAAACAGCCTTCAGCTGACACAGGGGCCTCAGCCCTTTCTGGAGGTGTTGAATTCTGCCCTCAGGAAACAGATTCTTCCCTAGACCAACAGGAAGGACCACCACCTGCTGACACATAAAGGATTTAGGCTGCTGAGACCTGCGCCAGATTTCTGCCCTCCAGACCTGTAACATATAAGGGTTGTCTTTAGTGGTTAAGTTTGTGGCTAATTTGTGACACGGCACACCCACAGCCCCGTGGCCCCCCAGAAAGCATCGTGCGTGAGATACGCGTGAGCACTGTGCACAGACGGGAAAGAGAAACAAAAAGAGGCCTATATATTTCATGTACAATTTTCCAATGTGAAGTGGTTCTAAAAGTTTCTATCCATGGGCTCTCATCACAGCTACATGCTGACACAAAATCGACGTTGCTGAAAATCAAGGCTCCGGGTAAATGGTGTTGCTATGGCTCACTGACCCTCCGGTACAAAACAGCATCCATTTGAGCCAGGAATTAATAGCTTGTTTGCTTTCTTGTCTCCTTTTATTGTCTCCCTGTTTAATTGTTGCTGTTTTCCAATAAACATGCTGTTTTAGAACAGCCACATAGCAATTGGTAGAGACCTGTCTCATATTTTACAGCCATAAATGGAAATCTGAAAAATACTTTTCTTTCTCTTTTTCAGTGACGGTTTTCTGAACTGGTAAACTGCTCTGATTTCTCAGACACAGCGGGACTTCTGGGCCTGGCTGAGTGCCTGCCACGAACTCCTGATTTCCTGTGTGACCTTCCCACCAGCTTGTACATTTCTACTCTTCCTTACCTGTTGTCTGGAGCACAGCAAGGTGACTTATTCCACAGAGGCGTTGTGTATTTTTCTGGCCACAGAAAGCAATTATTCTCAGAGATAACCCAGGAAGGCTCCAGGAAGTCCCAGGAGGAGGTACATCAGGAGAGATTTGGATCATATAGGACCAGACTTGATGGCGTATTGCTCACTCCCTGCCTGCACTCTTGGGACCTGTCCTTGCTTGGGCGCCCTTTCTTTTTGCATCCAAATCCCTCTTGCTGCTTGTGTCCCTGGAGAGGGCCCGCCACCTTTCAACTCGAACTCCAACCGCACAATCAACATAAATGTATCTGGCGTTTGAAAATAATTGGCTTTTAATTCTTAATTTTTTGAGTTTTTATTTATTTTTGAGAGAGAGAGAGAGAGAGAGAGAGAGAGAGGGAGAGCTGGGGAGGGGCAGAGAGAGAAGGGGACAGAAGATCCGAAGCAGGCTCCGGGCTCTGAGCCGTCAGCACAGAGCCCGATGCGGGGTTCGAACTCATGAACCGTGAGATCATGACCTGGGCCGAAGTCGGACGCTTAACCGACTGAGCCATCCAGGTGGGCCTTGGCTTTCAATTGTAATAAGTCCCTAAGTCCCCTTTGTCTTATAGAAGGATGGCCAGTGTCCCCAAGACCACAACAGCCTTGGGAGACCTATGGCATGGCCATGCCTATATTAACTTGGATTTCACTGGCTTCTCTGCAACTTGATGATGAAGAATCCCGGTTTCGTAGAGTGTCCTCCCCAAGTATTTTGGGGAACCCCCTTGGAGCACCTTATGGTACATGATTGTCTTTGCTATGGCAGACATTCATTTCTACCAGGTGTTGGCCGTTGTCTGTTCCCTCAAACACTGCGTTCCCTGAACTAGTACAAAATTCAGAGATAATTTGTGTTCACTGTACCTGTGGTGGGGGGGGATCATCTATGTTGGGGCCACATAACCCTCAACTAGTCATCAGAAAATGAGCCACGTTTTAAATTTTTTTTTTCAACGTTTATTTATTTTTGGGACAGAGAGAGACAGAGCATAAACGGGGGAGGGGCAGAGAGAGAGGGAAACACAGAATCAGAAACAGGCTCCAGGCTCTGAGCCATCAGCCCAGAGCCTGACGCGGGGCTCGAACTCACGGACCGCGAGATCGTGACCTGGCTGAAGTCGGACGCTTAACCGACTGCGCCACCCAGGCGCCCCAAGCCACGTTTTATACAAAACAAATCTTAGCACCACACGAGTAAGTATTCTCAAAGGAGACTAGGAAATGAATCTGTGTACATCTGAGGAGCATTGGAAGGAAGAAACAAGCTTAGAGCGTTTTTTTTCCTGGAATTTTTAACTTACAGAAGTTAAGGGTGACTCTGGGCATCATTGTAAAATGGGCAAAAATATATCTGACATTTTTTTGTCCAGGCCAGAAAGCTGTCCTTTATTATACACTACGTTGAGATGATTTGGTGGCACTAAAGTCATTGTCGAAATCTTGGGGCTCGGTGACATGCCCCACGTTTCATGTTGAGCCATTAGTGGCGTTGGGGCGTACCTGTCCGCGGCCTGAGTCCTCCCTCCGAGCAGCACAGACTCAGTGCACCTTGGGTTCTAGACTTTTCAAACCTGCTGTTCTACGAGGAAAAAAAAAATCCACTTGGGAGACCAGATGACTGTGAGGAAAGAATAAAGTAACCCCAAGGGAAAGTAAACGTATTTCCTACGATTATAAAATGACAAATTTCATAAAGTAAGATTTGAGGCTCCATGACTTAAATTTTTTTTTTTTTTTTTTGAAAGAAGAGCCTTGCGGTTGTCTTTACGTATCAGTGGTCAAGGGAGGCTCGTTTTCTTTGGCAAACGCACATGTGAACATGCAAATTCAGGTCTTAAATTCCCTTTAAGAAAACCGAATTGATAGGATCCCAGTAAATTGGGAGGTGGTAACTCACCCTGCTGCATGGTCCTCACAGAACCTAGCACCGTTGTGAGTAACGGGGTGAGGTGTTAAATGTCCCTGATAGTTCTCAAATGTCACTCTTAAACACTGAAAACAAACTGAGGGTTGATGGGGGGGGCGGGGGAGAGGGGAAAGTGGGTGATGGGCACGGAGGAGGGCAGCTGTTGGGATGAGCACTGGGTGTTGGATGGAGACCAGTTTGACAATGAGTTATATTTAATAGAAAAAAACAATCAAATGTCACTTTGAGGATCCTATCAGATCCTGAAAAAAATGAACACATTTTAAACATAATCAAGTGTGCAGAAGACAAAGATGACCGTGAGCCACCGGGATGGCAAATTGCCCGCACGCCGCGGCATCTGAATTATGAGGTATGGCTGCAGGGCACCAGATGGCATCCACCGCTGCGAACTGAACCGTCTTGTCTATTTCAGAGATTGGACGAGATAAAGAAGATGCATTTGCGGGACATCAGAGCTACCTGCGTTGCCAGTACGCCCCAATCACGACTTGCAAAAGCACCGGCCGGCCAGGTGCACGTGGCTCAGGCTTGTGCACCCTGAGCTTGTTGTCTTGCCTGAGCTGCTCAGTGTGATTCGCGTAGGTCTCGGGGGTGCTCGGCATGAGACGTCAGACGCGAAGAAATCCACACCAGCAATGCCCAGTGTTCCATTTTCGAGACCTCCAGGATTCCTGGCATCAGTTGCTGTCCAACGAGGGTTGTATTTCTGTGAGATGGAGGCAGTGCCTGGTGTCGCTGACACAGTCACCCGTCATTCCCAAGACAGACGCCAAAATTGCACTTGACGTGCTGAGGTTGACTGCGACAACTTACCTGTATCACTCCGTCATCACCCATAACTTTATTCTTTGTTCCATCCTGGGGCACGTAGTTATGTCACATGCTGTTCTATTTTGGGGGAAATTTCCTCCGATGAAAGGAGAGAGGGACTATCTATATTTGGATGAATTTACTTAAAAAAAAAAAAAACGCAGTTCTTGTTTCAGAACATTCTTGTACGATGGCTGCTCAGACCAGCATTTCCTTAGCCAGACTGTCACTTGGTGGTAGGCTTTCAGCTCTAAAAGTCTTAATAAGCTATAAGACATTAGGTGCAGTGCAGGCTGAGGGGTGGCCTTGAAGACTGGGCCCTGGGTCCCTGACTTTGGAAGCCAGTTCTTGGGGTTTGGTCCCAGTGGGCCTCCTGAAATTCTGAAGCTATTTATCTATGTTGGGGACCCTTTTTCTCCAGGAAGAGTTTTATTTTCTTTAGAAAGTCAGAGTCCCATATAGCAGGCTAAAAACCACTTTCCATGCCTCCCCCTTTCCAGGTGATTCTCTGAAAGTCAAGGTAATTAATCTACTCTGTAAAATCGAACCCTGACTTTTTTCTCTTGCGGACCATCCCCTCACTGCCGAGATGTTATAACGCATTCTGTGGTTTCTGTCAGACTTGGGCTCAGCACAGTCCAGTGTCTTCATTTTATTATTTCTTTCCTCTTCACAGTTAGTGAAGGCCTTGCAGAACCCATGCTCATTTTTCTGCACTTCTCTGGTGGGTCACAGTCTGTCTCAGAAGGAACTGGCTTCAGTTCTAAGACTTGCAAGGTGTGCTGGAGGAATATTCTGAATACCAGAGTGTGGACTTCCCCGGAGGAGCTGAATCCATGAGGGGACTGTTGGGAAAACAGAAACCATGGGGGCTGTCTCCAACAGAGAGGACACAGGTAACCGTTTATACAGATGCTGAACATCTGGAAAGGTAAAGAGGAGTAGCCCGGGTGTTGGTGAATCTCAGAAGCACCTAACACATCCAGAGTTTGGGTAACCCATTTATTAGTGAGTGAAGGAAGCTGCTAACACCTCCACAGTTTGGGGAAACACAAGGAAGAAATGGGATGATCAACTTTGAAGGTTGGTGCTCGGGGCGGGGGACCCCCGCAAGGCTGGTGCTCAGACGTCAGAACTAAGGGACAGCTGGGTTTAGATCTGAGAGTGAGTCACCATCTGCAGACCCCGAAACACCACGAGTGTGATGTGCGGCTGGTCGTGGGAGTTAGTGCCCAAGGAAGTGAGAGCCTTGAGCCATGGCCGCCCTGGGCCGGAAGTAGGTGGGGAGATGCTTAGGGGGGCTTGAGCCAGGAAGGACCTGCCTTTCCTGTCCTTGTCCGGTGTCTCCACCTACAACACATAAGAGGAAATGGGTGAGAAAGTGTGAGAAGGGGTTTCAGAGTGCAGTATGGTTGCCTTCTCTAACTTGGATGGGCCTCATCCAGTCAATTGGATGGCCTGAACAGAACAAAAAAGGCTGACCGTCCTGTGCAGAAGGGGGAATTTTGCCTGTGTGTCCACCTCGAGCTGACACATGGGTCTTTATCTAGCCTTCTGACTCAAACCAAAACATTGGTTCTTCTCGGGTCTCCGGTCCACCAGCTTTCAGACTGGGACTACACCATCAGCTCCTCCGGGTCTCCAGCTCATCAACGGCAGATCTTGGGGTTCCCGAACTTTCATAATGGTCAAATGCTTACGTAAAAAAGATGGCAACAGGCTATTGATCCGTTTCTCTGGAAAATCCCAACGTAGGAACTAAGACTGAGGATCGGCATTCGGGGAAACAAGTGAAGCATTTGCCCCAGGCACGAAGTTTAAGGGGCACCGAAATCTATAAATAATATTTTAATGCAATATTTACAAAATCAGAATCAATGCAAAAAAATTCACGATGAGAAAAATTATCAACATTTTAAATGAAGACAAGATCTGACATTAGCAAAGGCATATTGGAGCCTGAGGCAAAAGGAAAAATGTGGGCCCTTATATATACATGATTTTATGTATTTTGTTTTGGCGGTTAGTTTTTTTGTGTGCATTAAAATGCTTAAAAGTTATTGAAAATTTGAAAGTAGGTGTACTGAAACTTAGAGTATGAAATTTGTATATTTTACTTATATCAAAAGCAGAATTCATTACAACACTACTTTTCTGGCTTTAATAGAAAAGCTCATCGATAATATCTCCAGGGTCATCTTTTTCATTTCCCTTATTTCAACCGAGAGAACTGTCATATTTAACACTGTCTCTTCACCAAGTGACAATCTTTTTTTTATTTTTTTATTTTTTTAAATTTTTTTTTTTCAACGTTTATTTATTTTTGGGACAGAGAGAGACAGAGCATGAACAGGGGAGGGGCAGAGAGAGAGGGAGACACAGAATCGGAAACAGGCTCCGGGCTCTGAGCCATCAGCCCAGAGCCTGACGCGGGGCTCGAACTCACGGACCGCGAGATCGTGACCTGGCTGAAGTCGGACGCTTAACCGACTGCGCCACCCAGGCGCCCCTCACCAAGTGACAATCTTAAATAAGGTTGAATTAACTTCAGGTTGCTAATCCTATCTTTATTGAAATTTCTGACATTTTGTTCATCAGAGATGTTTTGCATCAACATTTATTCTTTTAAATATTACATTAGAATGTAATCTATCCTGATGACTGAATTTGGGGTGACCTTTAAATTGTATTTTGTTGTCTTAATTTTACTTTTAAACGCTTATTTATTTTGAGAGAGAGAGAGAGAACAGGGGAGGGGCAGGTAGAGAGGGAGAGAGAATCCCAAGCAGACTCTGTGCTGTCAGCACAGAGCCCGACGCAAGGCTCAAACCCACAAATCGTGAGATTGTGATCTGAGCCAAAATCAAGAGTCAGCTGCTCAACCAACTGAGCCATCCAGGCATCCGTCCCATGGTGCCCTTTCAATTTGACGGTTGAGGCAACTGTCTTCCTTGTCTTACCCTAAACCTGTCCCTGCCCTAATTCAGTGAGGCTTAAAGAGGGGAGCACAGGGGAAAAGATTCTACAAGCATGTTGCTACATGTACTAGTGAGACAGGATTGTAAGAGAGAACATCAGTTTCCACCTCTTGGATTTCAGGATTAGTCCATACTGCCCATGAGAGAAACAACACTTTATGTTCACTGGATTAAAAAAAAATATATATATATACACACATACATAAATATATATAATATTTATAAATTATCTATAAATAATATTTATATTTATATAATATATTATTTTATTTTATTTTATTTTTTATTTTTATTTTTTATTTTTTTTTCAACGTTTATTTATTTTTGGGACAGAGAGAGACAGAGCATGAACGGGGGAGGGGCAGAGAGAGAGGGAGACACAGAATCGGAAACAGGCTCCAGGCTCCGAGCCATCAGCCCAGAGCCCAACGCGGGGCTCGAACTCACGGACCGCGAGATCGTGACCTGGCTGAAGTCGGACGCTTAACCGACTGGGCCACCCAGGCGCCCCTATAATATATAATTTTAATTAATTATAGTTATAATTATAATTTATATAATATTTATAATTATAATATTTAAATTTAATTTAAATTTATTTAAATACTTATTTAAATAGTTATTAAATACTATTTATTTAAATAATATTAAATTTAATTTATATTTAAAGTATTTACAATTATAATAATTTATAATTATATAAATTAAACATTTAGGTAATATATAATACTTTATAAAATATATTATATACATATACATATATATATATATATATGTATATATATATGGCTTCCTCTACAACAGTCCCCAGATGTTTAGGTTATTGTTTCTTAACTGGAACCACAACTAAAGAGTTAGATCAGTTTACTATTTTATCCGACCATCTGCTTCTCAACGATGGGTTATATACTAAAACCAGAAAATTCCAGGGACACAAGTCCATTACTGTCTTTTGTTGTGACATTTGTTGTTCTATTAGGAGCCGTGATGGTGAGTTACCACAACAGTGAATTGGGCATCCCACACATCCACGGATATTGGGGCTGGCAGAGGTATTATAGGTCACAAAGTCATGTCCACATCCAAAATTCATGTCTATGCTGGAAGGACAAATTATTACCCCTTCTATGATGGAAAGCATTTCGTCCAACCAGCTTGGCCCGCGGTTCTGTTGGCAGGGTAGGAACTCAACAGCAACCGGAGCCAGACTGGGACTGGTGACGGCGTTCCATGTTGTTGAGCCCACGTGTTGCTTCGTAGCAAATGCCGCGACATTTCATCTGGCACCAGTGTGGCTGGGGGAGGAAGACACCTGATGGAACAAGTCATTTTATCCACCTGGCTTGCCAGCCTCCTCTGCAGAGAGCCCTCTGGTAGGCATTCACATTGTTTGCAAACATCCTCACAGCCTGTGCCCGTTCTACACGATCCTTCCGTCTACCTCTTCTGTAAGCTTTGAGTCCTGTTTATTCCAAGTCTCTGACCATCCAGCCAACCCACTGACCAAAGCTTGCAAATCAGTGAAGAAAACTTCTTCTGCTGGGTTTTGGTCTAGAAAAAGCGGGCCATACTTACATTGTTTAAGTTCTGGCCATGAGGAGTATTTGCTTTCAACTCTGATCATTTATGGACATCCCCGTGTAATGCCACAATGTTCCAGCTGTTAACCATGGATTGAGGCCATTATATCATAAAAATTTATTAAATTTTTTTTTTTGCTTTTACATTTATTTATTTTTGAGAAACAGAGTGAGACAGAGCACAAGCAGAGGAGGGGCAGAGAGAGAAGGAGACACAGAATCCGAAGCAGTCTCCAGGCTCCGAGCCATCAGCACAGAGCCCGATGCGGGGCTCAAACCCACAGACTGTGAGATCATGACCTGAGCCGAAGTCGGACGCTTAAACGACGGAGCTACCCAGGCGCCCCTATCATAAAAATTATTCTAACAAAAAGAACGATAATCAAGTCTGGGATTTATAGACTTGATTGTCATTTTTCATCTGTAATCTATTGATGAAAGAGAACTCTGTGTGAGGTCTTAGGATAGGAGGTAATAGGAACAAGTTCCATGAGACTCTAAGCAAGATGATCAGGCAATTTAAGTTTGGTTCAACGATTTGATCATGCTTTGTTATTTTATCTGCCTTTTCCACTAGATGACGGATTTTTCTGCCGCTCACACTCAATCCTACGCCTTGGTGACCCAGAGGATTCAATAGCAAGTGGGGAGACATGGCTTAAAAGCAGAATGTTTTTGAGTCTTTGTTCCAGAAACCTAAGGTCTGCACTGTGACTCATTTGTTGGGATGTATCATAGTCTCCTTTCAGCATCCCCACCTGCCACAGATGCTTCAAGTGCCACTGCAGCTGCTGACTCATAAGACTTCTGTGGGACAGCAGTTTAGCTATAAGAGGACAAAAACAATGTGTCACAGAGGCACCGAGGCTGTCCCCTTTTTAGCCCAAATATGCTTAACACATTTTTAACAGTCCTGCACTGGTTTCTCTACAGTATAAATAATTTAAAATACCAGTTACCTAATTATTGAGCGTTTAATGAACTCATCAGATGGTGCATTTGTTGGCAGTACACGGGGGTACCGTGCAAACTCAGATGCAAATTACATTTTCCTTCCACGCTGAAATGAACATGTAATGTGACATAAATAAGGAAATAATATGTTAAACATACATAATTGATGCAAAAAAGCCTTGCAAAGCAAAATTTAGAAACAAAACAATATTAAAGCAAAGGTTTCTTAGTGAGTAATAAGTTTGCTCAAGTCTCAGGGTGAAAGGGGTAAGAGAGAGTATCTAGTCATGTGCTGCTTGGGAGGAGCTGAAAATGGACAAGAGTAGGCAGCCCGAGTCTAGACTGGAAACGGTAGGTGGTGTCCCTTCTTCATATATGAGACCCCAGAAGCGAATAGTTGTGAAGCATGTACCAAGCAATGGGCAAAGCCATGCTTAAAAAAGAGAGAAAGAGAAAGAAAAATGAGTGTGCATGCGCTTGGTAGGGCAGCTCTAAAAAAGTACCAGAAACTTAACGACTTAATCAACACAAGTTTCCTGTCCCCCAGTTCTGGTGGCCAGAAGTCCAAAATCAAGGCAGAGCTGATTCCTCCTGGGGCTGCGAGGGACACACTGACCCAGGCCCCCTCTCCAGCTCCTGGTGGCTTGATGGCAGGCTTTGTGTCCTTTGGTGACGTGACTTCAGTCCTCACATGGCGTCTCCCGTGTGAGTGTCTGTGTCCAAATCTTCCCTTCTCACATCGGCTCTTTTGAAATCAAACTGCTATGATGACCTCATCTCCACATGACCACCTGCAAAGGCTCTTTCCAGATAAGTGAGACTCCCAGGTACTGGGGATTACAACTTCGACAGCCTTTGGGAAACACACTTCAACCCATAACAACGTATTGCATGCTCTTTGCTTGAGGTTGTACAGCCCCCGAGGGCACGGCTGTGCTCGGAACGGTGTCTTTAATGTGATGCTTCTGCTCAAGTCATGGGCAGACTCCACCATCGTCTGCCTTTTAACATTTCGCGTAGGCACCTGCCCTGAAGTGTTTGGGACTCTCCGCTGCCTTTCTTTCCCTCTGCTGGAGAGACTGGCATCACCCCGAATGAACTTCCTGACAGTAAATTCCTTGCTTGAAATGCTAACAGTGCTTCTGCATTTTCACTTCCTGTTCCTCCAAATCCAGCCTCCCTGGGCAGAATCGGAAAATATTTGCTTTGCTTTGGTCCATTTAACTTTCTAAGTGTCAACAAAATGAGATGCTCACCTCGTGATTGCTTCATTGTTATATAATAAGCTTGCTGTTTTAGAAAAGTTTTAATAAGCATTCTATTTGAGGAAAGTTTTAGATTTACAGAAAACACTTATGAACGTAGTACAGGGAGCTCCTGTCTTGCGTCAGTGTGGGACCTTGGTTACAGTCAATGAACCGTTACCGATGCAGGATTATTAACTGGAGTCCACACTTCATTTGTGTGTCCTAATGTCCTTTTTCTCTCCCAGGGTCCCCTCCAGGATGTCATTTAGTTGTGATGTCTCTTCAGGATCTTCCAGGCTGTGACACTTTCCCAGACTTTCCTTGTTTTCGATGACCTTGACAATTCTGAAGGCTACTGGTCAGCTAGTTTGTAGAATCTCCCCCAAGAGGGATTCGTCTGATGCCCTTGCATGATTGGCCTGGGGTCATGCCTTTTGGCAGGAAGACCACACGGGTGAAGTGTGGCTCCCATCACGTCTCATCAAGGCTACATGCTACCCACACAACTTACCACTGGTGATGTTGGCCTTGATGACATGGCTGATGTGACATTGGTCAGGTCTCCCCAATGTGCAGGTGCTCTTTTGCCTTTCTACACTATACTCTACGGAAGGAAGTCACACTGTGTAGCCTATCCCTGAGGCGTGGACACCTAGTTCCCCCTCCGTGAGGGCAGGGTGTCTATATGTGGTATTTACAATGATTTTGCCCAGATTTATCTCTTTTCTTCCCCTATTTATTCAATTATTTATTTACATCACTGTGGACTCATGGATATTTATTCCATGAAACAATACTACTCCACTTATTTTGGTCCTCAAATTGTTCTTCTTGCTTTGGGCATTGGGAGTTTTTCAGTTGGAACCTGTATTTGACAAAGTCCCATCAGTGTGCGTGTGTGTGTGTGTGCATGCACGTGTTGAGACTTCCCTACTGCAGGGCAACGTAAGATGCTCTCGCTTCACCTTCCATATTTTCTGTTTAGTCTTAGAATCAGCCATTTCTCTTGGAGCCCGTGTTCCTGTCACCGGAGAGTGGTGTTGGAAATCAAGGTCTGGGTGCTTGATGCACTCTTCTCTGCCAGTGTTTTCCTGTCCTTAATCAGCTGACATATCAAGGAAATGTATGTGTGTGCTAACAGGTACATGTGCGTATCTATAAATATTTCTACACGTTGCCATGCCTCTATATTAAGCTAGATGTGAGTTTATGTTGATTTCTCCAGCTGCAACCCTTTACCACCTGGATCACTCCTCCCTTCCCTTATCGTCAGCCTTCCACTCGAACAGTGAGAAACCAACCATACATTACCTGCTTTGAACATTTCCTTAATTCTTGACTTCAGAGGTGTCAATGGAGAAGCAAGAGACCACTTGTATATTGACATAAGAGACCGACACTAGAAGGATCTTCTGGGAACACTGCCAGGCTAGACGAAGAAATGAAGTCAGCGACCTGTAGTGTGAGAGCAGCTAGGCTGTCCAGCAGCGTCTGTCACGGCCCCTCTGGTGGCACCCGGGCTGCAGAATCAAGGTGGATACAGCCCTCTGTAAGTTCCTATGGAACAGCTCCTTGTTATCACTTCTGGGAATCAGAAATCTCTGCGAATCTGGAGAAAGGAAAACACTATTTCTCGAAATATGGGAAATGGGTATCCGGTAGACTGTCTACTCAACACATTGTGAATGCAGCAAGACCCCAGAAGCTCATCCATCTACCCCGTAGCTCTGCCTCTCATGCCTTGAGTGTGGCGCGAAGGTGAGCTGTGCTTGGCGCGTCCATGTAGACACACATCAGCATCGTCTTATTTTCCAAATCTTCAGGTTCTGAAATTTTGGGATTCCGCCTATTCCCTCTAACTCTGCTTGAAACTAGACAGTTCTTTTCAGAGATCGAACTTTCCCATAGGTTCTTATGAAATAGAATACTAACAAGGAACTCACCCTAACACAGTGTCTGCCCAGAGACACGGGTGCATTCATCAGTAATTACCTGCCTTCAAGTTATCAGAGATAATGGTCTGGAGAAATGTTTGTCACCATGTAACGAGGATGACCATCTTCCAGCCTCTCATATTAGTTATCTTACTTCCTGCTCTGCAGCCCTCACATCAATGCCATGTAGTTTCTGTGTTTATTAGGGAAACACCCAACACCCCAACTTAAGGTTACCAGAATCAGGTTCTTGGGCCAATGATGGAAACCAGGCTGGCCCCCAAAGTCAAAGGCACAGGCAAGGCTTTATTGGGGCTGCAACTTGAGCTGGAGGGAGGAGACACAACACCAAGGGAGAGCCGTTAGGCTGGGCCCCCAGCACAAGGGGAGGCTCTGCTTCTACAGAGGAAGTTCCCGCTCAAGTTCGAGGTTCTGGTCCAATATGCTAATGAGGGAAGGGAAAAACAGTGCTTTGTCCTGACTGGTTGGTTTTGGCAGACAACTCAGCCTACACATAGGTGCCTTCTTGAAACCTGGGTCCATTGTTATGTCAGGTTTGCATATGGGGTCACATCCTGGTTTCATCCTGGTTCTGCTCCGTAAGAGAAGCCGTTTAACAATCGTGCCAACAGAAGGTGGCCCAGGTGCAGTTTTTCACTCGGGACTTGTTCTCATGGGCCCTGAATGTCTATTTGAGATACCAATGTCTGTGTTAGTAAAGCTTTGCTGAGATCACCAGGCACAAACTTCCTGGAGTCTCAGTGACACACGGGTTCTCATCCCGGTGTCTGCTCCCGGGTCAGTTTTTCTCGGGCTGCAGCTCGACTCCCATTTCTACCGCTTAGTTACAAGTAACTAGCAATTTTCTGGGGCTTGCCATTTTTCAGGTCTTTAAGGACACTATACTCTGGGTTTACAAAATATTCATGCCTATTTCATGTGGTGGAAGGCAAGATTACAGTCTTGTAACGGGTCCTGCACTGAGATCACACCGGCCTGGGGGCCCTGGAATCAAAGCCAGCACAGGTGTTTCCCCTGCTCTGGACGACGGTGACTTTCACGGAAGTCATGCCCTCAGCCTTCTTGAAACCCGGGTTTCCAGATGTGTCATCTCGTGTCATCTCCCCGCAGGATAATGACGCCACAAGGACGTGACCTCGAGCTTTTGGCCGATGGAGAAGCAGTGAGAACCAAGTTTTTAGGGGAGTCGGCCACGGCCACCAAGCTTGCAAGCAGGACGGTCAGAACTCACGGCTGTCACGTGCCTGGCTCAGCACCTGTGCTCTGTCCCCACCATGCACTTCTTTCTCCCAGGAGCAGCTTGTCACTAAGAGGGTGACACATCTCAGATGGCAGTCTGAGACATGTCACCTGACGTTTCCAACACAGAATGGCTATGGTTCCTGAGCACTGGAGTGTGACTCTCGTAACCAAGAGAAAATGACGGTTTGTGCCGGGCGGTTGCTGAGTCCTCTACTCTGGAGTTGGCATCTGGAATCCCGTGTTCGAAATCGTTACGGATGAGGTGACGTGTCCTCTACCCACGCAAGCCCAGGTCGAGGTTAGTTATCGGAGGAAAACTCCAAGGAGAAAAGAATTTCTCGCGAGTGCTTCATGAGAAGCCCTAAGGTTTCCGAGCTTCTCCAGGGACGACCTTAGGTTTCCAAATAAAATTATTCCAGCAAAGTTTGGGCATGGATTCTGAGCACAAAGAAATTAGTTAGGAGATGTTTGCTGTGGCAGAAGGGTAGTGAACATCCTGATATAGACAGTTTAATTCAAATTATTCACAAAAGATTAATCTTAGGGAAAAGTTGCAGCCAAAATATCTTCCTTGCTTCATAGTTCGGAATCTGGGAGATAGGCCAATCTATTGGAAATTTAATATTTGTAATTCTCAAAGCAATTCAAGCCAAAACATTAAACTCAGCATTTTTTTTTTAGATCTAACTGTATTGATTCATTAAGATCTAGATTGCTTGTTTAAATGTTGTATAATGGTTCATCACATACATAGACCAAATTTTTAAATCCATTTATTTAAGGAAAGGCAATTACTTTGTTTATTATCTGTTTTAATGTTAGAAGCCCCGCGAAATATTTTGCCGTCCTTGGGTTTTGTGAACGTACCTGGCTCAGTATTTTCTCTTATTTTTGACTAAAAGAATTACAAGGTATGGTTTTTCCATATTTTGAGGTACAGTGAGATTACGAAGAGTCTAAGGGGCCTGACCTTGAGACAAGGCCTGCCCACGGGGCTGAGGGAGGGAACGAGAAATGTCCACAGCTGGACGCACGGGGGGAAGGGGGAAGCCCCGTCCAGCCGCATGAATGGGCCCACGTGATTTAGTGAGTGTTTATCGAATGAATGAACGAACGAATGAATGACATCCAGCACTATAGGAGACAGCCCCCGTGGGTGCACCAGGGCCCCGAGTCAGAGGCCGGCCGAGATCAGCAACCTTGCAGTTTCCACGGGCGAAGCCAGTTATGTCTGCGCAGGAGGTACAGGCCTCCCGCTAGGGGTTTCGGGACAGGATGTGTATCCGTGTTGCAATTGCAGAAACAAAAGTGCACGTTTCCTGAACGCAGTCCCCACGTGCATGCGTGTGGAGACTTCCCCACCCCAAGCGGCAATTCCTGGACACCAGCAGGGTGTTGTAAATGTTGTCACCTGCACTTCTGACCAACTGGCTGTAAATCAGAGGTTCCTGCCGCCCCTTTCCGAGGTTTAATTTGCTGCCGTGGCTCACAGAGTGCAGAGAAATATTTTATTTACCAGGCTACTGGTTACTATAAAAGGATATGACTCAGGAACAGCCCGCTAGAAGATCTGCAGAGGGGCTCAGAGCTCCCAGGCCTTCTCCAGGGCCCACCCTCCCCAAATCTCCCCGAGTTCACTGATCTGGAGGCTCTCTCAAAACTCGTCCTTTTGGGGTTTTATGGAGGCTTCATTACAGAGGCATGGTTGATTGCATCCTTGGCCATTGGTGATTGATCCAACCTCCAGGTTCTCATCCTGCCCAGGAGGTCATGGGGGTGGGTGGGACTGAAAATTCCAACCCTCTCCGTTTCTCTAGGTAACCAGCCCCCCATCCTTAGGTAGGGGTCCAAAAGTCACCTCCTGAACACACTAAAAGGCACCTTCATTGCTCTCACCACTCAGGAAACTGCCAGAATGGGGGATGAAGAGCAAATACATATTTCTTATTATAAATCGCGATAGCACACCCAGAGCCCAGGCTTTAAAGATCTGCGTACATGATGTCAGATGAAAACAAATCTGGACCTAGGGGTGTGCTCAAAGGGCCTGTGCTCAAGGGGACTCTTGACGTAAGGGGCAGAGACCCGGCTGTAGCCGGATCATCCTGACCCTGAGATCTGTGACTACCCCAGAGGTCAGGCAGGAAGCAGTTCTCTCTCTTTTTTTAATAAAGTATTTTTTAATGCGTATTTAGTTTTGAGAGAGCGCAGGCCAGGGGCAGAGAGAGAGGGAGGCAGAAGATCTGAAATGGGGTCTGCGTTGACAGCACAGAGCCCGACACGGGGCTCGAACTCACGAACCGGGAGATCACCACCTGAGCTGAAGTCGGATGCTCAACTGACGGAGCCACCCAGGTGCCCCAGGAAGGAGTTCTCTTTCCAGGGAGGCGTGGACGGGGCTACACAGAATCGGGTGTGGGGCGTGGGTGGCCTGTCGGACAGCTGATGGAGGAATGCCCTTCCTTGAAGGTCACGGTTCTTGGGAAGGGTTGTCTGCTGGCTCAGCCTTGGCGGGTCCAAATTCAGAGGCCGGCAGGAGGGAGAGATGTTGGCACAAGTCAAGTATTTTGTGCGGCTCGGTCAGTGGGCACAAGGAACCCAGCTCATCATTTAGGAGGAGGGAGTGGGACCCCGGGGCGGGGGGGTCTGAGCCCCTCACAGATAAACAAGGAGTCTTTCCTTAGCTGTCTGGCGCGGGCTGGGTCTGCACAGTTAGCTGGTTACGGATTGCTGGCCTGTAGGACCTCTTGCCTCCCGGCTTGAGTCTGCCTGGGTTTCTAACCGAGGCTGGGGTGCTTCGGCTCTGGGGGTGCAATCAACATGCGCCCCAAGAATAGGTAGGCCTGGCCTACGGGAACAGATGAGGAGTGGGCAGGACGGGGTCATGCCGAAGAGACCCAACCACGTGGGACCCTTCCCCGAGCTTTCTGTAGACCCCCTGCTTTTATGCCCGCACAACACGCTCTTCAATCAGAAAGTGAACACTTTCTCGCCATTGTGGCGGCGAGAATTAAATGACAGTTGACAAATCCTGGTGCCTCTCGTGACCCAAATCTAACTCGCCCCCGCGCTTTCGGAAGGCAGGGGCTGTGTTTCATTGTTCTGCATCGAAAAGGTATAACGGGTTTGGTGCTTCCCAGCCAACAATCACGCCTGCCCCCCGCGTCCTCGACTGGCGCTAACGCACGTTTGGATTTATACTCCCAACCCCCTGGTGGTTTGTGCCTGCTAGAAAATAGTTTTAAAACCGTTTCTGTAATTTTTTTTTAACATTTCATGAACGACCAGACGGTTTTCTCGCAACACAATACCAACGTAGTTGTGAACAGCGCAAGTCATGTAACTTTGCCCCACACGCATGTAGCGCCGCGACATGCAAATGAATAGAAAATCAGCGTGTAAATATGACACGGCGGATGCAAATGGCACCCAGAAATTACGAAGCAGCAAGCCAACTAACGCAACCTCCTCCTACAGCCCGAAGAGCTTTCCGAGCGGGGCTTCGGGCCGAGAGGGGAGGCTCGGTGGTCACAGGTGTGGGTGCCGCGTCGTGGGGAACAGGAACGCGAGGGGCGTCCATGCGCCAATACCAGCTTGGCGGACGGTGGTGTGTAGGCAGAGCAAAAGGGGGGCAGGACTCGGCCACGCTGGGACAAGAGCGTGTGGTTCTGAGGAACGTGACGCTGTGCCGGGAACAGTCTTTCTTGGTGCGACCGCTGTGCTCAGGTCACCAGCAACTGTGTTACCTGCACGGACCAAGCGCTTCAGGAGATGAACTCGGTCCCCTGAGGGATTTTTCCAGCTGGCGGTTACTTTTAACGCTGGTTTAAGGGCTTATCAGTCTTTACTGGGTTAATTTCGCTTCTCTTTCCCTGGAAGCTTTTGTAAGTTTCTTTCAGGAGGTAACTAGAAACAGATTTTTTGTAAAAATCCACCCTGTTGGGCGCTGAAGATGCGCCTGTGGCGGGTGAACGCCCGTCGCCCTCCCCCGAGGGAGTTTCTAAGCCCCTGGCGCCCCCAGGCTGCCTGGTCCCCATTCCACGTGAATGTTGGAGCTTCTCGGTTCTTTCATCATTTGAGGATCAGGTTCCTATTTTCCCTCTTTATGTCTCGTTGTTCGGGTTCCGGACTTCAGTACTGCTTTTTCATTCTCTAAAGACTTTTTTCTGTTTTCCAGTATTTTTCCCGTTGATACTTTATTTTTGAGACTTCTAATTGACTTAAAAACAAATCTCTGTCTGGTTGTTTTATGTTAGCCTTTTGTTGTACGATTCCTATCGTGGATTTTTGGACACGGTTCCTTCATCTGGAGGACTGTTCTTTCTCTGGAATGACTCCTTCCTCAACCTTCATGGTCCTGCTTTTCCTCATGTGCATGAGAACTTTCGTTTCTAAGGTCATCTCAAGTGATTGCGTGTGTGATGCATGGAATATGGGATATGTGGTGTGTGTGTGTGTGTGTGTGTGTGTGATCTCTGTGTCCCTGTCTGCACACAGACTTGGCCCCTGCATCAGTGAGCACTGGGGGTGTGGTTCACAACTCAGCACAGGGCAGGGGCCCTAAGCCTTCAGGCCCCCTTGGGTGAGGAGCCCCCCCACCCGCCCCGTCCAGCTCTCGGCGGCCTCACCCCTGCCGCCCCCCGCGTGCTCCCCCATCCGCTTCTGGGACCACCTCTCGGAGCGCGTGCACCGTGGGCATGGCTCACGTGGGTTCCTTCCGAGTCAGGAACGTTTCACCCTGCGGTGCAAGGGGAGCGGGAGACGGCGGGGTGGCGAGAGCACACGGGGACCTGCAGGCGCCTCCGTGCTGTGGTCCTTGCGGGAGGGGCCTGAAGGCAGGTGGCCCCGCTCACCGTTCAGAGGTCACCGTCCCGACCCCTCCAGGCCGGCATCTGCCTGGTGACCGGTTTTAGAAACGGGGCCCTCCAGGGACAGCTCCGGGGATCCCGCCAGATGCAGGTCCTGGATCCCAAATAGATGGTTAACTTGCCCTCTGCTTGACTCAGGTAAGGAACACCGGGCTGACTTACCCGGAGTTTGGTCTGCAGTGAGAACCCCGGGGGAACACTCCGGATTAGCAGCCCGGCCTGCCTGGAAACCGAATAGTCTTGAAAACCGAAGAATGGCTTCCTGCCTGCTTGAACTTCCTCCTCGTGCAGACAGAACTAAAGAAGATCATGCCCGGAGCCAAATGAGTACTTCCTCCGGAAGCGAGCGCCGGGAAGGCCTGCCGTCCCTATAGACAGACTGCTTATCTTGCAGAGTGGATGACCGTTGCAAGATGGAAAGGCCTTCGAGAGATTGTGGAAACAAGCCTTCACCTACAGTCTTCACCCCAGCGTGAAAGAGATACCATCTTCTACTTAGTTTATAAGGAGAGGGGTTCCCCGGGGAGATTCCGCCCTGCTATCACAAGGCTTGTCTCTGGTGCTGAAATGCTAACAAGTTGGCCTTTGTCAGGTAAGTGGCGTTGGCCGTCCCGAACTGTGGCTTTCCCTTCCATGCCTGCCACCTTTTGTCACGCGGTACACAGTTGAAATACGAACACATGCCCTGACGTTTTGGGGACCTCCTGAAGGCCCACCTTCCTTTTGTCCTGACAACTTTTGTGAACATAGAACTTGAAATACAGTGGATCCCCGAACAACTGTGTGGTTGGGATGTCAGCCCCCATGTGGTAGAAAATTCACGCGTGGCTTTTGACTTCCCCAAAACTCAGCTGCTAACCACTACTTATAGCCTACTGTTGACCAGAAGCCTTTGGTCAATTAACACATATTCTGTACATTATATGTATTATATATTATACTCTTACGATTATATGCCAGAGAAAAGAAAATGTTATCAAGAAAATTATAAGGGGGGAGCGCCTGGGGAGCTCAGCCGGTTGGGCATCTGATTCTTGACTTCCCTTCAGCTTGTGATCTCACGGTTCATGAGTTCAAGCCTCATGTTGTACTCTGCACTGAGATCAGGGAGCCCGCTTGGGATTCTTTCTCTCTCTCTCTCTCTCTCTCTCTCTGCCCTGACCCTGCTCTCTCATGCTCTCTCTCTGTCTCTCAAAATAAATAAAGTTAAAAAGAGAAAATCATAAGGAAAATAAAATCCATATATAGTCCTGTACTGTGTTTATTGAAAAAACTCATGGGGGACATGGACCCGTGCGTTGGCCGTGTGTTTGTTCAAGGGGCAGCTGTGTAACTTAATCGTAGGAAAGCCTATGTTGTTCACGGAATGTAAAGGTAGCAAAAACCCGTAGACAGACAAAATTCACACTGGTTACCAGTTCACCTCACCTTTTTAGGAAGAATGGTGGTGGCAATACTTAAGAATTATAGTAAAGTAAGTGTTCACTAATCATTTTAGATGATGTTAAGAGTATGTGCTATGCAAACAATTCCTGCAGATGACAATATACTTTGACCTAAAATAAAACACAAATGGTTTCATGCACCATGGACCTTGGTGACAGAGGCTTGGGAGGCAAGGAATGCACCCGTCTCATCCTCAGGACCCAGGGGTGGATCTGGGTGTGGGGAGTGGGAGGGAAAGAGGCTTTTCTGGAAGCTGAGTCTGACCCCACAGGTCAGCAGACCTGGCGACCCCAGTGTTCTTTTTCAGACACTGTTCACTGATTATTTTACAAGACATGCATATAATCTGATGTTATTAGAATTGAGAGGACCTGTAACATCCTGTCCCACCTTCAGTATCAGACGTTAGATTGTTGTTTCCTTCTTGATCTTTCTCTTCGGCCCTGTTCCTACTTTTGAGATCTTCCGCCTCCTAACAACTAAAGGCCGGTGATGCCTGTAAAAACCCATGCTTTTCTTGGCTGATTATTACTGTTAAAGTCTTTTTAGGTCACTTTATGCACCTGTAGCTTCTTTTGTTATGGTTCTTTTTGTTCTCCTTTGACTGGCTGATTAGTGAGATTGGCTTGGCTCTTGGGTTCTCAGTCGTGATAAAGAATACTTCTGGGGGCGCCTGGGTGGCGCAGTCGGTTAAGCGTCCGACTTCAGCCAGGTCACGATCTCGCGGTCCGTGAGTTCGAGCCCCGCGTCGGGCTCTGGGCTGATGGCTCGGAGCCTGGAGCCTGTTTCCGATTCTGTGTCTCCCTCTCTCTCTGCGCCTCCCCCGTTCATGCTCCGTCTCTCTCTGTCCCAAAAATGAATAAACGTTGAAAAAAAAAATTAAAAAAAAAAAAAAGAATACTTCTGATTTCTTCAAGACCAGTGTCATCAAAATGGTGCAATAGCAGTTTTCTACAGTCTTCCCCATAAAGAACACTGATCTTGACCATCACAATGGATGGGAGTGATTTTGTGGAAGTTCCAGCAGAGATGTTCCACCCTTACATTGGAGGAAAAAAACACACACAACCCCCCCCAAAGAAGACCCCGAAACAAAACAGAAAAACCCCAACTGGACACATTGAAGAGGGTAAGAAGAATATTTTCATTTCATCCACATCACTGCTTCCCTCCAAGGCAGCACAGCTCAGTGCCAACAGAGCTTTCTCAGCTCATGATTTGTCTTCTGGTGGAAAATGAATGTGTGAGTGAGTACCTGTGTGGAGCTCTGCCCCATCCAGGTTACTGGGCTGTGCTGTGCGACTGAGTCATGCGGAGTAGCTTAGGCTCCTGGAGGACATCAAAGGGACGTTGATCCTACTAATCGTTTTGTGGGTTCCATCAGGAAGCCTGAGCATGAGCTGCTGGGTTGGCTCAATGCAAATTCCCCTGATTACTCTGCGTGCCTCACCCACACATACCTCCTTTCCATGGATGTACCCCTGATGATGGTGATAGTGAGTTTTGCACAAGAGCACTCTGACTTGGTGGGATTGGTAGAAAACACATAGAGTTAACCATTTAGCACCATCCCAGGGAAAGCAAATGGGAAGTTGTCAGCACCCAGCCTGGCTTTGTAGGATTGAGAGAAAGCATACAATCTTAAGAAATCCTCCCCCAAGCCAAGAGGAAAAGAGAAGTGGGGAGCAGATGCAGCCACAGAAAGAAAATGAGAAAGCCTCAGAATCCCCAGCAGAGCTCACAGAAGGTATTTCCCTCTTGAGCCAGTCAGGAAAGACTGGAGGAGGTGGCTACTTCTTCAGATGTGAAGACTGCAACGTAAGACTTCCCACAACATGAAAAATCGAGGAAATGTGACACCACAAAAGGAACACAATAACTTTCCAGTAAGAGACCCCAAGGAAATGGAGGCTTCCTCGATGCCAAACCAGTGAAGGACATTACAAAGACAAACAAACAAAAACACATGCCAGATATAGATGCAAAAGTTCTCAACAAAAAGATATAGTGAACGAAATTCCGTAGCATATTACAAGAATCGTACACTATGATCAAGTGGGATTTATCCCTAGGATGCAAGCATGGTTCGATGTATGCACATCAATACATGTGATGCACTATATTAACAAAATGAAAGAACCGCATGACCATTTCTATAGATGAAGAAAAAGCATCTGACAAAATTTGGCATGATTTATGACAAAAACTCTTAACACATAGGAGACAGAAGGAACATACATCAAAAGAATAAAGGCCATATATAACATCAAACTCAACAATGAAAGTTGGAAAGCCTTTCTTCTAAGATCAGGAACAAGAAAGCGTATCTGCTCTTCTCCCTTTTCCTCAAGAAAGTACTGGACATCCTAGCCAGAGCAATTAGACAAGAAAAAGAAATAAAAGCATCTAAATCAGAAAAGAAGAAGTAAAATGGTCTCTGTTTGCAGATGACACAATCTTATGCAGAGAAAATGCTCAAGATTCCACTAACAAAACTGTTAGAACTGATATAGAATTCAGTAAATTTCAGGATATATGTAAAAGCAGCATACAAAAATCAATGTGTTTCTATACACCGATAACAAACTATCTGAGAAAGAAATAAAAAATTCCATTTATGATACTATTGAAAACAACTGGATTACATAGGAGTAAATTTTACCAAAGTGGTGAAAGATCTGTACATTGAAAACTATAAGACACTGATGACAGAAATGGAAGAAGACACAAATAAATGGAAAGACATCCTATGTTCATGGATTGGAAGTATTAACATTGTTAATATGCTCCTACTAATGAAGTCAGTGCAAACCCAACCAAAATTCCAACGGCATTTTTCACAGAAATAGAACAAACAATCGTAAAATTCATATGAACACCAAAAGACACTAAGTAACAAAGCAGGACTGAAAAGAAGGACAAAGTTGAAAACATCATGCTCCCCGATTTCAACTACATTACAAAGCTATAGTAAGCAAAACACTATGGTGCTGGCACAAAAACAGATACATAGAAGAAAGGAACAGAAGTGAGAGCAGAAATAAACCCACACGTAAATGGTCGAATAATATCTGACTAGAAAACCAAGAATACTTAATGGGGGGAAAATAGTCTCTTCGATAAATGGTGTTGAGAAAACTGGATAGTCTCATGTTACAAAAAAGGAAATTGGGCCATTATCTTACACGACTCACAAGAATTTACTTGAAATGGAGTAAAGATAAATATAATACCCAAAACATTAAAATGCCTAGATGAAAACATATGGAGAAAATTCCTTGACATTGGTCTTAGCAATGACTTTTTGGACATGAATCCCAAAGCACAAACAACAGGAGCAAACAAGTGGACTGCATAAAATTAAAAAGCTTCTGGACAGCAAACGAAACAGTCAACACGATGAAAAAGCAGCCTATGGAATGGGAGAAGATATCTGCAAGCCATATATCTGATAAGAGGTTAACATCCAAAATATAGAAGTAACTCCTATAACTCAACAGCAAAAAAAAGAGCAAAGAATCCGGTTACAAAATAGATGAGCAACCTGAACAGAAAGCTTTCTAAAGAGGGCACAGAACTGGCCAACGGGTATATCTAAGGGTGCTTAACACCACTAATCTTCAGGAAAATGCGAATCAAAACGATAAGGAGACACCACTTCATACCTGTGAGATGTCACTTCACACACACCTCTTATCAAAAAGATAAGTGATAACAGGTATTGGTGAAGATACGGAAAAAGGGGACGCCTTGTGCACTGTTGGTGGGAATGCAAACTGGTGTAGCCACTATGGAAAAGAATATGGAGCTTCCTCAAAAAATTAAAAACAGAACTCCCATGTGATCTAGCAACCCACTTCCGTGTCTATAGCCAAAGGAAGTGAAATCACTGTTTCAAAGAGATATACGCACCCCCATGTTCATTCACAAACAAGACTTGAAAACAACCTCAGTGTCCATTGATGGATGAATGGATAAAGAAAATGGATTCTATAAATACAATGGAAAGCTACCATAAAAAAAGATGGAAATCCTGTCATTTGTGATAAGATGGATGAAACCTGAAGACATTATGTTAAGTGAAATAAGTCACACAGAGAAAGACAAATATTGTATGATCTTGCTTATATGTGGGATATATAAAAGCTGAACTCATAGAAACAGAGAGCAGATTGGTGGCTGCTGGGGGCTGGGGGTAGGAGGTGGGGCAAATGAGAAGATGTTAATCCAAAGGTACAAATGTCTACTTATGTAAGTTTTGGGGATCGAATACACAGCCTGGTGACCATTGTTAATAATACCGTATTGTGTACTTGAAATTTGCTAAGAGTGTAGATCTTAAATGTTCTTATGACACACGCAAAAAATAAGGATCCTTATGTCAGGAGATAGAAATAACGTTACGTCAGATGGGATGATGTGTTAACTCACCTTATTGTGGTGATCACCTCAACACATGTATCAAATCATTACGTGGTACACCCTAAACTTACACAATGTCACGTGTCAATTACGTCTCCAGCACACAGCCCGACGTGGGGCTCGAACTCACAAACCGCGAGATCATGACCTGAGCCGAAGCCGGACGCTCAACCGACGGAGCCACCCAGGCGCCCCCAGACGTAGAATCTTTAGATTGAAGATCAGCATCTGGATTCAGAGCCTGCTTCCGTTAGCCGTGGCTTATCCCACTCCAGAAAGGAGGAGCCAAGGGTCTTTGGGGTTTAAAGCAGCGTAAACCAGCGCCACGCCTCTGGCACTTGGCACTTTGGGCTTTGTTTATCATTTGGGGATGATCAGGACGCTGCCTTAAACTGGCATCTGGAAGAAGTGAGTCAGGTGTTAATGACCTGGAGCCATATGGTCCTGTCGTTCTCACCCCATCATGCTGACCCCCTTGATGTCCACCAGACTTAGCATAGTAGAGACCAATTCGAAGCGCGGCTCCCGTGATGTGTCCCAGGCCAGGTTCCGCGTTCTGCCTGCACAGAGCTGAAGTAACAGCACAGCGGGCATTCGTGTGTGATGCGAGCTCCACCAGTGGGGTTGGGTTCGGTCTGACTTGCCATCTGACTGCGCTTTCTCCTGCTGGCATAGGGCGCTGCATGGACCCCGTGTGAGAGAAAGTTCTTCCCACGGTGATCCCTCCATCTAAGTGTATATGGTTCCCAAAAGAAGCAGGCTACATCCATGTCGGTACTAATGGCTTACTTTTCCCCCAGTAGTTGTTTTTTGTTTGTTTGTTTGTTTGTTTAGTGTTTATTTATTTTGACAGAGAGAGAGAGAGAGGGGATGACTGGGGGAGGGGCAGCCAGAGAGGGAGACCCAGAATCGGAAGCAGGCTCCGAGCTCTGAGCTGTCAGCCCAGAGCCTGATGCAGGGCTTGAGCCCACGAACCACAAGATCATGACCTGAGCCTTGTCGGACGCTCAACCAACTGAGCCGCCCGGGTGCCCCTCCCCCAGTGGTTCTTAAACGAGGCAAAAAGCATCGCACAACTAACCATGCCGAGCCCTGATCTGTTGCTGCGTCCTGCTCGGGTGTGCAAGGATCCCTCCCTAACTCAAGTGGAAGGCAGAGGACGGTGCGTGCAGCCAATCACCCGTAGCGTTCGGTTCAGCCTCTCTCGGGTTGTTTCCAAATTTGATTTTGGAATACTGCCTGAAAAAGTGCCAGCATTTTAGATCCTTCTATCCAGTCTCTATGCTGCAAAACCCTCGTTTTTATTAGCTTATGTACTTGCAAAGAAATTGGATTAAAATAGGAGGGGGGAAGTTGGCATCATCTGTGTGAGCCTTGAGTCCCAACTCCTGGCATGAGGACATTAACGGCACCTGCTGCTCACAGTCGTTGTGAGGGTTACGTGGGACCGTGCCCGCTGGCTGCACGCTCAACTGCAAGCAGAACGCTCAACTGCTTTTGAGAAATGGAAGATTCAGGTGGTGGCTTTTTTAGCTAAAAATTTTCAGTTGCAAATGATTATGGCTTGCCTTTAGCATTGTGCTTTTGTACACGATTTTTGCCATTATTCCTTTAGATGAAAGAAGAACTCATTGTAGGCTGTTCTATCTATGAAGCGGGTATCCGTAGAAGGGCAATTTGGGGGCATTTGTGGCTGTTTTATTCCATTCCTCTTGCTTCTAATCTAAAATTTAAAAAAATCCAAAATACATGTATGCACACATGTAGAGACATGTGGATATATGTATGTATAAAGTGAGCATATATACATATCATCCGTCATGTATATGTGTATAGATCTCTCTCATTCTGTTTCCCCATGCTTTTATTTCCCCTGGAAGTCTTGTCGGGCTTCCCGGTGAAACGGTCCTGTAGCCTTGGAAACAAAGTAACGACCTCTCCCTCCCTGAGGGTCTCAGTTCTGGGAAGTTTGAAAATAAAAGGGAGGTACGATGTCAATTTCATAAATCAAAGCCTTAAACGCTTGCCTAGTTAAATCTTTGAAAATTGAAGTGTGTTTTCAATATTCTAGTGGAATGTCTAAAGGAATAGTTTGTGTAGAGCAATAATCCTGTTTGTCTGCACTCGGAGATGTGGCCTTTGGGTTCGGGCTCTGTCCCCCACTAACGGCCATAGGGGGCCACCCGCAGACCTTCAAGAACCTGCGGCAGGAAGCAGGGCTGGTTGACAGCCCCAGACCCCGCCCTTCCGGGGCCTGAGCTGCTCCCAGCCAGTGACTGAGCGTGGCTGGGGTGTGAGAATGGGCTCATTCCTGTCCAAATGGGGCTCCTCCCACATTATAACTACCTATAACACTCGTAGCACCTTGTCATAATATACAGAATCAGGGATGCGCGTGTGTGTGTGTGTATCTTCATGCTAGCACGTGCGTGTATGTGGATGCATGTGTGCGTGATATGTGTGATGTCAGCCTCTCTTACAGGGTTCATGTTACATTAACATGCTCCCCACAAAAGCCCCTCGTACAAATACCCCTTACCTTCAGGAAAATGTGTGGAAATGAATCACACAGAGCAGGAGGGTGGTGGTTATTTGCCTAACGGGGGTCTGTACTGGAGGGTTTTTAGAAGCAGCTAGACTTTTTTTTTTTTTTTAATTTTTTTTTCAACGTTTATTTATTTTTGGGACAGAGAGAGACAGAGCATGAACGGGGGAGGGGCAGAGAGAGAGGGAGACACAGAATCGGAAACAGGCTCCAGGCTCTGAGCAGTCAGCACAGAGCCCGACGCGGGGCTCGAACTCACGGACCGCGAGATCGTGACCTGGCTGAAGTCGGACGCTTAACCGACAGCGTCACCCAGGCGCCCTTAGAAGCAGCTAGACTTTTAAGGAGGCCCCTCATCCTCCGAAGAAATGTAGGTACACCCTTGAGTAGTAAGTTCCTGTGCCTTGATTTTTTTAAAAAAATTTTTAATGCTTATTCATTATTTTTGAGAGAGAGAGAGAGAGAGAGCACAAGCAAGGGAGGGACAGAGAGAGGGGGAGACACAGAATCAGAAGCAGGCTCTAGGTTCCTGGCTGTCAGCAGAGAGCCGACACGGGGCTCGAACTCAGGAACTGCGAGATCATGACCTGAGCCGAAGTGGGATGCTTAACCGACTGAGCCACCCAGGCGCCCCTGTAGCTTGCTTCTTAATAGCCGGATATGGCAAAGGTCACTTCTGGGATCACGTGACATTATCTAAGGCTGTCTGAGCAGGCTCCTCAGGAGAAGCTTTCCTGTGCTGGTTGAAGACAGAAGCAGCCACGGTGCAGGTTGGTGAGGGCGGCCTCTGATAGCCAGTGGGAGGCCAGGACTTCATCCTCAGGGAGCAGGGAGGCGAAGCCTTCCCCACTTGAGCTCCAGATGAGAAGTCATCCTTGGGCAGAGTATTGCACCTTGTGAGGCCCTCAGCGGAGGACCAAGTTCATGAGCTGTCTTCCAACTCCTGACCCACAGAGACTGTGGATGGTACACGGTCGCCTTAACACAGTATCGTGTACTTTAAAACACGCGAAGAGGCTAAATCCCACGTTGAGTGCTCTTCCCAAATTAAAAGCACACACACCCAAGAACACAAGACCATTGTTTGGAAGTGACGGACGCGTTTCACATCTTAGTTGTGGTCATGGCGTCATGGTGTTCGCAGATCTCCAGAGCCGTCAAGATGTATGTGTTCAAGCTACGCACATTTTTATGTATCAATGGTACCTCAATAAAGCCAAGAAAATGTAAAAATGAAAAATAAAATGTTGTTGTCTTAAGCTGTGGAGATTGGGGCAATTTGTTACATGAATATAGGCAACGAATCTGCAAATGCAGAAGAGACAAACGCATCCTTCACGAATGGTCTCTTCCTCCCTCCTCTCAGGCAGGAGGCACCGTGCAGTAAGGTGATATAAATGTCAGACCTTGTAGATAACTTTGTCGTTTCAGTGGGCACGTGGCTGATACACAGGCGTATTCGCTGTACTTTGGTAGATAGTAATTTAAAATAAGAGCTGGGCCCTATTGAAATAAGCACATCCCATTGAAAACGATCCATTATCCCAGCCCCCACCGTGGCACCCGCACCACTATTCTTGTTCTTTACCTGTAGAAAGGAAAGGCCAGCTAGAGATTAGGGACATCAGGATACCAGCCCCCGGACAGGGAGCTTGGGTATTTCTGTGATTCTAAATACATTCGGTGATTCTGTGATTCTTAAAGACCTTCAAGTGAGAGACTGTGGCACCTTGAAGGCACTCATTGAGGCAACGCTTGTCCTAGATGACTTTTGCTTTATAAGGTCGCATTTCTTTTATTTTATAGTCTATAAAGCTTTTTAGTGTAGCTTAGAAAAAAATAGGCTCTATCACAATTAAACACCAGTATATTTCTGATCCCAGGAACTTCAAAGTAAGCATTCAAGAATGGAATATGCATTATTCCCTGATTATATGTTTTGGGATTTTCCATGCTGATTCCCTTACATGTTCTTTAAAGAGATGTGATAAAACATCTTAGCCGTGACAGCGGGGGAGAGAGAGAGGGAGAGAGAGAATCCCAAGCAGGCTCCGTACTATGAGTGCAGAGCCCGACATGAGGTTTGAACTCACAAAACTTGAGATCATGACCTGAGCTGAAACCAGGAGTCGGACGCTTCACCGACTGAGCCCCCCAGGCGCCCCTGTGTGTAAATCGTCCTGCTGGATGTCTGCCATTTGCCCTGGAAGCCTGACCCGTATGAGCTGTGTCAGTTAGGGCTTCCTTAATTTATCTTCATCCAGTGAGACAACTGGGTCACTCTAGGAGAAGGGAGCAGGGTTAGGTCAGTGTGTTTATCTTGACCACAGGATTGTCACGGGCTGTCTGTGACTCACCAGTGAAGGTCTCAGCTCTTCTGATGGTCCTTTTCCATCTGCTTCTCTGTGTCTGGCATCCCAATGACCCTGTGCCTTCACCCCATCCGAGTGTAGAGCACTACCCCATTGGGCGTGCCCTACATCCTGCCCCCACGGCTCGGTAAATAGTCCTTTGAAGAATCATTCCTCAAACCTCCCCATTGGAGTATGCCATCGGCTGGTACCAGAAGCCAGATTGATGTGTTACCCCTCCCCCCTTCTTACAGAAAACCCACAGTCGGGGACAGTCATTCGTGCTTGTCTCTAACAGAATGAAGGAGGGGGCCGGGGGTCAGACTAGATGACCCAAGATCCCAGAACTCGGCCGGCTGGGCATGGGCTGTCTTCCCCCCAGAGCCCATCTCACACAGGGACACAGGGCTCTCGGCTACAGCTCGGCTCTCGCACTGAAACCAGAGTTCCGCGTTGGCGTCATTTAAAAAAAAAAAAAAAAAAAAAGAGGATGTCAAGAATGTTCTTACATTATGTACTTATGTTTATTTTCTTATTATGAAGCACCACAAGCTCGTTCACAAAGGCCACAGCATTCATTTAAAATTAATAGATAGCACCATGGAAATTGGAAGTCTGGCTTAGAGCTGGTGTGATTAATTGTTCCAGTCCTGACTAGAATAAAAGTGTATGCTAATAAGCTAGCTGTGCGCACGCTCCGTCTCATTACCATTATACCCGCACTACGAAGGATACACCTGCCGAATGACTCAGGGCCGTCCGTCTTTACCCCGGTCTCCCCCCTCGGAGGTTTTGGAATCTCAGCACGGCACCGTGGAAGCTGCATCTGCCGGCCCAGCACCTGGGGAACACCTGTGTCTTGTCGTGGTGACTCCTTCTCTGTCTCACGTGATACGTGAGCGGCTCTGAGCAGTGGGAATGATTCACGCCTGCACATTTAAAGTTCCCTTTTAGGGGGCGCCTGGGTGGCTCAGTGGGTTAGGCGTCCGACTTCAACTCAGGTCACGATCTCGCGGTCCGTGAGTTCGAGCCCCGCGTCGGGCTCTGTGCTGACAGCTCGGAGCCTGGAGCCTGCTTCCGATTCTGTGTCTCCCCCTCTCTCTGCCCCTCCCCCGTTCATGCTCTGTCTCTCTCTGTCTCAAAAATAAATAAACATTAAAAAAAAATAAAGTTCACTTTTAGGAGAAGACTTTGGATTCAAGTCCCTGCACCAATTATAGAGTCTCGCTGAATTTACTATACAAAATCACAATGCCTACAGCACACCAGAGGAGTCAGTAAAAATCGTCGGTCATGTGCTGTGCACCAGACCCTGTGCCCTGAAGATAAGGAGGATTAAGGTCTTTGTTGTCTCAAGTTCAGTCCGGTGAGGGAGAAGGACACCTGCTGGATGGTCATTGCAGTCATCAAGCATGAAACTAACACCCCAGTGTGGTCCCTGTTTTATACTAAACACCGACCTTGTTGGAAAGGCTCTACCTTCTCTTACCTGTCCTACGACACCAGAATGCCAGCACTTTCTCTCGGTGGAGCCAAACCCTCCCATCTGCCTGTTAGCCTGATCAATGGGCTTCTCACAGTTCTGTGCCTCCGGGCTTCCCACACCCCGTTGGCAGGAATCTGCGAGGAGCCAAGAGTATAGAGAAGAACAAAATAGGAAACTGTGGCTCGGCCCTGGGGGTGCCGTAGGTTAGGGGGTCCTGTGTGCAGATGCCCCGAGGCATTGTGGGTGAGTTGCATGAAGAAGACCTGTACTCCGGGCGGGGGAGTGGGGGGTGTTATGCAGGCGAGAGGGGCGATGCTCGAGAAGTGGTCAGTGCGGGGCGCCTGGGTGGCTCAGTCGCTTCAGCGTCCAGCTTCGGCTCAGGTCTTGATCTCATGGTTTGCGGGTTTGAGCCCCACGTCGGGCTCTGTGCTGACACCTCAGAGCCTGCTTCGGATTCGGTGTCTGCCTCTCTCTCTGACCTTACCCGGCTTGCACTCTGTTTCTCTCAAAAATAAATGTGTTAAAAAAAATAAAAAAAAAAAACAAACCCAGAGGGAAGTGGTCGGTGCAAGGCTCTGCAGAGAGGAGTGGGGGACGGAGTACTTGGGAAGATTTTTGGTTTTAAGTACTGTGCAGGGTTTGGAAGAATGTGGCTGGGAGATGCCAACGGTGGTTGCTGGCAGCAGGCAGGGACCCAGGCAAGAGGAAATCGCGGCTGTAGCGGAGACAGCGCTGGAGGACGAAGGCGAGGGGTGTCCCGGCCAGGACTCCAAACGCCGGCCGGTGCGTATTTGCCAAGAGGCATTTTCTCCGGTTCTCCGGTTCATCCACGTCTCCGGATTAGAGGTGTTGTCTGCTCCACCAGTTGTGGTTTCCATAGCAACTCTCTGGCCTTTTCCCTTCCAGATCAGCCGTAAATGCACAGAGAAGGGCCCTGGGCTCGGCACCCCTTCATCAAGGAAAACCTGCCCGAGTCATCAAGACGAGGGATCGTCCAACGAGTTCACACCGTTCCTTCTTGAAGACTGCAGGGAGAGCTTTGTAGGTGCTCAATGAACTAGCAGCACCGAGAGCCCCCCCCCCCAGTTCGAGGGTTATCTCTGCCCCTCCCTGAGCGTGTGGGTGGCATCACTCTGGACATCGTGGAACATTTCAGAATGTTGCAGAACCCCCTCCTGCAAGCTCGGCATTCGGCCAACAGCAGTGCTAAGTATTTCTTTACAGGCAGCGTGTGAGTAATAGCCCAATACAGGTCTCGGTCACCCTTCTAGAGCTCGATGTGCAGTTCACTGGCATTTAGGTTGTATTTTCCATCTCCTGGAATCTTAGACTGGGGGGGGGGAGGGAAGAGTACTTTAAAGTTCGTTTACTCCCTGTACTGAATTTCCTCTGCAGGGAGTAGGGCATTTTCATCTGTCGCGTTGACCCGTCACAATCCCCAGGCCCTCTCTGTGTACTGTGATGTAAATTGGGAGCGGTTTAGAAGTGCTTTAGAAGAAAATAAAATGCGAGCTGTGCACAGAGCCAGGCTGCGCTGAGTCTGGAGAGAGTCTGGAGGCGGAAGGATCGGTTAGGAGGCAGTGGGGGGCACTCGAGGACAAATGGGGCGCCTCGGGACTGGGCAGCCGGAGCGTGGGGAGGGTCCTCGGGCAGAAGCGTTGACTGGCCTTGGTGGGGCGTGGGGGGTGGGGATGGGGGAGAACTCCCACAGAAAGATGCGGACGGTGGGGTTGTGGTGGGAGATGCAGCAGAGAACGTGGTTCCTCACGTTCCGCGTCCCCGCCTCTCATCGGGGTGGCCTGCGGGGTGTGTGGAGAAGCCCCAGTCTGACCCACAAGTCGTGCCCTAACGGGACCGAAGACCCAGCAGGCATCGCCTTGCCACGCTGTCCATCCATCATCCATCCCCATCAGTGATGCCCAGGAGCCCCTGGGACGATTTAAAAGGAGGTGGCCAGCCGAGGGGGCATCCGTCAACTCCCCCCTAGCAGTGACCCTCCATGTGTCCACAACGTCAGGGCACAGTGGCCGGCGGAAGGGGCATCAGCGTGTCCTGATGGACCGACAGGACTGACCACAGGAACCCTAGCCTTAGGGGGCGTTCTTTCTCGGCAACGGAAAGAGTTTAGTTCTCCGCCTTTCTGTCCGCCCCCCTCCCCCCATCTTGCGAAAATTCCTTCCATTCTTTCCCAAGGTGACTTTTTAGCATGAAGAGAAAGCAATTGATTCACATAAAGAGTAATGTCTTTCTACGGAAAGAGGTTGTTTTTAATGGCTAGATTTTATTAATGAAGCAATTCGAACTGCAGGGATAAAGGCTTCCTTCAGAAAGCAGTAAACACCAAACGATGAGGATTTATTCATTCCTCCAAATGTTACTGCCCAATATGCATGTGTGTCTCTCACACCTAAAACAATGGAGTCTCTTCGGCTCCCAGACCCGCCAGACACTGGGTGGGGGGCTTGCTTACTGGTCCACCGCATCCCCCACACTGACGGCCTTGTGGGGAGACAGAAGGGCGTTAGGACCCATCAAAGACACTCTTTGGAGTTCCCCCGCATACAAAGAATAAGAGATACAGTGAAGATTTCCACCAACTGTGTTTAACTTTTAACCTTGTTTTAAATGTTTTACCGTTTTTTTCCCTTAAAATTTCACACTTTGCCTTTCAAGTATTTAATAATATTTGAATTCGCTAAGAACAAAGGAGCATGCAAAGATCATCTGTACCCCTATATCTCATGATTTATTTTTAAATAGTAAAAACCATCCGGGCGCCTGAGCGCCTCAGTGGGCTAAGCGTCCGACTTCAGCTCAGGTCAGGATCTTGCGGTTTGTGAGTTCGAGCCCCGCGTCGGGCTGTGTGCTGACAGCTCGGAGCCTGGAGCCTGCTTCGGATTCTGCATCTCCCTCTCTCTCTGCCCCTCCCCCGCTCATGCTCTGTCTCTCTCTCTCAAACATAAGTAAACACTAAAATAAATTAAATGGTAAAAAGTATATGCAAGCACGCATCTGAGAAGCAAGGTCCATAAAACCACAGTCAATGGCCCAAAGAGCAGCTATGTGTGGGGACAGACCCCAGGCTGGGGCCAGGGACTCCGTCCTGGGTTGATGCTGTGGCCCAGTGCTGGTGATCCGAATGCAGTCACTTTCTCCCCAGCTCGTGCCCCCTGCTCCCTGCCTCCGTAAGTCAATGCAAACAAAAGTAAAGACTTTTAAAGGTCTTTTCCACCTCTGACAATGCTGGTCTTCGTGAATTTTCTCTTCATGATTCTTCTATAAATTAATAATGAGGAAAATAGCTCAAAACATTATTTTTGTAAAAACTAAGAAGCAGACCGTGTGCCAAGCTGCCTGGCTTGGCTGTTTCCCCGGTGCACAGATCGGACTTATATTTAGCCCCACACTCTCGCTTAGGCAGCATTTTTATTAGTGGGCAAACATCCAGGATGAAACAAAAACATGGTTATGGGTTTTTCCCAAATCACATCCTGCAGTTGGCTCGGTGATCAGTGTCTACGGCCAAAGAGGGGTCCTTCCCCAACAATATGAGCAGGCCGATTTCCTTGAGGGGTGCAGCCTGCCTCCCAGCTGACGGCCGGGGGCAGGAATAGTCGTCTCTCCCTCTGCACATAGTGGGCGGGGACACCGTGAAGGGAAGAGGGAGAAAAAGGTTCCAGGATCTAAAAACAGGATGGATGAGCCTGGTCGGCTCATCCGGCTCGTCGTTTTCTAAAGAATACATCGGGGGAGCAAGAAAGGAAAACAAAAAGTTTGAGGCTAGGAAGAATAAAGTGGAGCGATGTCGCTAGACTGTGCATGTCCTAAATCCCCCAGGAATGAGGCTTTGGAAGGCCAGCCTGGGCATGGGGAGTCTGGGGGAGGCTGAGCTTCCTTAGCAGGGGTGGGGGTGGTCACCTGGAAGGTGAAAGGATCATTTGGCCCTTGGTCCCATGCCACCTCATGGAATGCTGCAGGAAACCAGCCTGCGATGTTGGGGGCCAGCCTGTGATGTTGGGGTCAATGTTGGGGACCAGCCTGTGATGGTGCGGGCCAGCCTGTGATGGTGCGGGCCAGCCTGTGATTTTGGGGATGATGTTGGGGACCAGCCTGTGATGTTGGGGGCGATGTTGGGGACCAGCCTGTGATGTTGGGGGCCAGCCTGTGATGTTGTGGGCCAGCCTGCGATGTTGGGGGCCAGCCTGCGATGTTGGGGGCCAACCTGTGATGTTGGGGGCCAGTCTGCGATGTTTGGGGCCAGCCTGTGATTTTGGGGATGATGTTGGGGACCAGCCTGTGATGTTGGGGGCCAGCCTGTGATGTTGGGGGACAGCCTGTGATGTTGGGGGCTAGCCTGCGATGTTGGGGGCCAGCCTGCGATGTTGGGGGCCAGCCTGCGATGTTGGGGGCCAGGCTGTGATGTTAGGGGCCAGCCTGCGATGTTGGGGGCCAGCCTGCGATGTTGGGGGTGATGTTGGGGACCAGCCTGTGATCTTGGGGCCAGCCTGCAATGTTTGGGACAGCCTGTGGTGTTTGGGACCAGCCTGTGGTGTTGGGGGCCAGCCTGTGATGTTGGGGGTGATGTTGGGGACCAGCCTGTGACGTTGAGGGCCAGTCTGCGATGTTGCGGGCCAGTCTGCGATGTTTGGGGCCAGCCTGTGGTTTTGGGGATGATGTTGGGGACCAGCCTGTGATGTTGGGGGCCAGCCTGTGATGTTGGGGGCTAGCCTGCGATGTTGGGGGTCAGCCTGTGATGTTGGGGGCTAGCCTGCGATGTTGGGGGTCAGCCTGTGATGTTGGGGGCCAGCCTGTGATGTTGTGGGCCAGCCTGCGATGTTGGGGGCCAGCCTGCGATGTTGGGGGCCAGTCTGCGATGTTTGGGGCCAGCCTGTGATTTTGGGGATGATGTTGGGGACCAGCCTGTGATGTTGGGGGCCAGCCTGTGATGTTGGGGGCCAGCCTGCGATGTTTGGGACCAGCCTGCGGTGTTAGGGGTGATGTTGGGGACCAGCCTGTGATCTTGGGGCCAGCCTGCGATGTTTGGGACCAGCCTGTGGTGTTAGGGGTGATGTTGGGGACCAGCCTGTGACGTTGAGGGCCAGCCTGTAATGTTGCAGGCCAGTCTGCGATGTTTGGGGCCAGGCTGTGATTTTGGGGATGATGTTGGGGACCAGCCTGTGATGTTGGGGGCCAGCCTGTGATGTTGGGGGCTAGCCTGCGATGTTGGGGGTCAGCCTGTGATGTTGGGGGCTAGCCTGCGATGTTGGGGGTCAGCCTGTGATGTTGGGGGCCAGCCTGTGATGTTGGGGGCCAGGCTGTGATGTTGGGGGCCAGGCTGTGATGTTGGGGGTGATGTTGGGGGCCAGCCTGTGATGTTGGGGGCCAGCCTGTGATGTTGGGGGTGATGTTGGGGACCAGCCTGTGACGTTGAGGGCCAGCCTGCGATGTTGCGGGCCAGTCTGCGATGTTTGGGGCCAGCCTGTGGTTTTGGGGATGATGTTGGGGACCAGCCTGTGATGTTGGGGGCCAGCCTGTGATGTTGGGGGCTAGCCTGCGATGTTGGGGGTCAGCCTGTGATGTTGGGGGTCAGCCTGTGATGTTGGGGGCTAGCTTGAGATGTTGGGGGTCAGCCTGTGATGTTGGGGGCCAGCCTGTGATGTTGGGGGCCAGCCTGCGATGTTGGGGGCCAGGCTGTGATGTTGGGGGTGATGTTGGGGACCAGCCTGTGATGTTGAGGGCCAGTCTGCGATGTTTGGGACCAGCCTGTGATGTTGGGGCGCTGGCTTCCCACCTGGGGAGAGCTTCCGTCTTGACATAACAAGATGGAGAGCAGCAGGGCAAGGCCGCCACCGCTAATGATGTCCACTTCTCACTAAGTTCCTAAGCATCAAAAAGGATGATTTTGCTCATGGGGGAGGGGGTGTGGTGGTGTTGCATGAACGAGGAGCAGAACATTGTAGAAGGAAGTCTGCTGGGCTGGGGTTTGAAGACTGGACATAGACTGCCTCTCTCCTGGGTGCCATGATTCAGAGAATCCCCACCAACGCATGCTGGGTACTTTGTAGCCAGAAGCCTCTGAGTCTAAAGCTGAGAAAACAGGAGATGGTCCAGGAAGGTGGCATTTTCAGAGGAAGACACAAGGCCCTCTGTAGCGGTTGTGGCTCAGGCTTCCTGTAGAGGCTCACACAGGGGGTGGGTGAGGACATTGGAACTGTCTCCGTGGGGGGCAGGAATTAATCACTGAAAAGTGAGCTCGGATGTTCGCCTTCCAGGTGAGCTTTGCACTTTGGGGAGGTGGTCTTAGGTCATTCCCTTCACGTCACCCAGCTGTCTGTCCCCTTCCTGCCCTCAGTTCCCACGCAGGGCACTTTGCTCTCCCAGGAAGCCGCAGGCTGAGCAGGGAAGGTGCCTCGCATTGGTTCGGGAGTGAAGTTTCGCTGCACAAGGTGGTCCCTCGCGAAATCGCCTTCAGATCTCGGGCATGTCCAGCAGCGCCCCAGCAGCCTTGGAGGAGGAGTGAGGAAGGCATCTGGTCAAGGTGCAGGGGGTGGGGCAGGGTTCCAGGGTTGGGGTTCAGCAGGGCAGACTCGGCCGAGGCTGAATGGTGGGGGAGAATCAAAGGCGACAACAGCAGGGCTGAGCGTGGGGTCCGGGAGCAGAGCCGGCCTGCCCAAGCAAGGCAGCATGGCTTTGTCTGTGTGCTCTGACTCTACACTAGGATTGATGACTTTCAGAATGCCAGAGACGTCATCTCAGAGCACTGGGAATCCAGGGAGAGGAAGATGGGGCACAGACTGATGGACTAGTTTTGCTGGGACCGCTCAAGGTGGCAAAATAGGAATCTTCACTTTGTATCCTGGAAGTCAGCACTGCATTATATGCTCTATAAGGACGGTGTTGGGCATCCGAGCGCTAGGCGTTTGGGAGGTGAGCCCCGGCACCCGGCGGCCGGCACATTTGAAAGTGCCGAGGCAGCTGTCTGCCGCGCGGGAGGCGACAGCTCATAGTCAAGCTCATAATCCTGAGGAATTGCGTTTTCCCGGGAAAACCCAGGAGAGCCAACCTCACAAAAACGAAGGCGAGAGCCAGACGCGCGGTGACTAGGAAACGTTGCCTGAAGACCGAGGTGGCTGCCTGGAAGCCTTCCTTCCTCATTTTGCAAAAGGCCATCGAGATAATTAAAGAACACCGTGTCAATAAATCTCCGCTCCCGCCACATCTCTCTGGCACACGACCGCGCTGGGCGGGGACGCGTGGCATGTGCTACGGCTCCTGGCACGATAATGAATGTGATCATGCCCCTACACCCAATTGCAACCAGATGGAAAAGCAATAAATAAAAATTAAGCTAGGAGAAGGGAGAGCCACCAGCGCAGCCTCTCCACCGCACGGAAATTAATATGACAAACAAAGGAAACTTACGCTCACTCGGTTCGCCCAAGCTCAGAGACATTCGGTGTCTTATTGCTCGTGTGCCTGTGAGTGTGCGTGTGTGTGTGCCTGTGCACGTGCCTGTGCGTGTGCATGTGTGTGCAGGTCTCTACAGGTGTTTTTCTCCTACGTTCTTTAGTCTGTGTGGACGTGGATTCTCACGACGGTCTGCGGAACGATAGAAAAGGCTAATCTGGGCCACAGATGCACGGACAACAAGGTGAAACCTGTTTTGCAGCATGTGGGTTGTCTGTGCCCTTGAAGACAGGAAGGCTTCTGTGCGGGACTGATTCTGAGGACGAGAGCCCGTGGAGGCTTCCAGACGTGGAGACGGTGCACAGATGCCCCGTTGCTTTGCCGGGTCTGCCCCCCGGGTGGGAGGACGTGGGAGGTGCTCCTGTCGTGGGCGGAGAGCACATGCTCGTGAGTTTGCCCGCTCAGTCTGCCCGGGTGCGGGCGGAGGGCCGGGGGTTGGTGAACAGACAAACTGGGGGGTGAAGCCAGGGGGGTCCGGGCCCAGCTGGTGCACCGGTTGTCAGGAATGGCAGAAACCGTACCCAGGAGGAGCGGGCTCCGGGCCTGGGGGTCCTACAGCGTGGAGTCGGTCGCCAACCCGAAGGCGGTGTGGGCTCATGACAAAGTGTGTCTCAGGGCCTCGGCTTAGCAGAGACACTGCGGCCTCGCCCCCAGCAGAGAAGAGTCAGGGGAACCCGCCACCCTTGGCCAGAGGTGGGATGTCGTCTCCTCGTGTTTCCCCCAGGGGAGGCAGTGGTGGCCTTGACAGGCTGTCAGTGTGGGCCAGGGGGCACCGCTGGCAATCTGCACATGGTGGTGGCGGCTGGGGAAGCCTTGCTTCCCAACTCACCCCCAACCACTCCTCTCCCGGGACCTCCGAGTGGGACCGTGCACAGGGCAGCACACAGGCTCTCTCTGGGGACACCTCGTACACGTATGTTCCCCTGCCCTGCTTCCCTCTCAGAAGCGAATGGTGTGCCCAGTCCGAAGGGAGGGTTTGAAGAATACTTTAACCCTAGGCTTTATGCCGTGGCGGGTCGTGAGCTTTGGGGCCAGACGAAATTCTTTGATCCCTACTCTGCCACTTGATAGCGGCTATCACGGGCGAGCTAATGACCTTCTCTGATGATCTGCAGGAGGAGGTGGGACAATAGCTACCTTTCAAGGTTATCAAAGGGTGGGGCAGTGTATTATTGAAATAATTACGTTAGCATATTCAGATAGAAAATTTATGTACATACGATTATCGCAGATGCTGAGATAGCATGGGATAACATTCACCGATGTTCCTTCCGGAACACCTGGCAGAGAGAGAGTAGAGGAAGAGTTCTTCACGTCGACACAGGCTGTCGGCTAGAATCCCACACTATTCCGCGTGTGCAAGAAGAGACGCGTTTCCCTCAAGTTCTCGTGTGTGCCAAGGATTTCTGCTCCCCGTGCTCGTGGTCACCACTGACCTGGACATTCTAGCCATTGTGATGAGCATAGAGATAAATAAGTTAGAGAAAAGCGACATTTACCAACTGTGTAATTAGAGGCCCAGGAAATCCAAGAGGGTGAGCAGAAAGCACTCTACAAACTCAGCAAAGCAGCCAGTGGTGAAGACTGTAAACAATGACTTGTCTTTGCACCAGAATAAGAAATTAAAACACTTTATCACAGAAGTGTCGTAATTCCACTGAAATAAGAGTGGAGAAATAATCCCCCAAATATCTGAGAAACGCACGTGAAGTCTCTAACAAAGGAGGAGAGGGGTGTGAGTCACTGTGGAGGCCCGCTGTGACCCCGGGGTGGGCACTTGGCCAGTGCACACGTCAGCTTCTCAAGTCAGTCTATAAATCAATGCAACGCCTCGTGAGGCAGCATGGTGCTTCTCAAGGACCTCGAAAAGCTGGCTGCATCATGTATTCGGCAGGCAAAAAACATTAAAACCCGTGATGGGCATCAGCGAAGAAGATCTTACCCTTTTTATGATAAGTATATGGTTAAAAATTTCATTGCAACGGAGCAGGGACAATGCAGGCTATGTCTTATATCTTTTAGAAAACCGGACTATCAATGTGGGCAAAATTAAGTTTGGATCCTTCCTACTTTTTATCACACACAAGATGACAACCATGTAGATTAGCATAATATAAAAAGAACATGATGAGATGGTCAGAAGAAAAAAAATAAAATAATATTTTTATAACTTCCACCTTTCTATGCAAGGCAGAAAGCCCAGAGATGTAAAAGAAAGAAGTAACAGATTATGCAGTTAGAAGTTAAGATCTGTCCACAAGTCCCCATTAACAAAATTAAAACAGACGACCGTCTAGAAGACGTTTGCCACATGTGCACTCGACAAGCGGTTAATGGTCATAATGTATAAAGTGCTCCTAAAATCCCTTTAAAAAGGCAAGTCAGACCCACATAGATAAATGCACCTGATCTTTGACAGGGGAGCAAAGGTAACATAATGGGGCAAAGACAGTATCTTCAACAAATGGTGCAGAAAAACTAGACATCCACATACAAAAAAAAGCAAATCTAGACACAGACCATTGACACAAGTTAAATCAAAATGGATCATAGATCAAAATGCAAAACCCCACACTATAAAACTCCAGGGAGACACCGTAGGGGAAATCCAGATGACCTGGGGCTTGGAGATACTTTTCTGGATACAACTGGAAAGGTACGATCCATGAAAGGAATGTCCGATAAGTTGGACTTCATTCACATTAAAAGCTTCTACCTTGAGAAAATGGCCACAGAGAATTAAAAGCAAGCCAAGGAGGGGGAGAAAATATTTGCAAAAGACACACAACAAGAGACTTTTATCCAAAATATACAAAGAACTCTTAAAATTAAACAATAAAAACGAACCGCCTGATTTTTAAAAATGGGCAAAAGTGTTGAACAGACACCTCACTAAAGAAGGTATGCAGGGGCGCCTGGGTGGCTCAGTCGGTTGAGCATCTGACTTCGCCTCAGGTCATGATCTCACGGTCCGTGAGTTCGAGCCCCGCATTGGGCTCTGTGCTGACAGCTCGGAGCCTGGATCCTGCTTCGGATTCTGTGTCTTCCTCTCTCTCTGCCCCTCCCCTGCTCATGCTCTGTCTCTCTCTCAAAAATAAATAAACATTAAAAAAAAGAAGGTACGCAAATGGCAGTGACCATATGAAAAGATACTCACCATCTGATGTCATTAGGGCACTGAGGTTTTAACAACCATGGGATACCACTATGCACCAAGGAGATTGGCCAAAATACAAAACTCTGATGACATCAAATGCTGGCACGGATGTGGAGCAACAGGAACTCTCGCTCTTCGCTGCTGGGAATGCAACATGGTGCCACCACTTTGGAAGACAGTTGGTAGTTTCTTACAAAACTGAACATACCCTATGATCTAGCAGTCATCCTCCTTGGTACTTATCCAAACGAACAAATGAGTTGAAAACTTATGTCTACCCACACAACCTGAAAAAAAAAAAAACCTGCACACCCATGATTATAGCAGCTTTATTCATAATCACCAAAACTCAGACGCAACCAAGAAGTCCTTCAGTAAATGGATAAGTAAACTGTCACATCCTGACTATGGAATATTATTCAGCACTAAAAAGAAATGCACCATCAGGGCAGAAAAAGTCATAGAGGGAACTTAAATGCATTATGAGCAGAAGAAGCCAATCTGAAAAGGTTACATCCTGTGTGATTCCAACTCCGTGACATTTTGGAAAAGATAAAACTATGGAGATAGCAAAAAGATCAGTGGTTGCCTGGGGTTGGGAGGAGTGAGGGATGAACAGCAGATCTCAGAGGATTTTTAGGTCAGTGAAAAACTCTGTGTGACACCGTAATGATAGATACTTGTTGGTAAATGTTTGTCCAAACCCATAGAATGTCCAAGTCCAAGAGTACAATGGTGAACCCTAATGTAACCTATGGACTCTGGGTGATTATGGTGTATCGGTGTAGGTTCATTGATTGTAACAAATGTATACTAGGCAGGGGGGGGGTGTTGGCAGGGAGATATGGGAATGCTCTTCAACCTCTGCTCAGTTTTCTTGTGTACTTAAACTTCTCTCTTTGAAAATTAGAGGGCAGGAGTAGGAGACAGAGGGAGGGAGGGAGGGGAAACAGTAATGCAGTAATACAGGACAGCATATTAGCTACTGCTTAGTGAGGACCTGCCATCCTATTTGCCAGGTGCTGTGCCCTTAACCGTGTGCTCTTGGTCAAATAATTGAGCCTCTTCGTGCCTTAGTGTGTGCATCTGCAAAATGGGGAAGTGACGATTATTCTGTTTCACTGGATCGTGTTGGGCATCCAATTAAGTAATGTCTATAAAATCCTCGCCACTCTGACTAGGTCATAGTAAGTGTCCAGAAGATAGTTATTACTATTCTTTCTATGAGAAGTTTATAAAAAAGACCACCCCACAGGTGGAAGAGTAGAACATATAGACAGCAATGGCAGAAAAGATCCAGATGGGCAACGCACACATGGAGATGGGATATCCAGTCCACTGACAACAGTGGAAATGGGATGAGAGCAACAAGGATGTATTTTTCAAGGGAAGATGGCGCCTCCCGTGGGTATGGGTGGGAGAACACTTGGGCACGTGGCACCCACTTGGATGACACCATGGTAGCAGCAGCCTCGCCTGTGAGATGCTCATGTGTTCCTGTGCATGGGGCTCCACAGTGAGAGCCACTCAGTGTGCTGGATTTTAATAAGCCCGCTCCAAGGAGAAGACCTATCATCTGCTATACACTCAGGGGCACAGGAACCGGGGCAGCCAGGGGGCTGGGAGGAATAAACGGGCAAGAGTTTCTGAGGCGCAGCCTTTGCTTTACTGCCTTCTAAGCTCTGTTTTGTGTGTTTGCTTGTTTGTTTGTTTGTTTGTTTGTTTTGGAAAGTAAAATATTTGTGGTGATGTCTCTAATAAGAGTGATTTTTCTCTTTGTTCTATGGATTCTTGGGTCCCCTTGAGAATTCCCCCATATCAGTACAATGGATTCACTCCTTGCTGACCACCCTGGCTTTAACCCAGGAGCCACGGGGGGATGCAGAGAGGGATACAAAGAAGTAGGCGCTCTTTAATGATCTGCCGCAGGTGATTGACCTACACATGGTCCTCTTCCTGAGACGTTGAACCCGTGCCCACGGCGTCAGTGACTCACAGCCTCCTGTCCAGGCTGCATTCCTGCATTTCAGAGTCTGCTATTCTCATGCTGCTCACACAGGAAATATTTATGGTACAGACGTGAAAACACACACACACAGACACAGAGTACCAACTTACATAAACTTCACTTTCAAAACATAAATATCTCTCTGTGTGTACATATACGTTCATATGTGTGGTTCATATCTCCACGCCCATGTGTGGAGATGTATTTGTAGATATATGTGTGAAAATATATTCTACATTTTCATAGAAATCCACTTGTAAGAAATGTACCCAGTCATCAAATCCTCACCAATGGCTTGTCAAGACAGTGAGATGTGGATCAGTTAATTATTTTTCTTTTACTTCCATGTTTTCTATAATCAACCTATAGGAACTTTGTAATAATCAAGGCAAAATGAGATCGTCTTGTAATGTTCAGAATAACACCACCAACACAAATGACTGACCATTTGGACTGACAGGACCGCATGCGGACTGTACCGGCCCTAGCTCCGTCCCCCCGACCCCAAAGCACCCCAAAACTTTCCCAGGACCTGCTGCACATATCAGCGTCCTCGGCACCTGCAAGAACAAGCGTACCGGTCTCAGTGCACAGCAGTGTGATGACATCCAAGGTGAGAGGCATGGACTCCGCCCCAATCCACCTGCTTCGTCATGAGGGCTCAGTAAAAAGGAGTACTGCGTTTTGAATGTTTAAACAGAAGTCTGGGTTGTTTCCCTTAATTGCTCCTTTTTTTAAAATGAAATTTGGTTAACAATTCAGTTAAATGTCAGCATTTAAGTTCCAATGATTGGGAAGCTATAATTTGACCAGGCCAACGCTTTTCTTGGCTGAATAGATTCTTTATTCGATGAAATGCCAGGGTATCAATGTAGTGGCTCGACCTCAATGGAATTCAAGGAGTAAATGTTTTAAGTGCTTAGAAAAAAAACCATTCAGAATAATTTTACGGTCATCAAACGTTATAAAAGTACTCATGCAATTATAGCTACACACATAGGTATCTACACACATATATATGTATTTATATGGATAATGTGGTAATACATGTGTATGAAGTCAGACGTAAAATATTCATAAATACAATATTTGGTTATATATAATATAATTTGCATTAGATATCACTCTTAATAGTTTTTTAGAATCACATAATGTTATAATTAGAAAGGACTTTGGAGACATCTAGTTTGGCACTCCGACGCATTTTCTTTTTCTTTTTTTAACGTTCATTTATGTATTTTGAGAGAAAGAGAGACGGCATGAGCAGGGGAGGGGCAGAGAGAGAGGAGGGGGACAGAGAATCCCAAACAGGCCCCACGCTGTCAGCACAGAGCCTGACACGGGGCTTATAACTCATGAATCATCTCAAGAACAGTGAGATCATGACCCGAGCAGAAATCAGGAGTCGGATGCTTAACGGCTTAATGGACTGAGCCACCCAGGCACCCCCTCCTTTTCTTTTCTAACTTACCTGAATTAAGGTGACAGTATAATGGTAACTACTCACATCTGCTAGATGGCCAGCAATTCCATTGCCATGTGTATTTTATTTTGTCATGACAACCATATTGTCTAGTAAGCAGAAATAGGAACTTACGATGGAGAACACAACCATCGAGAAATATATCTACATGAATAGTTTTACCCTAAACCCCTCACGCTGGCTCTTACCAGGAGGATTTCTGGAAGGGCCCGGAGACACGGTGCCACCAGGGTGAAAAGGCGGCCAGGGGAAAGCCGGCCACTGCCTGCCTCTCTCCCGGGAGACGATCTGCGCCACACCGCCACCAAGGTGAGGATGACGCTTGTCCCCAAACAAGTCAAGGGCAAAGGGGATGGACTGTTTCTCATTTCTTATGTTTGAGAACAGGAGGTTTGCTCAAGACAAAGATTCTTCTGAACCCCTTAGAGCTCTCTTCCCTCTGGTGTCAAATCTGATATTCCATCACATAACCGTGTGCCAAATTGCCTCCTTTTCCTCCTCTGATACGTTTTTCAGTTTCACCCTGTCGGAAAGGCTACCCTGGAAGCTTCTAAGCCTCGCAAGAGGCCCCCTGGGAGTGTTTATCAAAGGATGTGGAGGGTTTGCTGGGCATACCTCTCGAAGCCTCGGGCTGAAGGCAGAGATGCCGGGTTTATTATTCTGATTTCATGGAGGAAGACGTGAAATTGAAAACAAATGCTCACATTCAGTGTGGGTGATAAAAAGGAAAACTTTTCTATAAAGGGATTATTAAAATTCAGAGACACCAGATGCCTCCAGCAAATTTCATCAGGGGAGTTCTGGCGAGAGAGCTTTCATTTTCAGAGTTTTGAAAACAAGAATTTCCATCTTCAACTTTAGGAGAAAAATGGAAAATTTCTGTTTCTCAATATGAAAAGAGGAGGGGCGCCTGGGTGGCGCAGTCGGTTAAGCGTCCGACTTCAGCCAGGTCACAATCTCGCGGTCCGCGAGTTCGAGCCCCGCGTCAGGCTCTGGGCTGATGGCTCAGAGCCTGGAGCCTGTTTCTGATTCTGTGTCTCCCTCTCTCTCTGCCCCTCCCCCGTTCATGCTCTGTCTCTCTCTGTCCCAAAAATAAATAAAAAACGTTGAAAAAAAATTAAAAAAATAATATGAAAAGAGGAGACTTAGCAAGGTGGATGTATATACAAAAATTAGAAAATAAGTATTCTTTGATTTCAGTATTCCGTTTCTGAAGTTATATAATTACAATTAGCCATCTCATTAATGTTTTTTCTATAAGGGAAAAATAAAAGATCTCTTTTCTCTTTTTTTTTTTTTTTTTCATCAGACCCCAAGGAAATAAAACAGCATTTTCTGTTAGGGAGATACAGTTTGATAAACCCAACCCGAAATCTTGCTACAACTCATTATAACGTTCCCTAAGGAAAAGCTATACTGACATATGAAGAATAAATACATAAATATCAAGATCTGGGAAGTAGGGTGCAATAGTGGTTATCCTTGTACCTTGGTGGGTATATCAATAGGTTTGGGGGAGATTATACACACAGGCATTTTCCCACAAGTTATGACTAGTTTGGGCTTTATTCAGTTTGCACTAAAATCATCATTATCATCTTAATTCAAGTCTGGGGGAAGACAATTCTGTTTTATGCAAAACCTGTGGTTTCTTGTCCCAGGAGGAAAATCTTGGTCCCATAATAATGGGTGTCCCAGCTGATAAAGAATTCCAGAAGCGGCCCTGAAATCGCTAAGTTAGGATTTGAAGGTGCAGGTTTGAGTCTCTTCCGCTGCACGTCAGCTCTGTGGCTCAGACTCTTTGTCTGAATTTCTTCCTCTGTAAAAACTGCAGAATAATCATCTGAGTATGAGTACTCACATGTGGAGTATCATATGAGAAACTAGTTAAGTAATATGTATGAAAAACTCGGTCAAGTTCATTTCCAGTGAAAAGACAGGATTATTTGAGTCCCAAGATGCAAGACTGGGATGATGAGACGAGGCAGGGATCTAGTCGCAGGTGACAGGAGCAGGTGCACTCCACCCCACCGGCCCCAGTGAGGGCAGCCATGAGACCGGACAGAGCACTGGGGTCAGCTCTCCAAGAACTCCAGAAGGTAAATAGTACGAGGTGGACTGGGGAAGAAGACTGGAATTTGGAGTTCCGTTAAACTGATGACAAGATCTTTATTTCTTGTAGTCAAAAGCCCAGCCATAGACATCAGGGTGGACCAAGAAGGGAGAGACCTCCAGAATAAACTCTTCAGTTCACACTCGAGGAGCACCAAAGGCGTCTGAAGTAACAACAGCAGGGGACCCACAGGTGCCTAATCTACGAAAGAGAGCATCGTCCTCATTGATCAGAGGAATTCTAACCTTCGGGAAGTGCGGTGAATCTCTGTTTCCTTGTTTTAGGTCCTTGCATCACTTGGCCTTCATTGTGGCACCATCTTGGTAAGTACACAGCACAGTAGGATCAATAAACTCTGTGTTTTCAGGAATCCAAAGGAGAGCTTTAAGGAACTAAAAGAACTGAGAAGATTGTGCAGAGAGAAGACCTTGGAAAAACAGCCCCATGAGGGGTTCACTTATTCTAGGGCTCAGCCTCAAGGCACACATGCACACGTCTTAACTAAATGGCACACAAGAGAGTCTAGGAACTGAACTATGGGTTAGGCCCCTGCTTAGGTTCTAGACTCGGTGTCATTTATGCACATGGCTTCAGATCTTAACAGCCTGACACAGGCTGTAAGAATGGAATAGACACCCAAACCAGGCTCCCCAGAAGACTGGATGTGATGGACAGCCTACTAGAACACGGTTAGAAGAAATATAGCCCTGCCCACAGTGTTATGTCAGCAAAAAAACACTTAGAAAACTTTTGTGTCCCTGTAAATGCTTTCCTTGACCAGAAACACAGAACAGTAAAACCTCAGATTGCGAGTAACTTGTTCTGCGAGTGTTCCACAAGATGAGCAAACATTGCATATAAATTTTAACCTGATGAATGAGCGATCTCTCGCAATGAGTAGTATGTGACCCCTAATATCACATGATCATACGGAGCCAATCTGAGCCAAAGTTGCTTCTCTCTCTCTCTCTGTCTGCGGGATTGTGGGTGATTGTCTCCCATGTTCAGATGTTCAGTCTCAGGCTGTGGTGTTTGGTAAAATCAGTGATTTTTCAGAACGTTGGAAGGTGCCTACAACTGGCACTAGTGTATTTTTGTCACTTCCAAGCACGATGGACAACAGTCCTTTGCTTTTCCAGACAAGAGTAGGCTTAGGAATGCTTTGCTCCATTCTAGGTTAGGATGCCTGTAGATATAGACCCTTTCCTCTGCTGCCTTATTGCCAGTTCCATTACGTGCAGTCTACGAGAAGAGTTTGTTAATACTATACTGTAGTCAACATCCGTGGGAATGTATACAATGGCCCCCATGCAGAAAAAGGTTGAAAAGAAAGGGGGTAAGCAGAAGATGATGATTATGGTGGAAGTCAAGAAGGAAATAGTGAAAGTCGTCCCACACAATAACCCTCCTCTCTTGTCTCTCTCACACTAGCCTTGAAGGTTTTCAAAGGTAAGTGCAGGTTAATTTGTTTATTTTTCTTTATATTTTGTATTTTCTTGATTATTTTGTATTAAATTACAGTATTATAATCATCTTCATATGAGTATTTTGGGGTTGTGGAGCAAATCACCTGAGTGTCTGTTATTTCTTATGGGGAAATACGCTTCGATACACAAGTGCTTTAGATTATAAGCATGTTTCCGGGACGATTATGCTCACAAAGCAAGGTTTTACTGTAATATTCATTCAGCCAGTCCCCAGCTGCCAAGCCAGCTCTGGGCTCAGTACTTACTTCCTTGTTCCTTATTCTTTCTCCTGTAAAAGCTTCCTTCCTTCTGCCCCACTTTTCAGTGCTCCGAATGGAGATGGCCCACTCCGTGAAGTGTTGCCTGAAGTTTGTTTGTGTCACTGAACTGTCTTCTTTAATCATTTTTAATAAGAGGCAATGTCAATATTTTCGATAGGCTTTAAAAAAGACTCAAAAGTCTAATAACATAATATTCAGAGTGTCCAGAATACAATCCAAAATTACTCAGCACGTGAAGAACCAGACCCGTATCAGCTACACGGAAAGAGGCACTCAGTAGACATTGGTTCCATTTTGGAACACGTGTTTAAAAATATCCGTCAATGACTGATTTTTAAAGCAACTATTATAAAATGCTCCGAGAAAGGCAAGCATTGTTAAAACAAGTGGAAGGATAAAAAAAAATCTAAGCAGAGAAGTGGAAGACATAAAAAAGAAACAAATGAACAAGAAACAGTATGTGGTCCATAAAAGTTCTTCCTTGGCCTGATGGAATTTTCACGGAGCACTGGTACATGAGAGAAACAAGAAGCCGAGGGGGTTGTGTGTAAGTGCACGGATGAAACACGTAAGCTGCCACCAGGATTAGTGACTGCAGTGTGTGGGGACATCCTGCACATAAGTACACATGGCACGATTTTAATGGGACACATAGACTATAACTAATTTCTAAGATAGTAATAGTATGTAAATGATATGTAAATATGTAAATGATATGCACATATACAAAAAAGAATATGCACATAGAAAGTGAATAGCTATATGGACAAATGTAAACATTGATTTGCCCTTCTTAAATTTCGTTTAATTCCATAGAATGCCTCTAAGAAAGCATTTTTTTCCGATCTCATAGCCTTGGGCACGCTTGCATCAGGAACGATGGTGATGTCTGAGAATTATTACAAGAGTACAATTTGCTCTCAGGTGTAAATATGCTTGGTAAGTTTTAGGATGGCACACAGAGCTTACAAGTGAGCCCCATTCACATCACATGTTCTTTGGATCTTCTAAAAGGACAATACCAGTTTAATGCTGCACATCTTATTGTAACTCAGATAAGTTAAATCGATCTTTTTAAAAATTTTTTTATGTTTATTTATTTTTCAGTGAGAGAGAGAGAGAGAGAGCCAGCTGGGGAGGGGCAGAGAGACAGGGAAACACAGAATCCGAAGCAGGCTCCAGGCTCCGAGCTGTCAGCACAGAGGCTGATGCGGGGCTCGAACTCACGGACCGTGAGATCATGACCTGAGCCGAAGTCGGACGCTTCGCCAACGGAGCCACCCAGAAGCCCCAGTTAAATCGATCTTTAATCAAATCGGATGCCTATCACCCTGATCTCATGCACTTTGGGAAGTTCTATGTGGTTGGCAAAACAAAGGCCCCTAAAGATGTCCACATTCTATCCTAAGAGCCTGTGAGGGGTGCCTGGGTGGCTGAGTCGGTTGCGGGTCTGACTCTTGAGCGAGGTCAGGCTCAGGTCATGGTCTGAGGTTTGTGAGATTAAACCCTGTTGGGCTCCAAGCTGAGTGTAGAGACTGCTTGTGATTCTCTCTTCCTCTCCCTCTGCTCCTCCCCTGCGTGCATACTGTCTCTCAAAAAAAAAAAAAAGAGCCTGTAAATATGTTAATTTATAGAGCCAAAGGGACCTTGCCGACATGATCATGACAACAAATGCGGGCATCTCTAGAAGACAGAAAAGACAAGGAGTGGATTCTCCTCACAAAGACTCAAGAAAGAACATAGCCTTGCCACCCTCCCGATTTGCAGCCCAGTGAGACTTCTGACCTCCAGAATCGTAAGATAATAAATGTGTGTTTAAATTCGTGGTAATTTGTTACAGCTACCATAGGAAGTGAATACCGTCCCCTTGGGAATTCCCAGTGACCTTCCTGTGTTCTGTCTGAGGGCCCCAATGTCTCTCGCCTGTCTGTTCACCTGTCCTCACGCCCCTCGTGCTTCTGCTTTCTCTTGGTCTCAGCCTCTGCTCTACACTGGACAAGGTCTGTCTCCTGTCATTGACCTAAAGCACTGGCAGCAAAAGGCTGTACGTGTAGAAATTGTGCGGGCCTTTCAGGGCCAGCAGAGGACGATTCTGGGAAGAACATGGCTTTGCGTGATGGACAGTTACAGCTACCGACCCCGTGCCTTGCTCCTCGGAAACGCACTGTTCCCCCTGGCAGGTGTGAGTTCTTTCCCTGACGGTGTCTCTTGGGTGAGTTTAGGGTCCTCTCTCTCCCCAGCCCTTCTGAACCCTTCCCTGTCACGTCCTCACCCCTCTGGAGGCTCATCAATCCTGGAAACGCAAAGTTACTGTCCCCTTATCATCAGGCCAAAGAGTCTCACCTTCGGTTCCTCTTCCAGATTGCGCTCTACGTTTCCGAATGGGGACCCAAAGAGATCATTAATTTACTGCATCCCACCCGAAGTAGGGTTACACCACGGGGCCAGGCCTCAGCTGTTCACCTTTACCTTCTGTAGGTTTTTTACTTCCATATTTCTGCTGTAAAATGGCACTCTCCTTTTTATTTCTTTTGCGTTGTTTCTTTCTTTCCTTCTCTGGGTCCTGAGTACGCTGTAACGTGATCCCAGGGAAGGCTAAGGCAGTGGCTGTGCCAGTGTGGTACCCTGATTGGACCCAAGTTCAACTCCAATAACTTCTTTAAAGTATTAGTGAAATCATTTCTAGATGTCTTTCAGGTTAAGGAGGCATAGGAGTTAGATACTCAGACCTGCCCAAAGTGTTTCTTTAGGAGTCAAATCCTGATAATGTTTAACACAGCTTCGAAGAGCTGAGAAAATCTACCTCTTAGGTGGTGGTGAAGACATTGAAGACAACGTGGGGGCACAGATGTCTTCCTGTTTCAGCGTTTGAAGTGATGACATTCAGATGGGGCCCAGTGGACATGTGGGGCAAAGGAAAGGACAGTTTCAGATGAGGTACGAATTGGTATGTTTTACGTTTGCCCACCACTGAGGTGTTCCACGCACGGTCGTGTACAGAGCCTTTCACTCTCGAGGCTCAGAAGTGGCTACTAATTCAATATCACAGGATTTTTCCTGTGTCCCACCCTGTTCCACTGGGAGGGAGGCCCGGACGGGGGTGGAGGGTGGATGGCAGGGCCGAGCCTGTGGTACTTTGATGGGAGGGAGGTACAAAGGGAGGGTACGTCCCCCTCAATGCCCAGAGCCCGGATGTTGGGGTCGAGCACAAATGCCAGTGAGTTGTCTGAGGAACGAGGACCATGGGTGGATATGGCAGAGGGACAGTGAGATGGGGGAGGCCACCCCTGACATCATCCCTGGCACTGACTGGATCAGACTGACTTTCCTCTTTTTTTTAGAAATTTGTCACTGAATTTTATTTGCACTTTCCTTTCCCTTGTCTTTTCAGACAGAGTGGCGTCAGAGCTGGACATCACAACGAATATTACCACGGCAACAGAAGATCAGAAATTTGGCTTTTGTAGTCTTTGACCTCAGTCACCTTATAGCTAAGCTCTGCACCCATCCCCTCCCCCTTCAAAAATGGTCCTCACTACCATCGAGAGTTCCCCAGATTAGGCATTCCCCATCACCTCAGACCACCACTCATTTCTTGCTATGATTCTTTGTTTTTTAAATATGAAATTTATTGTCAAATTGGTTTCCATACAACACCCAGTGCTCATCCCAACAAGTGCCCTCCTTAATGCCCATCACCCACCCTCCCCTCCCCCCCCACCCCCCATCAAACTTCAGTTTATTCTCAGTTTGTTAAGAGTCTCTTAAGGTTTGGCTCCCTCCCTCTCTAACTTTTCTTCTTCCTTCCCCTCCCCCATGGTCTTCTGGTAAGTTTCTCAGGATCGACATAAGAGTGAAAACATATGGTATCTGTCTTTCTCTGCCTGACTTATTTCACTTAGCATAATACCCTCCAGTTCCATCCACGTTGCTGCAAAAGGCCATATTTCATTCTTTCTCATGGCCAAGTAGTATTCTATTGTATATATAAACCACATCTTCTTTATCCATTCGTCAGTGGATGGACATTTAGGCTCTTTCCATAATTTGACTATTGTTGAAAGTGCCGCTATAAACATTGGGGTACAAGTACCCCTATGCATCAGCACTCCTGTACCCCTTGGGTCGATTCCTAGCAGTGCTATTGCTGGGTCATAGGGTAGATCTATTTTTAATTTTTTGAGGAACCTCCACACTGTTTTCCAGAGCGGCTTCACCAGTTTGCATTCCCACCAACAATGCAAGAGGGTTCCCGTTTCTCCACATCCTCGCCAGCCTCTATAGTCTCCCGATTTGTTCATTTTAGCCACTCTGACTGGCATGAGGTGGTATCAGAGTGTGGTTTTCATTTGTATTTCCCTGATGATGAGTGACATTGAGCATCTTTTCATGTGCCTGTTGGCCATCTGGATGTCTTCTTTAGAGAAGCGTCTACTCATGTCTTCCGCCCATTTCTTCACTGGATTATTTGTTATTCGGGTGTGGAGTTTGGTGAGCTCTTTATAGATTTTGGATACGAGCCCTTTGTCTGATATGCAGATTGACTTTCTCTTGTGATAGCAGGAACGATGGAAACATAGATGTAATCAACATTATTTTTTTAATGTTTATTTTATTTTTGAGAGAGAGAGAGAGAGCAAGTGGGGGAGGGGCAGAGAGAGAGGGGGACAGAGGATCTGAAGCAGGGTCTGTGATGAGAGCTGAGAGCCCGATTTGGCCTCAAACCTATGGACTGTGAGATCATGACCTGAGCCAAAGTGGGACGTCCAACCGACTGACCCACTCAGGAGCCCCTAAAGTAATCAATACTATTAAAACGTTTGGACCTCAAAGAGAAATCCCACCACAAAATAAGCAGATCCTTCTGTCTATTCTCTGGTGCCCTGCCCTGGCTGTGTGCTGTGCGTGCGACAAATACCTGAGCCCCACATTCACTCATTTTTGGGAGCAAGACCTCTGACAGTGAGAGATCAAGACACCAAGATCAAGGTGTGAATAGGGTTGGTTGCTGGTGAGGGCTGCTTCTTTCTGTGTCCTCACATGGTTTCTCTGTGTACATGGGAGAGAGTGGGGGGTGGAAGAGAAAGAGAGATCCCTAGAGCTCTGATGTCTTTCTTTTTTTATAAGGACAGCAGTCTTATCAGATTAGGACCTCACTCTGATGACCTTCTTTAACCTTAATTATCTCTTTAAAGCCCCAAATACAGTCACATTGAGGAGTTGGGGCTTCAACATAGGAATTTGGGGGAAACCAAAAGAAAAAAAAAGTATCAGCTGTTACTTTGTTATCATGATTTGGTACAAAACACAGGAATAGGCTGAAACGAACCTAGGTTATTAAAACTCCCAGTATTCTTAAAAAAAAAATGCCCCCATCATGAACCTGTCAAATAAGTTGTCTAAAATGAAGAGAATCATTATAATTTAAAGCGTAAATCATCGCAATCATAACCATTAAGAGCTTCCTTGGCGTTCTCTCCTGGGGTATCGCAAAGATGATGAAATATGAAATTAAGCAGAGCTTATTAAGATCAACCGTTTTTATCATATGACCTTTTCATTTCAAAATGTAGAATCACATAATAAATAAGTTTTCCAGCGTGTATGACTGCTCAGAGGTTCCTACAACTCTGAAAGAAACCAAGCTAATTAGATGTGAAATATCAACCGGTGAGCAATTACAGCGGGACCAAAAAATACCCCAGTGACTCTGTACATTTCATACATTTCTGATTTAGGCGAGTCTCAAGGTTGTGTCTGTGTCATGAATTCAGAAACAGCAGTAAAACCCGGTCATCACAAACATGAAGTCTGCTGCTATCTACTTTTATGTGGCTGATAATGAGTAAAGATGGACATCGTTCCTTTGTTAGATTTATTTTTGTTAACATTTTTAACGTTTTTATTTATTTTTGAGACAGAGAGAGACAGCGCATGAGCAAGGGAGGGGCAGAGAGAGGGAGGCACAGAATCAGAAGCAGGCTCCAGGCTGTCAGCACAGAGCCCACGCAGGGCTCGAACTCACGAACCGCGAGATCGTGACCTGAGTGGAAGTCGGACGCTCAACCGACTGGGCCCCCCCAGGGGCCCCCTTTTGTTAGATTTCTAATTTTTCTGCTACCTCATCTCCCCAGCTTGAGAGAGGAAAAGCTTAAGGAAAAGCGTGATTTCTTCTGTGTAATGACCCAGGAGAGCTGTATTCAAAAAAAAAAAAGAAAAAAAAAATTAAAAGCTCTAAATTCTGGAGGGTTAGTACACCAACAAGCTAATATTGAATGTTGGCTGTTGTGTCTTCTATACATAAAATATTTTGGCCATTCTTACCCAGTCATAGGAACGGGTGGGGATTTTGGCCATCCTCTTCTTTGGGGTTCATCCTAAAGCAGAACCTGAGATTAGGGCCTGAGCACAGGTGGCTGTTTGGGGGGGGAAATGACAGGAAGTGGGTGATGAACTAGAAGGAGGACGGTCCGTGTGCTGCTGGGGCTGCAACCACGGCGGGGCTGGGCGCGGACGCGCTGCAGATGCACGAGACCAATGTAGACGTACCTTGGAGTTCTCCTTCTGGAGAAGGGGACACTGTGGCGGGTTTCCACTTCCTTGTTCCCCTTCGGTTCCAGGTTCCCCCACAAGAATTTTCTCCCAATACTTCCAGGCGGCCCTGCTCACACTGAAAAAATTACACTGCCATTCCAAAACACGAGCAAGCAAGGCAAAGCAAACAAAAACTAACGCCACCAAATAAAACAAACACACGCACAGACAAAACGGAGGCAAAGAGGTGTCGCAGGCTCCTGCGGCGGGACCCTGAGAGCTTGCATGGGAACTGTCCGTTTGCTGCTCCTGGAATCCATTCAGGGATGTGACATGACTTGGGGACACTATTCTCAGTGAAACAAGCCGGTCACACAAAGACAAACACCGTCTGAGTCTATGTCAGTGAGGTACGTAGAGTGGTAAAAACCATAGACACGGAGAATAGAATCGTGCTTGCCAGGGACTGGGGAGCTGGGAGTCATGTCATGGATTTGGGGTTTGAGTAGATCAGAGCTCTGGAGGGGGATGGCGGTGATGGCTGCAAGACAATATGGACGCGCTAAACACTTCAGACAGCTAAAATAAATGGTAGATTTTATGTCATGTGTATGTTGCCACAATAAAAGGGAAAGACCTAAAGGGGGAAAAGCTACAATCTCCGCTGCCGTGGGTGGTCTCCCACAGTCACCGAAATTTGTCGGCTCCTTTCTCCGCCACCCATTCTAGACTCCTTTAATTTTGGATCCGCACCTCCTGTCTTGAGGGGTGTGACCCTTGATTGCTTTTCCTTCCCTAGCTGGGGCTGCTGCAACGTGCCCATCCACTGTCCCCGTGGGGCACAGAGGCACTAAGAGGCATCTTGATGACTCCCTGATCTCACTCTCCTGGAAGCTCTCTTGAGCAGAAACTCTAGCTCAGCGTGATAATGAGGGTCACCTGCCTTTGCCAATATGGTAGCTCCTAACTTTATCTACTGATTCATTAATCTTTAAATTCCTTTCAGGGTCATGCCGACTAATCATTTGAAGTCAAGTGTTTGTGTTTTCTGGTCTCACCAAATAAAGATCTAACTGGTAGTGATAAGGGAAGGCTATGTGCCCAAGACAAGTCTGAATTCTTCTGTCTCCCTCTCCCTAGGATCCTTGGATTCAGAGATCTTTAGTAACAGCCCAGGGATGAAAACAGACATGGTGTGCAGTTCATGGATCGGGAAATACTGGAATATTTTTCACATGGAGGTTTCAATTTTATGGACATTAAGATCATATGAATGGCTCACGAGAAGGAGACGGGGAAATAAAAAAGTGTACGAATAGGGAGGTAGGAGTTGTAAGTTCTGCACATTGTTTATTGGTATTACTTAAAAAATCCTTTTGGAAGTGATTCTAGAATCGAAATTGCATCTAGTTTGTAGGATACTTGAGACATTGTTTTTAAATTAAGTCCTAGTTTTCTCTCAAACAAACAAGCTGTTTATTCATGTCAAATGTTCCCCAAAGGGGGCACCGTATCTCCAACTTGTATTTTATGTAATAGGCCTTCTAGAGAGATGCGTGCATGTGTTAATCAAGTAACATAAGGGCACGAAACAGCTGATATCTACTGTAGACTGATGTGTAGGTATAGACTCAGCCTGCAAGGACCTCATGCAGCACTGGTCAGTGCAAATAATGCATCTGCAACCAGATGCATTCTAGAATTTGTCCAAAGAGCAGTCATCACCAACTAAGGCTTCACAAACCCCAGTTTCAGGCAAATGTAACTAAGCAGAGCAGCTCATGGTATACATAGGGACAAGATGGCAAGAATGTCCTTATAAAGTTTTGAAAAGACAAACCATGTGTTCACAGCTGCTGATTTGAGAAGACTTCCAAACACATCCTACCTCAAGGCAGGCTCAAGTGATGGAAATATCGGGTCCGTGCCTTCATCAACATACCAGAGGCTGGCTAACTAGGTTACAAGAGTGCCCTGTGTTAGGGGGTTAGAAGCCTAGGGACCAAAATAAAACCCAAACTCAGGGGGTCCATGAAGGATGTGGAGCTCATATTTCGGATGACACTGACTTCGTCATTGCAAGCAAGGTGGTTCCGAACCCACGGAAACTCCAGGGTTTTCAAATGCCCCCTGGTTACCAAGTCAAGGGCTCTGGTCTACGGCAGCAGGGACCATGGTCAAATCTCAGTGGAGCCCCCCTTGTTAAAGCCCGTGGTCCAAGTACCACCAGGTTCATGCACCTAGAGCTGAACGTTAGGGTCACGGAGCTTGCTGGACATCAGTAAGAAAGAGTTAGGAGGGACGTACAGGATTTGGGCTTGCTCTAGGTGATTCTGAGGAGGGTTTAGGAAAGTGACAAGGAATTCTGAATTGAATATTGTCAAGAAGTGGAGATAACTTGGCGATTGGGTATCTTAAGTTTTATCTAAGAGAAGGGAGACCAGAATTTTCACTGGTAAGAATCACTCATGTCAGGAGAGGAAGTGAAGAGAGGTTTCACGTAGGAGAGAGGCATTTGTCTCTGTCTCGTTCCCTATGCGGTCTCAGAGTGGCCCTGTCCACACATTATTTATATTTTCGGATCATTGTTTACGCTCACTTAGGAACATCACGACTCAGCTGCCAGCAAGGCTGTTTTTTGCTTTCTTGGGATCTACAATATTTTATTTTATTTTATTTTATTTTATTTTATTTTATTTTTTTATTTTATTTATTTTATGTTTTTATTTTATTTATTTTACTTTATTTTTTATTTTATTTATTTTATTTTATTTTATTTTATTTTATTTTATTTATTATTTCACTTCCTTTCCTTTCCTTTCCTGTTATTTATGACAAAGAGAAGGTGATTCTTTATGCTACTTTACGTGAATTCCAACAGAATTCTTCCTCAGATAGTCTTTGGGATTTTCCTCTCTTGCTTAATTAACAGTTACCATTGATGGGGTGCAAATGTGTCCAGGGCAAATGCCAAAACACCGTTTCACAATTTCACACTGGAAAGGCTTTTGTAAAACAGGGATTAAGAATGTGTCTAATTACAAAGAAGGTGAGCCATGAGCGTGAGCACTTTACTCATCACGGGTGCTCCCAGAGACCCGGTTCTCACATCTCGAGGATGCACGTGACAAAGAGGATGGTGCAACGTGCCTTGGCCTGGATCGTCCAGAAATGCTCCTGAGTGTTTTAACAACAGTCCTTGGACCTGACTCAAGGTGTGACGACCGAGACTTTTCCAAATTCTGTAGCTCACTGGCTAAGCACAGCCCTTTCTGATCACCGTCCCGTGGAGCATCTTTGACCACCACTCCCCATCCAACTCACGCACGTGTTTTCTCATATCGTATTTCCCCAGATGGGACCCTTGGCCTCCATACTTAAACACCTGGGGCATCTGTTGAAAGCGCACATACTTGGGCCCTTTCCCAACCCTGTTAGTCTCCAGGGGTAGGGTCTTGACCTTTTTTTAAGTCCCTCGGGTTAATTACAAGATACACCGAAATGTAGGAATCTTAGCTTTACGTGATACAGACCAATGGAGGGTAAATGGTGTCTCTTTTTAGGAAGGACTTTCCCTACATCCCTCTGGGGGTCCCCATCTTGTCCCCAAGTGCCTGGAGCCTCTTTATCTTCCACTCACAGTGCTTTCTCCTGGGGACCCCCAAAGTTTTCCACCCCATTTTCGTTCCATTGAAAGTCATAATAGTTTTTGTAAGCCCTACTTCCAGGCCCTGACGGCAGATTTTAATGGCTGAGAATGGCCACTGCTGACAAAAACAGGCAAGGAAATAGACACTGCGTTAAGTTGAACCAATTTCTAACATGGGGAACTTTTCAGAACTTTGAGTTGCATGCTAAGGGGATCAAGTAAATTCCCTGAAGTCAGGATCGGCCACGATTTTAAGTGCACAACGAGTTGAGAGCACCCGAGGCCCTCCCTCGCCTTCCCCACGAGCGGCTCTTTCATACCGCAATTTCACGTTCGGGTAGCAGTGGCTCTGGCGTCCGCTGAGATCTTCCTGGACCCCCAGAATCCCAGGGATTTCTCCTGGCCTCTCGCCTGCTGCTTATGCTGGGCTTTCCTGCTGAGCGTCATCTGCGGGGACCTATTAGTGAACGTGACCCACTGATGCACGTGGCTTCCTTTTGCTGCTCTGACAACTTTTCACTCACCAGATGGCATATGTGGCCCTCAGAGGAAGCACGTCCCCATTTTCCTCCTGGTAAAGTGTGTATCCCCCGCTCATCTCCCCATAGAAAGAATCAGAGGGAGACGAAGGCACCCGGCTGGGGACAGTGGCCATTTTGCTCAGCAGGAGATAACTCATGGGGGGGGGGGGCGGGGTGCATGGGAACAGGCTCACTTCCGATCTGTTCCCACAGACACACCCGTGGGTCTTAGGGAGGGTGATTATTCGGACATTCATGATCAAAAAGCCAGTGACTTTGTCCGACACAGGGACACATCCACTTTTGTGATGTAGTGAGCTTTCCAAAGTAGTATCTCTTACGTTATGTTACGTTGTCAAATTGTTTATGGGTGATGGATGTTATTTTTTCTACCCGTACCAATGTCTTAGAGTTTCCAAAAAGATTGTTTTCCATCTCTCCAATTTTGTTCTTCTTACCAGTTTCCCTTCCTTGTCACACACACAGCCCACATGCTCGCGGCTGTTTCCTCAGTTGCCAAAAAAGAGTGAATGTTCTTGTTGTACGTCAATGTTGGTGCGTGCGGCTTCATGCTACCTCCCCAAGGAGCAGAGAGATGATGGGCTGCCCTTCAGTTCGGCCTTTGGGATTGCCCACAGCTGGTACATTGTCCCTGTTCCCAGCGACATGGACCCATCTTGATCCGTTCTCAAGCATCAGGATACCTTCCTACAGTTGGGCCTGGACACTGCCTAGAGATGGGTTCATTCTGATACTAACCTGGGTGTGGTAAGCAGCCTTCAAGATGATCCGCAGTGAATCTCACCTCCTTGCTGTCACATCCTTGTGAAGCCCTCTTCCGTATCCTACCAGGGCTGGTCTGTGAGGCTGGGACCGTATGTCAGAGGCAATGATGTCCCTTCCCAAGTTTGGTCATAAAATGACTTAACTTTCCCAGCAGCACTCTCTCTCTCCTTCTCTCTTAGCTGGCTCACTGTGGGAAGGCCAGCTGTCATGTTGTATGTGAACAGCCCTGGGAGAGACCTATGTGGCGAGGAACTGAAGTCTCTGACTTACAGCCATCAGCAAACTGAGCCCTGCCAATGCTCACATGAGTGGATTTGGAAGCAGTCCCTGCTGAATCCCGAGATGACTCCAGTCCACAGATCAAATAGAACCCTACAGAAGAACCTTAGCCAGGACCACCTAGTTAAACCAATCCCAGATTCCTGACCTACAGAAAGTGTGGGGGTTACCTGTTTAAGCCTCTAAGTTTTAGGCGATTTGTGATACAGCAGTGGCTAACCAACACACCAAGCCTCCAGCCTCGTTTCCTTAGGTGCCAGTTTGATCACGGCATTTACCTTCAAGACACGATCGTCCAGACGGACGGGTCTGGTAGGATCTTATTGCTGTGACTTGTATTTATTACCATGTCTTTCCGTGTATGCAATCCTCACGTCAGGAAATCCAATACTAGAATAGTGTCTAGCAGTAGGAGGTGCCCAATAGATATGTGCTCAGTTTATGGTACAAGTAATGTGGGTATTATGTCTGCAAGCTCGAACCTCCAACTGGACCCAAGCAAACCAGTTCGCCTGAAAGAATATTGACCAGAATGTGTTATGAGTGAAATGATGAGCAAACAGTAGGGGTCCCACAGCAAAGGTCACAAAACTCTACACAGCTGCCAAAAAGAGCCCTCACTAGGGGTCCCCCCTGCTCCTGCGAGCTCATGGAGAGTTAGAGTTTCACTCCACCAACACTAGCCGGTGAGGACAGGGTTCTGTGGGCCTGTTCCCTTCGCACATGGCCGCTCCCCTGACTGGGTCTTCCCCACCTTTATCCGGGGTCTTTCCCTCTTCTGTTTCTCTCCCACCTCTGAGCATGCCTCAGAACATTGTTATCCTTCCTTATCCGGAGGACTCTGTGCTCCACTCAAGTCACTTGGTGTGGCTCTTCCTGGCAGGAAGCCACGGGTCCAGCCATGATCTACTGGATGTTCTTGTCTCTCTTTGGGGCCAGTTTTAGTGAGTCACTTACCAACGATCATCCTCACGTGTGACACCACCCATCACCCTTGTCATTCAGCTTCAAGAAAATTATCAGTAATGACTAAGTGGATGTTACATCTGTTGTCCTTTCCGCATCCCCTACAGAGAGGGTGGTGTCCTTACTCTAAGTGGCCACTTCCGTGTGTCCAGAGGTTGGCATGGCATTCTGGTGACCCTCTGGGTCGGGGGTGGGCAAAGTCTGACCACTCACACCTCTTGCCTAACCATTGTCCACATCTACTTTTGTCTACAAGAGCAGCGTTGTGTACTTGTGGCAGAGTCCACGCGGTCTGCCAAAATGACACTATTTACTATCTGGCCCTTTACAGGCAAAATTTATCAATCCCTGCCATCTAGGTCAGCGGATGCCAGAAATTTTGCATTTTACACACCTATGACCAAAATGAGACTGGCAAGTATGACCATGATAATGATCACAAAACAACGAACTCACCAACATTTTAATATTACAAGGTAAGAAACTCATCTCTGTATTTAAGAAAAAAAAAACTTCATGAATACATTTAATTAGCAGTCCACCAGAGTCCTACATTTCCTCATATTTCATGTTTCCAACCAATAAAAACGTCATCCAAGCCCAACTCTGGTGTGGCAAAAAAGATCATTAGAATTTTAATTAAAACGTCAGAGGGCAAGTCCCAACTTTTCTTCTTTCCATTGAGTGAGCTGAATAAGTTGATTGGTCACCGTGATGTCACATTCACCTAGGGAGGGAGGGAGGAAGGAAGGAAGGAAGGAAGGAAGGAAGGAAAGGAAGGAAGAGCTGGAAGGAAGGAAGGAAGGAAGGAAGGAAGGAAGGAAGGAAAGGAAGGAAGAGCTGGAAGGAAGGAAGGAAGGAAGGAAGGAAGGAAGGAAGGAAGGAAGGAAGGAAAGGAAGGAAGAGCTGGAAGGAAGGAAGGAAGGAAGGAAGGAAGGAAGGAAGGAAGCAAGGAAAGAAGGGAAGGGAGGGGAGGGAGGGAGAGAACTCACAGGGACGGGCAGTTACCTGGTATCAGTCATTGTGCTATTCTATTTTTGCTGCAGCATTTTTATAGATGAGGTTTGTAGAGCCGAAGGGACGAACCGGCGGCCCTGTCACACGACTTGGCTCAGCTGGGAAGAGAAGGGCGCCCCGGGCCATACCTCCCGGAGACACTCAGCGGAAAAATCGGTAACCCGGCAAGTCCAGGTCATGTGTGGGCGCTGCAGGGGTAGCCCTTTACCTGCAGCGGAGGGACCGCTTGGTCCACCCCGTCGTGTGAGCCACGCGACTGTCCCCGGATGGCGACGGGCTCCGCTTGTGGTGATTCTGCGCTGCTCCGAAGGACTCGAATGCCAGGCCCGTGTGCGGAGGTTTGAAGGCAACAGGACGCTGTTCTGCCACAACAGGGCGCGGAGCGCCGACACGTGGCACAACACGACGGACCCTGAAAACGTGGTGCTGAGTGAAAGAGGCCGGGTGCGGAGAACACAGGGTATGTGAGTCCGCTGGCACGAAAGGTCCAGAACAGGCAGATCTGGAGAGACGTGAAGCAGGCCGGTGGTTGGCGAGGGAGGGGGCAGGGGGAGGGGTCGTAACCAAAGGGTATGGCATTCTTTCTGGGGTGGCGGAAACGTTCTAGAACTGACTCCGGTGACGGTGGCACCCACCTGCGGAGTTACCAAGGGTCGCTGAATTTGCACGCTTTCCACGAGTGAATCGTACGGCATGTGAGTTACAAGTCGATAAAGCTGATAAAGAATATTCGTGATCATACCTGTCTCCTAACCTTCCCTGTTCTAGCTTCATACACTTTTAGGTTTCGACGTGGAAGCAACTTGGAGGATGGAGAGATGCGATGGCCTGTTCTCAGGCGCCCTTCCGTCCCACACATCGAGAGCGCATGCACTCAGCTGAAAGTAGCTGGGTCCGGCCCACATTAGCTCCCCAACCTGAAAATACACGTTTTCTTTGTGTCCTTTAATTGGTACTTGTCAGCAACAGCGAAGGTAACACTGAGAAACAGTCATGCCCGGGGACCCTCCCCCAGGATCCCCCTGCACCCTGGCTGGGAGATAATTAAGTTCGATGCTGTGCACTTGTTTGAAAGAAAAACCACTGGGATTTCCTGTGAGCAGGTCTGTTTCAGCAACCCCCCCCCCCGCCCCCCAGAAGTCTGCTTTACAAGGAGCCTGAAGGTCATGTGTCTCTTTCATGGTCTCTCCGCCTCCGACTAAATGTTCTGTAAATAATTAGACATTAAAGGCTTGCAAATAATAAAGCCTCCGTCTTCCATGGGTAAAGGACTAATTACCAGAACTTGGTCTTGCCAACCATTAAATCCCTGGGTCTGAAATACCCCAGCGGGGGAGGAGAGGCTGGGATTCTTGTCTCATATTGGTATTTACAGCCCTTTGTTTTCCTGGGAGCAGATGTCGTCCACTCTGTGAGCACAGATTCAGGGTCTTCTCATTTTGCCTTCCCGTCCACAAATTATTTAAGTGCAGGGGCTCTTTTATACACGGTGTCACCTTTTTAAAAAGCAGAATCAAAGGACCGAGTGATGTCAAAGTTGAACTTACAGCCCGGAAGCTGCGGCCGGCGTTCCCACAGATGGGAGAAGCGGGGCTCTGAGGGTAGGGGCTGGACCCCACAAATATTCACGGAAGGGGGCTCACACCAGGCGGCACGACTTCCTGGGTGGACCCCAGTGTCCAGCCCCAGAAACTCTGCAGGGCCACCTCACCCTGCCGGGGTCCTCTCTCTCGGTCAGAAAATAAAGGGGGACCTGTTTTCCTGCCGCTTCCCCGCGGCTTCCACGGCGATCAAGGAAACCAATACCTGGGCTGTGCTGCGAGGCTGGGACTAATATTAGCGACTGTTATTTATTTTTTTTAATTTTTTTAACGTTTATTTATTTTTGAGACAGAGAGAGACAGAGCATGAACAGGAGAGGAGCAGAGAGAGAGGAAGACACAGAATCTGAAACGGGCTCCAGGCTCTGAGCTGTCAGCACAGAACCCGACGCGGGGCTCGAACCCACGGACCGTGAGATCATGACCTGAGCCGAAGTCGGACGATTAACCGATGAAGCCACCCAGGCGCCCCGCGACTGTTATTTTAAAGACCTGTTTCCCAACCCTCTTCTGACAAGCCTGTTCTAATGGGTACACTCTCAGCCTGCTGGGCCCAGCTGCTGTCAAAGCAAATTAAAATCAATTTTGGTTAACAAAATCTATGTGGCGGTAATTGTACATCGTGGAGCGTGAAAAAGGCAGACCACCAGGTTACCTGGCCAGAGGTAAAGTCTGGGGACGCTCCCCTTGCCTGGGCCTCCCACAGGCTGAGAAATGAGAGAAGAGTGTCACTGCCCCCCGCACCCCCCACGCCACCGTGCTCCGTGACCCGGACAACGGGGTCCTTCTCGATGGCCTCCTTCTTCTCCCAAAGACCTGAGCCGGGGGGCCCCGACGTGACATTCTGATTTACTGAGGGGGGAGGAGGGGCTCTTTATTTTTCTGTTTGAGATACGGATGCTATGATAGTAAGACTTCACGCGACATTGGCAGAGAGATGTACGGTCGTTACCGCGTTTTCCCGTGACTGCACGGACACGTGACACGCAGGGAACTCACTAACAAAGAGTCTGGAGAAATGATCAGGGAATGCTTTGAGAAAACAATGGCATGTCTGTGTGCAGCGGGAGGAAAAGACTCCCCAAATACCTCCGAGGTTGTCAATGCTACGTATAAAAGGCAGAGCACACACCGCGTTCGGGCCGGGCCCCCTCGCCCTGGCCAGGTCGGCCCTCCGGGCTCTGAGCCGGACACACGGTCCGGGCGGGCTCACCGGGCCTTTGACCGTGGGACGTGGTGGATGCCACCACCGCGTTGTTTTCCCGTAACGTGGCACCTCGGATAAGGCTGCCGCCCTGGAAATTCGGAGGGGCCCAGCCAGAGACATCGGCTAACCTGGCTGGAGTCTTAGCCCAAAGGGAAAACCTGGCAGTCTCTCAGCCTGCTAACTAGCTTCGAGACAGGCAGGCGCGGGGACATTAATTTCTGTCACCTGGTTTTCCACTTACAGCCTCCAGGCGCGGGTGCTGATGTACATCTTGCACTTGGCACTGGATGTTAGTTTTACAACAGCTCTTGCTTTACGGAGACCCCCGCCCAGTAAGGCCTTCCGGGGCCGGGGACTCTCGGGAGCTGCGGCCAAGCCCGGCACCCCGTTCTCCCGGGGGAAGGGGAAGCGTCTGCACCCTCCCCGGTGACACTGCAGCCTGAATGTGGCCCATGATTATTTGTCTCATTTCCTTCTACGCAATAAAACGAACCGGACCATTAATCTACCAGGGACGAATCTCATCGCACGCTTTGGTAAGGACACACGGGCAGATGGGGTTCTCTTCGGAAATCATCTTGCTCCCCATTTCATATTAAACTGCTGAGAAGCTTCCCAGGAGACCGTGTCAAAGACGAAATTTATCCACTGCTCTGCCTTTGCTAATCTGCTAAGAGTCCTGATCTCATTTGCAGGGCTTAATCTAGAAATTCATTGACCCCAAACACACACATACAGCGTAGAATTTACGCAACGCCATTTTCTGTGATGTGTGTCAGAAGATATATACAGGCACGTGGTCTTCTCGTATACGTGTGTGGGGAGTATCCTGTGTGTATTTCCTGTGTGTGTGTGTGTATGTGTGTGTGTCTAAAACACACACACACACACAAATATATACAGTTATGTATATGAGTCAAAATTTCTGAGACAAAAATGCACTAAGCTCCAAACAGGACCAGGCTTTCCAAATTCCTCCCCAGGAATTTCCCCTGATTTCTGACAGAGAGCTACTGTGTTTTAGAGGGTAACCATTCTATATTGAAAGAATGTATTATGATCCCATATCCTAATCCTCTCATCTCAAGCACACAACGTGAGATGAGAATTCTAACTTCGGGAAGGTACCATGAGCTCGCGGTACGGATTGTTATGTTATTGGGCAAACAGACAAATTGATAGGACTTGGCCATCTGCTCAAGGACTCAGTTCTGTGTTCTCAGGTGGTTTTGGGGACTGCAGTGATCAGAATGCTTATCATGACAGTGTGACCATGCCTCTCAAATTAGCACTTTCCCAGGGGCGCCTGGGGGGCTCGGTTGGTTGAGCGTCCAGCTCTTGGTTTCAGCTCAGGTCATGATCTCACGGTTCGTGGCATCTGGCTGACAGTGTGGAGCCTGCTTGGGATTCTCTCTCCTTCTCTCTCTCTGCCCCTCTCCTGCTTGCATGCTCTCTCTCTCTCTCTCTCTCTCAAAATAAATAAACTTAGAAAACATTTTTAAAAAATTAGGACTTTCCCAGGCCTGGGGTCCCTGCGTCCCCCTCCCATAGCTGTGTTTTATTTGCTGCTTTTTTTTTTTAATCCCTTGGTTGAACTAGGAGCAGCTCAAATGGAAAAGACTGGGCAGGATTTGATGGTATTTTTAGAGCGGTGTTGATAAATGAGTGACTCTTTCTTTTAAAGATATATAGAATTTGCATCTATTACGGCCCCTGGTAGCTCAGCCGTAGTGTCTGAATGTCTCAGATTTGCCTGTGAAAAAAGAAAAATCACTGTTTGCTGTCATTGTTCCCTAGGATTTGAGGGGTTGTAATGAAGGACAGAGTATGGGAGAATCAGAGCCGAGGAGCTCAGTAGATCAGCTCCGAGATGCTCCAAGGGTGGTACAGGTTTATAGCCAGTTTTATGGTCTCAAAGCAATGCTCTTAGGGTAACGACACGGTTGTGTATACTTTAACACTGACAGAAAGTGCAGGAGAACTTGAGAGAACTTTGTGGCGCCCTTTACTGCAATTTATTAAAGAGATCACTGGCAGTGACTTACCGTTACTCTGTTGTAGTTAAGAATACGTTGTCCTCGGTGAATGGAGAGAGTGCGGGACACCTGCAATGTGTGTCGTTGGTAATAAGGAGAATTGGTGACCTCAGCCTGGATGGTCTAGGTTCCTATGGCTGCCGGCACAAATTTCCATGAATGTAGCGGCTTGAGCAAAACACACATTTTTGTTCGTTTGTTTTGCGGTTATGGAAGATGAAATACAAAATGGTTCTTACTGGATGAAAATAAAATATTGTCAGGGCCGTGTTCCTTCTGAAGGCTCTAAAGGACTATCTGCCATTGAATGGTATCCCTTCAAAATTGATGTCTGCTTGGAACCTCAGAATGTGACCCTTCTGGAAATAGGGTCTTTGTAGATGTAATTAGTGAAATGAAGGTGATATCATACTGGGTTGGCATGGGCCATAATACAGTGTTTGATGATCTTAAAAGAGGCTGACACGGAGACATAGAGAGATGCAGGGAGAACACGTTGTGAGGAAGAAATGCCTCTATGCACCAAGGGATGTCAAGGACCACCAGAGCAGGGGAGGAAAAATCTCCGATGTCCTTCAAGGTTCATCTAGCTGGATTAAGAGTCAAATTGACAGGAGACAGATTAACAGGAGAAAATAAAATTTAATTTTGTACGTACGGGGAGCCCACATAGACACAAATTCCAAAGATCGTCAGGCTAAATGATGTATATATGTCATCCTGAATTAAGGAGAAGGGGCAGGGGCCTGGGACTTCAAAGGGAAGGAATGCAACTCACAAGAAGAAGAAATAGAGTGAATGTTTGGTACACAAACGTGTGCTGGGCTACTGAGAAACAGTGGGACATCGAGGTCCTTGCGGAAACAGGCTCTGCTGGGTTCCTCCTTGTCCGTCATCCCTGGTTCATAGTACCTTGTAGTTACCTATGGTGATGGATCTCTTCACAGAACAAGTGTTCTAAAATTTTCTAGGCAGTTGTGCAGAGTTTCTTCCTGAATCTTTTAGACCTTGATTATTTTCAACTTGGCATCATCAGCACATCAGAGTGGCCCATCTTAGGGCGGACTGCCCTTGACCCCTACACCGTCAATCACCAACAGCTGGAAGAGGCAAGAAAGGATCCTCTCCTAGAGGCTTCAAAGAAGGGATGGCGCTGCCAACATCTTGAATGTGAACTCTCTGCCTCTTGAACTGTGAGACAATAATTTTCAGTTATTTTTAAGTCACCCACATTTATGGTTATTTGTTATAACAATCCTGGAAAACTAATACGGGAAAAATCCATTCCTTGACCTTCCCAGCTTCTAGACGCATTCCTTGTATCCTGCTCCCCTCTTCTGTCTTCGGAATCAGCCATGATGAGTCAAGTCCTCATGTTACATCTCTCTGACCTTCCTCCGTCACTAAATCCATCTCTGACCAGAGCCAGGAAACGTTCTCTGATATTAAGAGCTGGTATGATTAGCTTAAGCCCCGTGGGATAATCCAGGATAATCTCCCCATCTCAAAGTTGGTCATCTTAATCACATCTACAAGGTTCCCATTGCCATGTAAGGTGACATGCTCACAGATCCCAGGGATTAGGGACGGACATCTCTGAGAGGGGGGTGGGGGCATTGTTTTGGCAGAAAAGAATACCCTGTATGGAAAACAAAAACAGTGAGCAAAGCTACTTAAGCTAAAACAACTCAACAGCTATTGAGGACTTATTTATTACTCAATACTCATGCACAGATGAGTACTGGGCGGGACCAGAAGAAGATACAAAATGAAGGCACATCTCTTTCTTTACAGAGTCGTGCTCTAGTGGAGTAATAGGTAGGATAAATGAATTGTATCATAGCTACAAAGGCATTTCCTATTTAATTCCGAAAGGAAGCCCAGTAGAGTCTCTGAAGTGTCATATGTCTCCTCCATTCGAGTCTGCACGATAGGATTCCAGCCGTGAGACAGGACGCTGAGCAGCCTGGAGCTCTGTGGTGAGCCAGGTCCATGGGGAGCAGGGCGGAGAAGGCCTCATTCTGTGGGTCGTCTTCTCAAGAAGACATCTGAACCGGAGCTTCCATAATGTGCGGCTTCAGCAAGAGAAAACACGAGATTCCGAACAGCTGGAACAGCGGCAGCGAGAAAACTGAGGCAGGAAAGTTTGGTGAAAATACAGGGAGGTCAGGTGTCAGGCGGGGCTTTTCGACAGTAACCAGCTTCAGAATAAGGGTGCATTTTAATTTGCTCTCCTTACCGGTGGCTGCAGCGCCCTGACGATGCTGTTCTGGATGGATTTCTCTTTGCCTTTTAATTATGTACTAGCGAGAAGCACAGCCAATGGCAGACAGCACTAAATTATTTTCCAAAACCGAGTCCAGTGCTCTTTTCTCTTAAGATCGTTTTTCGCGTATTTGAAATAAAATTGCAGTCGTGAGCCTCACAATAGAATAACCACTTATGGGCCGCTGGTGAATGTAAAGAAATCCACTCCTGGCCCCCTCGGTCTTCAGGTGGTGAGCGGACTGACAAGGAGTAAGCACGTGGATGAGGGAGAGTTACCTTTTTAAAAAGAAATACATGCTTCTTCATTTTTGGAAGAAAGCAAGAGAGAGAGAGCGTGAGCAGGGGTGGGGCAGAGAGAGAGGGGGACAGAGGATTCCAAGCGGGTTCTGTGCTGACAGTAGAGAGCCCGAAACGGGGCTCAAACTCACACACCATGAGATCATGACCTGAGCCAAAGTCGGATGCTTAACCGACAGAGCCACAGAGGTGCCCCAAGAGACAGTTACCTTTAAAACAGGCTTAAAATAAAACCTTTATTTTGTATATATTTAGGGGATTATGAGAGGTTTGTGGGACATCGGCCACTGAGCAGACACAACTTCAAGTCTAAAAGTGGGTGGAAAAGAAGACAGGGTTTGGCAAATACAGCCCCGTGCCGCCTACCAGTCCTTGACATCATTGATCTGAAGCCCCGGAAACCTTCCAATGCCTCTGGCCTCACCGGAGGCTTTGGCGAATTAAGTCTAGGGATGTCTTCTACCCCGGAAGTAATTCAGAAACATCAGTACTAGATTTCTTCCGGAGGGAATAAGATGGACAGTTCAAGTCCGCTCCAAGTGGGAATGTGGTAAGTTTCCCTTAAGGTTTAGGATCCACGAAAACCCCTTTTGATCTGTTTTCTTTAGGTGCTTTGCTAACAATGAAGTATCATTTCAAAGTTTGTTGACCCTGAATGCGTTTTAAATGCTCCTAATACCATCAATGTAACCAAGTAAAATACCCCTAGGCTATGGTTCTATCCACCACGGGGGCGCTCTTGTCTGGGAGTCTAGTTCTGGGACCAGAGAATCGTCCCCCTTACCAGTGAGGTCCCCACACCTGCTCCAAGGGAGATGTGTGCTGTGTCCCTGCACACGTGGCTGTTTGGACCCCCGTGTGGATGTCTGTGGATGCCTACACTCCTGAGGGCGGCAGTCTCATCAGATAAACAGCCTGGGGTATGCGTAGGCATTAGGGAGAAAAACAATCTGATGCATTGGAATACAAAAGAAAACAAAAACGAAACAAACCTAAAGTGACTCAAAATATTAATTAAAAAAAAAATGAGGGGCCTGAGTGTCAGGCTAGGTGACGGGGCCGCAGTGAAAGGTCACACCTTTCCCGAACAGTCAGTGCGTGAAGTGTGGGTTGTACTCCAGCCACAGACCCCAGGGAACACGGAGGACGTCATTTTCCACGGTGACACCGCCCCCCCCCCCACTGCGTTGTAAGTTTCCCCTCCAGACGCGGAGAGACCCTCGGGGCTGCGGTTACCATTCTGAGGGAAGAAGCCTCCGGCCAGCCCGGTCCTCCAGGGAGCTTCCAGGTATCAGGATCCTGGGAGAGGGGAGGGTCAGAGGGGCCCAGGAGGAGGGACTAGGCCTCTGCCGCACAAACATCCCTTCCCCGGGATGTCCCCAGGGTGGGACGCTAGAGTCAGGGTTCACGGCATAAGTAGCCACTGTGTCTGTCTCTCCTGTGTGTCCTATCAACACAGGGACCCTTGTATGGTGGCTGTGCCCTCCCACATTCTAACACCCTGGACGTTTAGGGGGTTCTCTGGATGGACCGTGAGGGTATCACGCCGACAGAAATAAGTCGGACAGAGAAACTCAAATACTGCGTGATGTCACTGATATGTGGAATCTAACAAAACAAAACACACGAACAAACGAAAAACCAGAAACAGAGTCATAAATACAGAGAACAAACTGCTGATTGCCAGAGGGGCACTGGGGATTGAGGGAGGGGTTAGGGGTGGGAGAAACAGGCGGAGGGGATTAAAGGATCTAAACTTCCAGTTATAAATTTTTTTTTAATGTTTATTGATTCCTGAGAGAGAGAGAGAGAGAGAGAGAGAGCATGAGAAGAGGAGGGGCAGAGAAAGGGAGACACAGAATCGGAAGCAGTCTCCAGGCTGTGAGCTGTCAGCACAGAGCCTGACGCGGGGCTTGAAATCACGGACCGCGAGATCATGACCTGAGCCGAAGTCGGGCGCTCACCAGACTGAGCCACCCAGGCGACCCAAAACTTCCAGTTATAAAATAAGTCACGGGGATGAAAAGTATAGCATAGGGAGTATATAGTCCATCATATTGTTAAAAAAATAAATAAAATAAAAAAGGAGCAAGCCTACAGTAAATGAGATTTTCCTGCAAGCTCAGATAGGTTTGCACATACCAAGTCACTTATTTAACTGTATCCTGCTTGTCTCTCTCCAGCCTGCATCTGTACACGCACACACACACATCCACACCCGTATGGAATCTGATCATAGAACTTCTCCTTCCTGGGAACTCAGAGCCGGGTTCATGTCCCCAGGCCCCACCTTGTAACTTCTAACTTGCTGGTCCTGACCCAGTCGTCTGCTGACAAAGAGATGTCACGGAAACTTCCGGGACCCCAAGACCTGCTGAGATGGTGAATTTCTTACAGCAGTGGTCAGATGGTGGCCATGCACACACTCAAAAAGGTTCCTCACTGGGCCTCCCTGGAGTACACATACTGGAGAGTTTCCAGGAAAGAAGACAGAGCGAGTGCAGCCCAAGCTGACACAGGAAAGCCCAAGACAGGCAATGTGCTCACATCGCAGAGATGCGTTGTCCTTGCTTGGGGCTGTGGGTTGAGTGGGATCCCCCAAAGGATGTGTCAGACCCTCACCTCTAGCACCCAGCATGTGATCTCATAGGATCGCTGTGGATGAAACTAAAGAGGACGTCTTCCTGGAGTGCAGTGCACCTGAAATGCTACGGCCCTGGTGTCCCTGTAGGGGGACGATGTGGAGGGCTGAGGAGGGACTGGAAGATGAAGGTGAGGGCTGTGATGTGGCTGCACGCAAGGAGGGCCCAGGACCGGCGGCCATGATCAGAGCCTAAGAATGGATGAGGAAGGAGTCTACCCAGTGCCTTGGCGGGGGGTGGGGGTGGGGGGAGCGGGGGGCGGGCACACAGCCTGCCGACACCTTGATCTTGGGCTCCTGGCCTCTAGAACTGTGAGGCAGTAAATCTCCAACGTTGTCAGCCACCCAGATTGTGACACTTTGACGTGGCAAGACGCTGGGACACGTAGGGTCTGAACAGGGCAATTTCCCTCCCTGGTGGCAATGAGGGAGGAGTTCAGTTGAATTTAATCTCTCCTGGGAGCAATGATTTCTCTGGAAACTAGATCTGACTGTGTCTTCTCTCTTGAACCAATTAAAAATGTTGACCTTTGGGTCTTCCCACTTACATTTGGTTGCCTTTCCCCAAGACCCTTAGCGGGGCTCCCTGTCCCCCCAGGTCTTTTTGCATCTTACTGCTGATTAGCGGTCTTGCTGACGTCTGCCAACTGCATCACCTAAATTCAATATGGCGGTCTGCTTGCTGTTCCTCATCACCGGCCCCTGCACGGAAGGCCTAGAACACACGCCAGTGGGCTGGGCAACATCCCGGGCACCAACGAGACCTCTCACTGCCCTCAGCCAGTCTTGAAACATGTTCAGTGTCTAGACTAATGGGGTTTTGGTCAGCAAGAAAGTCACCACCTCCTCGCCTATCATTCCTGCCAGGTCGCCGGTGGAAAAAAAAATGGGCCAGATGCTTCTCTCTGAGCCCGTCGGGATCTGCACTGACTAAACTCGGCGCCTGCCGAGAAGGGAGGGTTTGCAGATTCCCTGGATCTACGTGGTTTCGGGGGACTTTGCTGCACGCCAGCCACTGTCTTGAACGCTTCCATTACTCATCTCCCCCCAAGCCAGGGGTGCAGCGCCTTTTCTTGGGCAACAGGGGAAAGGGCGCAAAGTAGTGCAAATATGTTACGTGTTTTCTCAACACAAAGACCAGTCCTCCTGTCACCCTGGTCGGAGCCACTCACTTCAAAAATCAAGCATTTCTGTTGAGATGGTTTCTTGAAAGTTAACGATCCCCTCTAGACTCACACTTGCTGCATTTCTGCGCGTGCATTTTAAAATACATTGAAAAGAGGCCCAAATCCAGTGACTTTGAACAAGATAATGAAGGTATTGGCCTCACTTTTAAATCTGTCATAGAAAGAAGGACAGTAAGTCAGGTGATTGCTAAGGTTCTGCCCTTTCTTCCCTACCTACAGGCACAGCGATCTTTAAATGTTTATTTTTGATTTGAGAGACAGAGAGAGAGAGGGAGGGAGGAGCAGAGAGTGGGGGACAGAGGATACGAAGCAAGCTCCATGCTGTCAGCACAGAGCCCTATGTGGGGCTTGAACTCACGAACCACGAGATCAGGACCTGAGCCAAAATCAGACGCTCAACTGACTGAGCCACCCAGGTGCCCCCACAGCAATCTTTAATAGCATGAAGCACCTCTCTTGGAAACGGTGACAAAAACAATCCCTGGAAATTGCTGTTCATGATAGATGTTACTTGTTACAAAGATTACCAAGATAGCTTTATAGTTATAATTTTTTTTGAATGTTTATTTATTTTTGAGAGAAGAGAGAGCAGGGGAGAGGCAGAGAGAGGGGGGGACACAGTATCTGAAGCAGACTCTGGGCTCCAAGCCCTCAGCACAGAGCCCGACGTGGGGCTTGAACTCATGCACCATGAGATCATGACTGGAGCGAAAGTAGGATGCTTAACTGAGCCACCCCCAGTGGCCCCTATAGTTACAATTTTAATATGCAGAGACACGATAACCATTCAATATTCCCTTATTTGTGTCCGAGAACAGTTGGCACGCATGCTTTAACAAGACACATATCCCCTAAATTCAGAGATAAGCTCAGGAAACAGTATTCTCTGAATATTACGATAAAAAACGTCAGCCTAACCACCAGCTTGACCAGTCTCCATACGAAGGACCGAGAGTTGTCGTTCTCACAAGGTCCCTTTGTTTTTGTTATGCCCGAGACGTGTGTGTGTCGTCTGCTTGGAAAGCATCCTCAGGAAGACCCAGGAGGGAGTCAGGAGCGGGAAGGAAGCTTTAATTCCGTCTTTGGTGACTCACTTACCTGGTTTCGAAGTGGCCAGGGGCCCCAGGACCCAGGAAGGTGAGCTTCCCCGGAGGGCTCCTCTCCCTGCGTCGCGGCTCGTGAGGCCACCTCCAGATGCACAGGGGCCTCCGTAGCAGTTCTGAAGAGTGTCGACCAGAACGAGGAGGACGGCGGACCGTCTGCCCCCCTTCTATGTGCTGAGAACTGCATGGAACGCCGTGCTCACATCCAATCCTCCTACAGACTTGGGACGTCACCTCTGTACCCGAGGGGAGGAGTCAGGGCGCACGGGAGTTGGGTGATTTGTCGAGGCCACCAGCCGGTGAGTGCGGGCTCTGGGTGGGAAACCCAAGGGCCCTGGGGGAGCTTCTGTCTAGAAGCTACTCGAAGTGGGGAACACGCTCAGCATCGCGTGGGAACTTCCTATAAACCCGGACTCTCAGGGGTTACCCGGCGTGGGGACCGCATTGTCCCGGGGTCCCTGCGAGGTTCGTTTGTGCGCTGGACCTGGTGACGAGCTGATTAGGGCTCCAGGTCAGCGCTGCAAGGTCCACAGGCCAGCGGTCTGCAGTTAAAGAATCAGAATCAGCGATACGGTAGTGAAATTTATGGGAACTCTTTGGGAGTCGTGCAATTTTTAAGACCAAGGGAGAAGCTCCTCCAGTTCCTTTGTTTTCCGTAAAAAGGGCAGGGCCTTCGGTGAGCTGGGAGACGGACCGCTGCAGGGACCCCTCACTCTGCCATGCCCCCACTTCCCCCACTGGGTGGAGACTAGGCAGGTGGACGGAGGACATCAGACTCGCTCCCTCTGTCCGTCGGGCTCCTCCCCGGAAGAGCACTTTCTTCACCAGAACATCCCCCCACGGACTCCTGTTCGTCCTCCAGCTTTTTGTGTGTCTGTGGCTCTGGCTGTGTGACCTTGGCTTTGGTCAGCTGAGGGTCACCGATGACAGCACCGATGCGCTCCGGGAGCTCAGTGAGCAGAAATCCCCGAAACAGGACTAGCTGAGTATCACATGGGGAGATCAGGGTCAGCCTTGGGTTTCCATGTAGTTCCCCTCCCTCCCCTTCCCTCCCCCTCTCCCTCTCTCCCCCTCCCTGCCCCATCACCACCCTCCCCCTCTCACTTCCTCCTTCCCTCCTTTCTCCTCTTCTCTCCCCTCCCCCTCTCCCTTTCTCCCCCTCCCTGCCCCTATCACCTCCCTTCCTCTTTTACCTCCCCCTTCTCTCCTTTCTCCCCTCCCCCTCCCCTTCTCGCCCCCTCCCTCTCCTTCTTCCCCCCTTTCCTCCCGTCCCTCCCTTCCCCTCTCCCCTCCTCTTCCCCCTCTCCCCCTTCCCCTGTTCCCCTTCTCTCCCCCTCTCTGCCCCTCCCCGCCCCCCCTCTCTCCTTCCCTCCCTGGCCTCCTCACCTCCCTCCACCCAGTTTTTTCAGCCTCAGGGCACCATCAGGCTAAAGGTCCTACTGACCCCTGAGCTGCAGGGGGAGCCTCCTCTATGTTAGGCCCTGAACAGGGTGTTGAACACCCGGGGCTGAAAACACAGGCCCTGAAGCTTAGTGTTAGGCGCCCCGAAGACGTCTTGCACAGGAGGGGGTCAAACGGGGGCAGGAGGAGGCAGGGGTGGGGGTGGGTCATGCACCACTAGGGGCTCCGAAAGCAGCTAAATGTCACGGGCCTGCCACCTTGGGCTCGGGCCCCTTCCGTGGCTGCCTTCTCCCCGAGCTCACACAGATGCCACAGCCCCCGGACAGTGGTGCCCACCGTCCTCTCGGCCAGCCCTGGTGAGCTGGGCGATGCTTTCTCACAGCCTAATGTCTTTGCAATATCCTGGCACCACAGGGCGGAGACACGGGGCTCAGGTGCTTCCTTGAGGGTCCCTCGTGTGGTCAGCTTCCCAAAGTCAGTGCCTGAAGGACTTCGCCCTGTGTGAAGCGGCATCTAAAGCTTTGTGATTTGATCTTCCAAATGGAATCTCTAACATCATAAACGTGTGATGGGAGAATGAGTGCAACGCCCTGTTTTAGACTCTCCAGACGCAGAACTGGGCAGGCTCAGTGTTTGCACCGCGAGTGTCCTCGACAGACGTCCGGGAGCTGTCGAACGGAAACCTTCCTGCATGTGCGGGGACGCAGGCCCACGGCTCTCCTGGCCCTGAGAGCAAACTCACCAGCGTTCATTAATGTTAGCATGGAGAGCTGCGTGTGCGGGTGCCCAGGCCTCTGCAACCCCCAAACAGCCCCCCAGGCCTCTGCAACCCCCCATACAGAAATGGCGTTTCTGTGCTCCGTTCCATTAGGCTTTGTTGATATTGACAGTGATAGGCTTATAAATAAAACATCACCGAGTATCCCAGAGGTCTTGGTGGCTCTTAGAGATAATACTGTATTCATACACTGAGCCCCGTGATGCAGAGAAACACCTTGTCTCCTACAATTTGCCTTCTAAGTTGTAAGTGACAAGATTATTTCGGAGTGAAGGGAACAGGCTCCCACCTCCTGGGACCCACAAAGGCAGAAGGTACATCCAGGGGCTGAAATTGTCCATGAACTAGTGGATTTGCAATATGTTTACCAAAATCAGTTTTTTGTCTGTAATTAATATTGCTGCTACCTCAGTCTTCAGAACAGACCAGGGCAAATCAGTCTTCAGATTTCCCTGGACACCCCTCCGCGTAAACACCAATTATTTACGTGTGGAGGCTACGTTAATAAATGGCGTGAATTCCCTCTCTTCAGGGCCAAGGAGCATCATAAATCAAGATTATGGGAGTTAAATTTAAACACTGATTTTTTTCTTCTCGATCGAGGAGGATATTGATGGAATTAAACAATGAATCCACTCAATGCCATCATTACTCCTGTTTGTCCTGACGGCATGTTGTTTCCCAAATAAATGGAGCCCTCGGATTTAGATAATATCCGTGTAAGGCAAAATGCACAGAGATTTCAAATTATTTGATTGACTTCATCAGAAAACACCTTGGCATCTCAAGAAGTCAATACAAAAATTCACTGGGGTCCAGGGAATCTATTTTACTCTATGGATTAGAGAATCACTTTTTCTTTTCTTTTTTTTTAAGTTTATTTATTTATTGCGTGGGAGAGAGAGGGAGGGGCAAAGAGAGGGAGAGACAGACTCCCAAGCGGGCTCCGCACGGTCAGCACAGAGCCCAACTCCGGGCTCCAACTTAAGCTGGACGCAGCTTTGACCATGTGTAGAGATCATTCCCATCTCAGATGGAGGCCCTCTGGTCAGGCGGCTTTATGACGCTCTGTCTCAGTTGGTAAAGCTCAGTGTCCACCGGGCGTCAGGCAGTGTCTGCCCGTGAACCCTGCTGTCAGAGCCTCTCGGGGCCCAGCCGATCGGTCCTTTAGCAGGTGCAGACCCTGTCCTGCTCCAACCCCCCACCCCGGGTCACCCAGTGAAGTCCAGACTGGCTAGCCTGGTCCTCAAGGCCTGCACTGGTTTTGTTCTGCCTCCTTGTCTGGTCTCCCGCTGTTGCAAGCAAAACTGTGGCCATTAGAAAGTTGTAGACACGTCACATCTCACATGCAGGCAAGAATGTGAAAACAAGAGCATCCCTGGAAAAAACACAGGGTCGTCCTGGCTCCTTCTAGCCCCTGAACAAAGGAAACTGTGAGTACATTCCTCACTCACTCTTCAGTGACAACTCCTTTAAATTGGACTTTGGCAATGATGTCAGAGATGTGTCCTGACCCTAGTGGGTACGATAATCTGGTGAGAACATTGCTGTTTGTCCACCGTGGAAAGACTAACTCACAGCTTGCTAGCTTCGGTAATGTTGTATGTATGCGTCCATTCCATTCCAGGTCTGTTACGTATTTCCTCCTCTCCCGCCTCCTCCTCCTTTGCCTTCTTCCCCCCTCCTCCCCCCTCCTTCTCCTTCTAGCAAACGCTTCTGAAGACTAGACCTCCTTGCACCTCTCAGGGAAACATCGCTGCTGTAGCTTTCCCAAAATGCTTCTTTCTGAGTCCTCTTTCCCAAACGAGATCACACTGAGATTTGCAGAGGTGACTCACCTAAACTAAACCTGCATTGCCTTAGAGGCGAATCCGGCCGGCCTCCTACACGCAGGCACATAGTCTTTTCCAGGCCCCAGGGTAAATCCCTGGCTGTCAAGAGTTTTTACTACTGTCCTCAGTCTCCCTCCCTTCCTCTGCCCCGTCTGTCTCTCTCTTTCTTTCCTCTTAATTCTCTTTCTATTCTATTTCTGGATTAAGTCAGGCTCTTGGCCAAGCTGGCTCTGCTTCCGTGTGGACCCAGCCCCTTACACGCAACCAGGAATCTTCTGGTCTGACCCTCCAGAGGGTCTCTGTTGGGAGGCAAATGATAAGGCGTGAGGTGTTCATGTGTACGTATGCGGGTGGGTGCATGTGTGTGTGAATTTGGCTTTTGGGTTCATAGGCCTTGGGGACTCTGGTATCTTGTCATTGGGACAAGCATTTGCTTGCCTCTGGGTCACAGGTATTGCTTCTATAAGGACGATGCAAATCATACCTTGTGGTCTCTGTCTCCCCCGACCTGGCCGATGTACCTTGTCCTCTGACCACTGATAGAATCGTTCCTATCTGTCTCTTTAGCACGCCACCATGATCCAAAGTCACCCAAAAAGAAAAAACTTCTATTCCATCTGGAAGGGGGCACAGCTCCGGGAGATCTGTGGGGGTAAAGAACATAATGACTCTGTGGGTCTGCGTTTCTCTTGACCTGTGACCAGAGCGATGCGGAAGCTTCTTGTCTTTTTGATGATCTAAGTGGGAAGTAAAGAGAATTAAAACAGTCCCTCGTCTCCTTTATTAAAATGATGTGTTTATACCCATAACCCCTTTGCTCCTTTGGCCAGCAAGCATATGCACATATGCTTGGCCAGCAAGCATATGTCTCCCCTCTCTTCCACTATACACACACACACACACACACACGTGAGCAACATTGCAGGGGAACTGGTCACAGGCATGTGTCATTCTGTGTGTGACACACACCTCACAAAGCCATATTTACTAATAAAGGGAAAGGGTGCTTAAGTGGCTTGCAGAACAAGGGGAACCAGGAGAGTGTTTTCCTTAGTGTGTTTGCAACCACAGGGCTGACTGTGAACGTGGGGGCAGCAGAAGACAGTGCAGGTGCGTCCAGGACCTCCTGGCTTCCCGAGAACCCCACAGCGTGCCGAGTGAGGAGTGACCCCCTCTCTCCTGTGACAGAGCACACGGAAGCCCCAAATCAACACTCAGATGAGCACGGCAGCCTGTGGAGGGGAGGCGCAAGGACTGACCACGAGGTGCAGACAGACTTAAAATTGGCACCACTAACTTAAACCACAGCCTAGCCGGACCCCTGGCAAAACGTAGCTCAGTTTTGACACATTGACCTATAAATACCTCTTTCTGTTCCATCGCCTGCCCAGGTTTGGACCGCATTCTTCAACTGTATTTGTATGAGATGTGTTTGTATTTCTGAGCAAACACATTGACGTCTTCTAACTTCAGGGGGAAAAAACAGACGATACGTTTTCATAAATTCAACAGAGCTCTTCTGATTTGTTTTAGATATACTTTTAAGCCTTTATAGAAATTTAAGTGACCTCAAGAATTTCCAAACATTAACAAAAGAGTTGGACCTCAAACGCCTCAGGCTGTCGACTTTTGACATTTTAGATATTTACTTAAATCAGAAGGAAACAATGTTTAGCCATGAGATAAGCTAGTGGTCTTGATGATTAAGATGCCAGATGATAAGGTAAAAAGAAAAAAAAAGCAAATTTGATGACATGGAAAAAAAATAGTTGGGAGAACCTCAGTACCAGTTTAAGCAAAATTTGAAGCATTTTGAATATTTGGTGCATAAAAGTGGGAAAGGTCAGGTAATATTTTTTATCAAGGTGAATCCACAGGCAAATTGGACTACTTTGATAATTTCAGCTTTAATATTGTTTTATATCTCTCCCATCTGTTTTATCATAGCATAAAATATAATGTTACCAAAATATTCTAGCTGATGCGAGATAAAGATTTCTCATTAAAATCCCAATTATTGGGGCACCTGGGTGGCTCAGTCGGTTGAGAGTCTGACTTCAGCTCAGGTCATGATCTTGCGGTCTGTGAGTTCGAGCCCCGTGTCGGGCTCTGTGCTGACAGCTCAGAGCCTGGAGCCTGCTTTGGATTCTGTGTCTCCCTCTCTCTCTCTGCCCCTCCCTGGCTCACACTCTGTCTCTCTCTCTCTCAAAAATAAACAGTAAAAAAAATTAAAAAAATAAAATAAAATCCCAATTAATTTGTGCTTCTGAATACTTTGCTTGTTTTTTTAAATATTGATCATATCTTTCTGTCCATGAAATATTTCAAATTATATGTGAAAATCATACATTAAAATACATTGAATTGTATTAACAGATACTGTTTGAAGAAAATTTGTTCCTGTGAGCTATATAGAATGTCATGGGTAAGAAGACAGTGACTCAGGGGGATATTTACAGAAGACATTGGGCACGTTTATGTCTGTTTATCAAGGTGAAATCCATCGAAATCTGTCTTAAAATATGTCTTGTTGTGTCAGGATGGGACAGAAGCTAACAAAGGACATATTTGAGAGTGTAACATAAGTGTAAAAAACATAAAGGGAAGTGAGTTTTGGTTTATGCTACTTGAGACTAATACATTTATTTTTTTTTAAATTTTTTTAATGTTTATTTATTTTTGAGACAGAGAAAGACAGAGCATGAATGAGGGAGAGTCAGAGAGAGGGAGACACAGAATCTGAAGCAGGCTCCAGGCTCTGAGCTGTTAGCACAGAGCCCGACGTGGAGCTCGAACTCACGGACCTCGAGATCATGACCTGAGCCGAAGTCGGCTGCTTAACCGACTGAGTCAACCAGGCGCCCCACGACTAATACATTTAAAAGGAGTAGTGAGATGTGTTAAAGATTTCACAAAGTTTGCCGTCCGTGAGTGTAATTATAAAATGAGAAAAAGGCTTGTAAAAACTTGTCTGCAAATTATCGCACAAATGGCATAGAAAAAGAAACTTAGATTTGGATTTCCTTTCTGCTAAATTGGCATTTGACCTTTAAGTAGGTTAATATACATTCTGCTCTAGATAGGAACTATAAGTGTTATTCTCCACCTTGGTAACAGAATCCTTTATTAGCACCAAATTATGTTAACTTTTCCCCTTTTCTGTGATGTTCATGAATTATTTTTGATCCAAAGTTGCTATTATTATTGTTGTTGTTACAAAAAGCTAAATCCCTAATAATGATGGTTACCTGCTCTAGTGTTCTGTTTTGTTTTCTTTTTAATTTTTTTTTCAACGTTTATTTATTTGTGGGACAGAGAGAGACAGAGCATGAACGGGGGAGGGGCAGAGAGAGAGGGAGACACAGAATCGGAAACAGGCTCCAGGCTCTGAGCCATCAGCCCAGAGCCCGACGCGGGGCTCGAACTCACGGACCGCGAGATCGTGACCTGGCTGAAGTCGGACGCTCAACCGGCTGTGCCACCCAGGCGCCCCTGTTTTGTTTTCTTTAATTCAAGACCGAGACTTTACTTCTGGCCTCTAAGTATTAATGACTTAGGTTTATTTACTGACTTCTCCAAATTTATGCCCCAACTTTGGAATAAGAAAGCTTTCCAGAAGTCTTTTTTATTTTAATTCTCTTCAGGGCTGTCCTGATGGCGGCTGGGTCCCAGGAAAGATCAACTCCTTTACTTTATAAAAGGACGGTGCTAGAAATAACTGGGCTGGCTTGCCATCCTCCGGAGTTTCACTCCTCCCGGTTCCCTTGTTGGAGCTCTCCTGGCCACTGAACCAGCACTAGGAGAACAGGCACATCAGCTGGAACCTACTCTCTAACATAACTGGAGCAAAATAAAAGTCATTAACATGAAGGTATTTCAGCCTGTGTTTTCGCAGTCTGGATAGTCACGTGCACCTGTCAGTGGTGGGCAATCAGACAGGATGGATGGGATACATTAAATTTCTGGAGATCTGCCAGTGTCCTCACTGACCTTGATAGACTCATCATCTTAGATGTTCTTTTTATTTGTTTCTTACCATTCCATTAAGCATGTCCTTCAAAGGAGTAACCCCTCTCCTCCATTTGGATACACAGTCGACCCCTAAACAACGCAGGAGTTAAGGGCACCAACCCCCGTGCAGTTGAAAATCTCTGTGTAACTTTTGAGTCCTCCAAAATGTAACTAATAGCCTACTATTGATCAGAGAAGCCTTACCGATAACATAAACAATTGACTCATGCATACTTGGTATGTTTTAAGGATTATATACTGTGTTCTTACAGTAATCTAGAGAAAATAAAATGTTATTAAGAAAATAATAAAGAAGGGGCGTCCGGTGGTTCAGTCGGTTAAGTGTCCGACTTCAGTTCAGGTCATGATCTCACTGTTGGTGGGTTCAAGCCCCCCGTTGGGCTCTGCGCTGACAGCTCAGAGCCTGGAGCCTGCTTCGGATTCAGTCTCCCTCTCTCTCTGCACTTCCCTCCTCGCATTGTGTCTCTCTGTCTCTTGAAAATAAATAAATGTTTTAAAAAAATTAAAAAAAAAGAAAATAATAAAGAAGAGAAAATACATTGACAGTCCTACCCTGTATTTCCTGGAAAATGTGTAGGTATAAGCAGACTGGTGTAGTAACCCTGCTTAAGGGTCAACTGGGGTTGGTTGTAGTCAGTTTACCAGACTCATCCCACCTTGCTGAGCCCTGTCAACAGGTGGTTTCTTATTTCCTTACACTTGCCTGAAGGCCTTGGCCATGTGTGATAACTGGATCTTGAATCTTCTGAAGAAACATCAAAAGAACCATAGTAAATGACTAAAGGGGGCTCCTGACCCTTCGTATTACAGTGACTCTACTTAAGGATGCAGACTTCATGGGGAAAGCTGACATCGTCCCAGGGAACAAACCTCTTTATGTCGTATCCAGGGACAAGTGAGAACTCCCAGGACTCATTCCAGAAACAGACGGCTTATGAAAGTCATCTGTTTAACACAGAGTCATCACTATAAAAAAAAAATTATACAGGATGAAACGGACTTAAAAGAATGAATTTAATTGGGATTAAAATTCTGGTTTTAATAAGCATATGAGAAGTCCTCTTTTTTCTCTGTCTCTAACACTAAGTTAAATGGACCTTGGTGGTACAAACTGAAATGAAACATTCTTTAAAGAATATATTGTTCAAGCTAATCCTTCAGAATTGAGAAAAGAAATCTTATGAAATTCTTTGTACGAAATAATAAGCTAATACATTGTTAGTATGCTTAAGTATAACAATTCCACTAGAAGATAATTATAGATAGTAATTGTCTGTGTCTACAGGCTTTTACAAAAAATGATGCCAATGGTTATGTATAATGCAAACAATTTTTCTAAATCTCTTTACGTTTCATGATCACGTAGTTATTTACATAGGTCAACACTAAGCTTTTCTCCTTTCAATCAGAATGCAATTTTAACCGTGACTGTGCCAGAACCCTCCTGTAAGTAATTATGAAAAGCCTACAACTCCACAACAAGGACTGCTCTTCAGATGTGGACAGGATGTTAGCAGAGATGTCCCAGGAATGCTGGATGGTACCTTCTATGATCCATGGAACCCCGGCCTTATGCTAGCAAGTATTGTCACTTCTGGGCAGGGTGGGAACGTTGACAAATTTTATAACCTCAGAGAAAGAAGCCTCCCTGAAACTTAAAGGTATTAAAAGAAAAACAGATCAGTGGTGAATTAGATGCTTTTTCATGTTTGATTTCAGTAGATAAACTGACAGTTACAATAAAACTAATTCTAACAAACAACTACAATCCTAGGTTTTACAGAGCCTCATGAAAGAAGGTAATTCTTGGGGCGCCTGGGTGGCGCAGTCGGTTAAGCGTCCGACTTCAGCCAGGTCACGATCTCGCGGTCCGTGAGTTCGAGCCCCGCGTCAGGCTCTGGGCTGATGGCTCGGAGCCTGGAGCCTGTTTCCGATTCTGTGTCTCCCTCTCTCTCTGCCCCTCCCCCGTTCATGCTCTGTCTCTCTCTGTCCCAAAAATAAATAAACGTTGAAAAAAAAAATAAAAAAAAAATAAAAAAAAAAAGAAAGAAGGTAATTCTTTGTCTTAAAGTTGTATAGATCTACCTTCTTAAACCATATAAGGCTGTGTTCATATACTAATCAACATCTTTTGTAACTAGTCAATCACAGCGGAAGTAAAACAAACCATAAACTAGCCAAATACAATCAGAAAATCAGAAAATGGCACCGTCGAAGCCACAGCCTAAAAGCTACGGTAGACTGCATTATGCCCCAAATTCGTCACCCATATCTACCCTCCGTGGCCTCATCACGGACAGCATGTATTTCCCTGTCTCTTGGCAGGGACTCGGCCACGTGCTTTGCCTTGGCTGATGGCATTTCAGCAGAAGTGACCGCGTTACAGTTCTAAGCCACAGGATGCCTCACACATTTCCACTCACCATGCTGCCTCTGCTGTTGCCACGAGGACAGCTTCCAAGGGTAACTGGTGGCCTCTCAGCTTTGGCTCCAGGGGAAGGCGTGGGGGTACATCTCGTCCACAGATCCGCTGTGTGAAGAGCAGCCATCCCGCCAAGCCCAGTGTAGATCAGCAGAACCCTAGAAGACCCACAGACATGTGAGCAATGGTACATATCTCCTGTTCTAAAGCACTGGTTTGGTAGGTAGGTGGTTGTTATGCAGCAATAGCTAACTGATACAGAGGCGGACAGTTGATCACAAGGTGGGACTGCAGAACGTGAGTGACCCCTTGTCTTGTTGCCATCGTCCACGGGCATTCACAACACGTGCCACATTCGGAGACAATTACACTTTGCACCCTGAGGTACAATAAAAATAACAAGGTCACCTGGAAAACACTCATCCCCCAAATAAATGATACTGTGAGGTTTTCCCGTAACTTACTGTCTCCTTGGTGAAAACATGTTTTTCCTACTATTGCAATACCCATGCGTGAAGATACATCAGAACCACAAGAAGGTAGAAATCATGTAAGAAAACTGCTATGTACCCACCGTGATTACATTAACCATGAAACTGGTAGTTTTTATTTCCTTCTTTTAAATACCTGAGGGTTCTGAAATGAAGTTTTTCATGGGGGATCCTACTACACATTGGACTTCCTGGTATCTCCTTGCGAGCCACGTTATTTTCTTTCCTGGCAGCCTCTGTCTCTGCTTATCTCTTGATGATAAATGCTCCCCTCGGCCTCCATTGGCACCTTCCATGTTGCGCACCCCCTTTTGCTCTTAACCCCTTATCTCCCTTCTGGGAATCCATAGCACTTCACACTTCTACATCATGCATCATTACTGTCTCACACGTGTCTATATTCAGAACCTTATACAACAACTCTGGTATGTGAATGTCTCTAGCTCCTAACGGGAGCTCAGTAATGCTGTCGAAATGCTTGTATGACCACACCTCAGGCACACTCGTTCTTAAGGAGCTCTGACAAGGTTGTGATCAGGGTAATCTTGTACAAAGACAGTTGTCGCATCGTCGCGGGCTCAAAGGTGAGAGGATAATAATGCTCGACTGCAAACTCTGAGCTTCTTGGCTCATGTGGGGCTGTATCCAGTCATTGTCTTTCTAGAGCACTCGATGGGCAAATGAACTTCCCTGAGGCCCGTTTTCTTCTTTTGTGAAAAGCAGTTGCTAGTAATGACCTCATACACCTGTTACAAACGTTAAAGGAAACGAGGCGTGTAAGGCATCTAGGTTATTTAATCAAGGTTCGCTAAGATTATTAGCCGATGTGGATGCCTGCCATTTGACCAGAGCGTGTTTCTCTCTGGCTCCAAGCCGGGCCTACAACGTTAGTAATTGTCATCCTGGACCCTGACACTCTTCAATAATATTCACGAGGCAGTTGCGTCACCTCTAATAAGGGATCCTGCAATTCTTTTTCAAGGAAAGAAACCACAGTACTTTTCTTTTAATGACGAAAGCATCTTTGCTTTCGAAACAGGAAGGGCTAAAGTTTGGATAGTTGGCTTCCTGGTTTTAATCCAGAATGTAATCTGAAACATCTCGCAGCAGCACCTAATAGTGAAGGGACGGGCCATGTCAGGGGTTCTCGCGTATTGTTTGTCTGGCTGATTATTTCTCAGGCTCAGGAACCGGAGTCCATTTTCACACTGTCCTCTGTGGGTTCAGGTGGGAAGCAGTAAGGGCAGAGGCCAGGCACCTGATGCCGTAATGTCTCTGTCCCCTTGGGGCGCCACACGTCTGCCTTGGATGTCAGGCAGACGTCCTTGGCCATGGCACAGGTTGCAGATGAAAGTCTAGCTCTTTCTGTCTCTACTGTGCAGGGTTTTATGAACTATTCCCACGGGTGTTCAGGCAAGCGCTTCTGTGTGATTCATTTTAAGTAGCAGAGCCGAACACCCGAGCTAATCCAAGTATGTGATCACGAAAGATGACAAATCAGGTGTTTAACATAGTAGAGTAGGAACTGCGCAAGGTTTTTCTAGCACACGGGATATACTACTAACTCAATTAGTGTATTTCTACAGCTCTTTCTTATCAAGGCACATTCATTGACAACACGGACAAAAATCGTCGTGGGTTGAAATGAAATCGTTGTGAGCGGCAGAAACCAAAATGCTCTCTCCGTGGCATCTAATACAGCCCGGGACAGCTGGAAACTAAAAGTAGCTGAAACGATGTACAGGAGTGGAAAAAAGCACCGAGTTCACAGCCGGACCTTCTGTCGAGGGGATGTGTGTGAGCAGGTCACGGGGACACAAGATCGAAGGACATGACAGCTAACGAGCTTCTGCAAGGACAATCCGTACAGCTCCAGACAGACACAGTCAACGACAACGAAGGATAAGAGAATATGTCGCAAAATCTGTAGGACATTAAAGATCGATAGCCTCAGAAGCTCTGGAACTAAAGTTTGGTGATTTTTTTTTTTCCCCATGTGGAGAGAGGTTATTTGGGGTTGAGGGTGCAGGGTGCGCAAGATGAGCAGAAAATGGTCACAGAAAAATCCCTGAGGTGACTTATTTATGTTGGTATGATCGAGTGGACTCGTTTGCAAAGCGTCACTGAGTGTGGTCGTATGTTCGAGTTCCCCCCAAGCCTAATAATAATGGCTCAGAATCGGTGTCAGTATAGAGGTGTCTGGAATAGTCTCCATGCCCTCCCAAATCACGTGATCTTCAGTTATCCGCTCATCACCCGCTCAACAGAGAAGCATGAGCTCCTGGCACGTGCGGGCACTGGCTGGGGGTGACGTCATGGTGAAGCTACGTGGGCAGACGGGCACCGAGACGGGAAAGGACAATGCTGTTTCCCTCGCCTGGCCGCGGGGTACTCTGATGGTGACGATGGACATGGTCCTATAAAATGTGAGAGGTGGAAATGACAGAGGAGGACCGAAGTCTGAAGCAAAGCCAGACCCACAGGTTATGCCCTTGCGTTCTTAGCTGCATTTCTAACATGTGAAAAAGACTGCTTCCTTGACCCAACTTCAGTCAGGCTACTCTGAGCCCTCTTATTGGCGAGGTCTCCATCTTGGCTCCCTGCCTTGCATAACCCAATTTCGGCAAAGATCTGGCTAAGTCGGTGTAGAGACAACCCCCACCCTGGTAACCGATCACCCTGCAAACCTTTAGCAAGAATCTCATTGAGTTGAATTAGCAAGAGACCCCTACCGTCAGGGTCCTGTCTTAGGAATTTCCCACCCCCTGACCCCTCACTCTGCTCCTTGGCTGTAAACACCCAGTTGCCTTTGCTGAATCCAGAGCATAGCCACTCCTCTCCCCCTATTGCGATGGTCTTGAATAATGTCTTGGCTATTTTTAACAAGTGCCAGAGTAGTTTTTCTTTACCACTGCTCGACAAACTCAAGATTCTTTTTCATCTTCCCAAAAACTTAAATTAGTAAGACTGAGGAAGTGCCCGGGTAATTCGAATGGACGGCTTGAACACCCATCACAAATGGCCAAACTGTGTGATTTGGACTGTCAGCTAACGACTTGGGATGGGATTTGCTTGAATCTATTTTTGCGGTGATGGAAACGGTGTAATAGTGAGCGGCGTCCTGCCCACATCGAGCCCTCCGCTTCCGCGTTCTGTGTCTTTAGGTTGCTGTAAATGTATTAACTTGTATTTCTCTCCTGGGGTTTTATTTATTTTATTATTATTTTTTAAAGTTTTATTTATTCAAGTGATCTCTGCACTGAATGTGGGGCTCGAACTCACGACCCCGAGGTTAAGAGTCACGAGCTCCTCTGAGCCGGCCAGGTGCCCCTCTCCTGGGGTTTTAAAATCCGAGCGTGGAATGCAAGCAAGGGCATAAGGTGTCTCTGCGGGACCTTATCCAGATTCTCCTAGGCACTGTCAGACTCTGTGGCTTTGTCACTTGGTGCTGAGATACAGCCTACCCCACAAAAGGCCCTCAGAGAACCACGGGCGTACCAGGGGTACAGGCAAGCAAGGAGCCTCTCATGTGAGGCCCTGCGAAAACGAGGTTGAGCCAGCACCCTCATTGACTGAAGAATCAAAACCACCTTCCCAGGGCTCATAATGTCCATAGAGGACTACAGATCGTGTCCTAGTTGTCCCCGGGGGCCTGGCTATCAATCCTGCGGGACGTGGTGGCTTAGGGCTGGCTTTTTCACACTTCACCATGACTGGACCAGAACCTGCCCCGGAGGTCACGTACGGCTACAGACCCACAGGTACAGACAGGCCCAGCCCACAGCCTCTGTAGGGACCGACTCAGATGCGGTCATCGGGAACAGGACCTTCACTCTCCCTCCCCGGAACTTCCTCTCCTCCCAGCTGTCCTTGGCCTCGTTTCACATCTCGTGTTTGGATGAACAGTCCGGAGCATCAGCCCCTCAGAGGCCACCGTGCCCAGGCTTAGGGGAGATAAGGCCAGGGAAGGGGCTGAGAGAGACATTTTCTTCCTCTTCGTTTCTGCTTCCTTTACACAGGAGATCCTGGCTAACTGCATCTTGATTAGAACTTCTCCCACATCAGGATCCCACAGTATCACTTTTATTAGCTTCATTTAAGTGTTAATCATTCTGAATGAAAAAAAAAACCCTTTTATTAAGAAGATAATATTTCAATTACAAACTTAAACTAGCCTTATAACAATTAATCGAATGAAATTAAATGTATCTCAATATGTTGCATGGAGAAACCAACATGTTCTCAGCCTTTCAGACACCGTTATTAATAAACCCGGTGAATGTACATTTTACAGAGGAAACGTCACGAGACACCCGAAGGAGGCATTTAGCTCAACCGCATCTGTTATTGGAAAATGTACAGGCCGTAATATTTGAAATGCTTTTTTCATTTCCTAAAGATAATATTGGGCCATGTTTTTATTTGGGGGCTTAACCTCTTTTACAATATTTATTGTGTGAGAATTTAATACAGGCTAAGTACTTAACTGGTAATTGTTATTACTGTCTGTTTCGAGATAACACAAAAACTCGTTTTGGAAATTAAACTCCCATGAATCAGCAATGTTACCCAGTGTGAATTTCTGAGTAATTTCGAGGATACAAGTAATCACAAGACAGAGACAGAGCAGGCAGAGGTCTGGGGCCCTCGCTTATGTCTCACTGTTCCCAGATATATGAAACCCCTAAATAATACATAGAGCTATATTTCGTAATCAGAAAGGCTGCATTTGGTCAGGAAACATTTCTATTTTATACTCAGATAGTTCTGCCACTTCCATGACATTTTCCAGGGGGCCATGCCCCATAAACCCACACTTTCCAGGTCTTTTTTCCATAACCCAGCCTAGTGAACCAGCTCCACCTGCTAAAAGCAATCCGTGGACAGATTCCCTAAGGATTCAAATATCATCGATTGGTTTGCAAAATTCTGCCAATTATTTATTTAGAAGAAGCTTTGACCTATGCTCTATCTATCCATCCATTCTCTATCCATCCATTATCTATCTACCTATCCATCCATCTACTTGTCTTTTTATCAGTCTATTTATCCATCCGTGTGTGTGTGTGTGTGTGTGTGTATCTGTTTTTTATTAATAGACTTAGACAGAACAGGAAATAGACAAGAAGCTTCTAAAATCCCTGTTACCATCTCAGAACTAATTAAAAGATCTTTCACTGGTATGAATATAAGTTTTTTTTTTTCTTGTAGTAAATTAAGCTTCTCGAGAGCATTTACATGAAGTAGGAGTCACTGTTTAGTGGCATGTAATTCTAGATGCGGGGGCATCTCCAGGCCCTTCTTAAAGTTAGCTAGGAAAAGATCATACGCCTCCCATGGCTTATTCAATTTGCCCTGCTTCATGGCCAGCACATACAAGTCAACACTTGCTGTCTGCATTTTGTGGCTTTTCCTACCTGGGAGGACTCACATGGAGAGCAGGGCCCTACGTGAGCCCGTGTCACGCCCCCTTCCAGGTCAGCCGGCTTCTCCTGCTTCGGGTTTGAGACTGTTCGTCCGGTGAGGCCTCACCCTGTGTCTGTCACCTATGTCATTAGTTCAACATGCCCACGGACGTGTCTTTGTGGGCAAGACACCTGTAAGCCTCAGGGACATGAGTGGTCAGTCCCAGGACACCTGTTCCCCGGGGGATATCTCACTGTGTGATGGAGGAGGTGGCGTCAGGGTAATGGCGACCCAACAGCTTGCATCGTCCTCGTAGCGTGAAAGCTGCCCCACGGGGCCGCAGGTCAACAATTCTCAACCACATCTTTCCAGAACTCAAGGAAAACCCACTCTCTGAGATTCTGTACCTGCTCAGCAGTTAGAGAAATAGAATAAACACAGCCATTGAAATCAAGCTAACAGACGTAGCATTGAAGCAGATACCTTGAGTGGTCCCAGGAAGACCTGGGTTTCACAGGTCTGACTCGGTTCCCTGTTAAATGGAATCCCCGTGGCCCCCTCCTGCCTCCCTTGCTCCCCACATGTCTCAGTTGCAGATATGACCGACTGTATGAGGGTAACCCAAGGGACAAGCGGTCATCAGGAAGCATACGGGGGTCCCCAGGTAGCAGACTTACTGACAAATATGCAAATGTTCGCTGGTGACCAGCAGACTACACGGGCACCTGTGCCCTTTATGCATAACCGTCTTTTCAGAAAACGGTGAAAACACAGCAGTGAGACTGTCTCAGCACAGAAGGTCTGTGTGTGTGTTATGGAAAAATCATATTCAACAAGCAAGAGCTACCTTCTGACTCCTTGGGGTTGGGAACTTTGGTGCGGCTTCTGCTAAACATCACACAGGGTATTTCTGTGAGCTTGAACTTGTGGGGAGCTGTCTGCTTTGTTAAACGACGTCATCGCGTGGGGGTAAGGTGATTTTTGCTTTCTTTGTAATTTTTCCGAGTTTTTCAGTATCTTTTTACAGTAAACATACTCCCTTTAATAATTAGGGAAAACAATAGCAAAATGAATCAACGCCAAGTTTTGATGACATAGGTTATCTATGTCCATCTGTGTCGTGGGGTGGTTCTCACGAGTGGCCTGCGGGCCAGAGAGGGCACCTGGCCTGCTTTCGGAGGAGGTTTGCTTTCAGGCAAGATTGAGGTCAAAGAAGTGTAACCCCGGGGCACCGAGACTCTCACCTGCCAAGCCCCCTTTTTCTCAGCCCCGCAGGCAGCGTCCCTGCCCTCCCCCTGCAGCATCGGTGGACAGACACCTGCCCCCAGGGGTGTTCTCTCTCCCCGTGAATTTCACATTTCAAGTTCTTCCTTACTGTTTGCCAAGTCGACAGGGTCCCCGGATGAAGTGTGTGCCCCAAGAGTGAGCCGTTCACCGGCATTTGCCGAGCCTCGAGGAGATGGGGCAGCGTGTGGGAGGAGGAATGCGCCCGTTTCCTTCTCGGCTGTAACAAACCGCACCTCTGTCTGAAGCTCAGCGTCAGTGATGCGTGTAGGTACGTGCGTGGGCAGGGCGTGCGCCAAACTGCACCACCGACAGGAACAAAGACGGGCGAGTGTGGCCATCTGCAGGTGCTCTTAGAAGGGCTTCTGTGTTGGGGGCGCCTGGGGGGCTCCATCGGTTGAGTGTCTGACTTCGGCTCAGGTCATGATCTCACGGTCCGTGAGTTGGAGCCCCGCGTCGGGCTCTGTGCTGACAGCTCGGAGCCTGGAGCCTGTTTCGGATTCTGTGTCTCCCTCTCTCTCTGCCCCTCCCCTGTTCATGCTCTGTCTCTCTCTGTCTCAAAAGTAAATAAACATTAAAAAAAAAAAGAAGAAGAAGAAGAAGAAGGGCTTCTGTGTTGGGGGCGCCTGGGGGCTCTGTCGGTCGAGCGTCTGACTTCAGCTCGGGTCATGATCTCACGGTTCGTGGGTTCCAGCCCCGCGTCGGGCTCTGTGCCGACGGCTCAGAGCCTGGAGTCCGCTTCGGATTCTGTGTCTCCCTCTCTCTGCCCCTCCCCTGCTCGCACTCTGTCTCTCTGTCTCTCAAAGTTAAACGTTAAAAAAAAGAAGGGCTTCTGTGTCAATAGGGAGCTATTTTTATTTTGTGAAGGGCTCAGCCTGCACCAACGGCATCCATTCCCTCTGCCTTCCAGGCGGGGACGTGACCCTCCTCTGCTTCATGAGCCCTGAGCGATGCTCTGTGCACACAGTGGGAATCAGACAAACAGGATTAGAAGAGTGAGGAGGGGGCAGAACGGTCTGCTTACTTACCTCGGAATCCCTCAGATGGGCGGGAGAAACATCTAGGATACGGGGAGGGAGCTGTGGGCTGGCCAGAGCCATGCGCAGACCAGTCTGAGGCGCTCACTTACATCCATGCTCTAAGAAGCCCCCTGGAGAGAGCGACCAGGCAGCTGGTGGAGGAGAGGCCCCTGGGATGCTGAGTTCTAGGGCCACGTGGGTATTCCAACGCAGAAGTGGGCTGGTCCTGTCTCGTATCTGTGAGTCCTCTGGCTCGTTTCACTCAATGTCTCTAGGGATCCTTCTACCCAGCTGCCATCTAAGTTGTGGCCCCAGGTATGGCACACGGGGAATTCTGCCCCGGATTTTGATGTGGATGTGCAGACCCGCCTGTGTGCCGAGGGTCCCAGCCAGGGGATGCCGGGACAAGCCCTGGAAGCACCTGAGGAAGAGAAGGTACAGGCGGAAGACGGCGGGTCCTCCGTTGAGACACCTGCTGTTTCACAAATGCTTCTGTGCCGAGCAGCCCGGCCGAACGTCTGCTCCCTCCCGGTCACTAACCCTCGGGGGACAACTCGGAACCTGGGAGCTCTTTGGGACTTCTCTTCCGGGACCACCCGAGTGGCAGATCGTGGTGGAAGGGACCCTCACGCGAGAGTGGAAGGGACTCTCAGCTGCCATGGCCATGCTGGCGTCTCCTCCCCAGCTGGCCCGCAAGAGCCTCCCGAGGGAGCACCCCTTCTGTGCTCAGCTGGAGACCCGAAGGGGAGACTGTGAACATGAAATGAATTCTGTGTGGCTCAGTCGGTTAGGCGTCTGACTTGGGCTCAGGTCACGATCTCGCGGTTCGTGAGTTCGAGCCCCGCGTCGGGCTCTGGGCTGACAGCTCAGGGCCTGAAGCCTGCTTCGGATCTGTGTCTCCCTCTGTCTCTGCCCCTCCCCTTTTTGCACTCCGTCTCTCTCTCAAAAATAAATAAACATTAAAAAAAAAAAGAAATGAATTCTTTTTCTTCCTCTTCCCAAATTGTTACCTCTTTATTTTCTTGGCCTACATTAAAGTGTAAGTTATTTGAGGTGTTTGTTATTTTTCCATTTCCTGGGTAATATTGAGCTTATGTTTTGTTTTTGTTTCTTTTTAATTTTTTTAAATGTTTATTTATTTTTGAGAGAGAGACAGAGTGTGAGGACGAGAGAGGCACAGAGAGAGGGAGACACAGAATCGGAAGCAAGCTCCAGGCTCTGAGCTGTCAGCACAGAGCCCGACGTGGGGCTCCAACCCACCAACTGTGAGATCAAGCGCTGAGCCAAAGTCAGATGCTGAACCGACTGAGCCAGCCAGGCGCCCCAAGCTTATGTTTAACAAGATACTGTACTAATGATTTTTGTTGGATTACGATATTTAAATCAGGGTTATTTTACACGACTATAGGCAGTTAAAAGGTAACCATGGTTTTAGGTTTGTGATAAGTCTAGATCGAGGGTGCTAATGGTGGTTGAAAGGGGTGTGTGTGAGTGCGTGCGTGTGTGTGTTTGGTGCGCATCACTGTGTGTGAACATATCTCTGTGTGTGCATATCTGCACTGTGTTCTGGAATAGACCACATGAAACCAGAGACAACAGGCATGTTGGGCTCTGCCAGTGTCGCCGATGAGACCAGCGGCTCGTTAGAGGGGACACATCACCTTCACCCTTGCTTTGCTCTCGTCCCCCAGGCCCCCAACATGTCTCCAGGCGAGTTAGGTTACGCGTGAGGTGCTGGAAGTGTCTCATTGCCCACCACCTTGTCCCCGCTCAGTCGGCTCCGTGGCTTTGCTGACATGCCCGTTTCCCATCACGTATGCCCCCTGCACCGTGCACGCCCCATCAGGCACGCCCCATCGGACACGCCGCCTAAGTGGCCACAAGATCCTGGTTCCCTGCAAGATGCCAACTTGGTTCTAACACAAATTGGACTCAATCCAGCAAGGCGGGTCTCTGAAGGAGTCCTGTCACTCACTCTTCCCAACCTCCATTTACTTCACAGATCTTTGTAGAAATCCAGCTGGCTATGTCTTTCCTTTGCTTTTTGCATCAGAACGTCAAGGCAGGGGGGAGTTTGCCGTCACCTGGTCTCAGTCCCTCATCGTGTAGACGAAGCCAAGTCCTTCTGTGACCCGTCCCAAGTCCCACAGCCAGCGGGAGGGTGGTGTCTTCATTAACTCTTCCTTCTGCTAATGCCCTACTTGCAGTGGTTTGTCTGCTGCTTTGGACCAACCGTGGGGCCCCACAGAGGTGCCTGAGGTGGCCTTGGGTGGCCTAGTGATGGAAAACATCACCATGACGCATTCAGTTACAGAGTATGCGCCCCAACAGGCACCCTTCCCAGTGACAGCTGTGAGTCGTCAACCCGAGTCCATGGGGAGGGAAGTCTAGTCTGTGAAAACTTTGACCTATAAAATCGAGTCTGGGTGATACTTTCCTGGTCATGCCGTGTGGTCATGTTTATTATGCTTCCTTCCTGTGGCTGAGTCATGTCCCATCTTTTTATATATAATATTTTGTTTCTCCATCCGTCCACCGACATCAAGGTTGTTTCCAACTCTTTGGCTATCATGTGCTGCTACGAACATCGGGGTACACGAGCTCATTTGGACACCTGTGACCAATTCTTTTGTGTGTATACCTAGGAGTGCAATTGCTATGCTGATTGAAAGAAGGCAGACACACAAAAACATCTATTGTATCGTTCCATTAATGTGAAATATCCAGATGAAGCAAATCTATAGATACAGAAAGGAAATTTGTGGTTGCCAGGGCCCAGGGGAGGGGACGTGGGGTTACCGACTGATGGGTATGGGGTTTCTGACTGGGGTGATGGAGAAGTCCTGGAAGTAGACCGTGGTGATGATCACACAACATTACGAACGTACTCAAGGCCACTGAGGTATACACTTAATTTCATGTGTATTGTACCACAGAAATCCACTTAAAACAGAGTTGGGTTTTTTGTCTTTTGTTTTCTGTTTTAATGTACAGAGTAAGCTGGTTCGGAATTGACAACAGTGTGTCCAGTATTCTGCTGACTGTACGTACATGAAAGAATTATAATTTGAAAACCACCTGCTTTTGCTTAATACGGGATATGGTTGGAAGTGGAAACCTTGTCCTCGTTGTTTAATTTAAAGCTGTTTTTATTCCTGACAATATATGTAACAGAAAGTAGGATTCAGCTCAAATTACAACGGGCGCTTAATTAGTATGATGAATAAGGGGAGGTTTATAGCGCCTGGATTTACAGTCAACGTTACGTCACTTTTTCTCGTCTTTGATGTTGGGGAGATCAGGCAAAGAGAGAGGCGAGAGCGGTTGAGTGATCAAGAAACAGATAAATTTCAAAAGCGCTGCCATGCTTTTATCATTCCTTTTGCAAAAAAAAAAAAAAAGGGAAAACGATGTTTTGTTTCTCTCTTTGTTAAATGTGTAGAAGCCTGAAAGCAGATGTCATTCCCCTGCTATCTTCAAGCTATTAGTGGTGACATAAAAACTGACACTATCCATGGGGGGGAAGAGTTTGGGCCACTTTACAGCTGGGTACACAGCACATAAACATTTCAGTAATGAAAATGGAATTCAGAATGAACAGTCAACGTTCGACGCAAAACTATCAGCCATATATTTTAGTAAAGCTCACTTGCAAAATGTGCTTCTCATCTATGAGCCATATATATGCAAACGCACGATTATCCAACACGTTTCTGGCAACATCAAACAGAGCTTGACCCGGTTAACCCCTTCTTGGTCAATAAATATGTCAGCGCATCAAAATTATTTCAGTAACATTTGATTTTATGGTGCCTAGAACCCAAAGGGATTATTTTCAAAAATACAATTAAAGTTCTTTTAAAGCAGACATAAAACTTGCTGAAAGGACCCTCTTTTATAGCACTTATCCAAACTTTAAAAGATGCATTACTCGTGAAAGCATTTTATATGGTGCAATTTCCAGTCTTTATATCAGAACCCAGGAAATTACAGCACCAACAGTAGCCTTCACTGCCCACATCCCACCCCCAAACACTGCCTTTCCCCTGATAGGCATTACAATTGCCTTTTAGAATCCCTTCCTTGGAGGAACGCAGTATGGAAAAGCGTTGAGAGTGACTTACTGAGGACGAGAGAGCATAGAACTTACTGGAACACCCTCCCGGTACGTAGTGTGGACGGTCACCCCCCTCCCCCCCCAATCATGGGCGTCCAGCACATTCACTTTGTGTCCCCAGTTCAAAGGGCTTGACAGAGAACTTGTCAACCAAATCTGTGAATGCGAATGAATGAAAGAAGGGATGCGTGAATGTTCTTTAATTATGTGACACATTAAGACTTGGCATGGCCAAGGAGATGTTTTTTATGTTTTGTGACTGCCTTACACTGTCACATTTGTCATCATTTTTTGGGTACAGACCTTCCTCCAGGATGAGTGATGTGTCCTGCTTGAAAGTCACAAGAACATCCATTGGCTCCCTACCAAGACCACATTCAGGATCTTTATGCACACACACACACACACACACATTTGTACATACAAACATACATATATAAATATCAGAATATATAAAACATGGCACTATAATCAAGTAGTGTGTGTGTGTGTGTGTGTGTGTGTGTGTGTGTGTGTATGTGCACTCGCATGTACTAGATGGCTCTATAGGATTCATGAACGCACCTGAGTGTTTCTCCCCTGAGCTGACTGTCACATCAGAGGAATGTCTGATGGAAGTTAAGCCTGATATTTCACACAACAACTGTGTGCATGCAGTCATTAATGAGGGGTGTCAATGATCGAAGGTTGGTAAATGACAGTCCAGCGTCTTCCTGCCTATGTCTTCAAGAGTAAGCCAGTCGAGTTTGCCCTGCCTTAATTTCTTCAGATGAAAAGTCAAAATGATAAAAGCACCTTCTCCGTGATGTCATGTAAGGATTAAATAGCTAACACAGGCAACCCCTCAGAACCGTGTTGGCACAGAGTAATGAATTGAATTGCATTTCTTCATTTGGGTTGACACCCTGCCACTTAGCCCTAGCCAAGGACAAGCCTCAGAGCTTCATGCAACTAATTTACATCTGTGTATATAAGGTACAATCTGATGGGAAACAATAGACAGAAATGGACAAACTCATAGCCGTCATAGGAGGTTTTAATCGCACTTCCCAGACATCAACAGATACCGTAAACATGCAAGAATATACTCATTCTCTTCATAAACTTGAAGAAAATCAACATTTCACATAAAAATGGAACTCATACCTGTTACATCTGATTATAGTGTATGAATTACCAAGTAGTAGCAAAAGGCAGAACTAAAATATATTCATTAGGAATTTATTAATACCCTTTTAGTAACCCTTGTGAAAAGCCAGAATCAAATTTAATTTTTTTATTTTTCTTAAAGTTTACTTTTATTTATTTTGAGAGAGACAGAGAGAGGGTGGGGGAGGGGCGGAGAGAGGAGACAGAGACAATCCCAAGCAGGCTCTGCACAGACAGAACCCACAAACTGTGAGATCATGACCTGAGCTGAGATCGAGAGTCAGACGCTTAACCAACTGAGCCACCCAGGTGCCCCGGAATCAAATTTTAACTATTAAAGTAGTGACGAAGCCACTGTATCTTTTTTTACTTTCCACTTAAACAGATACTTTATAAAGAGAAGTTACATAAATGTACACATAGAGAAATTTTAAATTAAAAAAAAATTTTAAAGTTTATGTATTTTGAGAGAGAAAGTGCAAGCAAGGGAGGGGCAGATAGGGCGGAGAGAGAGAGAATCCCAAGCAGTTCCTCACTGTTCAGTGCAGAGCCCGACACGAGGCTCGAACCCATGAACCCCGAGATCGTGGCCTGAGCCGAAGGCAGACGTTTAACTACTGAGCCACCCAGGCGCCCCTGGAAATTTTAAATACAAGGAACAAAACAAGGAAGCATAAAGGAAATTCTTCCAAAATGTTGGGTTTTTCTGTAAGAATCTGTAACTTTACAAAATCTGAAGTTGCCGCAAACTTCTTTAGAACTTCACTTTCAGAAAGATCTCATGTTCGGAGGCAAACAGTGTCCTATGGAATCTTGTCTTTAATGTGCTAGAAGCCAAATCTCAGTCTCTGTCTGACTGACCTCTCGGGGGCTCTGCTGTGGAGGTGACGGCTCCCCGCAGACCTGCTATGCCCTAAGATATAGAAGAAAGTCAGAGACAGGAACTCGGAAGGAAGGAGCTCTGTTCTTCCACGTAGCTAAAAGTAAACACAGCAGAGGTCTCAGAAAAAAAAAATGTATGCTGTATGATGTAATTATAAATGATTTATCATTCTTTAAGATTCCAAACGCTTAATGCATGTAAGCTACAAAAAGAATGGATAAGTATTTAACTGTTTAGCACCTTTTAAAACTCTTTGAAGACGCTTAACTGTTTCGTTCTTTAAAAATGTCAAAACAATAATCTTGTTTTCAAAGAAACCCCTTCATCCTTATCTCCCTGAAAAATGTATGAAAAACTGAATTGTGTGTGTCACTTCTCAACGGGTCTGTGAATGAGAACACAGAGACACAGTCCATGAAATGCAAGGTTTACAAAGGGATGGTGAAAGCCAGGAGTCGTGTCCATAGGGATTAAAACACAGAACAAGGTCGACACCATGGTGAGTGTTGGGTCCAGGTCAATGGTAATGACTTTGTGGCATCTTGGACCCTTGAGGAACGGTGATGGGGCAGTGTGGTGGAGGGTTGGGTTTAGCGATGGGGAATTAGAAGGTCTATGTTGGGAACGTGGAGTCTGAGGTGTAACGGTGTTCTAGGAAAATCGCTGAAGGGTGATTTGGACAGTCGGGCTCCAGGGAGAGCTGGAGGCTGAATGCACACACCTGAGGTGGGCGCTGGCATGTTGGAGGTTTGTTAGAACAAGCTTCACTGAAAAATAGATAGCCTTGTTTTCAAACATACGTATTTCCCCCCTTATGTTGTTCTACCTGCATTTGGTCCATCTTGTTAATCTCCTGTGTCAAAGGCTGGTCCCTTTACTTGTGCTAATAGAGTCCACTTGGTCTCCATTTCTCAAAGCCATTGCTCCTTCAATTAACTCCAGTCTTTTCTGTGTCGTCAGTGCTGCCCTTAATCATTCTTATGATCGGATACGCATTTCTGTCTTCCACCATCTCCCTGATCTGGTATCAGCTTTCAACCACTGCCCCCTAATTCTACTCTCCTTTATGCCTAAACTTTTCTTTTTAATTTTTAAATTTTTTTAATGTTTATTTATTATTGAGAGACAGAGAGAGACAGAGCATGAGCAGGGGAGGGGCAGGCTCCAGGCTCTGAGCTGTCAGCACAGAGCCCGATGTGGGACTTGAACTCACAGACCGCAAGATCATGACCTGAGCTGAAGTCAGACGCTTAACCGACTGAGCCACCCAGGCGCCCCTATGCCTAAATGTTTCTAATGAGATGTCTACTCCTACTGCCCATGGACTTCAGCCTCCATCATTCTGCACCCAGCCTGGCTCCCCCTGGTCCCACTCATCCGGACTGCAGTTTCAAGGTCATTAACAACTGCTCGGCTGTCAAACCCACACACACCCTCAACCCCATCTCATGCAACCTTCCAGCATTATTTGCAATGTTTGACGACCCCACTGTTGTAGAAATGCTCTCTCTCCTGACCTCAGTAAGGATGCAGCCGGGGGTTCCTCCCGCCCCAGTGGCCACCCCCTTCTAGGCTCCCTGGGCCCCGCTTTGCCCCCGTGGGGTTCTTCTCGTATCTGTCCTGTGCACATACTTCCCTTGCATTGGATTGCTTATGGCTGTGGGTTTAACTACTATCTCCAGGGCAGTGACTTGATTTAAATTCTCTATCCTAGATTTTTCCTCTGATCTTCCAGGACCTTCTTGACATCTCCGTTTGAACTTCACATGGCCATCTCATTAATTGGTCAAATACTGAACTCTCAGTTTCTCCTGCACACATACCTCCTCTCCAGACTTTCACGTGTCTGGAAATCACGTGACCGCTCCATCACCACTTTCTTCTCATTGTCTCCTTTCCCCTCCATTCTCCACATCCCGTGGCTGATGACGCATCAGGCTTTCCTCTCCAGTTCGATTTTACGTCCTTCCACCTCCCCGAATCCCGTACCCCCACTTTTCCTGGGCTGATTGAAAGAAGCTCTCACAATGGACCTACTTCCTCTTGCTCCCTTCAATGTACTCGCCATATATCAGACAACCTTCTTGAAATATGAACCCGCTCATTTCACTTGCCTGCTTGAAACTTTTCCAAGGCTTCGGAATGTGCTTAGAATAAAATAGAATTTTATTTTATCTTCGTAGGAATTTGGATGAATTGCCACCAGCCTACCTTTTCCATTTCATTCCATTTTCTTCCTCATTCAGCTGTCTCACATCCCGAGTCTCTTCTCAGTTTCCAGTTCTTCCTGAGTGCAGTCTTGACTCAAGGCATATGGTTGCCTCTCCCTTAGGGGCCCCCACCCCTCTTTCATCCTCTGAGCTGGCCTTCCCTTGCTCTGCCCCAAATCCCAGCTTCAATGTAACACTCTCAAGAAAGTCTCCCAGGACCTTTCTCTCCAAGGTATGTTCCTTCCTTAGCTCAGGTTCTCGTTTCCTTCTTATCACTTATCACACTTTGTTCTAAGCCTACCTTCTTCCTCTAGATCCTAAGGTGGGGATCTCACCTGTCACATTCACCCATGTGCTTGTGGATGTGGTAGGACGAGTAGAATCTGGATGTTAAAGGGACTTCTCATAGGAAAGGCCACAAAGAAGGAGAAGGAGTTGTTTTCATTGTGTTTCTCTGAATTTATAGCAAGACGTTCAGAAGGCAGAGCATAGAATTTGGCAAAATACGAAGGGGCAAGTACAAAGATAATATTCTGTATCTCTGGTATTGTTTGTACACATTTGATACGTTGAACACACGTAATCAAATAGGTTCATCAAAAGCCAATAAAAGACCCAAGAAGAAATAAAGGTAGATGATACGGAGAAAGATTTTAAGGTCTGTTAAAGAAGAATGACAACACATGCTTGAAGGATTGCTTATACTATGTTTTGAGTCAAATGTACATGTAGAGCAGGAAATGATCCTTTTTTTCAGATATTTAGCACCGTAAAGTTATATCTACATATATGCAAATACAGGAATATATATAGATATATATCTACACACATATACACACGTAATAACTTTGTGTTGCCACATTGCAAGGTTCTTGATGGATCATTTCTCTAAATGGCCTGGAGGCCATTATGAAAAGTATCTGCTTCTATTTGTTCCCGGAATCCATAGTGCTTAATTCCCTACATGTGCCGGGCACTCCCGTCTACATAGGAGAGATCGTTCAACAACAACAAATGGCGGCCGGCAGATGTGTCCTCTGCCGGGAGCTGCCAGGGAACAAAATAGTGAGAAGAGACCAGTTGCTGGGGAAAGCTACTCTTCCATTCGGACGGCCAGGGAGGGCCTCCCCAGGGGCAGCCACACGTCAACAGACAGCTACGTGGGGAGGGGCGCACACCAGCTGCAAAGGACAGCAGGTGCAAGGGCCCTGAGATAGCAAGCCTGCCTGCCAGAGAAGACGAGGACCCCTCTACCTGAAGGAGGTGGTGAAAATATAGAGGAGCCAGCAGCAGGGGCCGGGTCACCTTCTCGACGGGGAACTTCTTGGCCAACCTAAGACACCAGTTTTCCCCTATGTGGGATCAGGAGTGTTGACAGGGTGTCTCCAAGAGTGATGGAATCTGACCCCCATTTTGAGGGCACAGCTCTGGCTGTGTTTAGAGCCCATGGTCATGCAGGTGCAGAAGTCAAAAAGCAGGCAGGGCCACATGAGTGTCCCATTAGGGGATGATGGAGACGCAGACAGAGGCAACCGGAGGTGACCACTGGCCGGAAGCTAGATGTGCTTTGAACACAGAGATGTTCTTCTTGCCAATGGCCTCAAAAAGAGGGCGAGAGAAAGAGAGGGGATGGTCCCATACTTTTGGCCCCAGGAGCAGGCCATGATGGGGAGGACGGCCAATGCTTTTGCAGATGATGTTGTCGTTGGCTCGTTTTTACTGAAAAGAACTTCAGCATTGACAGAAAAGGCTATGTGAAAAAGAGGAAAAAGAGAAAGGGATTGTCTTGTTCCTTTTATCATCCCCCATCCGCCATCTTGTGAATTCGTTGTGGAGAAATTCTGGAAAGGGACAGTTTGTCCTGAGGTTCTTCTGCCGTCTGTGAGTTCCCCACCCTCCACAGCTGGCAATATATACTGTGCTTTGTTGCAATTACTAGTCAACATGTCCAAGGACGACCCCTGCATATAGGTTGCTCTAGGTTCCAGAACATCTCCTGCTGCACTCATCACTGGAACAGGTCAGGTCTCCTCCTTCCATGGAGTGAATAAATATCTATATTCAAAGTGGCCTCTCAAATGTAGTTTTTTAAATGCCCTAAATCTTCCTCACAGCCTACTTTCTTGACTAAAAACATCTCTTTATAAATATTAATATTCGTTTTGATTTCGCCAGCCTTGCAAATGGCCAGGAGTGAAGCATCCATGCCCGAGGGAGCTGAACTAGATGTTTCTGTGGTTTTTCTTTTCGGAAGCCCAGGGGCCACTGTCTGTGCATAGGGCGCCTCCCTCACCTTCCTGCAGCCTGGCCTGGCAGAAGGGAGTCAGGTCTCGCTCTTCTGTTTTCCAGAACTGGTCATTTTCCAGGTTAATATCACACTTAAGAAAAATATGTTCTTACCATCTGCCCTTTCAGCCAAATCTTTGGCAATTATTTCGTGATATTTCTCTTCCTGTGAAAAAATATTATTAACTTGATTTCTCTTTGTAGAAATCATGCCCTACCCCCATTTCCCCCCCCAAAAAAAAACTGTGACAATGTGCTCTATTGTTTTTTTTTAATCTATGTATTAACCAGGCTGTAAATTATGGCATATTTCTGGGGACCAAGGTCATCAATGGCAGCAAAGGTGAGGACAAGGGACAGAATTACAGAAGTTTATTTCTTGTCACGTAAGACATCCCAGCCAGCTGAGTGCTATAACAGTTTCCAGTGTGAACATAAGCTATCGATTCAAAGCTGCCACCTGCTACTTAGCCATGTCGAGAGGCAGGAGCTTAATATATCAGATGTCATTTGCTATTTAGTCTCAGGTGGTAGCCCAGAATCAATATCCTTAAATCAAGAATCTCTATATTAAGCAAGAGCAGGGACATTTATTATAATTCTGGTCCTTTCCTCTCGTTAGCATCCAGAGCACATTGCTCTGGCTTTCCATGCCATGTGGCCTTCAATATTCCCTCTGTGTTATTCTCCATAATTATACCCTGTCTGTACTAGAGAGTCTGACACAGGCTTACAGTAAGGTGTATTGTCCAATATACTTGGACTGCTTGAAAAGATTAAATATTAAAAGAATGACCTAATGGCACTTGCTTTGGGAATTAGATTAAGAGTTAAGTAATCAATACAAAATGAAGGTAGTGCACGTCCAACCATGTTGGAAATAACACCAAAGTCGAGAAATAAGTAAGTTCGGGGGAAACCGGGAACATTGAGCTACAGCGAACAGAACAGAAAACGTATCTCCAGCTCTCCCAGAGTCTGCATCAACTAGTTTTAGGAAGTATATCAGTCTATCCACAAATTTTAACGTTTCTTGACCTCACCCTCCGAGGGAAATTCATTAGGGAGTACTCCGTAGAGCCCTCAGCAGTCAGTGCAAAGGACCTCCGAGTTAACAGTTGGATGTGAAATTCAAAGGTTACCCCATAGGGTTCCGTCTTGTACAGCCCTTGGGTGAAAGTCCAATTTGAGCTGGTGGGGCTTCGATTAAGTCTGCTCCACTGGGGAATGGACCAGGGGTATGTGGCTTTGGGGATCTTCAATTTTACTTGAAATGTTGTGGAAAACTTTGAGTTCTAAGTTAAATATTAGATGATGTTGTTTTATTCTCAACTCGACCAAATGTAATATGAGCTGGAACCCGAGATTTACTTCAGCTGGGGGATGAGGGACCGTGGGGATGCCACTACCATGGCATTGGCTTGCAGGTGGCAAACACGGGGCGTTCCACTCAAGCCCAATCTTACCCTTTGAAACTGGGAGTTTGACCCATCAGAAACACTAGCTTCCATTGTTTACAGTGAGGACGTCGAGGCACCGGGGACCCTCTGGGTCACCCAGCTGGTGAGCGGTGGCCTCCCAACCTCTGGGCTACACTGTCCGCCTAACCACAGATATTTTTAAAGTTAATTTGTACTCGACCTTTTTGTTTTCCATGAAACAGGGGGGTTTCCTGAAGTTCAGGGTTTGTTTTTTTGTTTTTTTTCTCACGTAAGACTGAGAAACATCTTTCGTCATTGAGAAACCACAAGAACATTGTCACGGAAATTCCAGAGCTGGCCGGGGGCGTGTTGGGATTACAACTGGAGGAATTCGGTTGGGATTCTGTTCTATTCTACTTCTGTTCTACATCAGTTAGGCTTGAACTGGAGGCCAGTGTTCTGTGGGGAAACCGTAGTGGGGTGAGGAACTCAGCAGAACTGAGGTCTCCAGAATGACCGAGATCTAAGCAACTCAACGAATATCTATTATTCTTGTTGTCACCACAAACGTGCTTTCACAGAAGTTATAATAAAAATGCATGAACAGCAATCACTACAACTTCCCATGTACCTCCTGGGGCCCAAGCCCTGTGCTGTGTTTCTCTCTTATTATTTCATTTAAAACTCACAACAGCTTTACGAGGACAGTCTAGAGCCACCCACATCTATTCTGGATTTGACGTCAGGGCTCTTAATCGTTAGGATATGCTGCTTCCTTGAAAGAAGAAGGACAAAAGCTCATCTTGAATCCAACGCAGGCACCTGCAAATTAACGTGTTCCTTCATCCACCCGAGCTCCTCCCGCACGCAGGGTGCTACCAGGGGCATGGAGGCCAAAGGGATCAAAAATAATTGGAAGGAACCATTAATTCCCACTGAGAAGTACAGAGAAATATTCACAGAAGGCAGAGCCAAGGAGTTGAAAATTGAAGACACGGTAGGATTGAAGGGCAGAGAGAGGGGAGCAAAGTTGGTCTGAGGAAAAGGAACAGCAAAAGGACAGACAGACAAAAAGACATTTTCACTTCAACAGGGAAAAGGTTGGACAGAATGGAAGCATCTCTCTAAGTCAACCAAAACACAGTTATTTTAACCCAAGGTAAAAATTGTATTCAAGGCAAAAATTGAAAGAAATGGCGCAGACCATCCAAGATCCAAAGAACCTGATACAGATTCGGTTCCCGCAAAGGTTCAGCGCACTGGCCGTGGCACCGAAGACACCACGCTAAGGGCAGAATGAAAGGAGCTTTGGAATCACACGCTTAACCCCATCGTGCAGAGTTTTGAATAAATGCTGTTATGTGACCACCACCCTTTGCTTTAAAAATTGGTGTTTATCCACTCTGTTGCAGAAATGCTTTCACAGAATGTGTTTCTCACCAGGGTTTTTAAATATTTACATCTGCTGATTAATAATTTATAGTTGGCATTCAGGACCTTAGACTCATGAATAATTGACGTGTTCATTTAAGATTTGCAACTGTTCCGGATAATGATGAAGTGTACGAGTCTGGTGCCCCAGCACGCCGATGGTAAAAGTTTACAGAGAAATCCGGCTTCCTTTTGGTTTTACAGAGGTTGGAAATAAAGACTATAAGCAAATAAGGCAGGAGAATGATTGTGTGTCTCAGATGCTCTCTCTATTAAGAAAGGGAAGAGTAACTAGCATCTAGGGAAAGTCTCAATACTCATGGCCACACCAACAATTGGATTTGATTGGCTGTATTTTCAGTTGGAGGAAGGGGGCTCAGGAAATCTGATTAAATTCCACACGGCCTGTCTATCCTATTCAGGTCATTCAAGAGTACTTTGAAAGAGTGAAAAGATAATATATGTGTATAATATAATACAAAACATAACATATGTGTATACAAATGGATATAAATACATATAATACATATATACACCCATGTATTCCCAATCACTATCGATTTATGATAGTGTTTTCAAGAAAAAGGATACAGAGAAACTCACCCAAGGGTTTGTGTGGCCTGCCAGCTTAACTGTCACATTGGTCACACCAAAATTTCCATTTCTTTTTTTTTTTAATTATAATTTATTGTCCAGTTAGCTAACATACAGTGTATACAGCGTGTTCTTGGTTTCAGGAGTAGATGCCCCTGATTCATTGCTTCCATACGACACCCAGTGCTCATCCCAACAAGTGCCTGCCTCGGTGCCCATCCCCCATTTTCCCCTCTTCCCCGCCCCCTCCTCATCAACCCTCGATTTCTAGGTCTTCTGGAGAATTGAATGTTAGTTATTGACAATTTGACAATAGTTCTTCTATCTGAAAAGAGAAACGTCAAACCTAGCAGCTGTAGAAGATCTATGCAAAAAAAAAAAAGGGAAAAGAAAACAAATAGTTCCAATTTTTGTACATGAGTTACCGAAGTGAGCCCAAGACAAACTTTCCACTAAGCTCTTTTCTTATCCCCTCTAGATCCAGTGTGGGGTTCATATAGCAGTCTCCTGCATGGGCCACAGGCCATGGACATCATCACGAAAAAGGCGTGTTTGTGACTGTTTTTCTAAGTTCACTTGGATACCGCCTGTTGAGACCATGCCCCATTAGCTACATAACCTGCTCCACGTGATTCCTCGACTCTCTTCTAGAAAAACTCACTCTTAGTGTATTCCTTTGTTTTACAAAATGACTTTCTAACTCTCGTCGGGGTAATAACAGAGATGGCTTTACGGCGCTCTGATTTCTGGGGGTATACTCAGAAGTCTCGCAGTGCCTCAAGGGTGATAGTTCAAGTACAGGGAAAGACAGCAGGCCAAGTTGTTTTCTGAGAACGGTAACGTGGTGCCATCCGACCCAATGTCCACTTTGCTCACTTAGAGGATGTTTGAAAATTCTGCCCACGGTGGGCACAAGTGGGTGCCTCATTGCCACAGGCCGGGCTGCGGCCTCTATGCAGCCGTCACGGACCAGCATCCCACCACCTCGCAGTGCGCAAACAATCGCTCATTTGCCTGTTTCGACTGATGTCGCTTGCTCTGGTCTCCCCTGGCCACGTGAACAACCTTTTTTGACTCTAAACTTCAGGTCGAGCTATTCATTAACCAGCTCTCCTTGTCTGTGCAATCTATTTGAGGCCTCTCTATTTTATTGACCCTGTCTCCTCCCCAAGAAGCACTCCCAGCACTTCCAGTTCCATCTGCCTGTGTCTGGGGAGAAGAGGGCTGGACCGCAGAAAGAGAAACCGCTCTACAACTGGAAACACAGGGATGATAATCTAGGGAATTGTTTACACAGCAGTGCGAGAGCTCAGAAGCTACACGGGAACGAGAGGTAAGGAGGAGGAATCAATACGCAATTTTGCCAGGCTGGATGTTGGGAGTGGGTGGTGCTCCCAGGGTCCGGGGCTGAGGTCATGACGCAGAAAAGAAAACCCTGGTGGAATTTTCTGGTAAGAGCCTGAGCTAGAGAGAACAATATGAGATTACAGAGATGGCACCCCTCGTGGACGGAGTGGAGGCGGAAGTAGCTAGCCTTCTCCCTTCCTCCACTGCCAGTCTCCCTCCAGGCCAGCCCTGGTCCAAGGCGGTAAGAATCAGGTGACACAGGGTGGGGGATGGGCAGTCCAGGGAGCAAATGTCCCTGCACTACAGACAGGGCAGGGAAGGGTCCAGGGTGAGACCTGCTGGCAAACAGGTCAAGGCCCAGCCATGGGGTCCTGCCTACAACATCATCCTCCAAGAAGGGGGCTGAGATTCTCCGTGCACTTCTCCAAGGTCAAATCTGGAAGGAGACTGGACTCCATTGCCTTGCCAAGTAAATAAAAGTAACAAGTCAGAATTAATGTATCATCTCCCCCAAATAGTAGAACACCATATGAAAGGTATTTGAATGCATTCTTTTTAAAAAATGTTTATTTATTTTTGAGAGAGAGAGAGAGCATGTGGGGGAGGAGCAGAGAGAGGGGGTCAGAGGACCCAAAGCAGGCTCCTCACTGATAACAGAGAGCCCGACGTGGGGCTCGAACCGACGAACCTTGAAATCATGACCTGAGCCAAACTCGGAGGCTCAACCGACTGAGACACCAAAGCACCCCTGAATGCATTCGTAACACCTCCAGAAATATATCTTATAGGAGGAAAGAACTAATTGTCAACCGAAGCTGAATTTTATAAAATGAAAACTTTCAGAGTAGGTTTTTAAAAGGTTACTTTTTGGGGGCACGTGGGTGGCTCAGTGGATTAAGCGTCCGACTTCAGCTCAGGTCATGATCTCCTGGTTCGTGGGTTCAAGTCCCGTGTCGGGCTCTCTGCTGACATCTTGGAGCCTGGAGCCTGCTTCGGATTCTGTGCCTCCCTCTCTCTCTGCCCCTCCCCCGCTCGCACTCCATATAAAAGTGCGTGTAGAACGTGAAAAACGCTCTAAGGCACTGTCCGCGTGAGGCACGGCAAGCTGAGTGTCACTGAACACGGGAACTAAAGGTTCTAGCATCATCAGAAGAGCCGGAGTAGTGGGGGGCTGGAGGGACCACCGATGGTTTCAACCCCACAGGGGGAACCAGGAGGCGGGCAGGGGGCCGCCGCTGCCTCTGTCGTTCCTGGCACTGCCCAGCCCTCATCTCCCCTTGCTGCCATTGACACCCTGGAATGTGATTCCAGCCACTGAATGAATCCACTTCTGCCGGTCCCCTGGAAGCCACAACGTCAGGCAGGTGGCTCCTACCTCAGTTCTAAGTTGGACATTTCTTGCAAGAGGATCTCACCAACAGCTCACCATCCAGGACTCCAGCCGGAAGGAAGTTTCGGAAATGCAGCTTTTAGACGTCCAGCCCCTTGAGTACACGAAAGGGGGGTGTGTGCGTATACATGGCAGGAACGTTGGCTGAGTATTGATGAACAGTTAGCACAATGCTTGACTTTCCTTTCACTTTGAAATTTATGGCTAAGACCGCTGTTGGCTTTCTGGAAAACTCTAATTCCCTGATAAACAGTACGCTTGAGAAGAAATTCTCCTTCCCCCTTTGAGGAGGACACGGTGTTTGGAACCATGGTTTTCTTTTGCAGTCCTACTAAAGTTTCAATAGTCTGGGTAAAAGTCCATAAGCTGAGGGGCGCCTGGGTGGCTCAGTCGGTTAAGCGTCTGACTCTTTTTTTTTTCTTAATGTTTGTTTATTTTTGGGAGAGAGAGAGAGCATGAGCAGGGTTGGGGCAGAGAGAGAGGGAGACACAGAATCGGAAGCAGGCTCCAGGCTCCGAGCTGCGAGCACAGAGTCCGACGAGGGGCTTGAACCCACGAACCGTGAAATCATGACCTGAGCCGAAGTCAGACGCCTAACCGACTAGGCCACCGGGATGCCCCTCAGCGTCCAACTCTTGATTTCAGCTCAGGTTACGGTCTCACAGTTTGTGAGTTCAAGCCTCGTCTCGGGCTCTGGGCTGGCAGCGCGGAGCCTGCTTGGGATCCTGTCTCCCTCTCTCTCTGTCCCTCCCCTGCTTGCTCTCTAGCTCTCTCGAAATAAATAAAAATAAACTGAGGGGGAACAAAGTGAATACACTGAGGCTAACAGAGGGATGGAACTTACCTGCTCCTTGGTGACACGAACGTGTCAGAACCACCAACCTTGAAACAGCTTACCTCCAGCCTCCAGGCGGATGAGACACGAAATTCTCCAAATCGTTGGTTGGATGCTCCTTCTTGAGCCAAAAGAGCTTTCCTCCCGCAAGGTGTAAATTCGACGGCCACACCTTGTGGAGACGACACAACGGAACTCATAACAAACAGGCGACGATACATGTCGGAGCCACGGCTGATGGCACGAAGAAATAAACGGTTGAAGCTTCTCTCTTGAAATTACTCTCTACAACCCAGTTATTCAAACTACGCAAGAAATTCCTTGTACACAGCACTGGCCTTCTACTTTCTTGACTTTTAAATTTTCGACTTGAGAAACTAATACGTGTGTAGACTCTTGTCCTACTTCAAACATTGAATGCCAGGCAGTTTGTGTTATTCTTTCTGACAAAAGAATATATATATGCCCTATGTGAATATAATTTGCATGCCACAATTTTTAGCAGAAGAATTTAACCCATCTGCATCACCAGTTGCCACAATGGCCATCGGGCAAATGTGGCATCCAACAAAGCTTTCCACCATTTCCTTTGAGGAGAGGTACATTTACTGTATCTTTCTTAATGTTTATTCATTTATTTTGAGGGAGAGAGAGAGAACGAGCGCCTGCAGGGGAGGGACAGAGAGAGAGGGAGACAGACAGAAACCCAAGCAGTCCCCATGCTGTCAGCGCAGAACCCGACATGGGGCTCGATCTCATGACCTGCAAAATCATGACCGGAGCTGAGACCAAGAGTTGGATGCTTAATCGACTGAGCCACCCAGGGGCCCCAAGGAAATGTACGTTTAGACTGACAGACCTGTCTTCCTCTCTACCTTGGTCTGTCTGTTCATTCAAAAGATATTGATACAGATTTATCTATTTAGGTGCTTAACGCACGCTGTTGTATATTTTAAGGTAAGTAGGACAATAATATAGATTTGAAATGCTGATTATTTAAGATTTTTTTTCCCCTGCTCTGTGCTATTTGCCGTGCTATCTGTTGGGACCGCAGGGTGGGTAAGACCTTCTCTCCAGAAGACATGTTCTACCAGGAGCGGCCTCATGTGTTCAGGAAGGCTTTCTTTACCGTGTCCCTGCGCGTAACAGTTACGAAGTAGAATAATCTCCAGATATTTACTAACACCAAGTGATGTGGTCCCGTTTTCACTGATGGCACGTGGGTGCCTAGGTTACTTAGCTCACATTCTATGAAAACAACAACAATCATATTCCTCACTTTCTACGCATGGAATATCCTTTCGTTGCCCATTTTAAATGAATTACAATGGTTCAAGTGTTGTAAGAGCTCAGTACTATGCAACGTATAAAACTAAAGCCCAAAGGATCAACAGCCCATTGACTCAGCTGATGAATAATCTGCACATGATTTTACTAAGAAAACAGCTTAACCTTGTCCTTCCCTTGTGGGGGGAGAAAAAAAAAAAGCACAGTATATGGAAGATTCACACGGGGCCGTTAACCCATCTAAAAGGAACTAAAAACAAAGTCAGCAACTGTGGTGGTCACTAGAGTCACCTTACTTTATGGAAACAACCCCAAGCCACGGGGCCTTGTTTACTACAAAGCTCGCTGTTTTGCTCGGACCTCCTGCCCTGAGGGTTCTGCCCACTGTGGTCCCTCAGGCACCTGGGTGGACGCAGCCCCCTCTTGCAGCAGGCGGGAGAGATTAGGACCGATGACATCGGCTACAAGTGTCACACGTGACTTCTCACAGTCCCCGTGCCCCAGCCTGTGACCGTCCGTGCTCATGGGAGCATGAACTTGCACTCCTACCTTTGTGTCCAGAAGCTGGGAGCTAGAAACGCTGACACCACCCTGGGAGACCAGGCAAAAACAGCCCTGCGTGGTCCTTCCTCTGTCTGTAGGCAGTTTGGGTTTTCAGGCTCTTGGGAAAGGTTGGAGGGTGGTTAAATTTGCCTCTGAGCTGGTCCCCACTGCCAGCATCGAGTCCTCTATCCACCACCCTTCCTAGCCACCAGTGCCTCGGCCGGTCAGTGAGCACCGTGTTGGACACCTGTTCGTCCCCTGCCTCATACTCAGCAAGGTACTGATGCCTTAAGGAATCTAAGTAATTTCACGCATTCTATGACTTATCGACACATTCAACTATTGGAGAAATGACCAGAAGCCCTCGTCCAGCCCTCTAGGATGTTAAAACCTAGTGGGGATAGGTCACCTGGCCGTATCAGAAACTCACCAGCAACATCGGTGGTGTAAATATCACAACTGAATCATATAGGAGATCCGGCCACATTCACGTTGCAGAGATGTGCAGAAACCAGGAGAGGGAAAGGTCATAAGGAGGAACCCAGTCTGGTGGTCCCTCAAAAGGTCCGTGTGTCAAGCCATAGGGTCCCACATCAGGGCAGTGGCTGTGAACATGGAAGAAGAAGACTAATTTGAGAAACAGCGTAAAGGAATTGGAGGCTGGTGCCAAGTGTTCATGATGGTGGCATCGAGAGTAGAGTGTGAATCAGATAGAAGGTGAAAGATTTGATCAGGTGGCGGGACAGGAGTAGTAGCTGATTCCTGCTGTTGACGCTTGGTCCAGGTACGTATTTCTGCTTCTTCACGCCCCCTGTTGCTGTGCCTTCTTCGAGCTATGTGCCTCTGTCCCTGGATTCATGGCTGAGCTGGGTAGTTAAATGTGGGGGGCGGTGGGGAGGGACAGAGACCAAATGGGCCAAGTCAGCTTGGTGCAGACCCTTCGCTTCTTTAGGGGACAGCAGAAACACAACCAAAGATTGTAAAAACAAGGTTGATGAAACTTAATCGCTGCTGACCCTTTGTCACATCTGCTACGTGCTATAAATTTACCTGCGAATCTGGGCACATACTTCATGTTACTACTAGGTACCTGTTTTTTAAAATTTTTTTTTTCAACGTTTATTTATTTTTGGGACAGAGAGAGACACAGCATGAACGGGGGAGGGGCAGAGAGAGAGGGAGACACAGAATCAGAAACAGGCTCCAGGCTCCGAGCCATCAGCCCAGAGCCTGACGCGGGGCTCGAACTCACGGACCGCGAGATCGTGACCTGGCTGAAGTCGGACGCTTAACCGACTGCGCCACCCAGGCGCCCCGGTACCTGTTTTTAAAAACAGAAAATGTACTCCATGAGAGTGTCGTAGGGAGTGAAGGTCCATTTCTGCTCCCGTGACCATCCTGTCCATCCTTCCTGCTTGGGTGACCCAAGCTTCCATGGCCCACCCGTTCCTCCAAGGCTTTCTCCATTAATCAGCGCGCCTGCTCAAGTGGTCAGTGCTTCTGTTGCTCCTGGAACCTTCCCTCTGCGCTTCATGGTGCCTGGGTCTTCCCCAGCCTGTGGTGCTATGCCCCCCACGGCCATCATCCTTGACCGCCGGGCTCCCTCCTCACCAGGAATCTGCCATTTGCTAGATCCCAGTCTAGCCCGGGGATCCCTTCTTACCTGGGTCATCAATGCCTTTTTTATGGCTGGATCTATTAAACACTCTCTGGTCCCATTTCAGGAATTTGTTTAGGGGGCTGCTCCCTTGACCCCCCGCCCTGCCCTGCCCCATCCCATGAGCCCCCTTTGTTGAGAGGTGCCCGCTTCTCAATGCAGTCCTCCTCAGGGGCACACCTGGTCACGGTTCCCGAACCCCAGAGCTCTGCATCGGCCTTTCCCACCCACCCATCTGTGGGCGGATGGGCTCCTCCAGTTCTGCGACTGGGGCTGCCTGCTCAGCTTCACAGAGTCCCCAGAGTCCCCGGTGCACGTGTCCTGACGCCTTCCCGACGGCCCCCTCCGTGGCCCTGAGCTCTGTGAGGAGTATCACCTCTCTTCCGGTGCTTACACCGGGAACCCACACCCAGCAGCTGTCCCCCCCCACCCCTAATATTTCTGCCAACGCTCTTTTCTCCATCCTCACCGCTGTAGACCGGCCACTTTGGCTCTCGTCTGTCCCCAAACGTCTCTCCTCCGGTCCTACAAAGGTCTTTCCAAGATACACATTAGATCTTGTCACTCCCTCTTTGAAAGACAAAAACAAAACTCTCAGTGTTTCTCCACAGTTTAAAGGACAGAGTTTAAAGAACTCTCGTGGTCTGGAATCTGCTGAGAACCAGCTTCCTCTCTTGCCCTCCCCCCCCGTCCCCCCTCCCAGCCCCCCCTCCCCACCCCATCTAGGTCCTGACCCCTGACCCCTTGCACTCTCTGAGCACCTCTGACACTTCCTGTCGTTTCCGTGCCAGGTCACAGCCTGAACCACCCTCGGCAGCCTCACCTGGCTGGTTTCTCCACCCACTTTACTCCCCAGCCTGCTGCCCACCACCACCTCCCCCCCCGTCAAGAAGCCTTCTTTAAGCCAACCCGTCCACTGTCCCCCCAGTTCTCACAAGGACAAGGGAGCCTGTTCACACCTGCAAATCTGGTATCCAGCAAGGACTTCGGCACAGACCACGGAATGAACGACTGGTTACAGTTACGGACTTGGTGGCTGTTGAGGAAAAATCTGGAGAAGAGGTAGGGCCACCCTGAGAGGGCAGAGCCTGGAGAGTCCTGAGGCACAGCCCCAACCGCCTTCCCCGACGGCTTTTGCGCAGAGCTGTTTTGCGAGCTTTCATTCTCTGCCGCTTTAAAAAAGGTCAGAGCTAAACACCAGCTCGGCCCCGTGTCCTGTTCTTTCCGCAGACAACTGGGACTCTTGAGTGCCTTTTTTCCCTCTCCAGGGACAGGGCTATTAAGCCTCTAGCAACTGACATGTTGAGCTGATAAAATCGGAGAGACATTATTTGGTTGGGATAAAAGAAAGGTCAAAGCGGCCCGGATGTGTTCAATGTGTTAGCATTTAACCTTGCTGATTACCTTGCATGTGTATGGACTGAATTAACTTGGAGGGAGTCCTCTGATGTCTGCAAAGTAACAATCACATTTGGTCAGGAATTCAGTGGGTGTTCAGTGTAACTTCTTTGCCCACCTTAGCCGAAATGCTGAACATCCCCGGTCAGAAAATTCACAACTGAAGGGCTCGTTTTTCCTGTAGGAAAAACCAGGAGGGCGGTGGGGTCTTAAGTCAACGAACTTGGGGAGATTTCTTAAATACGTTTCTTTCACGGATAGAAAACAGCGTATGAGGCACCAAGTAAAGATATTATTCATGATGCAATGTATAGCCTAATTAATAATTCTGATGACAATGCATGTATTATCTCTTGCTTCATGGAAACCTTTCAGAATTCTTTTTTCTCCTGGTATAAAGAAGTCCTTATGGCTTGGTTTTTGTTTTATCAATAATATGCCTGGCATGACACATGTTTCTGGGCTGTCCTTCGTCCTGCCATTTAGTGTCTCCCAGAAGGGTCTCCCGCGGCTGGTAACACTCACTCTTGCTGGCGCTTCAAATCAGAGAAGCCAGAACACGGTCAAAGGCAGAGAGACGGTGCAGAGTCGTGTCCCACACCCCAGCGTGGGTGACCCTGGTGAAGGTGTGTCCGGTTAGGGTCTGACCTCGGCACGCCAGACCCAGGAACATGACCCTGTGGTCACTGAGAAGGTCCATCGCATCAGGATCACGTCCCTGTAAACAAAGCCCTTGAGACTGACGGAGAAAACGAGAAGACCAGTTGGCTAATTCTACAATGTGAACGATCTCATTGTTATTCCGAATGAAATATTCCCGTTGGCAGAGCTGGCACATTTTCTCCTTGTGAGTAGACCCACGTAGGAAAGCGAATCGGAAGGCTCATCAGAGAGCAGGCTCACAGCACCTGCAAACGGAACAGAGGAGGTGACACCATTTAATGGCAGCAGGCGGGGAGAGCCACGAAGGGACAGCCGCGCCGTCCGCGGCCAGAGGCTCCCCCTCCCCGTCAGAGGGCGGCATGCCAGCCAAGGTGGCCTCCCTGCTCCCTCTTCGCTGGCACTTCTGTGGGCTGTCCTGCACCCGGAAGACCCCGGGCTGGGAGGTCACTGCTGTGCATCGCCCCGCGCGGAGCTTCTGTTTTCCGCATTCTTGCCTCGCTGGCTCGCACACGTCACTGACTGCCCCACCTGGGAGGGCTTGTCACATCTGTCCCTCTGCCCATCACCTGGTCTGATCTCCAGCTGTGTGACCCTGTGTGCAGGAGTGGGAATGTCATAGCCTGTTGGCAGGTCTTGTAGCGCCTTTGAAGTTGCCCAACTGATCCCCCCTCTTTAGACAAGTAAATGCATTAAAGCATAGCTCGCCCAATTATTAAGGGCCCTTGCATTCGTCCCGTCCATTATGCGCTGAACGGGGCACATGCCCGGGTCCTCAGGGGACCCGTTCCTGTTACACGAGGCTGAACTCAAACACCCAGTATTCACTCATACAGTGCTGACCTTGAACAACAAGGAACGTCAGTGATATATTTCAACCACTTACTGACTGGAATCTCTTCATGGCCGTCCACGAAGGTTGAGGAAGGATGGCCAAGGGATGTGGTGTGATGTTCAAGGACACCCGTGGGCCAGGACCACAGGCATCTCAAAAGCATGGCGTTCTGTGAGTGTGCCTGCAGTTTTTCCCCTTGGAGTCAGGAAGTTCTTTACCTGGGATCTGATGTGGATTTCACCTCCAGCAGCCAACAGGACACCCACAAAGCTTTATGACACATGGGGAGATCTCCACCCTCCTCGTTCAGCCTCTGCTGTACCCCATCACCTGTAAAATGCCCCTGGAGTCCAGAGGGGTGGGGCTGGTTTCTCTAGCTCTGGAAACAGATTTGGAAGTGTTTAGATAAAACCGGTGCTATTTCCAACATCTTTCAATGATTGATGGCACCACAGGTAAAACATTAGAGACTGCGGTGTTTTCAAATGAAGATTTTAAATTCAATCTTTTTGATTTTATGGGGATATTAAGGTTCAATATTTCTTATTTTATGATTTGGTAAGTTGTATGTTTCTGGAAACGTGTCCATGCCATTTAGGTTGTATGTACGTTGGTTTCAAATGTCATAATTTCTTCTTCCCTTGGTTATTTTTTTTTCCTTCCGTTTATTTGGATTTAACATGCGTTACTTTTCGAGCTACTTGAGGTGAATGCTGTGAAAGAAAGCATCGCACCCGTCGAGGGGAGCACACCCAAGCTGATTTTATCCCGATACCATTGCTGGAGGCAGTGGTTAAGTCTGGAGGTTCGTCTCCATGGAGACGAGGGTGGGGGGGTCCATGCAGTCTGTCTGGGCGGGATCCACACCTCCAACTCGGTGCACCAAGGATGCCTGGGTGCCATCCCCCCGGCCCCACAGCAGACTCCAATTCCCATCTTTGTCCCCCTAGCCCCACAAGGGCAATGCCAAAGCTCCGTTCAGTTTCTCAGTCTCTCAGCTATCCAGAACCAGCACATGCTTCTGGAGGGAGAAAGCCCCGGGTGCTGGGCTCACCTGTCTGCTCTCCTTCGTCTCTCGTGTCTGCCCCATACCGTCATCTCAAAGCTCCAGGGTCCCCCAGCAAAATGTACTTTCCAGCCTCCCCCTCTGTTCTCTGTGAAAACGACTCCAGATCGTCTAGTGCCTTATTATTCAAATGTTTTTATTGCAGCTGACATATTTAATCAATAGTTGATCTCAGTGATTTGCCAACCAATAGATGCAACTGGAAATACCTGAGTGAAGGGACACCTGGGTGGCTCAGTCGGTTAAGGGTCTGACTCTTGATCTTGGCTCAGGTCGTGATCTCGCAGTTCGTGAGTTCGAGCCCTCCATCGGGCTCTGCGCTGACAGTGCGGAGCCTGCTTGGGATTCTCTCTCTCTCTCTCTCAGTCTCTCTCTGCCCCTCCCCTGCTTGTGTGCTCTCTCTCAAAATAAATAAATAAACTTAAGGAAAAAAGAAAATACCCTAGTGAAGATGTTGCTTTCACAGAGAGAAGACCATCATCACGTTTGCAATCTTTTTCTTTCCAAGTGTTCTCTCCACCTCTCCTTTTGCAACACACCTCTGGCATCTAAACTGAGTTTATTTTGTTGGGTTTATAGCCTGTGCATCTATTGTGCTCCTATTGTTTACACGCCATGCTATATTTTACTCTGACTTTAATGTGACATGTGAGCACTGATGCGCACGTTCAGGAAAAGAGCATGGCAAGCTCAAACCACTGCTCATACTCTCTGGGCTTTGAAAGCTACAATCCTAGACTAATTGTGCCACGCTGCGTCAGGCATCTTTCCATTTGTTTTACCACCGGATTTTCATTATGTCTCAGCCGCAAACACATCGATGACATAGGAGGCTGGGTTTGGGTGGCTCTGACTTAGTTGCCGACAGATGTTTAATTCAATATGGCTTTACGTGGATTCATAACGGGTAGTGGGGACAAGTCCCCAAGCGCTCCTTTGCCAATCATCTGTCACAACAGCCGGAAGGTGAAGGCAGCCCACTGACACAAGTAGCCTGCTGCTCATGAGAGCGACGTAGTTGTCGTGCTATGGCATGTGAATTCCCCAGAGATCCCCCTCTTCCCAGCAGTGACCCGTAGTCATACGGGCTCGGGACTGTGTGGCCACTCTGTGGGCAGAGCACCTGCCCTTCAGGAATGGGCTGGCCTTGGGGTGTCTACCCCCTTGACATGTTGGAGAGCATCAGTATTTCTCCAGAATCCGGAGCTATGGTGGCTCTCTGAGCCTTCTGTTATTCTCTCTCTCTCTGTCTCTGTCTGTCTCTCCCTCTTCCTCCCTCCCTTCCTGTCTCCCTCCCTCCCTCCCTCTCTCCTCTCTTTATCTCCCTTTCTTCCCCTCCCCCCATGCTTTTCTTTAATACCCTGCGTCCATCTTGATACAATCTGTCTGACTGTCCCATTCTTTCTCAGGGTCTCCTGGGGATACTTTTCACTCCACCCTATGAACTGAAGCTTCTGTGAACGCTCAGAGTCCCCTAGAGGAGGGGGTGGGGGAGGACATGTTCAATAATCATGGAAAGCCTTTAACAATGGCGGTGGTTACAAAGGTAGGGCCAGTGTCAGTAATGGGGTCTACGATCCCTCTCCTGGAATGACTTTTTTTTCTTTTAAGAGACGGAGAGAGAGACAGAGAGTGTGCAAGCAGAGGAGGGACAGAGAGAGGGAGAGAGAGAACCCCAGGCATGTTCCGCCCTGTCAGTGCTGAGCCCAACCTGGGGCTTGAACTCACAAACCATGAGATCATGGCCTGAGCTGAAATCAAGAGTCAGAGGCTCAACCAACGGAGCCACGCCGGCACCCTTCTTTTTTTCTTTCTTTCTTTTTTTTTAGTACAGGTGATACTAGAATGGAATCATAGATTCACTTTACTTTTCACAGAGTGGGAATAAACTTTGAACACGTCTTCAAGGCCTAAGTGTGGTGATTACAGCTGTGTTCAGCATTTTGCCCCCTCAGATCTCAGAGTGAGTGTGACCGGATAATTGTAAATGTTTATAATGACGTAAATATTGAGGAGAAGTAAAGCCAACTCATTTAAGAGATGCAGTAAAATCTTCGCTTTGGCCACCATCAGAGGGAAGAGTCCTAATCTACATGAGGCCTCTGGTCTCTCAACATGCTCCCTGACGAAGCTGTCCCTAGTTGTTCTCTGAGGGAACAACGGTCAGTGGTGAGGGAAGAGCTAACCTTGCCACCCCACCCCCCTCATCCAAGGAACCCCCGGCAAAGCCACTGAGCACAGTTATGGTCCTGGGGCTCCCAGGCCTTTAGAGCCCGTGTCGTGAGGCCACAATAGGGCAATGAACAGGGCACCTGTGGGTGATGGCTGTGCCTGGCGGAGAGCAGGTGAGAAAGCTGCCACGTCCGCCAGAGAACTCTGGTCGCGTCGTATCGAGGTGACGCGGTTTATTGTTTCCGTGGCCTGCACTGTTATTCTCAACGCCCACATGTGTCTCTTGCTCACCTGCTCCCCGTATTTATTCAGATACCCCCTTCTCAGGACGCCTTCTGTGACCAACTGACTTACATTTACAGCCACTCTCCCCAACACTGCCTGCACCCTCTCCAGGACTCTTTTTCCGAAATTCGCATCATTTGAGCTACTGCATCGTCTCCTCATTTATGCTACGTATCATCTGTTTCTTCCACACAAAGGCCTTGTCTGGTTAATTCACAAGGACATCCCAGTGTCCAGTGTTATCTGCCACGAGGCACACAGCAGTTAGTATTCATCGATTGGATAATGAAAAGATAGCAATTACCAGTATCTCAGATATCCAAACTGAGTCAACAGGGCCGACCCCCACTAAGAGGGAACAAAATTTGAGCTAAACACAGAAAGCTTAAATTATTAATAATAGAACCCAAAGCATGAAAATTGTTCAACATTAATGCACTGGATAGGGAAAACTGTGTGTGTGTGTGTGTGTGTGATTTCATGTAGAAAGTGTAGCTCATGTTAAACAGCAAGAAACTAAACGAGAAAACAGTTTATACAATTTGAGTCCTCTTGATTTAAAAGAAACAACTTATCTTGGATATCAACCATATCTTCAGTATATAAAAGTAACTGTTAATAAAAAAAAAAAAGCTAGGCTAAATTATTTTGCAGAATAAGAGTGTACCCAGTAGTTTTCTTCTGAGGGAGAAATCTCGGTCTATGTCAAATCTTACGGGTTGTGCCTTTTAGGACAAAACTGTCATGGCCGTAAAAGTCACGCGGTATGAATTCTCTTGCAAACAATTGTCTGATAAAGCTTTGTACTTTTCCTCAAACGTGACTAAGGACAGCATCAATGGAAATGTTTATCATTGTGACCCCAACGTGCTTATTTATTCATTAGGCTTTCTGTCTCCAAGATAGCCATCCGTCTGCGTAGTCACTCGGGCAACAAACAGCAATCAGGCCGTGAATATTTGGCGAGCGTCTATTACGCGCGAAGCACTGTGCTATATATACAACGGGATGCAGGCGCTAGGCCCCCTGCCTTGAGAAGTGTGTTTCCCAGAAGGGGAGGCAAGCTTCATTAACGTCCTCCCTGCCAGCACCCCCAAGCTCCACAGGCACACCGTCCTCGGGCGGAAGAGAAGGAGCGAGGCCCCCAACGAACAGGGGTGTGTACCCAGGGAGAGGCGAGCAGCCTGGCAGAGTCGGCGCCAGACTGTCACGTGCAAGCAGTGTAGACAGGTCTGGCCACACTGCGGTAGGTGCCGAGTGCCAGTTGGGAGTTTAGACTGGATCCATTGGACAGACCGGCGTCTTTGCACCGATCTAAAGTGTCAGGCGGAAAACCAGGATAGGTAGCCGAGATGAATCTGACAATTTGGATCGTGTGAAGAAGCAACACTTAAGTTTATAGTCCTTATTCAAACGGATGCAAAACCAGCCTGCAAGATGTTGAATTTGGGGAGCGGTAATGGGATGGGATGTATGCTTTCAATATGTTTGAGCGAGAACGACAGGCAGCCACCTCCGCAGTGGCCAGAAATAGAAAATAATTATTACAGGACACCTAACGCTTGGCCCGGCCTGTACATGAGGACTCTCGGCGTGCCAGGCTTCCATTTGGAAAGTAATCGCTCCCAGCCCGTGTGTGACCATCAGCTGGCTTGGAAGGGTTCCGGGCTGGCGGCGAAACGGCCTGGGTGTTTGACGAACCACAGAGCGTTTACCCCGCAGATGCTGAACAAATGTGTGATGTTGGCACTGAACTGCGTTAGTGGTTCAAGAAGAAATGTCATTTCTGGCACCTAGTGGAGGCTAAAAGTCACAATGTACCCTTTTCAAGTCAAGTTTTCTGTTATTTACTTCTGCTGTGCTAAATCTCCGTCTTCTCTTTGGTGAAAGGCGTACAGATGGGTCTTCGGCAGCCGATCGGGAAGCAGAGGGGCCCGACGGGCCGAGGCCTCTCCTGGTCCCACGTCCACGCATGTCTTTGCTCACCCAAGTAGGGGCTGAACAAACAGGCCCCGAGGTGGGGGCGGATGGGGTGTGGTTGGGGTATCTACTTGCTCGGTTTCATTGTAGGAGTCGGGGCTGGGGGGCGCGGTCCAGCTTAGAACCCCTTTCCAGCGAATGGCTGACTTATCCCAGTCTATCCCGTGTGCCAACGGTCTCCAATTAAACTTCCGGGACCTTCCCTGGGAAGAAAGTGGTGACCACCAGTAACCAACAGTGCTCCAACATAGACGCTGCAGACCGGGATTTGTCCCCACTGCCCCCCAATGGATCCGAAGAGTTTGCCCCATGGTGTAGCACAAAGGACAAACCACATTCTAGCCGTTGTTTTTAGGAAATTTCAACTTTTCTATCTACGTAGGGAAGACTGAATTGGAGGGTACGGATGCATCCACCCAGATCCATTACACCCCCCCCCCCTCTTTCCCCTCTACCTCCTTCTCCTTCTCTGTCCCCTACCTCACTCCCCTTCCCTAATCATTCATATCCAGGCTCCTACTGAACCGGTAAGTTTTTGATATTAATATCTTGTGAGGAGAATAACAAATCCTAGATCCCTCCGGTAAGGTTGCCTGAACTGGTTTCCCTTCTAATTATCTATTCATTAAAAAAGAACCATTGGTTCTAGTACTTTTAAATAACAAGCTGCATTAGAGGGAGAAAGGATTCATCGCTGAGTCTGTTCTCAAGGTGTCTCCCATCTGCGAGGGCGAGGCCCCGCCTGGGAGGCAGCGAGGCCACAGAACAGACGTGGGGCTGCAGTCAGACGGACAGGAACAGATGGCTTCAAGCCACGGGCAGGGTCCCGGGTGAGGTGGCATTTGCATCACAAGACTGGTGCTGCCTCGTGTACTCCAGAGCTGGGGAAGGGGTAGGCTGTCCGGGGGGGCTTATTGGAATGGGGGACGTCGTGAGACTGCGACCAGCGTGGAGACAGAGCGAGATTTTGTGTGGGTTTGTCCACCCATTGCCCTGCTAGTGAGAACGGCCCGCCAGGCCCTTGGAGCCACCAGAGGGGCTTCTGCAGGGGAGTCGCCCAGGACCCCAAGCCCCGTGTGCACCTGTACTCTCAGCTTCCACCCTGGGGGCCCTGTAGGCCACGGCCATAGGGCGCCCAAACCCAGACGCCATGGCACTCCCAGCTGCCTCCTGAGGGAGACACCTTAAAAGGTGAGGACTCAGGGACGCCTGGGTGGCTCAGCCAGTTGAGCATCCAACTCTTGATTTCAGCTCAGGTCATGATCTCTCGGTTCGCGGGATCGAGCCCCACGTCAGGCTCTGTGCTGACAGGTTGGAGCCTGTTTGGAATTCTCTCCCTCTCTCTCTCTCTCTCTCTCTCTGCCCCTTCCCCACTCGCTCACACTCTAGCTCTCAAAATAAATAAATACACATTAAAAAAACACTTTAAACGAAAAGGTGAGGACTTAGATAGCGACTCTCTTCAGGAGGGGGCCTCCCCACGCTCTCACCTGGGGGGCCTCACGTTGCTGGCCTGTGGAGTCATCACTGAGGCGGGAGCAGGAGACAGATGGGGGAGAACAGAATGGGGGCGAAGGCACATCTGTGCTGTGACTCAGTGTCCCACGTGATTTACAGATCTCACTCCGCCCCCAGCTAATGCCGGAGCTGGCTAGGGCGGGGGTTCCCACGTCTTGAAAAGATTTGAGGGTTGCTATCTGAGCAGACTTCCCTCCCTTTCCCGCCCCCACCCCCTTCCTTCTTCTTCCGAAGCAAATCCACTGGGACGTGGGGCTCTGTCTCAAGGCTTGTCCTCGGGGAGAATTTCTAGTGAGACTTAGGTGGGACAAATTCTCTATTCTTTCACGTGTCTCCCCCTCATCGTGTGGCCTCTTAGTTATTCACTCCCCAAGCCCCGGGGGCGGGGGGAGGCTGTGCAGGGCGCATCGCCTAGTCCTGTGCCTGAGGGGTCTACAGTCCAGGGCAGAGCAGGGGCCACGCACGACCTGTCACCTGCCGTGGTGGACACGTGGATGGGGGAAGCAGCACAGAGGTCAAGACGGAGTGTGGTGGACGCGTTTCCCCTGCAAAGTTACTGCTGGGACCCTCTGTCCCTCACGTCTGTGCACAGGCTCGCAGTTCAGGGAGGCTGTTCCAAAGGCAGAGGCACGTCCTTTATTTAAGGGGCCCCGGGTCACCTTCCTGGCTTTCCTGCTCTTAAGATTCTCTGATGAACTTCGATTCCCCGTTGCTGTTGCTGTCCTGGAGAAGGTGAGGTCATTTCAGCCTCATGCAGGGTGTCAGGGACTGTGCAGCGTCCCCGGCTCCCTCCCTCCCTCCTCCCAGCCCGCGTGGCCCCTCTGACATCGTCAGCGTCCACAGAATCTTCAGGTGCCCTCTCCGGGCTACTCTCTGAAGAGACACAGACCGGTTCAGCGACGTGCGTGTATCCCCGGCAGCTCACGGGGACACCTGCTTCTGCTGGCTCTCTTGTTCACACCTGAGAGTCCTGCCTGCCAGGCCCTTCGAAGCCGAGGAAAGCAGGCTCCTGTTTCCATCAGCAGAGGGCGCCCGTGGCAGTTTGCCTGTGGCTCCTGGAGGTGCCTGTCCCTGCCCCTGCTGGTGCCCTCTGCCAACTGCCTTTTGCCTGTGCCAGTCGGTTCTGGGCCCTGAGAATGCTCCACGGAGCCCAGGCAGCCCCGTGGACTGCTCTTCTTGAGAACGACTAATCATGGCCCCGAGTAGCAGAACTGGCTTCCCACGGACCACCGGATTTCGTAGGAGTTTCCACGGGGTGCCATAGGTACACCTGCAGCCCTGACTTGTGCCCCCTGCCCCTGTGGGTGCCCTGGTGGATCCCATTTCTCAGAAAGTGTGCAATCCCCCCTCCTGGTTTCTTTGTGTAGGGCATCGGAAACTCCAGAGAGCGGAGAGTCTGAATGGAAGCACAGGGGTGGGATGGCCGGGGGTGGGGGTGGGGGGGTGACCCCTCCCCCATCCTCTGCCTCACCAATAATTCCTCTTCCTTCTGACCCAGACTCCTCACCCCCTGCTTCTTTCTGTCTGTCTTATCTTGGTTTTTCCCATCCTCATGTCCCTAGTAATTGGATCACATGAAGAATGTGATTAATAACCCAAGCATCGCTTTGTCTTTCTTCTTACAGAAAACTACGCTACAAACAGCACACTGGTGGCATTAGAACTTAAGTGTCAATGCCAGTGACACACAGGGGACCCTGGGGTTTCTCAGTCCCTAAGATAACATGGCAGTTTCAGTTTCTTGGTTCAGTTCTGATAAACTACATCAACAGCCAGCAGTCTGCAAAGTTCTCTACTTTTTTTCCTATTTCTGGTTTTTTGTTTTTTTTTTTTTTTTTGCACTGCAGACAATTCCTCAGCCTCATGACATTAGCTTTTAACCATGATTCATGAAGTAATAAAGGAATCCTTTATTCAAGAAGCCACTTATCCTGCTAAAAATTCCTTCTTTATTAGCTTTCTCATTATGATCCTGTGCAGCCGTCCATTTCGTGAGAGCAAGATTCCTTATCTCTCGAGAAAGGGATGTGAGAGACATATAAATAGAATAATAACCAGATGGGCGATTTGTCAGAAACTCAGAAGAAAATAAGTCCAGCTTCACAATTATCCCAGGGACTATCCCAAAGCCAGAAGTCTCACAAAACACCAGCAACTCAACGTGGCATCTTCTTGTGAGCTGTTGGTTCCAGCCAACTCCGTGGATAAGGTTCTGTTTAAGGTATTTGCATTTGGAGCATCTCTAACAAATCACCGTGGGAAGATCCCCAAGTGGAACTCACCTGACGCCTTCCTTGTGGGCTAACTCTAGCCCCTGCCTACCTTCCTGGGGAGACCTTCAAAGTGCTTGTTTCCCTCGGGACAACGAACAAAGGATTCGTGACCCCCTGACGTGCCGTAACAGAAGCTGGGACAAGGCACCACTCAACACGTGCTCACACCTGTGCTCAGCCTGGTCCAGCACGTGCTGTTTGTGTGTTTGTAAGATGTCTTGTACTTCCCTGGCAATCTTCTCTTCTGATCTGACAGAGCACCCTCCCTCCCCCGAGTTGATCTGTGTTATGACCCAGCAGATTAAGGAGAGGCTGGAGCTGTGTGTGACATCAGAAATGCACACGGAAGGTGTGCCTGTTTGTCACGGGGCGAAAATGTTCAGCATTTCTTCATCTTCCCCACCATCTGCACAGAAACGATCATATCTGTTAGAAAGCCATTTTCAGTGACTCAGAGAGTCAGTACCTCTCTTGAGTTTTGGGGTATATTATATCGTATTCATTTCATTTCCAACTGAGTGCAAGAAGTGGAAATGAGACTTCTGTCTAATTGTTCTGCCATCACTGTTCCTACTCATGACGACGACAGAGCCTGGGCACTTCTTACCAGACTAATGGGTCCTTTAAAAGTTTCTTTTGAGCCCCCAATTTAAAAAGCAGTGTGTTTCATGGAACGCCAACCAGGACGTCAGGAGCAAAGTGGGGGCAGGCACCTTAATCATGTGACCTTTCTTCCATCTGGAGACTCTGGACCCCATGTCCTCAGGCAGATCTCAGTCAATTCAGGTCAACAGACATTGGGTGAGGTGTTCCTCTGCCATTGACTCCACAAAAGTGGCAGAACGTACAACTGCCCCAAGGGGCTGATCTGAGGATAAAGACCCCATATGCACGAGACTTCCGAGTAAAAACGTGACGCGCGGTTCATCTGTGTTCTATTGGCACCTGACGATCAAGCGGATGAATGAGAGTGGGTAACCAAGACAAGATGTTTGCGGGAAACGCAAAGTTTAGCCAGAGCACAAAGAAATGTTAACAAACGGTGAGTCAGGTTTTTCATTTGACTTCCTTTAGACACTGGGATAGTTATAACTCAACACCCCCAAAACAAATAATTCAATTAAAAATAGGCAAAAGACATGAACAGGCATGTCACCAAAGAAAACAGCCAGATGGGTAACAGACACATGAAAAGATGCTCGACATCACTCATCATCAGGGAGATGCAAATCAAAACCACAATGAGATACCACCTCCCACCTGTCAGAATGACTAAAATCAAAAACACAAAAAACAAGTGTTGATGAGGATGTGAAGAAAAAGAAACCCTCTTGCACTGTTGGTGGGAATGCAAACTGGCACAGACACTGTGCAGAACAGTGTGGGGCTTCCTCAAAAAATTAAAAATAGAACTACCATATGATCCAGTAATTACCCTACTGGGCATTTGCCCCCAAAACACAAAAACACTAATTCAAAGGGATACGTGCACCCTGATGTTTATAGTTGCCTTATTTACAAAAACCAAATTATGGAAGTGGTTCAAGTGTCCATTGATAGACGAATGAACGAAGAGGCTGTGGTAAGTATTTAATGGAATATTGTTCAGGCATAAAAAAGAATGAAATCTGCTATTTGCAATGACATGGATGGAGCTAGAGAGTATCACACCAAGCAAAATAAGTTCGTCAGAGAGAGACAAGCGCCACACGATCTCGCTTGTATGTAGAATTTAAGAAACAAAACAAAGGAGCAAAGGGAAAAAAGGAAAGAGAGGCAAACCAAGAAGGACTCTTAACTACAGAGAACACACTGATGGTTACCAGAGGGGAGGCAGACTGGGGCGAGGGGGTAAAATGGGTGTTGGGGATTAAAGATCACACTTACCATGATGAAAAAAGAGTTTTTCAAAGATCCTAATTCTTAAAATTGAAAACAAAATTACATTTTGCTTCTCTTAGACCCTGGAATAATTTTGAGTCAGAACATGCTCATTAATGTATCGATGAGTGAATAATAAACCATGAATGAATGCAGAAAATCATAGGTAACAAATGGGAAATGAAACGGAGTGTAATTTAGCTAAAGTAGAAGATATTTGAAGGGATATTAGGGAATTATAAGATGGAAAGCAGGCTTGGTGAAGCATGAATGCCAGCATAAAAATTATGGCATGTGAATTGGAAGTGCACACAGTCACAGATGTACGAGTTGAACTATTACAATTATCTGGCATTTCCTCAACTGGGATCCACGGCTTTTAATATTATACTGTTATATCACTTACAATAAGGATATTGCGATGCTAGGGATAAACAAAATTAAACATTTTTTAAACAGGTGGCTTAGATTTTTTTTCAGAAGGATAAATACAAGGCAGAATAAGAAAATTTATTCAATCCCCAGACACCCATTTTCTCAAACGCTCTCGTAGGATTCCTGTGGGTAACACCTCGGGAAATGCTAAGTAAAACATGGTAAACAGCTGACCTGGGTTCCGAGGAGGGGCAGGTCTCAGGGCATTTCAGGGGAACAGACGGAGGCAATCCAGACATGGACGGAGGCAGAGGAGGGCCTCTGCCGTGAGGCTGATGGAGTCCTGCCAGGCTCCTGGACACCTGTGCCTTCTGATCCCTTCCTCTTGAAGTTCCTGTGGCTCCACCCCTTTTCTCTGGTGGCAGGTGTGCAGCATGAGACCGTGGGAAAGTGCCAGCAAGCCAGTGCACCTGGGGGCAGCCTCCAGGCAACAAAGGCTGGGAACGGATGGGTAAAAACACACCATCTCATCCCACACACCAGTTGACAGTCTCCAAGCTCCCTGGGGGTGGGCTTTCCGTTTTCCACAGCTGTGGCCCGCTCGGGCTCCCCCACTTTCTTACCGGTGCTTCCTGGAGTCACCTCCAGAATTAACCACTTTCATCCAAATCCTGGCCTCAAGGTGTGCTTCTGGGGAAGCCCAGACTAAGGTGCTTAACTAAAAAAGGGAATGCATCATTTCACCTTAATTCCTGCAGATGACTTCCTCCTTTTCTTTACCAGTGCTCCAAATTCACCTCTGTATCTGCCCACCTGTCCATCCATTCCATTATCTATCCATCAGCCATCCTTCTCTCCATCTAATTGATCTCTCATCGCTATGCACCTATCAATAAAGGGATAAAAGTAAACATACAAAATGTTAACCGTCACTGCTGAGAAACATGGATTCAGGAGAACTGCCCAAGTGTGTGTATGTGTGTACATGTGTGTGCCCTTGCGTGTTGTTCGAGTACTCCAAACCAAAGGCACACTCACTTTTATATTTAGGGAGGAGACGTCGATGTTTTAGAAGTGCTTACCTATAAGAACAAAGATTTCATTCTCAATCTCCACACTCTGTTGGCACTCTATTACTGGGAAGGAATGACAACATAAATACAGGTATTCAACATCTCTTTTCCTTGAAACTGTGATTTCCCTTAAAGGAAAGGAAGGAAGACAGAGAAAGGAATCATGTAGCATTTCACTGACTGGTTAATGCCATGCTGGTTCCTAAGGAGGTGGCCAAGCTCGTCTCCTTAGCTTCTGTGTGGGATGTTCCCCTCGCCTGCTGTTTGAAGGCGTTTACTACAGGAACACATGCCTCCATCACTTTGCTTTCACTATGAGTTATGACTCATCCTGCCTACACAGATCCACTAAACAGCTTTGGCTGGCTTCTGAATCAGTGACATTTCAGTCCCCGGTACCGTAGGCCATTTCCATAAAACATACAGCGTCACCAGAATGCCCTTAAATTCAGCTCAGGCATTGAATTGAGATATCTTTGTCAGAAAAAAATCAGATGGGTTAATGTGGACCTAGAAATTATATGTATGTGACAAACTGTGTCAGCTTCCTACCCGTTCCAGTCTGTGCGTGGGGTAGAATGAGGCCCTAGCAAGATGCAGAGAGTTCTAACAGTTCTCCAGCTTGAGATCCAATGTCACATACTATGTGGCTCCTGACGGTACCAGAATCATGTGAGTAATTTCCAGATATTTTCCTCTGTGTGTGTGTTGGGGGGGGGTTGGTGGTGGTGGTGTGTGTTTTCACAGGTGGGTTGGAAGTCTCGGACCATCAGGGTGGGGGCAGCATCAGCTGGTCCCCAGCTAACATAAGGTCTGAGGGGACCCGTGACAGACACATACTTAGTAACAGGGAGGGATAGGTGGCAAGAAAACCCTGGGTACATGAAGCTGGCCTCTCTGCTGTTCTCCTGCCAGTGTTGGTGGTAGGAGATGCTGGTGGGGGGAGGACAGTGGCACATAGGGCCAGGCCAGCCTGGAGAATGGCATTAAACACCTTTTCCACCATCTCGCTCGAATGTGACTCTTATTACTTGCAGAATTAGAAGCAGTAGTTTTGTTCCCTTTAAAGAGAATTCAGTCCCCTTGTCCCTATGGCAACAGATCAATATGACAAACAGCCAGTCTAGATATAAACATCCTTCTGATCATCCCTCACAAGTGACCAATAAAGACGTAAAGCCTGCTTATGCACTGGCACTTTGGAGGCTCAGGGAGATTGTCCCCTGAGCAGGCCGTGTTCTGGATGCCACGGTGCAGAGCCAAGCAGAATTCGTGGTCTGAAAAACACTCAGCACCAAGGACAGCACCCCCATTCCGCCTCCTCCATGCTGCTTCCCCTTTCCAACTTCACCCATTGCCCTTATATTCTGCTCTTTTTCTGCCCTTTGCTCTCTCTCCACTTACCCCTTCTCCTTTGGAGAGAAGAATCAGCAGGCAGAATGAGTCTAGTCCTCGGTCAGGTGCATTTTTGAAGCAGCACATTTGTTTGGACTAACAACACTGTACTCAGTGGCCCTGTGCTGGTCACTTTCTATCTGCCCCTTCTGGATTGTTTCTTCCTGCCTCCATCTTGCCTGGGCTTCAAGGAGATGAAGGTCTGAAGTTACCAGCTCCCTTCCCCTCAGGCTTCTGTCAATGGAGATATCAAGGAAGATTGAGATCCATAAGACAGCCAGATGGGCCACTCTGTCTCCCACCTGCTGTGCTGCAGACCCAGTGGCTGTGGCCTGGCCCCATCCCTGTGGGTTGAGAACCCCTCCCCCCTCCATGGCACCAGCTCTCATCTGCCTCAGGTGACACTCCTCCTCCCCTGCCTCTTTAGGCCTGGGGCAAGTAGTGGCCTTCAGTAGTTGTTATTGCAGGGTACCTCAAAATCCCTAGTTGGTTACCTTAACTGACTTATGTATCCACAAGTAGTCCCATCTTGAGTATGGCTCCTTTCCTTGCAGAGACTGACTTACAGCCTTGACTGCAGTTACAAAGGATGAGCCAACACCCCCTTAGGGGCATGCAGGCAGGATGTAGGACCCTGAGTTCAGTCCCCATTCTGGTTCTAAGTGTTTAAGCATGAGATCCTGTCGCTTTCCCTGAACTGGGAGCATCAGCAGACATAGGCTTCTCAGCTCCTTTTTTCTATTTCAGAAGTACCCAGAGCAGTCTGCTTGGGGACCATGGTACAGGTGGGGCTGGATGGCGGTTGAGTTTTCTCCAGACCATGGGTGAATGGCTGTGGCATCCAGGTGTTTTGGCAAGCTTGGCCAGTTGGGACATACCTCCACAGAGGTCAGACACCCCCCACCCCCCGCCCACCAGGGCCCAGCATCAGCCACTCAGAGCTGCTGTCCCTGGGAACCCACCTTTTCACTCCTTCTTAGCTCTTCCTGCCCACTTCTCCCTGAACAAGGAGACAAGGACAGAGTCCCTGGCAATTTGCCAGTTTCTTGGTGCAGTCTGGTTAGTTAAGCTGTCTACTTTTCCCTCTGAGAACTTCCTGAGGGGAGAGAGACAAGCACAGGACAACTGGACATTACCACTGCCGAGCTCCTGAACTCCAAACTGCCAACCCTGGATGGGACATTCTCTCTCTCTCTTGCCACCCACACAAATCACCAATCAACTCTGGAAAATTCCATTTCCTTAATGTTCTTGAACCAGTTTCACTTTTCTCCATCCCTACCTACGCTACCCTATTTGAGTTGGCAGTCATTTCTCCTGGAACACCACAACAGATTTTTTTCCCAAACTGGTCTCTTTGGTTCCAGATTATTCTCCATGTTCCTGTTCTTCTTTCCGCTCACACCTGATCACACTACTCTGTAGCTCAATACTCTTCCATGGCAAAACGTCAAGTGAGTCACAAGGTGTAGAATGCCCCTCACCATCTGCCCTGCTTGCCTGTCCAGTCCTGTCACTTACCTGGCCCTCATCCATCCCATCTCCTACCTTTTACCCACACTGTTTGCAGTCCTGGAACACCCTTGCCAGAAACAAAACAATCTGGTCCCAACTTTTTCTTCAATTTTGCCGTTCCTTGTAAACTGACTTAATTTCTCCTGCAGACAGAATAAATGATGTTTTTAGAATGTTAACTTGACCTAGCTTCTCATTCAAAATCTAATGCAAAGACCCAGATTGTTACAAAATCAATTCAGGCCCGACAGTGTGAAATCTCATCGAGTCACCTGTGATCCTCTGGAGAGAGCAATCCCCTCATAAAGCCTGGAGGAGCTCTGAAGCAGAAGATAGGGCCAGATGGGAAAAGTGTAAGGGGGTTTCCATCCGTAAGCACCCCCATCAGTCACCCTTAACACACAATCCCCCCCTACTCCATAGTCTCAAATGCAAAGAAATTGTCCATCAAATGGTCACAAGCTATCATCCTGATAGTGAAATTGTGTGTGTGTGTGTGTGTGTGTGTGTGTGTGTGATAAGGATCATCTCTCACCTACAATCCTAGATATGCCTTTGATTTAAAATGCCTTCCCTAACGTTTCACTGCCTGGAAAATGCCTTCTCGTCCTTTAAGACCAATCTGTTGCCACAGCATTTTTGCATTTGTCTGCGAGAGAATTCATTTATCCGTTCGTTTGTCCACATGATCTATTTCTCTATTTCACAACTGTTTGTTGTAATTCTACCCCAGCAGTCCCATCTAGCTACCTGAAAAGACGCTGTCATGTGCTGTTGTCTTTGGAATGAAGACAAATCACTTTCGCCGAGCTGACAGAGGCTGGCGTGGACTCGTCCCTTCCTATTTTTCAACTGCTCCTAAAAGTGACACACATCAATCTGATAATAGTGCATGCACATCAAATCAGTGCATTAGGAGAGCCTAGTATACAGGAGATTTTAGGACACAGGAAAGGGCTCAACACAAATCTTGGAGAAAATGACAATCTCTTGTTACATAATTTTTGCGAACTAGCGAACTAGCGACACTAGCGTTAGGATATTAGATCGCTTGTTTATATATTTCGGCTGTTCAGAAAAACCTCCATAGATTGTCACTTCACACCATGCATTTAACATAATCCCAAATAGATGAAAAAAGTAAATTTTGAGACTGAATGTGAATTTATTTATAATTGAGAAAGTATTTTCAATGATATTTATTTATTTATTTATTTAAAGTTTATTTATTTTGAGAGAGACAGAGTGCAAGTGGGGGAAGGGCAGAGAGAGAGGGAGAGGGAGAATCTCAAGCAGGTTCAATGCAGACAGTGTGAGCGGGGCTCGAACTCACGAAACCGTGAGATCACAACCCGAGCCGAAATCAAGAGTCGAACACTTAACTGACTGACTCACCCAGGCACCCCTCAATGATTTTTTAAATGAATTTACATTTAATTTAGAGATGGGGAAGCATTTGTCAGTGAATAGCCAAAGAAGAAAATATAAGAGGGAAAAGTAATTGTGATTAGATATAGCAGTTTTTCATCGGGTTGTCAACATCATAGGCAAAATCAAAAGACCAAAACACCTTGGGTGAATATTTGCAATGTTTGATAAAGAATTTATACTTGAAATACACAAGAAGGCATACACATCAATTGATAACACACGGACACCTTTGTGGAACAGTGTCCAGCCTTCTAAGTGTTCCAGAATCATTATGAAGTCTTTATGACTTGTTTGTTGTTGTTAATATTGGAGAAAATACAAGTCCCAAAGGTCATAAAAATAGGGGTGAAGCACATACAACAATGCCTCTGCTCACTTGTAATTAGTGAGCTCTAAATGCCTCTCAGATGCAACGTTTGTCTATCACTTTATTAAAGATTTTAAGATAAAAATCAGTACCAGCAAAGACTACTCGCTTTGTGGTAGTAATCAACATCATTACCAAATCTTTCCTGTTTTTTAGGGTTGGGACACTTTTTCTGCTCCTGAATGTCAGTATGGACAAGCGGCTTATTCTGAAGGAGGGTTTGCGAACATCAGGGCTGTGTGTCCGGTGTGGGTGGAGCCTCAGATCCCATCAACATATGGCATGACCGCCTTCCCCAGCCAAGGGTGGAGGTACATTTGCAATGCAGTCACCTGCATCTAGGGCTCTTTGTGGATGATGGTAACCAGGGTAACCGCCAACCTGCGCTGGCCATGGAACTCAGGCAGGAGAAGAAACTTTTCTGTGTGTTAAGCTCCTGAAACAGCCTGTTTTGGCTGATACTACCTAGGGGGAATGTCATTTGGAGTCATCTTCCACGAAAACAGTTTGACAGCATAGAAAGAGATTTTAAATAATCTCAGATTTGGACGCACTGATTCCCATTCAGTCACTCATTCATTAGGCAAACATTTTCTAGGCTTGCGATGTGTCAGGAAACCTAGCAGGTGCAGAGAAAACAGAACAGACAGGTGCCAGCACAGGACCACATAGCAATTTCCTCTCAGATTTTTTTTTTTCTATGAAATAATTAGAAACATAATAAATAAGTACACAGACATGCGGAATTCATGCTTTTCTCTATTATATCGATCAGTTAGATACAAGGCAAGTGTTCAAGAGCAGGAGAATGTTAAAAAGAATTTATTCTAGCCATGGGATAAAATGTTCTGCTTATTTATAATTTTGAAATAATATAGGCATAGCAAATGCTAATTTGATAATAATTAGTGAAGAGAGCAAAGTGTGTTTAAAGTATAGCATAGTCTAAACGTTATAAAGTGTATACTTATATTTTAAAAAAGTAAAGTTATATATCAAGTTATTTAAATTGATTATCTCTGGGAAGAAGGGAAAAAGGGATTTTTAAATTTTTCTTTGTATCTTTTGTATACAAAAGTTTAATAACGCACTGCTGCATTTTTAATAAAAATAAAAATAGTCATTAAAAATTGTTCTACCAATTCACAGGCTCTCATGAGGATGGATTAAATTACGTTTTTAGAGTGCCTACAATTTATGCATAACAACTACAGCATTATTAAAACAAAACACAGACCTAACTCCAAAAGAAACAGAAGGATAAAAAATAAATTGAAATCTGATCCAAAATGATAAAACTGTTTAGGAAAACATATTTCCAGTGGCTGAGCACCCTAAGAAATAGATTGGCTTTAGTCCAGCAGGACTGTCATATGCAATTAAAGTATGAATTTGCATAATAATAGTCAACTCTCAGCCAACTCCCCATTTTAAAACTGAGAGCACTGAGAAAACAGAGAGATACAGCCATTGTTTGTTAGAACCCTAGTGGGATCAGTGCTCCAAGATCCCAGGGCTGAAAATAAAGGGAAGGGGTGTCATTCATTGCTGATGAGGTCACACTGCTTGGGTACACTGGAAGGGAGGGAGGGCCACATTTGAGTTTGTTCAGGGCCTTTGGTTATATATATATGTCATATTATACATATATATATATGTATATATATATATGTATATATATATACTCTTTCATAATATTAATAATTAGGGGCATCCGGATGGCTCATTCGGTTAAACATCCAACTCTTGATCTCGGCTCGGGTCATGATCTCACGTCCTTAACTGCTCTAAGCCTCTGTTTGCCCATCTGCAAAGTAGGAACAATCAAATTAGCCTGGCAGAGTTCCTCTGATTAAATAAGACGATGTTTGAGCTCCCAAGACGGGCACCCCAGGCAAGGGTGGCTCTTAGCCCAGTTCAAGGTCTGCTTCCTGTATTCATTCAGCCTTCAGTGAACATGAGCTCTGGTCAGCTTGCCTTCTTTAACAGAACAGCACATGTATAGAGGCACACGTGTTTCAATACCTGCATTACAGTTTATGTACCTTATCAGGGCGCCTGGGTGGCTCAGTCGGTTACGTGTCTGACTTTGGCTTAAGTCATGATCTCACAGTCTGGAGGTTCAAGCCCCATTGGGCTCCTCACTGTTAGTGCCTGCTTGGGTTTCTCTCTCTCTATGTCCCTCTCCCACTTGATCTCTCTCTCTTTCTCTCTCTCTCAAAATAAATAAACTTAAAAATAATAACTAATTAAATAGTAATATATTTTTATATGTTTTACAATAATATATATATATAATATGTACACTGAATAATATGCATATATTTATTTATCCCCTCCCCCAATAATAAATCTTCCTCTTAACCTGACTCAGTGGTTTTACGATGCCTCTTGCCTGGAGCATCAGAACGGAGAATGTGGACAGCCTGAGCAAGTTTATAATTACATCAAAAACACTGATTGCTACAAGACTTTGGAGAAACTTCCCACCTACCTTTACCTTTATAACTTGTGGGGAAAGTGGGTCAATTATTTCTACTTCCTTTTCTTGAATAAAGAAATTTTAGGCAACCTTTCTGCTTTTATAAGCAATTTTGTCAAAAAGCCGTTTGGTGGGGCCAAGCAAGGTTGGCTTCCACTTGGAGCAGAGTTGCTGGTCTGGTGCAGTTAGGAGCATGGCATGGAGGGCCCCTGAAGGGGGCGGGGAGGGAGTGGAGAGGGAAATCACCTGCAGGGAGGAAGGGGGCGGGTGCGGGAGGGAGTGGAGGGGGGAGGTAACTGCAGGGAGGAAGGAGGAGGGTGTGGGAGGGAGTGGAGGGGGGAGGCAACTTCAGGGAGAAAGGGGGAGGGTGCGGGAGGGAGTGGAGGGGGGACGCACCTGCATGGGGCTACTGTGTTGGTTTCATATCAAGAAGAATGATCAAGGACATGAACATATTGAGGATCATGGAAACCAGGTTCCTCACTGTCAGAGAAGGGATTTACAAATATAAATATGGAAAGAACTTGATTTTCAATTCATAAAGTATAAGAAAAAAACATAGTCTCTTTTGAAATAGATGCAAACCCCCTTATGAGATATTGGCAAGTTGAATTAAACCATGTAACAAATATATATCATCACCAACAGGAGTTTACAAGAGGAATCAAAGAATGGTTAAAAATTAGAAAATCTATTAATATGTCTGGCAAACCTTGTGACTGAGCCACACGTTTGTATCTTCTCTCCCATCTGCACCACCACTAAAGAGCAAGTAAAGTTCTGGAAAGTGTATTTCCCCATGATGGAAAAAGTGATGGGAAAAGACAATACAAGGGGGTGAGAATTCTGAAACAAAGGTAAAGGGCACTGAGCTGATGAGGAGTCCAAATTCCTACAGTGGCAAAGGAGGAAGCAGGGAAGCACCCTTGACCCTGGTATGAAAGCAGAACCGAAGAACAATTCTCACCATGAGAACCAAGTTCCCGTTCCCAGCTTCCCGGATCTGAGCGGCCATGGGGGTGTCCCCAAATAAGGAGTGGAGAATGCTTTACAGGGACATCTATGAACCCCAAGAGGGGGAAATCCCTCTCCGAATGGTATTTGGATACTGTAAATGGAAAAATCCATGTTGTCAAGTGTGAAAGTGAATCTAGTCACCACTTTCATATCTCCCTGGTAACAAGGAGCCATGCTAGAGAGCACTACTCTTTGTCAAAGCTTCTAGTATGAAGGAGAGAGGCCAAAATAAAGGGGAAAGTGAGAGGAGACCCATGTAATGAAAGGAACAAGACAACTCTCAAAGCAGGCCAGAAGAGTAAAGACGAGGCTATAGTAAATATCCTGAAAAAAACATGGGGCGCCCGGGTGGCTCAGTCGGTTAAGCATCCGACTTCTGCTCAGGTCATGATCTCATGGTCTGTGAGTTCGAGCCCCGTGTTGGGCTCTGTGCTGACAGCTCGGAGCCTGGAGCCTGCTTCGGATTCCATGTCTCCCTCTCTCTCTGACCTTTCCCCACTCATGCTCTGTCTCTCTCTCTCTGTCAAAAATAAATAAACATTTAAAAAAATTAAAAAAAAAACATAGTGACATTTGATCCATAAACAAGAACAGGTTGCCACCAAAAAGGGAAGATCAGAAAACAAGAGAAGGCTCTTGAAAAGTAAATATTCAAAGCAGAAATATAGCAATAAAGACGTTCCAGAATGGCTCTTAGCAAGCAGGAAAAAATGACAAAGAAGAGAAAATAGGAGGAGTAAATGAAATGTGAAGATTGGTACATGAGTCCAAAATGGGATTGCTAGATTTCAAAAAGATGAAGAAAAAAAAATGCCCATAGTTTGAAAAGGTTCTCCTGTGAGCCCAGTAAATTGAATAAAAAAGGCCCACCAAAAAGTAAATCTCATTACTTCAGGGAATAAGGAGTGACCTGAAAAACATACAAATCAGAAGTCAATTAAAAAATTAGTTCAGGGGCACCCGGGTGGCTCAGTTGCTTAAGCGCCTGACTCTTGGTTTCAGCTCAGGTCGTGACCTCATGGGTCTTGGGTTCAAGCCTCCTGTCAGACTCTGTGCTGACAGTGTGGAGCCTGCTTGGGATTTTCTCTTTCTCTCTCTCTCTGCACTTGCCATGCACACGCACGTGCTCTCTCTCTCCCTCTCAAAGGAAATAAATAAATATTTAAAAAAAAAACACTTAAAAGTGACTGTTCATAGAATAAGAAAGGGCCTAAGGAAGGTGTTATATTTTTCTATAAGCTTTTGTTTTCTTTTTTACCATCCCATTTTTGAAATGCCTGTATTCACCATTATGCTAAAAAGGGGAAAAATAATTTAAACAAATACAGAAAGAGAAATTCCAACGTAACTTGCCACAATGGTAGATTAAAGGAGAAATGAATCACCCTCTTACCTTAGACGCAGGAAAAAGGTTTCGTAAAAGTCAACAGCCCTTCATCATGAAACAAACACACCCTAACAAACCAGGAGTGGAGGGGCTTCTTTGACATAGAAGAGTAGCTGCTAAAAGACTAAAACAAATGCGCTTTGTGGTGGAATTTATATAGGACGCTTCTATATAAATAATAAAGCGTCCTATATAAATAATAAAAAATTTACAAAAGAATAAAACATAAAATAAGAAATAACACCAGGTGGCCAATCTCTAATTACAAACAACAACAACAACGACACATGAAAAGGTGATAGAAATAAATTCTGAGAAGTGTCTTATTCTCAGGAGAGGAGATCCGGTATTGTAAACATGTCAGTTCTTTCCAAATTTGCCCGCAAGTTTGAAGCAATTTCAATGAAGAGCCCTGCAGTAATAGTCCTGTGAAAGCTTACAAATTAATTAAGAAATGAATATGGAAAATTAAAGGTGTTTTGAAGACAAGACAATATGGATAAGATGCTTTTGAAGAGTCACAACTGGCAGAGGAAGTCTCGGGGCAAACGTGAAGACTCGTTGGCAAGGACTGTAATGAAGTGAACCGTGTGGTGACCGGGAAGGAACAGAACAGCTCACAGTGACAAAGCCTTGCCCTTGGGGACACGGCACCCCAGGCCGGTGGGAAAAAGACTATTTCAGTGAATCAAGACCATCAAGGGTCCATTTGGAAAAATAAAGTAAAATGAAAGCAGATTCCTAATTTGCACGATACGCCACTAACCCCAGTTGGAGGAACACCTAAGGTGAAAAAGAACTCAAGAAAGATCCTCCTCTGTCCTTGCAGTTTTGAAGTTATCCTTCTATGGTTTGTTCTAATTATTCAAACAACACAAGAACAAGCCCGACCAATAAAAAACGTAAGTAAATTTGATTCTTTCAAGATGTAAGAGTCTGGTATCTTAAAAAGACACTGTAAATGTTTAAAACACAAGGAACAGTAGAGGAGAGAATAATTCCAACGTAGGTAGCAGGGAAGAGAAGAAGTATGCGTAAGAAAGGAACTCTTAGAAACCCATACGAAAAGGAAATGAAGAGATAACTCATAGAAGAAATGTGACTATATACCCTATTTGTGAAAAGATGCTCACCTTCAGGAATAACCAGGGAAATGCACATGAAAACAGCAAGGAAGTGCTTTTTCTTTTTTATGAAAGAGGGATGGGCAAGGAGTGGAGTAAATTGTTGGCCGGAAAACATGGGAAAGGGCTTTTTCTGCTCTGCCCGCAGGGTGTCCATCTAGCTCAGCGATCACAGGCCTTGTGTGTGAGCATCCTGAAAACTAAGCAGTGTGCACGCCCTGCAGGCAACCAAGCCCACCTCTGGATGTGTAACCTAGATGAATTCCCACGCACGCCCACCGGAGGTGCCCACAAGATGGTTCACTGAGCGCCAGTGGTAAGACTCAAAGTTTGGGGAGGGCGCCTGGGTGGCTCATCGGTTGGGCGCCGGACTTCAGCCCAGGGCATGATCTCGCAGTCTGCGGGTCCGAGCCCCGCGTCGGGCTCTGTGCTGACAGCTCAGAGCCTGGAACCTGCTTGGGATTCTGTGCCTCCCTCTCTCTTTGAGCTTCCCCCCCTCATGCTCACTCTCTCTCTCTCTCTCAAAAATAAATAAACTTAAAAAAAAAAACAAGACTCAAAGTTTGGGGACAAACCAAATGTCTATCAACTGGATACAGAATAAATAACATGGTACCAGTTGTAATGCATGGACTCAAACATCACATTGATCTTTCCATGTCAGTACAGACATGTCTCAGAAACAAAATGTAGAATAAAAAAGCCAAATGGACATCAAGCATAGTATCATGTCCTCACAAGTTAATATTAAGGAGGGTACTTGTTATGATGAGCACCGGGTGTTGTACGTAAGTGATGAATCACTAAATTCTACTCCTGAAATTGATATTGCACTCTGTGTCAATTAATTAGAATTTATGTAAAAATTTGAAACAAAAAAATAGTAAACACAAAATAGTATGTAATTTGGGGAAGGCAATATATTAACTGTGAATATAAAAACCAGACTAGCATACTTTTTAAAAATGTTTATTTATTTTAGAAAGAGAGAGGGGAGGAGGAGGAGGAGAGAGAGAGAGAGAGAGAGAGAGAGAGAGAGAGAGAATGAGTGGGGGAGGGGCAGAGAGAGAGAGGGAGACACAGAATCCGAAGCAGGTTCCAGGATCTGAGCTGTCAGCACAGAGCCCGACGCGGGGCTCGAACCCACGAACCGTGAGATCGTGACCTGAGCTGACGTCAGATGCCCAACCGACTGAGCCACCCAGGCGCCCCACTTTTTTCCTTCTAATGATGCTGGACCCTTAGCAGAAGTTGGAGTACACAGGACTCCTCATGGTGGGGACTAGCAATGACTTTAGCTGTATCTTTAATATTTTAGATCTTTAAAGAGAGTGTAATCAAAGCATATACAAATGTCAGCTATCAAGAATAGACAGTAGGTATATGATATTTTATTCTTCTATCTTGGCAGTTATCTCAATTTTTAAAATTACAAGAAAAGTTTATTAAAGCATCTGTAGGAATCAAAACAATGTCACATCAGTGTGGCTTGGCCAAGCCTGCCCTCTGATCCGCTGTCTCTATGCATTAGGCTTTTACACGTTTGATCTTGCAGTCATCTTTAATAAAACTTCAAAGTCATGTTGGAGCCATTTAAACTATTCAGCAGGCCTCTGAGAAAGAACTCAATGGGAGTCCTGGGGCTTTAAAATATGTTTAGCTTTGATAATATCTCATGTTCATATGAATCCTTTCATCCCCAGAAAATTAAGCTCCTCAGACATGTTAACTCAAGGGTCCCCACACACCCCCTGCGAGGCGGGAGATTGGCTGGTAGTTATTTAGAAGAGTCCAAACAGCGATAAATTTAGATGCTACAAGTCAGCAGAAAGGCAGGTCGAGGTGCCACGATTCAGGGTCATGACATTCAGAATAAGGGGCCATGTCATTTGGGTGACCTCTCTTCTGTTCTTTGATGGCTTCTACCCATCTTTTGATTATGCATGCTTAACTTCTCAATTCATGGTCACCTTTTACAGCTCTTTCCCCTGAATTATTTTTAATGTTTCTTAGAGGAACATAGCTAGAATCCTGTCGAAGTTTCAATATATGTCATAATCATATCATCACATGGCAACACTATGTGCTTACTGGTCTACCGCTGACCCTTGTCCCCTCTTTCCATCCCTTGCCATTAAATTTCCCCGGAATAAGATTTGCAGCATAACTGTTGGCATCGTTGTAACATCATGTGTCTGTAAAATGATGAGGCACTGGAGGTTGGAAAAATTATTGAGTCATCTTACATGGATTTATTCAAGAAATGTCATCTCTCTCTCTCTCTCTCTCTGTCCATTCCTTTTTTAGTAAGACTAAGAGTTTATCCTCCAGTTACCTAAATAATAAATGTTAGTTTAGAAATCTGAAAAGTAAGTATTTTTAAAAATATCAAATGTTAAAGAAAAAAATACCTTCAGCAATACCTATCATTGTCAGGGTAGGTAGAGTTCCCTTCAGTATTCTCTGAGTGTTTTTTTTTTTTCACATAAAATTGTGATTATATGTCCATTTAATAATTTTCTTTATTCACTTAATGTCGTTCCTTCGTTTTTCTGCAGTATGATTTTGAAGCTACTGAATCTATTATATTCGTGGGGGATGCTGGATGTTGCCAACCCTCTACTTTGGAACACTTGAGTGGGTTTCAACTTTTAACTACAGTCATACCTTGTTTTATTTTGCTTCCCTTTTTTATTATTTATTATTTTTATTTTTTTGAATATAATTTATTGTCAAATTGGCTAACATACAGTGTGTAAAGGTGCTCTTGGTTTTGGGGGTAGATTCCCATGGTTCATCGCTTCCATACAACACCTAGTGCTCGTCCCAACAGGTGCCCTCCTCAATGCCCATCCCCCACTTCCCCCTCTCCCCGACCCCCCATCAACCCTCAGTTTGTTCTCCGTATTTAAGAGTCTCTTATGGTTTGCCTCCCTCCTTCTCTGTTTGTAACTATTTTTCCCCCTTCCCCTCCCCCATGGTCTTCTGTTACGTTTCTCAAGTTTCACATATGAGTGAAAACCTATGATATTTGTCTTTCTCTGCCTGACTTACATACAAGGCTTTTTTTCTATAATGGAGGAGCCATAGCTAGGAAGCAAGTCATTCACAACTTAGGTATCTTCTAAAAGGAAGACTGATTTTTGTCATTTATAATAACGTATGTGTTCAGAGAGAGGTGAAAGGGGCAATACAGAGGAACGGTTAGAGTTTCAGAAGTCAGATAGGCTTGGAGCCAATATTCAGCTCTGTGATCACCAGATGTGTGATGTTAGGCCGTTAGTTAACTTTTTTGAGCTTAACTATTCTCTTGTATCAAGATACCTACTTCTTAGAGTTAAAGTATAAAAGCACTTAGTATAGTTTGCCTGGCACAAAATAATGACCAGATAAATGTGAATTAAAATCAACGTTTGAATGAGCAACGAACGGATGAAAAAAATAAGGAAACATGGAAATAAATAAAATGTCCTGAGCAAAAAAAAAAAAAATTCCCTGGAATAAAAACCATGTTTCCGTGTGGACGCAGGTGCACTTGAATCTACTGCAACCTTTGTAGGCTGCCGTAGAGAGCTGTCCTGTCGAGGTCTCGGTCGTCGCCCAGACAACTGTTTGGAGGTCGGGGGTTTGGGAGTGGGTGAAGCAAGGAGTTGTCATGTGGGTTCACCGTACAGCGTGCTAGAATTCCCTGGATAACAGAGCATCTTTCCTTTCACCGTGTCAGTTGTGGACGTGGCTCGAACAAGTCCCCGTGGCTTGTTCCCTGGGAGCTTTCCTCCCCGGCATCACCTTGGGGCCGTGTCAGTACTTTTTCGCTTCCATTTCAAAATGAAAAATGCTCCCAGACCCCATGTCGGGCATGAGAAATGGAAGAAGAAGAAACGAGGCATGTGTGCCAATGAAAGATACTCAGAAACCACTAGTACTCTTTGTGTGCACTTATGTGCATGTCGCTGTTTGAGCCGTTTCCCTTTGGCTAAAGGAGAGACAAAGCCACTCCGTGACCACACGTCCTTGTCCTTTGGTTGGTTAAAGGTCGGGTGTTGTCTCGGAGAGCCGGCGTCTCGTGGAGGCTGATGGAGGCAGACGAGAACCACAACCCGCCACGAGGATGTGTCGTCTTGTCCGGCATAGCCCTTGCCTCTGCTGCGGCTCAGACACACCCTGGATCCTTCATGAGTATTTGGTGCCTCGGTGACTGAAGGGCCAAATCACTCCCATGAATAGTTTCCTGCAGCTGCCCAGTCATCCCATGCGGAAAATGCACGCGTGCGTGCACGCGCGTGCACATGTGAACACGCGTCGCCACGTGGCTTCTCTGCTCTAACAGCTGTGCCTTTAATGGTCCCCGAACCCAGCGGCAGGGACACAAATCCAGCACCGGGGCAGCACTCCGGAGGCGGAGAGAGGCTCTGTGTGCGAGCGTGAGCCTCTAGCCGCCATCCTGGAGACCAGCCAGCAGCATCGAGGCAGGGGGGCTCTGGAACGGCCACCAGCCTGTGCGACATGAGCTCTGGGGGACGCTGGTGGGCACATCGAGACCTCGAGCCGCAGCAGAGCACATCCAGGGTGGGGGATTGTCAGCCCTCCGAGCCCACTTCTGCCCGGCAGGGCCGGTCAAGGCCAGCAAAGAGCTGCGACCTTGCTCACGTGGCGTGTCCTGGGCGTTACCGGCATTCAGTGTGTGTGCCTGCGTGCGAGCGTGCGTGTGTGCAAAGGGGAGCTGGGGGCGGCCCGTCAGTTACAGGTGGTGAGACACAGAGGGAAAGGGGAGGGAGACATATCCTCGCCAGCTGGCCCGGACTCTGTGGGTGAGTGAGCCCGGGGCGACTGGTCACCACGGATAGCATGCTGAGCCTGCCAGAGCGTGGCGGCCGGTATTTGTTAGCGTCCCCCAATAGGAGGAAAACGAAGGGCACTTTCTCAGATAGGCTCATTGAGTCAGTGAACCAAGCGTCCCGGAAAGGCTCTCAGGTTATTAAATAAAACCACGTGGTCTGGACTTCAAGGCTCTCAGGTTATCTGGACTTCAACTTCCTGAGGGACAAGACACTGTCCACGACTCTGCACCAGGGGCTTTCCAAGCTCTTCCCCATTTGATGATAATCCCGTGAAAAATTGTACGTGTCAGGGTAGGGTGGAGTTTGCCAAGGTGACAAACACCAAACCTCAGTTTGTTTCTGGTCCCAGCCAGTCCACGGCCAGCCTGCCCAAGCCACTTCCTCCGTGTGTCAGACTGACGTCCGCAGCTGCTCTCATCGTGGCACTTCCATCTGGACCAGCCTTCCGGGTCACCACAGAGGGAGGAAAGAACACGGGGAGTCACTAATAGCATGGAATCGCTTCCCCAAAGTGACACAGCGCATGGGCCAAAACGGGCATCCTTCCCCTCTGTGGGGGTGCAGCAGGAACGGAGAACTGGGAGTCTTGGCAAGCACTGGTAATGGGTCCCAGCGGGGTGGATTATCTCTGTTTCAGGGGAGTGCACAGATACCGAGATGTGCCCAGGCTTCCAGAACAGAATCCTTCTGACCCACAACTCTGCTCTCTACACATCACACATGCACAGCCAGTATCTCACCTGACCTGGCAGCACAGGGCCAGTTGCCCCCCGCCTCTCCCTGCTCCTTCCTGAGACTGTCCCCCTTTGGCTCCAGGACTCTGCCATCTCCTGGCCGTCCTTTCCTGCTCGGGGTCCTTTGCTGGTTCTGCCTTGTCCCCTCTGACTCAGAGTGCTTGCGTTCTCTAAGAGCCCTTCCCAGCCTACCCTCTTAACAGCTAAACGTCCCTCCTTCCTAGACATTTCTGCCCCCTTCTTTTCCATTGCCCGTATTACCTTCTGACGTAGTCAACTGCATAGTGATAAGGATTTAAATTTTCTTTATTCATTGCTGCCTCCCCAGGATCTAGGACAGCACCACATAAACAGTAGATTCTCAATAACTACGTAAGGGCTGGATAAATAAGTGATCGAGTGTTGGGATGAATTGTTGAGTGAATATGTGACTTGGTGAACAGCTGAATGAATAAAGAATAAATGAACCACTCCTGGGAAGACCACCATTTTCCCACTTACAGCAATGAAAATGGATTGTGTTTCTGTAAACCCAATACTCTATTGGGTTTCTATTTACTAAATAAATTGGGTTCTATTTACTAAACCAGTAGTTTTGGTGAATTCTGTGTCTATATGCAGCATCTGTCACATATGTGACAGATTTTGGAACCAAGAAGGGGATCAGAAGAGAAATGCACGACCTCCCAGGATTTAAGAGTAGGTGACTGCTGGGTGGCTGCTTTACCTGTGATGTGTACTGGGGTAAAACCTAGAGGTTCCACGTAGAACCAGCTGAGATATAAAAAAAAAAAGATCATGGATGAAGGTGTAATATTATAAGCAAATTGTAAACCAAATGAGTGAGAAGAAAACCAGGCACAGGGAAGACCAGAAAATGAAAATGAGGAACTTGTTAGAACGATGAAAGTAAGCTCAGGCCCAAGAAAAATTCAGGAGGAAGGACTAAAAACAAGAAGGAATCTGGAAAAATAGGAGAAGGGTGTGTGCAAACCCTGGGATCCAGACCAATTGTTTTGACGGTGGATTGTCTTCCAGGTGACTCAGGATGTCTGCTCATCAGCCCCGGGTTTCCCGAGCCATCTATCTTGGGTTGCCACAGGAACATTTACACTTCTCAGGTCTCAAGGCCCCAGTTTGGATTTAAAAACACAGGAGCATTGATCAAATAGGGCAAGCATGTTCCTCTGACTTCAGGATGGTTATTTGGGAGAGGAATGTTACAGGATCCATTTTCAGGCTCAAATGCTGATGAACCAAATTGGCTTTACGTTCCTATTTAAGTTAATAAAACAGACTGCCTGGGCCTTCCTGGGTGTGGTGGAGAAGTCCAAGCACATCCTGCAAAACTGAAATAAATGATATATTTGGCAGCAAAAATTGCTAATCATCGATCCTAGTTTACAAAGTAAATTTCAAAAATACCAGCAGCTTTGGAACAGTTTTTAAAATATGACTGTTTTCCAACAATAAGAAATATTTTTGAAGTTGTAATCGCATAGAAAGAAGTGGCTTTTTTAAAAAAGCAATTTCTGAAAACTTGATCACATTGTATGGATGAAATCTAATCAAAAAGCAGTAACCAGTAACGTCCACTAAGAAAAAAATTTTTGAAATTAGTAATTAAGTTTTAGCGTATTTTTTGAAATGGATGTTCATCTATTGATCTAAATAATTTTTTATCCTTTCAAAAAAGAGGTCAAAATAGTCATTTAGTGAACCTGAGTCCAAAATAGTCATTTAGTGAATCTGAGTCTAATGCGAAATTCAAAACGAACTCATTAACTTCATTACAATGCCATGTATTAATGAGCACCGATGACCTTGGTGAATTTGGAATACCTTACACAAAAACACAGATTACTGGCTTTGATATCAAAAGGAAAATCTGAGTCCTTTGACTCACGTCTCTCTGTTCTTCACAGCTGTAGATGTTCATGGCCAAGTGAGGTCTGCAAACTGACCGTATGGATTTATGGCTCCGTTGACATGTCATGGTTCCAGAACTGTTGGCATATGTCAGTGCACTCCGGAAGGGTACAAAATGCCCCTACAGTATCTTCTTGAATCCTGGCTTGAATGAATCAAGTCGAAGGTGCTTTGCGGGGCCACCAGCACAGGGACCAGCAATCGTATGGTTTCTCTGCATCTCAAACACTTGCTTCGGGAACTCTTCAACTCTGATACACCTTGGTAGCAGCGGGACGCTCCAGAGAATATCACTGAGGTAACCATTTTGCTGAGTCAGCCATACCCGGAAGGAGGAGGGTTACAGAACTGACAGAATTTGGGAACATTGACTTTTGGGGGCCGCGCTTATTTGCTCTGCTTCTTTTCGCCTTTCTCGTGAAAGTTCATTCCAGAACAATCTCGAATCACTGGACGGACACTTAGGACTTAACGTTAACAATTTGTCATTCCTACCTACTTATGCTGAAATGCGGAATCTTTGGATGCCTCATAGAATTGGCTGTGGGCCCCAGCTGTTTTAATTGGGAACAGAATTGAAACAGTAATTTCTTTGAAATTGAAATTAGATGGAAATTGTAAGCACAGGATCTGCTTGCCTTACGGAGTGTACAGTGAAGGGAGGAAGGAAGAGTTACCCAAACTCACTGATGAAATTTGATGATTTACATTATTACACGTAGTGGAATTTTCAAAACGGTAGTGACTTGGTTTGTGCTCGGGTGATTTCTAAGATAGGAACATAGAGATCCACCCTCTCTCAGATTTAGAAAAGATGCAAAAGTGATGTTCTAGAACTCAGTTACTGAAAACAGTAACTATCTAGATTAGAAATAAAATGTGTATATTCCACCCCTCCTGGAAGGAAATACAGGTTATAAATAGACAGGTGGAGGGCAGGGGAGGAGAGGAACCCACCCCCAGAGGCTTCCAGAATGCCGGCTGGGCTCCTGGCTGGCTCAGAGCAGATGTGTGGACAAGGGAGAGATAGACGCCATTCACTTCCCTTGGTTCTTCTCCCTCAACCAGCCCCTCTCTTGCCCTTTCCATTATGAACACACACACACACACACACACACACACACACCCCAAAAAACGTTGTCCAAAGGGGGCTTATTTTTGGTTACAGGGCAACATAGATTTAGAGTTGGCATCCCTTTTACTTAGATTGGCTTCAAGACTCCCTTAAAAGTCACAGACTCTTTACTGGGGAGCCCTTACCTGTGGGCAGGTATCCCTGGTTTCCCTACACAGTAGTTGCCTGTCTCCACAATGGAATTGCATTCTTTATAAACTGGGTAAGCTCACTGTTTAAAGCAATTAACTAATGGGTACTCTGGAAAAGGGGGGAATCCCTGTTTTTGAGTGCATGTTTTCTTTATCACATTTGCATATATCAGAAAACACTCAGTATGTACTAGACTCAGAGTCTGAAAATTCGTAAGAACACTAGAAATTTTTACATTCAATTAAGCCTTAACTTTCTCTTCCCCAACTCATTGTTGGCAATAGGATATCTATCATCTATCTATCTATCTATCTGCCTATCATCTGTCTATTTTTAACTGAAGTATAATTGACATATAATATCCTATTGGTGTACACCATAGCAATTTAATATATATATATATATATATATATATATATTGTTTTAGAGATAGACAGTGTGCATGAGCAAGGGAGGGGGCAGAGAGAGAGAAAGAGAGAGAGAGAGAGAGAGAGAGAGAGAGAGAGAATCTTAAGCAGGCTCCATACTCACACAGATCGTGACACAAGTCTCCATTCCACAACCTTGGGATCATGACCTGAGCCGAAATCAAGACACTTCAGACACTTCTGAAGTGTCTGAGCCAAAATCAAGACAAACAGACACTTCACCAACTGAGCCATCCAGGTGCCCCTAGCAATTTAATATTTTTGTACATTACAGAACGATCCTCATGATAAACCTAGTTACCATCTGTCACTAGGCGAAGTTGTTACACTAATACTGACTATATTCCGTACGTCATGCATCACGTCTTCATGAGTATTTTTTATAACTGGACATTTGTACCTTTTAATCCCAGAAATAGGATTTTTTTGAGGGGGAGAGAGAGAAAGAGAGAGGGAGAGGAAGAGAGCCCAGATGAGGGGCAGAGGGAGAGAGAGAACCCCGAGCAGACTCCATGCTCAGCACAGACTCCGATGCAGGGCTCGAGACCATGAACTGTGAGATCATGACTGGGCTGAACTCAAGAGTCAGATGCTCAACTGACTCAGCCACCCCGGTGCTCCCCACCAATAAGATTTTTTGGAAAATGGGACTAGCCTTTTATTCTTCTCAAAACTTCTCTGGTGGATTTCCACACAATTGATTTGGTTAGTTTTGACACAACTCTCCGATGTCAAACCTTTGTTCTACCGCTGAATTAGCATTCCTGTTTCTTGTTCATCGAACAACACTATCTTCCATTCCCTGATATACAGCAGAGACTTTCAGCTCCCCCTGCACGCTGGCAACCCCACCCTAGGACATGGTGATATCTGAAAACTGCTCTACCTTTTACTTCCCGATTTCCACTCAGAACTGGGCGCTCACCCCCGCGCCTCCTTCACAGTGCTTGTACTGCTACAGGCACCACCCTGGACACCTTTCTCCTTGCTCGGGGGCAACTTGGACTGGCAGACTCTCCGGAAGGGGAGGTGTCCCCAGAATCCAGAAGGAGGAACTTTGTAAAGATGACAGGGAACCAGCATCCCCAGTGTGGGGATGTAATGACCTGGTTATTTTGCTGACCAACGTATTTTCAGAAAACACGTATTAAATATTTATTGCCACGAGCACTTACAGAGAAATAAAAGGAAATCTAAATCAGAAAAATAAATGAAAAGTTTCTAGTTGAAAGTTTATAGATAAAAGGACTTCCAGTTTGGGGTGCCTGGGGGTCTCAGTCCGTTGAACATCCAACTCTTGATTGCAGCTCAGGTCATGATCTCGTGGTCCGCAACTTCGAGTCCCAGGTCGGGCTCCACACTGAGTGAGCATGGAGTCTGCTTAAGATTCTCTTCTCCCTCTCTCTCTCTCTCTCTCTCTCTCTCTCTCTGCCTCTCTCTCTCTCAAATTTTTTTTTTTAAAAAAGGGACTGCTGGCTTGAAATTTAGGGGTTTTAATTTAGTGTGATGTAAATACTGGTAAAAACCTGCACTTACAAATTTCCACCCTGAGTCTTAGCTGGGTTTGGAAGAGAGGCGTGAGGGGGTCAGGTGTGACCATTTCCACAGAAATGACTCAGACACAGTCCGCAAAGCAGAACAAACAGGCCACGGGAGAGGCAGCAGGGGGATTCATGGGAGAGGAACCGAGTCTCGTCCAGAGCGGTCCAGGTGTGGCTAGAGCAGGTGAGGGCAATATTTTGCACAACATAATTGGAGGGCTTGGAAAGGCTCACAAAGCTGTCACTGAGAAATGCCAGCAAATTCCACATCTGGAGCCATGATTTTCAATTTGTTCTCAACCCTGAAACTCTGGAGCCATGGTGGTTTTCCATCGGTACTGGTGCTCGCTGAACACACCTGCTGCTGCGAATTTGACCCATAAGCCATTTGTCATTGTGGTCCTTTCGGGGGGTTAGGTTGAAATCTGTTACTTACATTTCCGGCACTAGCTATTGGGGGGAAATGGAAGTCTTTGGAAGTTAATAAGGAAATGTAAGTTCCAAAACCAAAGGGTTCCGGATTGCGTGAAAGCCCCTCAGCAACGTTCGGCCATTTCCTGCGTAGAAAAATTCTCATGTGTTGTAGGAATGGCCATGGCATCAACCCTTTTGAGACCTCAGTGGAAACAGAGGAGTGATAGGCACAAGCAAACAGCGATGGGGACTCTTTGTCCTGGGCCATGAAGGAATCCCTGGCAGAAGGTCCTGTAGCTGATAGTGTACCTCTCTCTCCCAACTAAACTTTGGGAGGTGGGTGGGAGAGGAAAGGATATTTGATATGATAAACTCAAATCATATTTCTGGTCCCCAGGCCTGTACTGCACAGAAACTCACTCATTACATTTCTAAGCCAGTACATTTCCATCATTGCCATAATAAATCCCCGCAGATTTAAAACAACACAAATGCATCATCTTATACTTCTGAAGGTCAGGAGTCCGACAAGGCTCTCACTGGGCTGAAGTCAAGGTGTCAGTAGCCTATCTTCCTTGCCGGTCTTTCCCAGCTTCTGGAGACTTCTTTGTGTTGTTGGCAGAATTCAGTGTCTTGAGACTGTGGGACTCAAGTCCCCATCTTCATACTTGCTGTCAGCTGAGGGCCATTCCAAATCTTTGTCCCAGAGATCACAGCCCACTCCTTCATCCTCAAAGCCAGCAACAGTGGCTGAGGCCCCCTCATGTTGTATCTCTCTGGCTTCTCTGCTTTTGAGGGTTGGTGTGATCAGAATTCATCCACTCAACTAATCCAAGAAAATCTCCCCATCTCAAGACCCATGACCCATCATCTTAATCTCATCTGCAAAATTTAGTTTGCCAAGTAAAGGAGCATATCCTCAGGTTCCTGGGATTAGACTGTGAACATCCTTGGGGGCCCATTATTCTCCCTACTATATGAAGAATTTCATAACATACATAAGATTCTAAGGCTAATATTACACCGATACCAGAAGCAAGTAAATTTATGCTAATTGAAAATATTGTTATATATTTAACATATCTTCTAAAGACTTTACCTAGAAGGGTTATTAATATTTAGTTAAATTATTAAAATTAAAATTTCAAAGCATACATTGGACAATCCACTCTTTTTCCTAATTTTGACTGACCTCCGACACTCACTGGTAATAGATATTAGTTGAAAGCAGTGGGCATTAGCCTGAGGTGCCCCTAAGCCCTGTTCAGCTATGATTCTCAATACTTCCCAGTAATGGGTGCTGCCATTGTTCCCAATCTCTCCTTTTTCTTCGAAGTGATCATTTACCATCTTTCTTCCTCACCAAAAATCATAAGGGCAGAGATCATGCATGCTAGCTATATCACTGAACACCCAGGCCTAATGCACGATGTCTAGAGAAAAATAGATTCTTAATAAACATTTGTAATTTGTGGATGTGGTATTGAGTGGATGAATGGGTGGATGGATGGATGGATGGATGGATGGACGGATGGGTGGATGGATGAGTCAATGGTTCTATAGAATAGTTTCTTAGATTGAGGGGATTTTCAACCAGATAACTTTGGCTATCACTCAGTACTTAGACTCTATGACTCTTTAACTCTGGCCACATTAGGGGGAAAAAATCCTTCCCACTTGATACTTCCGCACATCTATTTAGCACATCCACATCTACTGTCTCTTTAGTTTCTACAATACCACCCACATAACCAGAACAGATATCGTTCTCATTTTAATTATTAGGAAATAAAGACTCAAAAGCTACTTTGAAAAGAAGGACCAGACTCTGGGCTTTTAATTTCCAATTAAGTATGTTTGTTCTGTATTAAGTCTCGTACACAATCCACTAGGCCATCATGCATATACAAGTGTTGATAGCATATGTGTATGTAACTTCCAAATTCTGGTTTAAAACTTTTTCTAATGTTTATTCAGTTTTTAGAGAGAGAGACAGAGAGTCAGAGTGCGAGCGGGGGAGGGTCAGAGTGTGAGAGAGTCACAGAATCCGAAGCAGGTTCCAGGCTCTGAGCTGTCAGCACAGAGCCAGACAAGAGGCTCGAACCCACGAACCATGAGATTTTGACCTGAACCAAGGTCAGATGCTCAACTGGCTGAACCACCCAGGTGCCTCATCTCCACTTTTTAAAACCAGAATTTGAGGGGTGCCTGGATGACTCAGTCGATTAAGCATCTTCCGATCAGGTCAAAATCTCATGGTTCCTGGGTTCAAGCCCCATGTCGGGCTCTGTGCTGACATCTCAGAGCCTGGAGCCTGCTTAGGATCCTGTGTCTCCCTCTATCTGACCCTCCCCTGCTCTCTCTCTCTCTCTCTCAAAAAGAAATAATGGAGATAAGTTTGTATGGAGTTCCAAAGGCTAGACCCAAGCCCAGGGAGGTCTGTGTGTGTAGTGGGAACATCAGGGTCCTTAGAGACCTGGCCCCAAGACTTCTCCTTCTTCTTGGGCAAGGTCTTTTCTCACAACCTAGGGACACTAAGGCTGCGTGTTCAGGATGGGAGGGAGATAACGTGTCTAAACTACCTGGGTCAGGGAACCGTAGCTCGCTAAGACATTCCAAATCCAAAACTGGTCTCTACTTAGCGAGGACCAGGCTCAAGGGTCTGCATAGGTGTAGTGGCATCCCTGAGAGTCGCTGTGGAGAGAAAAGCAGAATCACTCACCCCCTCGAGGGGCACTATGAGGCCTGGGATGAGCACACACGGTCTACACCCGCAGTCCACCCTGCAAGGGCTGTGTTCCTCGGATCCCTTCCTTCCTCTGAAAACCCTCATGGTGAGTCTCCACCTGTTAGCGTTAGACTCCATTATCCTACTTGTGCTTTGTTTTCTCTTCCTCTATTCCTTACAGGCTTCAAAAATCAATTCATCTAGGAGCCCTTTTCGCTAGAAAACACAGCGACTACATGCTATTTGCCACAAGGTGCTTTTTTTGACTGTATCTTTGGAGGAAAGCCGTCCTCAAATCCTGTCTTCCAATGGGATGCAGACGAACCCTCCTTCACACCCGATGGGGAAGCGACGCCTTCTCCCTTCTCCCTCCTCCGGGGAAGAGCGACTTACTTTATGACACCTGGTTATATTCAGCTTTGTTTCTCATGAGAACGCTGTTTGCATTCGACGTGTCTGCACCTTAATTAATCTGCACGACTGGAATCCCTTTTGGACATTTGTTCTGTGTCATCAGATTTAAGTGTCTGCGAGCTGCCACCAGAGGAACTGAATGGCTTCGTGATTTTCCTTTCATGGGAAAATGCACCGCGGAACACGAGCCAGCCCCACAGAGGGACAACAGTGACATAAATCTCTGCCGTTTGGACTCAAGGGTTTGGGGATATGTTTCTTTTCTTGTTGTTATGACTTCAATGTTTGCTTTCCAGAGCAAACCCGGCTGCTGAGGATTATTAACTAGGATAAAGTGTTTCCATTAAAACCTCCTGGTGAAACATATTGGCCGAATCTTCATTCTGAATCTTGTTCATCAATAATCATTAAGGATTTGTTTCATTATATCTAAAGAAGGAATGTAGGGGGAGAAGGAGGAGGAGGAGGAAGAGGAGGAGGGGGAGGAGGGTTGGGAAGGAGGAGAAGGGGGAGGGAGGAGCGAGAGGAAGGAGAGAAATGCCTTAAACTTCTGCTCAGCTAGCAAACCAAATTGGCGTATTTGAAGTTCCTTTCAGCACGACCTTCTTCAAAGACACATTATGACATTGACTGTCTGACTCAGTCTCTAGAAACTTGTTCCTAAGAAGGTCTTGCATTTAATGACTCTGTAAAGCACTTACGTTTGGACAAAAGCTGCTCTGTGAGCCACACAAGCAGGTGGGGAGAGCACTGGGCACTGGCACACGAGCGTGGGCTGCTGTGCGTAAGCGATGACTCACCAACAGCCAACACCAATCGCGTCTAATTTCTGTGGAAGTTTCTGAGCAACTGGCATTTGGCGGAGCTGGCTGAGCACATCGTGGCTTTAAGCATCATCTCGATACGTCAACGTGCACCGAGAGTTCTTTGCAGAGTCAGATGTATGAACCTCTGCTGACGTCAGACAACTAGAATACCAATGTTTGCAGCCACGAAAGACACATTAGAAGACCTCCAGCAAGGATGGTTGTACAACATTGTTCCTGTCGTCGTTGGCTGTACCTTGCCCACTTCTTGGCCTTGGATCAGATTCCCAGAACACACTTTCTTGTGTTTGCTCCTCTGGGCCTGGCTGATGGCAGCATTCACGATACAAGAGCAGGAGAGACTTTCCAAAGGCCACCAATTAACAATAGAGAAGCGGAACCGTGCACATTTAAGATGATTATTGTCCACAGCAGCACTCATTGAAACGGGCACCGGCCGGCCTCAGGGACGGAACCCTCCAAGTAAGTGGCTACTTAAGAAATGTCACAGCCCAAGGAAAGGTGCTAAACTGCCCTGCTAGGTTCATGTGCTGAATGTGATATTAAAACAATCTCAGTAGCAACTTTCCCCGTTAATTATAAGAAACAGCTCTTATCCTAACACCACTAATTAGGGAAAAAATTAATTGCTGAGACCAAAAAAACAGTCATTTGGCAGGATACCAATTATCTCTGTTGGTAAGTGGAAGTCTTGCCTAGAGGCAGGTAAACAAACTAAATTGCCTTCTTAAACTCTTCAAGCTTTTATCATTTTTTTAAATAATTAACATACAATTGGACAGTTTGATAAATCTGTAAACAGTTTAGTTACTTTGAAATTATGTAAGAAACAACCTTCTCTTCTTACAAAGGAAAAATGGCTCCGCCAGTGAAAACCACCAGAGTGGAAGGGCGGCCCATAAAAACACACACCGTTCTTGCCCTCACGTCGGATGCCCCATTGCAAGCACATGGTCCACACCGTGCACTCACGCACCTGCTTTCATGCTGATGAATATTATTGACCAGATGGCAGGTTCAGCCCAAGTCTCTCCTTTCATCTCCGAGCTCCTTAAAATAGAGACCATGCCCTGCGTGCAGTTTGCATTACCTGTGACATCTAGATTCCCCCTCCATGTGCCTGACTCCCAGTTGGTCTGTCTGTCTTTCTGCCCACCCATCCATCTAGCTAGCTAAGGATCCATCTAGTTGTAATTTAAAATAATGACTAGGGGCACCTGGGTGGCTCCGTCGGTTAAGCGTCCGACTTCGGCTCGGGTCATGATCTCACAGTTCATGAGTTCGAGCCCTGCATCGGGCTCTGTGCTGACAGGTCCGAGCCTGGAGACTGCTTCGGATTCTATGTCCCCCTGCTTTGGATTCTCTGCCCCTCCCCTGCTCATGCTCTGTCTCTCTCTGTCTCTCAAAAATAAATAAATGTAAAAAAAAAATTAAAAATAATAAAATAATGAATAGATGAACACGGTGAAAATAGAGAGATCACATAGCCTCCATGATACAATAGAAAGTATTTTGCCCAGGCTTTCTTTTTGTTTTTCAGGAAATTTGTTTACCTTTTATTTTTATATTTATTTGTTTTATTTATTAATTTACTTATTTGTTTTATTTATTAATTTACTTGTTTATTCATTTATTTGCTTGTTTATTTATTTGTTTGTTTGCTTGTTTGTTTAGAGAGACAGAGCACAGTGAAGGAGAGCGGCAGTGGAGGGAGAGACAGAGACAGAGACAAAGAGAATCCCACGCAGTCTCCATGCTCAGCTTAGAGCCCGATGTGAGGCTTGATCCCACAACCCTGGGATCATGACCTAAGCTGAAATCAAGAGTTGGACATTCAATTGACTGAGCCACACAGGCACCCACACCTTTTTTACTAGAGAGAGAGAGAGAGAGAGAGAGAGAGATAGAGAATAAGTGGGGGAAGAGGGCAAAGAGAGAGAGAGAGAGAGAGAATGTTTACCTTTTTAACATTCAGAGAATCACGGAATCATAAAGTCAGGAGGCCATCCATGATCAGCGAGAAGGGAGAGCAGCTCAGAGGAAAGGAGGGACTTGCCCAAACATCACATGGATTCTCAATGGCTTGCTGGAACCAGAATGCATTTTAACTTGACCATCTCGCTTGTATTTATTTCACTGGTAGATCACTCACCAGAAGAAGCTAAAATTAGTGAGCCATCGTTCTTCTGTCGTAAGGGAAAGATTTCCTATTTGAAACATGGTTTGCATGGCACGAAGCAGCACAGATCATCCGAGGAAGGTTTCACGTCGTTGCTCATGAGCGCAGTGCCCGCCAAGGGCTCAAGAGGACACTCTGGGAAACGGCCGCAGAACGTCTGACCCAGTGGGGACCACAGCGGTGGGGCAGAAAGACTGATGGACACAGGGCTCATCTGGGCCGCTTCATGCTGGATCCTCTGTTCCCAAAGATTAGAGAAGCCCGAACCCTCTTCTGGTTTCATTGGCTGGGATGGTCTTTCCTTAACGATCGAAAATTGTTGTTTCCTGTGTAATGAGGCCCCCGGCTCATCATTCTTTTATTCCTGCTTCTGTTTTTATTTCATAGTGTTCAAAGATCATGAGTGAAATCATCTCATTAATTGTTGCTGGCAGGAGCTGATACTCAGAGACGGATAATCATGATCACTTTGGCACAAATCGTTGGCAGAATCTGGGAGATTCTGTCTGTAACTCCGAAGTGTCTGTGCCTGTGGAAACCCTGCCCAAAACAGGGCATATAGTAACACGAGCGATGTAAACGCGGCTGTGGCTGATGCTTACCCAAATGTCTCTCGAGTGTTCTGGACAGTATACATGTACAGAACCCGGGAAACACGGGCTTGTAAGTGCCCCACGGCCCCCTTAACACGGACGGGGCTTCTCAGTCGGGAGACGTGGGCTCAGGAAAGACTTTTCCAAACACTGATGGCTTCAGTCCCACGCGCAGACTCTGTCAATAGCTCCTCTGCGGTGATAATTGCTGGCAGGGAAGAGCCTGGTGCATCAACCAAACAGGCTCTGGGCAGCTCTCTGAGCCACGTTTATTAAAATGCAAAAAGTGTGCTCTGGTAAGTGACAGTTTCAGAAACAATTTTTGCTCAACCAACAGGCACAATCTGCAAATAGATAGCTCAGATCAGACGACCTCACCCCCCGGTGTGCTAGTCGTCAGGCGGACAATTAGCGATGACATCGCAGGGATTTGTCAGGGCTGAGCTGATGGCAAGACAGCCCGGTTAGCGGTCCTAAAACCCTCATCATAAATGAATGCAGTGAAACACCTATAATTGTAAATAAGAATAAAATATCCCTGAGCTTCATACGGGATTACGTAATGTGTTCCCCGTAATTAAAGCCCCAGGTATTTTTTTTTCCTTTCAACTTCGCACAAACTCCGTAAGAGAAATCTTAAATAATGCTACCAGCTGTGAGGATACTACAGACGCGAGGCGATCTTTAGGCGTTTAAGATCCAAGCCGGCTGTCGAACTGAAAGGGTGCACGGAAGCAAAGAAGTGCCGGACCCAACACCTCCACACCACGTAGTCCATTCTCCTGTTGCAGAGGTCACGATAGAGTCTGTTTTTAGCGCTAACGCGGTAAAATTGGGATTAATAGATCACCTGTCTTCCTGAGGAGCGTTTTCACAGCGCGTATCATTCTTTGTGTGCTGTCTTTTCCATGTTTCCATCCAGAGGCATTTTGTCACCCTTGTTTGTCACCGTCCTGAGAGCTCCTGGCAAATTCTGTTGCAAGGTGGGGGCACCATAATTGGCCTTTCTGCCGAGACAGCTCATTCACTTCGCCCGTAAGTGATCATAGTTTCCCATTACTGTGGCTTGGCAGAGGCACGGCGGGTGAAAGACGCGTGTGGTCCCGCGGTGCACTGCGGAGGCTCCACACCTGATTGGGAAGATATTGCAAGAAAAAGTAAACCAATTATACAACCGTCCCGCCAAGACCTGAATAGAGCCGTGATGGATGGGCCCCCGGCTTTCTCTGTCTGCTGCCACGGTTACCTGCCTTCCTATGGTGGTCATGTCCCCACGGAGGCACCAGCACCCCCTCAGTTGTCATCCCGGCCCTCCTATCATCCTGTTTGACATTAGAAAAGATCCCTCTAAAATCTCCACGTGTGATGCGATTTACGTCCCCGGAGGGAGTGGAAGTAGCCTCAAAGGGTTCTCACCCAGCTGAGTGGTCTCGTAAAATGACTCTTCTCCTCTCTCCAGTTTGGAAGGAGCTGCCGACCTCACATGCCAGGTGTATGTTGCAGTTTACTCCTCTGGCTTTTTAACTCCTCCGGTGAGACTTCAGAAGAGTTATTTCCTTGCCCTCCTGACTTCCAGAAGGCGTTGATACTTGCTCTTTTAAATCCGTGCCTAAACGGTCTCCGGGTCTCCTCCGCCCGGTGTCTGTCATTCGGAACGTGTCCCAGGCATGACATGAGAGCAAAGCAAGAACACCTTCGATTTCTATGCCCCCGACAGCGCCAGCATCTTCTGAGCCCGCTGCCATCCCTCTTATCTCACCCAGTTGGAAAGATTTTGCAACCGAAGGATACAAGTTCCAAAGCCTCCTCAAACACACCCTAGATCTTACATTTCTGGCCTTGTATCGCTGGCCTAATTTTTTAAAAAAATCTGTCATCATGGCTTGTGGAAGTTTTAAAGCTTGTCAGTGTCTACATTTATGTTTGACCCGTGGGAACTGTAGCAACAAATTCCACTACAGCCGCATCTTTTATGCGGTACACCATTCGTCGTGAGCGTTTTCTACGTGGACCTTCCACGTGATAATGGCGAAATGTTTACCTTTTACCGAGGGAATGATTTATGGCTGAGAGGGAGGCAATTCACATTCAGCAAGGAAAATGAGAACTGTTTTATTTTGCTATTCAAATGTTACATGACTAGGGGTGCCTGGGTGGCTTAGTCATTTAACGTCCGACGTCGGCTCAGGGCATGATCTCGCGCTCTGTGAGTTCGAGCCCCGTGTCAGGCTCTGTGCTGACGGCTCAGAGCCTGGAGCCTGCTTCGGATTCTGTGTCTCCCCCCCTCTCTCTCTGCCCCTCCCTCGCTCACGCTCTGTCTCTCTCTGTCTCTCAAAACTGAATCAATGTTTTAAAAAAAGTGCTAAATGACATTATAATCTTTCTGCTAGCATCTTAAAGTTTTCTCTCATTACTCAGGAATCTGGGCTCTGTAGATCTCACTATTATGGAGGTAGCTATTTGAAAAGGAATTTGGAGGGGTGATGCAGCATGCTTGAGTAAAAGTCAGTGGAAAAGTCCACTGGCTCAGTCATTCGTGCACATGCCAGGAAAGCCCCTGCAAAATCATGGTGCTTACATTCATTTATGAAACAGAAAGGTATTCCTTGTAAGTGCCGGCTGCTTGGAGGCTCTGAGGGCCTCCTGGCAATCAATTCACCCCAGAGAAGAAGGGTCTGACCCTCTGCTTTGGGACAAAGAATCAAGTTGATCCTTCTCTGACCCCAGATATTCAGTGACCCATTTAGTGGTGCCAGCTCGAGGTAGGGCTACATGTAACACTTGAAGGAGCCATTTTCTACAAAATGAAAGTTGACGTGGCACCAAGCACATCATTTTTGTAAGCTGTTGTCATTCCAGTATAAAGAAAATGGGGTGCATTCCTTTTCTTCCCACTTGGGGAAAGCCACTTGGTCAAACTGGAGTGCAATCCGCAGGATCGGGAATTCCCGCGCCTGTCCGAAGGTGGGGACACCTGGCTCTCAGGGCCGAGGACAGGCAGACCGATCAGGCTGGTGACAAACAGATGCCACCTGGAGTTCTCACCAGCTGGACAGCACATGATGCATCTCCCTTGGGGCCTCGGAGAAGTGCATAGGGTATGTCTTCTTCCTACATCATCACACAGGGCAGGAGCTACAATGTTGTGGGACTACGGGGCCATTTCTGTCCCAGATGAGGCTGGGGGCTCTTAAGTAGCTCTTGCCACACTACTGTAATCTGGGGTGAGCCAGCTTGTGCATTCCAGTCGATTCAGTGCACTTCATGAACTAAAAGTAGAAGGCGAAATACAAGGTCAGTATTCCTTACAGCAGATGGGATAAGAGCTGCCCGGGGAAGCTCTCTCCTCTAGAGTATAAGAAGCTTAGGACCAGGAACCAGTTTCCGCCTTAGAGTTAAAGGCAGAAGATTGGCCAATGGCATCAACACACGTTATTATGGCACAGGAGATTTTGTTTAGACATCATTAATCACTTTGTGTCTAGAAGAGTGCAGAACATGGGATCTGGTGTATCACTCATGGTTTTAAAGGCTGAAGCAGCCTAGATAGCTCTCAACAGTCCCATCAGGTATGCCTTCTTAGCCTTGCCAATGTGCAGCAGTCACTGGACACAAGATGAAACACAGATATTTCGTTAGTTCACATCCACACAACTTGGGGCATTCTGTGCATTCTGACAGATCCCACAATGACCATCTGTAATAATAGTTTGGGTATAGTTTTATGAGTTATGCAGTTTGTCCGGGTCTGTTCTCTCTGTCCCATGTGGGCGTGAGATGTGGAACTTCTCCCAGAGCATCAGGTGAGAAGACTCTGGCCCACAGCAATGTGCCCAATGCCAGGAACCCTTGAATCATAAAGAGTCCTCAAACCCAGTTCTCTCTAGGGCTCCCCCTCCTAAAACCATTTACACCAAAGCTCCAAATAGTGACTGAGTGGCGTGAACTTTCACCAAGACCCCAAAGTGGGGAAAAAGCTAAATAAACACTTAGAAAAAGTTGCACCAATACCTAAAGAATATTCATTATTCTGAAAACAAAAACAGGCCTAAAAAACTCATTAAAATAATAATGTTTGATCCAAAGAGAACGCAGCTGGTTGTTTCCATACGTTTTCATGTGTCATTTCTTCCACTGCTGTCAGCTTTTTGTGTTTTGTTTTGCTTTTTCCATCGACAATTTCTGTTCTGGAATTTGTGCTCATCTGTGTCCTTTCCACTCTGAATTTCTGCCGTGCTTATTACTTCTCTTCTAGTCCCAAACCCCAGAATACACAACACAATTTTCCAGACGCAGTTTCCGCTGCAAGAACGTGACCAGCCAATGGGAAGAGCCTTTCCCACCACTGAGAATGAGGAAAGCCCACAGTAAACCACTCAGAGAAGCTCATCAACTTATTTTTGAAATAAGGGCCCCTTCACCTTCAGTTAGCATCTGTTCCATAAACTCTCTCTGGAATGTTCTGCCCTTGGACCATTCTCTGGACAGTCCTGCACTTGCTGGTTTAGCGTTTCTCCTCTGCACTGGAAGACTGATGTTTTAAAATGCTAGCATCTTGTAATGGCAGGACATTAGAAGCCTGTAACCAGCAGTTTTTGTGAAACTATTTTCTTAACAGACTTGAGCAGAGTTAAGCAGAACCGAAGTTATGTAAGAGCTCTGTCTGGGTGCAGTGTTGAAACGGACAGGATATGAATCTTGGAGCACAGACCATGCTACAGGTACTCACGGGCAAAATGTCCCAGGCTGAGAACCTTAGGATGATGTGACTGGGTGACAGGCCCTCCTCAGGCAAATATTAAGAAAATGAGCAGGGAATCTGTGCAAACCAGACCAAACAGAGAACACACAGATCCATTCCAATTAACGCCTTGAGCTTGCACAGACACCTGAGGCCTCTTCTTCCACCACTGTTCCCCTCAAGGGTCTCTGGTTCTCTTCGCCTCTGCTTTGGGGGCTGGTGCAGGAGGGGACCAACTGCCGCCCCATGAATCTTACTACATCAAAGATCTCAAAGGCTGATGGATCTCAGGGAGCAACCTAAACGCCTTTGCACCCAGACCCAATGCTCTCCTCCTGTGTCCATCGTTGACCTGTCTCCCGATCGAAAATGTCTGGTGGCTTAAGAAAAGGCATCCAAGTATGTGACTGATGTCTCTAGGCATGACCCCATGTGTGCCACTTGTTCAGGAAAACCATGGCGGCTGGCAGGAGGCGTCGATCCCTGGCACTTAGTGGATGGAGACCGTGTTCACCATTTTCCCTGTGTTCAATGCGAGTCGAAGGCCTGCCTGGCAGATTTTGACAGCATGGCGGGGCGGGGCGGGGGCTGTTTGGCAGGTTGTCAATATGCTGAAGGCCCACAATGCATTGCTACTCACCGAGGCAGCAACATCAGTAGTCCTGATGAGGGGCATGTACCCTTCCTTAAACGCTGCCACCCTTTAGATGTAAGATCGCCTGCTGTCTTTTGAATATCAGCAGATTATTTTTACAGCCATGTATCTCTTGGTATCTCTTGATTTGTTTTAGAGTTCATCTTGATGAATAATTCCTTAGGGAGGGGAAGCAGAGAAATAAAATAATATTTGCAGTGCTAAATTCTGTAAAATGCCTCGACGTGCTCAGGAGAGATCCGCAGGTCTAAATTGTGCAAATGAGTTTAATTCCTGTTTAAAGGGCTTCCGCTGAAATCCTCCCCTTATCCCTAAAGCAAGCTAAAATTACTGAAGACAGTTGGGGAATTTGAAATGTAAAATCCTTCTTAAAGAGAATTCTCGTTTGCAATAATACAATTACAGAGAGACAGAGGGAGCCTCAAACGTGAATCCCACACATTTGAGTACTGGACACACAGACTGGTGTTTGTGTCTTCACCTCGGAGGGGACGCCTTGGATTTCAAACTATGGCCACTGAAGAAATTCGTTTAGAACCAAGGGGACGAGCTAGCCAAGCATCTAGAATGTTCTGCCAGAATCTCGTTTTTAATGCTGTTTTTAACGCACATGAGAGTAGGTTTGCAATTAGGAAGGAACAGATGGCGGAGACTTACTTTAAAGTGTCGTTAAAATAACCCGCGCTGCCAGGTCCCTGCTCCCCACCCTGAGGCCGCGCCGCTCGGTTCAAACGGGCTGCACTAAGGCCGGAAGTACGAGACCATCACGGCCGGGGATACAGCATGACTGTTTCCCTGTCATCTGCCAGCTTCCCGGCGTGCGCTGTGCGGGGCCGAAAAACTGTTAGAGACCATCCAAAACGCTTCAGATGCCTCGTCAAATGCACACGGTCTTCAGGGCTGGGTCAAAAGCACTGCGTCCTGGACCATCGGCCGCCCCCCACCCCGTGTTCTCCCCTCTGGGGCCTCCCCAGCCCTGACCCAGTGCCGGGCTTCTAACAAAAACAGCAGGCTGCACGGGCACGGGCTCCGGTCTCGGGGACTCTCGTGCACACACTTGCAGGACAGCCGGTGGCCAGGTTGCCGGCTGCCCTCAGGAGAGGCCTGGGCGCAAGGAACGGAGGTCCCAGGCCCACAGCGGGTGCAGACCTGAGGCCACCAAAGGTCACGGGAGAGAGAGAGAGGGTGGAAGCGGGTCCTCCCCCAGCTGTACCTTGGCTGGAGGCTTTGAAAGACCTTGAACCAGAGGCACCCAACATGCAGACCCCCGGTCCCCAGAAACCGTGGGATAATAAAAGCTGTGGTCACTCTTGTGCTATTTGTCATGCAGGAGTAGAGAACGGACAGTCTACCTAAAGATTCAGGGTCTCAGAAGCCCAAGGCCCACTTGCAGCTACTTGTTTGGTCGGCCAGTTACGCACTTCTTTTCTTCCCCTCGTTTTATATAATTACAGTTAAGTGGTTGGTTCCCAGAATCTCAACACAGGATGAAAGGCCTTGTCACAATATTCAAGAGTGACATATTTGGTTGAAGGTTTACCCATGATTAAAATGTCAAATTGATCCTCCAGAAAAGTAAAACAGACTGGTTATCTTTAGGCTAGATTGCCAGGAATCCTGTGTCACCGTGTCTACGTGACCGTGGGTGGACGGATGTGCTCATAGATGTGTGCCCCTGCGTCTGTGAGGACATGCCTGAATGTGTGTGGGGGTGCGCCCGTGTGCACACACGGATAAACACAAACCTATTTCCAGGCAGAAGGTACCAGATCCCTTTGCTGGACTTGCTTCGTATAATTTGAGTCACAGGTGGGTTTCGTAATCCCCTCTTCTAGAGATGCGCAATGCCCATTTTTAGAGTGAAGAAAAAATGAAACTCACACGGGTTCCTTCCTATCTCACTGGAGGCTGCTTCTGAGACCGTTTGGCTCTCTTGCCCCTGTATTTTTGGTCTCTAAATTATGGGACCTTCAGGGCTCCTTCCCTACAGCTGCTGTTTGCCTTGTACATTCCCCCCCCCACACACCACCACCCCCGGGTGTCCCTTTCTAGTTCCACTACCTAAATACTACACAAACAGAGGACCCCGAAATGCACCTCTTCCATCCCGAGCCCCAGCTTCATGCATCCTGACATCACCAACCTGGATGCCCAAAAGGGAACACTCCACTTAAAATTTCCGGAACAAAACTCTTGACGCCTCCTATCTCGTATGCCCCTGTCTCCTTAGTTTCCCACCTTAGCAAACGATGTGCTCGTTCCTCGGCTCGTTCGGGCAAACAGCTTGGGGGATATTGTTCACTCCTGAGATCCCACATCCAATCCACCGGCACATTTGGGTGGCTCTGTCTCGAAGGCACATACAAACTCTGCTCCTATGTATTACCATCACCGCTACCAAGCAGGGAAGCCCACTAATATGTCAGGGCGGCCCCACCGCGATGCCCTCCAACCTGTCTTGTCCGTTCGCCACACGGTAGCCAGAGTGATACTTTAAAACCATACATCAGTGTTATTCCTTTGCTGAAAACGCTCCAATATCTTCCTATCACATCGAGAACGTAAAGCAAACACATTTTAATAGCTTTCACAGCCTCACCTCGACCAGTCAAGGCCGATTCAAACAGTAGGATAATTGAGGAGATGTCGTGAGGACATGAGGGAGTGGACAGGGTTGAGGCAAATAGCTAGGTGTAGCGAGCCATCCTTTTGTTCATCAGGAAAGGGTAAGAGAGAGAGGAGGCATGTGATTCTTCGTCCCTGGAAAAATTGATTAGTCATCTTTTCAACTATCAGCCAGGAAGCAGGGACTAGATTATTATTAGTACACAGTGGAGATGTGCATTTCTTAAGGGTCAAATTTTCTGTATGTTTGTTTGTTTTACAGAGAGCAATTGGGGGTCGATCCCATGACCCTGGGATTGTGACCTGAGCTGAAATCAAGTCAGTCGCTCAACCAACTAAGCCACCCAGGCGCCCCATGTGTCCTTTTATAATAAAGCACAGAAGACATTGCATCAGGAAATCCAAGAATTTACAAATTTTGGACCCTAATGATAAACCTTACTACTACCGCTGGTCTGATCGCAGTCTGGGTCTCTGGGGAGAGGAGCAGTCTCGTATCCCCCATCCCCGAATCTCTGTTTAGCTCAGCATCTATAACTTCTTAAGTCTGGGTCTTTACATGCCCCATGTGTGCTCTGTGGGGTGGGAAGGGCATACGGGGCGGATGGAGCCATTGATGGTCAAAGGGCTGCGTCTTATTATATCTAAAATCATTCATTAACTGTTGATCTGCCAGGACAATCGATGTATTTTTGCCACACAGACCTGCTCGTGTTACACCCAGGTAATCTGGCTTCAATTTCCTGTAGAATGGAAGTATTAAATGACATCCAGAAATGTCACCAGAATGCTTCTGAGTTTGGATACAGAATCTAAAAACACTGGCAACACTCAGCATTTTCCAGCTGGGTTATTAAGCTCAAATAATAATAATAACAGTCGGTGAAGGAAGGAAGATGTATCGCAACCAAGTGCCAGCTGCCTTGAGGTGACTGTGTCCAGAAAGAACCACAAACACGTAACTGGAACACAAGATGCGAAGCCTTGGATGCTGTCTATTCATCACCGAGTTCCCAACCTGCTCTCTCTTTGGCTCTTCTGGGCGTCTCTGCCCTGCTCTCGCCCCGGGGGCTGGCGGGTGCAGATGACCACTTCCTGGGCTCCCAGACCAGGATCCTCATCGGATTCAGTCAAGGGGAAGCAAGGCCATGGTGAGAAGAGAGACAATCAGTGTTTGTCCCCTGCTGCTCCAACTTTCCAAGCTGCATCTCGGGCAGACACCTGTCCTCTGTGTCTACAGCTCCTGCTGGGTGGTCCTTCCTCTAAGGGCTTCGGATCTTTCTGGGTGTACCACTGCTCATTTGCTCCCTTGAGCCCCCACATGCTTCCTAGAGTCCTTTCATTATCGATTCTTCATGTAAGTCACCAGCATAAATTCTGTTTCCTCACTAACATGCGCTGTTAGTTCACGCACACGCTTACTTTGTGTTGAATTAAATATTCTGAAGGAGGGAATTTCCCAGGAAACATAATAATGAATTTAAATGTATGCTGTGGGAAAACCAAGAGATTTGAATTCTGTTCTATGGATGCCTCATTTTCCTTATTCCTGCAGTATTTGAGTGTGAGAAATGAAATCTAATTGGAATCACTTTTGTCGAAAATATCTTTTTCTGATCCTTTTCTAAAGGAAGCTTTTCATTTACTTACTCTTTTGGTTTGAAGTATATGGTTTGCAGGTACTTTTTTGTCCCTGTATTATTTGGGGATAGACAGTTAGGCAAATGTATTTTAAACAGTCGCTTTCCCTGTACTCATGCCTCTGCAACTCTTGATAATTTTCATATTCCCTTAGCGCTTGGGTTGTGGGGTCTGTTTACAATGGAATAATTTGTGTGCACGGAAGAATTTTTCTAATGTATGTGTGTACAGGAGACAGAGAGGGAGAGAGACAGAGACAGAGAGAGACACGTGTCCCTAGTTCTACATCCTCCCAGCCTTTATTTCCTCATTCTCATTTCCTGTCACTTCAAAATCCCTAGACCTAAAAAGATAGGCATTGTGCTCACAGTGAAAACAGAGTCAGTATTTCTGGAGGGCTGATTATTAAAATGTGCAGCATTTTCAAGGTGAATAAAGATGGAAGCAGCATACAGATGGGTAGTGGGGAAAGGACTGTATTTGGAGAGAAAACACAGCAAGAAGGAAGAAGAAAAGGGAAGGAGGGTCCGGAGAGGGCTGTTGTGCAGACCTGCTCCCCCGGGAGGCAGCGGGGAGATGAGAACACAGGAGTGATGAGGACAGAGACGTCAGTCAAGAGCATCAGGTCCTTAAGAATATGTGCAAGGGCGCCATCCAAGCTCTTAGTTAACATGTGAGGGCAGAAAGATTTGTAGGTTCGAGGGCAGGCATGGAGAGCACCTTATCAGAGGTTCCTATGTCCACCTTGAAGGGAGGGAGGTAAGACCTCCAACTCAGGGTGGGGGAGTGGTTGAAATGTCTCTTAAGTCTCTTTTGGGGCCTCTGGGTGGCTCAGTGGGTGGAGCACCCCACTCGTGATTTCAGCTCGAGTCATGATCTCACTGTTTGTGAGTTCAAGCCCGGCGTTAGGCTCTGTGCTGACAGCATGAAGCCTGCTTGGAATTCTCTCTCTCTCTCTCTCTCTCTCTCTCTCTGCCCCTCCTCTGCTCACTCTGTCTCTCAAAATAAATAAATATTTTTAAAGAAAAATCTCCTTTAATTTATAAACTCTCTCTTCATCTCTTGTCTGTTTCCTCTCAACTTATTAGTTAAAGAAATCAGGATATTTGTCCTATAGAGTTCCCCAGATTCTGGATTTTGTTGATTGAAACCCATGGTACCATTTAGCAGGGTCCTCTGTATTCCTACCACTTGATAAATGGAGCTAGACACTTGGTCAAATTCAGGTTTCATTTTTTTTTTCTCCACAAGTCTACTTCAAAGGTGGCTCTCCATTCTTCAGTCTGAAGGCACACAGTGTCCGGGTGTCTTTCATTTTGCTACGTGAGCAGCCACTGATGATCAATAATTTGATCTATTCATTTTTTAGGGATGACAAATGATGCTATTTTTAAAAATTTTTTTTTTCAACGTTTATTTATTTTTGGGACAGAGAGAGACAGAGCATGAACGGGGGAGGGGCAGAGAGAGAGGGAGACACAGAATCGGAAACAGGCTCCAGGCTCCGAGCCGTCAGCCCAGAGCCCGACGCGGGGCTCGAACTCACGGACCGCGAGATCGTGACCTGGCTGAAGTCGGACGCTTAACCGACCGCGTCACCCAGGCGCTCCAAAAATGATGCTATTATAGCTCAATCATTCTGTCTTCATTTATGAGCCAGAGTGCTTCAATATAGAGAACTTTCCCCTCCACTGCTTGGAAGTCCACTGACACACCTTGCATGGAAAGTCAGAATGGATGTTTGATTCCCCCTGGTTTACCAGTGTTCAAAAGAATGAGTTAGCTTCTTAACATCCTCCAACAGCGATCAGTTAGCATTTTCTTTTTAAAAAAGATTTACTATTTATTCTGAGAGACAGAGCAAGTGCGGGAGGGACGGAAAGAGAGGGAGAGAGAGAATCCCAAGCAGGCTCCATGCTGTCGGTGCAGAGCCCGAAGGGGGCTTGAACGCACAAATGGTGAGATCATAATCTGAGCTGAAATCAAGAGTCAGACGCTCAACCGACTAAGCCACCCAGGTGCTCCAGCATTTTCGTTTTTAGAATATTTATGAACTCAAGGATGTAAGCATCTTTTACATGTTTCAATCCATTGCAGTTAATACCCTATTGATACTCAAAATGTCCCATCTTTGGGTAGTGAGAGCTTCTGCTTTCAAATTTGCCACTGAGTTCCTTGACCATGGTGTGGTGGTCTTACTCAATGGTTGACATGATGATTGAGAATCATTTCAAATGTCCTAAAGAGCTAACACGTCAAAAGAGCTAAAATTGCTATTTGCCCATGTGGGAAATGGTATTTTAAGACCACAATGTTATCATATTTTTAAATATTGACATATACAGTTATTTCTTGATTCTTTTCCATTTGAGCTATGAACTATTGATTTACTACCAAAGATGAGGTTTTAGGTCTCCCTTACACCCTCTTGCCCTACTCCCAACAAAACACTTACTATTTAAACTACTAACAGGAAGTCAAAATTCACATCTGAGACTTTGTTTTGTGATTACATCCTGTCTCTCTTTAGACAGCTGTTTGTTTCCTGTTGAGTTCATAATTGCCTTAGGTTTTTTTCTATTCCTCGATTTTCTAAGTTTCTGTCATTGATCCTTAAGCTTTCCTTGCTAAGTAGAATGCCTTCTCATTAGGTTCAAACACATCAAGTAATCTGTCAATTTCCTTTCTCATTTTCTTTTTTCTTTTCTGGATGTACCTCCTCTGGAAACTTCTATCCGGGCTGTTTTCTACCCCCAGTGTAATATGGTGCTTTCCCTTCACAGTGTCTTTGCTTTTCTTTTTTTGGAAAATTGTTTCCTGTGTTCAACATTTTATACTTAAGGTAAAAAACAAAATTAGTCCCTAGTTTTAATGGAGCATCTTCTCAACTATACTCTAAGAAAAATCCTTCAAGGCAATGTTTTCCAAGTCCAAATACCTCATCATTCAACTGAACATCAAGTTTTAAATTGGAAATAATTTAAAGAAATTTGAAAGTATCTTTTCATTGTGTTGTGACTCTACTGTTGCAGTTAGTCACATCCTGATTATCCCTCCTTTATTTGTATTTTTTCCTTTTTGCATTCTTTGATGTCTTTATCATCAGTGCTGTGAAATTTTAGGATGGCGTGCCTTCCTTTTCATATCAGGAACTCCATGGGACCTTTCAATATGGCGGCCTAGGTCCATCCATCTTGGAAACTGCATTTCCATTCTGTTATATAATCTTATAATTTTCTGTCCCTTTCACTTTGGTTATTCATTTCTTTGCTTTCTTATTCTACTTTTTGACCAATTTACTCATTTTTTTTTCTGGCCAGCCAATTGAATTGCTTTTTTATTTCTACCATAACATTTTTAATATCCAAGAGATTGTTTTTGCTCTCTGAATATCCCCTTTTTATGGTATACTCAGCTTGATTCATGTTTGCAGCCTCTTATCTCTCAAAGCCCACTAACTATAATGGGTTTTATTACAAGGTCCTTTCCCCCTCCTTTTGGCATTGTGTGTTCCCTCCAAGTTCCTTCTTTTCCTGTTTGTTTATTCTGAGCTCTGCGTTTCATGATAGGCCCCTCCACACAGATCTTCATCAGTGGCTGGCTGGCCGTGTTTAAGAGTGAGGCATTCTGCATAGGCAAGGTTTGTAGAGCTCTGGGCTCCGTTGCAGAATAACTGCACTGAGGAACCCTTGACTGTCAGTTGCAGGAACCAGTCTCCCTAGAAAAAGTCTTCCCGTCTCCTGCCTCAGTACATGAGGAGGGCCACCGGCAGGTGACAGGTGAATTCAAGAGGCCTGGCTTCCCCACTCAGTGGTGGCCTTCACTTGATTCTGTGTTTTCGGTAAGACTCACTGCTGATTGTGCCTGGCATAGGGGAAATCTCTAGTCTTCTGCTGAGGTAGAGGAGGGAGAGACTCCAAGAACCTAACCGCCTCTGATGCAAATTTTCCATCATCCCCATCTTCTTCTCCAGAAGCACCGGTGCTGCCTCCAGGTCCTGAGGTCTTCTGGAATTCTCTACAGCATAAACCAGCTTGGCACTTGGCATACTTTCTGTCTTACCTGGGATTCCTGATTTCTTGCTCGCTCTTCTTTTAGAAAAGGACATGAGCTCTTTTCTCTACCTTCACACGGAGCAATATTGTCTCTTTTTATGGTCTCAAGTGCTACCTGAACGTCTATACTTTTTTGTTAATCTGGGTCTACGGAGAAGCAGATGCCAAGCTGGTTTTAGACCTTCAAGAGAACACAAGACAGCGTAGCCCATATACTAACTCCTCTTGTCGCATTTGATGATGGCACGTGTGATTACTTGTGAAAAGTCTGTTCTCCTTACTGGCCTGTATGGACTAGATGAGTAAAACACAACTGGCAGGAAGCTGGAAATAGGAGTTAGATCCTAGGAAAACTGGGCATGTAGTTTTTGGGGCTGTGAACTCAGGGAAAGGCTCTTCTGAAATGACACAAGAAGGAAAGAGGCCACAGCATGAAAGGTGTCACCCCTGGCTCCCTGCCCATGCAGGGAGCCTTAGTCTCTGTTCCGTGGCTGCCAAAACTGAAAACAATTCTTACCCTTAGAAAAGGAGAGATTTATCGGAATTAGCAGAAACGAAACACCATATTGGGAAAATATGTTCCTTGTAGGCACAGGACTACAGCCGGGCGTCCAGCACCTGCTTGCTTCCCTGTGTAGCTGCTCCAGTGTCCTGTCTTCACAGAGCCATCCCGGAAGCAGAAACCCATCACAAGGTGGAGGTGGGGTCTGGGAGGGTGTGACGGTCTGGCCAATGTCAGCCTCAGGCACAAACACGGGTTTAGTAACAGTTTAACAAGAATCATGAGGTAGCTTCTGCTGAACTAAGTGAGAGAACATTCAAAGTGTCTACCGGGGCTCTTGGGTGGCTCAGTTGGTTAAGCATCCGACTCTCGATTTCGGCTCAGGTCATGACCTCACAGCTTGTGAGATCAAGCCCCAAATCGGGTTCCCCACAGACAGGGTGGAGTCTGCTTAGGATTCTCTCTCTCTATCTCTCTCTCCTTCTCTGTCTGCCTCTCTCCCACTCACACTCTCTGTCCCTCTCGCTCTCAAAAAAAGAAAAAAAAAGTGACTGTCTTGTTTACCTGCTATGGCTCAGATGTTTGTGGGCTGCCAAAATTCATACGGTAAAGCCTTAACACCCAATACGATAGTGTTTGAAGGTAAGGTCATTGGAAGCTACTTTTAGATAAAGTCATGAAGGTGGGGCCACCATGACAGGCCTGAGAAAGCTCTTTCACCCCTGCTGCCATGTGGGGGCACAGGAAGTGGGCTGGTTCCCTGGCCTTGGACTTCCCAGCCTCCAGAGCTGTGAGCAATACACCTCTGTCTTGGATAGGCCACCCAGTCTATAGTTTCTGTGACAGCAGCCTGAATGGAGTAAAACAGGGGAGATTGGCCTAATGAGAAAATCCAAGGAGAGTGTTGTGACCATCGAGCTGAGCTAAGTGGGTAGTCAGGCGTGCAGGAAGGCTTCTGTGGAGGGCGGCAGATGCGAAGCCCCTGTGGTAAGGCAGGCAGCACGATGCCCAAAGCACGGGACTGACCTGCGTGCGATCCGACGGGCCCCACGACTGGCAGGTGTGGTGGCAGGTAGCAGACACTGTTGGGAGCAGAGCCCTCGTCATTCCGGGCTCCGCTTCGTAAGAGGGACTTCGTCAAACCACTGGGATTCTAGAAGAGAGTGCCCAGGATGCCGAAGCTCCCCATGTGGATGGTTAATTTTAAAATTGATCAGAGGCCGCACGATCTTTGAAAGGAGAGTGTTCAAGAGCACGCTGGGTCACCAAAATGTCCGGAAGGTGTGTTGATGATAGAATGGCACATTTGAAATGAGACTCCTGGTTCAAATCCAAATCTAAGACTCACATATGTGTTTTTCATGCGAAGTATAACGTTCAACAGTGAAAATCAATTGCTCTCCGATGTGACAACTGAACTCGGGAATTCTCGGCGTCTTTGCCTTCTACGAACATACGGTTCTGCACATGTTGATTAAAGATACAGCAAAGTATCTACTACCCCTTCCAAAATTCCCTTTGAAGTTGGCAGAACTCACCGGATTGTTCTTCATGGGCTGTAGCTGAGAAGTTCTTGCCTTGGCAGCTTTGGTGGCCCCTTCCCGACCAAGGTGGCACAATATATCACAAAAAGCCCTGCAGTGTCTCATCAGGGGCAGCTGAAAGTGGGCTACTTTGAGTTTAGGGAGGCAGTTCCTTTATGTCCATACACATGAGACATACGCAAGTGCACTGTCTCACCCTTCCACCTTGACCCAGTCCTTCCCACGTCTATCCTCCCAAGTCCAAAGAGACACCAAAGACACAGCCTAGACAAGTATGACACCTGACAGTATGTGACTTCACGGGAGCAGGTACGGTCAACCAGAACATCTGCTCACCAAGAATGGATCTAGAATGAAGAGGCTCGATGTGTCTTGTACCCTCCGGAGAGACCCCTTCTGTTCCCTAACTGGGAGGGGAAGTGATGGATCACTCCCTCTGAGTACAGGATTCAAAGGCCAATTAAAGTAACTCATACATCTAGTGTTGCACCATTTTCTTGATGGAATAGTTGTTTTAAAAAATACAAAAATGTGGTATTTTAAGTTGGAATTAAAAAAATAAAGATTGCTGTAGGCCTATCAGATACTAAATGTTCTGTGAAAGAATTATCTTCCCTGATCAATGTACTAGTCTGGTGAAACAGTTAGGAATCTCCTGAACTTGGCCTCTCCAATCCCAATGGAAAATAGGGCTATCTTCACAGAACCTACATCCCCACAGATCATCCTAAAGTACAAGAGCATGGATGGAAGAAATACTTCAGGTGTGATCATCGAATGTGTTACTGTCAAAGGCACAAATCTCTAATGGTAGACTTTGTAAAGGGTGCATCTCCGGAATGGGAAGGGTGCTTGGGGGAGGAGTTTGATTCGGGACCCTTCTATTTACCTCATCTAGTTGCATCTTCCTGGGAGCGTAGCTGAAAAGAGAAGAAATCTGTCCACTTGCCCACTGGCCACCTGGCCTGGAGTAAACCGGAGACATTAACATTTCCTTGAAAGCAGCTTAAACGTGAGTTTCTCAGAAGCTTGTCATTTTCCACCATGCCAGTAGTCAAGGGCACGAGTATAGACTCAGACGACGTAGCCCCACCTTCTGTGTGCGTTCTGGCCGCCTCATCACACGTCCTGGATCACGCCATGTGCTCCGTCCCACTGGCTTCCTGAGCTATTGGCTGCAGTGCTCTCAGGAGACACTGGACCCCGGGAGCTCGGGGCACTGGCTGTGCAGCTTCAGCAACAAACCCCAGGCTGGCCACAGGGACTTTGCTTGGAAGGTGTCCTATGAACATCACCAACACGATGCCTCCCTGCTTTCCCATTCTGCCGGCACTTTGGGGGTGAAAATCACTGCAAAGAACACCTTTTAAAGGTGCAAAGGCAGCTGTGTTGCTAGACATAGCACGATCCCCATTTTTGACAGATTCATGATGACTTAGTTCAACAAGAAGGGCATTGGGAAGACTGTCGAGGAAGACGGCAACAATATAGAAAAACGAGAGTGCCGTAATTCCAGAGTTCTAGGAACCCCGAGTTCAAGTGCTGTCCTTTCCACCAGAGGGCAAGCCACAGGGTGGACGCCTGAGGGGCAGATGTGTGGTGGGAAGGAGAGAAGGGATTTCTCTGTGAGGACGGCTGAGCCACCCCATGAAAATTCACCGATTCTGGAGCTCTCAGTTCTTCAATACTTTAGGCATCTTCTCTGCAGGGAAAAACAAACACTGATGCGAAATGTGCCAGCCTGAGCGGTTTCCTCAGACCGTCCTCTGAGACGTATTCTTGGCTTCAGCGAGCTCTGGATCTGACTCCACTCTTTGGGGTGGAAACACACCCTTCTGTTCCACTAAATGCACCGTCTGGTCCTGTCCCAGGTGGGTCTCTGAGGGAAAGGAATCAGGAAACCCCTGCACTTGAAGGTAAGATTCTCGTGAGAACATTACGGATCCTCTGTTTCAGGGAGAAGCTAACATTATTGTACGATAAGCTTGCCGCATAGACTGCTTTGCACATTATATATAACACTGTGCACACGTATTATGTTTCCCTTTGTACTATTATTGATCATTATTAATCTGCAATTAGCAGAGATGAAAACTCCCGTGTGAACACTAAGGGGTAGTAGAGAAAAGCCAGTTTTCCACTTGGCAATGACGATGACATACGAGCTTTCAGAAAAACAGCTGTAGGGGGTGCAAACACGAACAGAGACGAACTTGGTTTTGCAATGTAATCCCAGCCCTGTTTCCTCCTTGAGGTACCCTCAGGCTGTCTACAGGAGCCCAAACCACACAGCACACGTCCCATCAGCCTGAGGACCATCCTTTCGGTACACGGAAAGCCCCACTGACGGGAAAAAAGGTGAGTGTGTGCTATGCGCTGAATGTCGGTGTCCCCCCAAATTCAAATGTTGCAACCCAATCGCCCACATGCTGGTATTTGGAAAGGGGGTCTGTGGAGGTGATTAGGTCACAAGGGTGGAGCCCCTGTGGGTGGGATCCGTGTCCTGATGGAAGAGGCCCCAGAGGGCTCTCCTCTGCCGTCTTGTGGATGCGGACGTAGGGAGAAGACAGCCGTGAAGCAGAAAGGGAGTCCTCACCCTGTACGGGCTCTGGCGACGCCCTCATCTTGCACTTCCAGCCTGTGAGATATAAATTCTTTCAAAGCCACCAACGTGTGGTGTTTTGTCTAAGACAGGGGCGTTGAAGACAGAGCCACGGTGCAAAGAAGAGAGTAAAATTCAGCAAAGCGGCTGCGATAGGGACACACGCATGAAATCAAATGTCTATTTTCTTCACAGGAAAAACGAGGAGAAACTGCCAGTTTTAGCAGGCCTCATGCTCTCAAAACTCTGCGCCGTAAAGCTGTGTTTATATGCTCCTGTGCTCAAAAAGAGATGTTGCTCTGTCCAGCAAGTAGCTCGGGAGACACATCCCCACCCCCCACATCATGAGGGGACCGAGCGAGATTCCTTAACAACGTTCCTGCTTCGAGCCCCCCGTGGTAACTGGTCCTCCCACTGTGGCTGCAACGTGTTTCCAAGTTCGGTTTGTAGTGAGATAACTGTTCTATCACCTGGGGAAACTTCTAGCTCATAAGCCCCCCCTAAACATCTGAACGTTTGGAGTCATGTTTCGTTTTATTTTCCTTTCCTCTGCGAAAGGCCCCAGCCACTGTGCGTTCAGGACTAGTAGCATAGACCAGCAGCACGGCCGTTGACGGTGGAAAGGCCACCGTTCCCGAAGTCCCCAGGCCTTTGGGAAGAGACCGGGCCTTCCCCGAACTGCCTCTGGGTGCTGAACACGAGGCTTCAGTCCTCTGATGCTTTTTCTTTTTTTTTTCCTTCTTTTGTTTTTTAATATATGAAATTTATTGTCAAATTGGTTTCCATACAACACCCAGGGCTCATCCCAAAAGATGCCCTCTTCAATACCCATCACCCCCCCTCCCCTCCCTCCCACCCCCCATCGACCCTCAGTTTGTTCTCAGTTTTTAAGAGTCTCTTATGCTTTGGCTCCCTCCCCCTCTAACTTTTTTTTTTCCTTCCCCTCCTCCATGGGTTTCTGTTAAGTTTCTCAGGATCCACATTAGAATGAAAACATATGGTATCTGTCTTTCTCTGTATGACTTATTTCACTTAGCATCACACTCTCCAGTTCCGTCCACATTGCTACAAGAGACCAGACTTCATTCTTTCTCATCGCCACATAGTATTCCATTGTGTATATAAACCACAATTTCTTTATCCATTCATCAGTGCATGGACATTTAGGCTCTGATGCTTTTTCAAGACCAGTGAGCTCTCTTCCCCATTTGCGAGGCATCGAGGAAACGCGCATCTTTGATCCCTGTTTCTTTGCTGTTTGCTGTACACGTGGGAATGGGAAAGGAGTCTGCTATCACTGTGTTTTCTTGACCTGCTCCTCGGGTCCCCATCCTAGCCTCAGCCAGGGCCCGGGAGGTGGCCTGCATGAAGTGACACACCGCTGGCTTCTCAGTGTTTCAGAAGAGAAGCATGCCCTCCAGCATAGGGAGCACCCTCAGGGGTCAAACAATGGCCAGTCAGGTAAATTTATCAAGTGCCAAACGCTCAGAAACCCGGGTTCAGAAACTGTTCGAGATTTGGTTTTTTTAAGCATTCAGATATACAAAAGCCAACAAAAGTGTGCATTTTTAGTTTCTTTTCCTTTTCAGGGAGGAACTCAGGCCGTGCCACAAATATTTTCAAATCGAGAGAAGTTTGCGGGGACCCTGCTGCGTTCGCAGATACCCGGATCACTGCTTAAACCCAGGACCCTGGTCCACTCTGCTCCCAGACACACAGATGCGGGCCTCATCTTTCTGGAACACTAGGACCAGGCAGGAATGACTCTCACAAACCAAAGGGTCCTCGCAGGCCACAGGCCAACCAAACTTGAGAGGGGACATCTTCACAGATGCTGTAGGTGCCACAGAAGTCAGCCAGCATCCCAGACCCCCGCTGGGGTTTAATTGGCACCTTCAGAATGATCCTAGGGTCTCGCAAAGCAAGCTTCATTTTATTTTGTTCTGGAACAGAGCTGACCTTACAAATCAAAGGTGTGAACTGAGGGTGTGAACTCTTTTTTGCATTTGCCCTGCCTTTCCAATCATTCCCATAGCAGCTGACCTACCGCCACTAAGTATGCGGGAACCGGTCTACTGAGCTTTCTTTTCCTTCAGACAAAAACAAAAAAGGCTTCAGATGTAATTGAGCAATTCTACTCCTGGGTATTTATCTGAAGAAAACACTAACTCGAAAAGACATCTCTACCTCCGTAGTAATAGCAGTATTATTCACAAGAGCCAACACATGGGAATGACCTAAGTATTCATCAATGGATGAATGGAAAAGAGAAAAGAAACATATGTATACAATATACATATATATATATGTATGTATACAATATACACACACAATGGATATATAATATACAATGGAATATTATAAAGTTCTAGTGATAAATATACAGGCATAAACTATAAAGACAGAAACTTCCAATTATAAAACAAATAAGCCAAGAGGATGTAATGTACAGCATGGCAACTATAATTAATAATACAGTAATACATATTTAAAGGTTGCTATGAGAGTAGTTCTTAACAGATCTCATCACTGGATCTAGAGGGTCTTATGCTAAGCGAAAGAAGCCAGTCAGAGAAAGACAAATGCCATATGATTTCACTCACCATGTGGAATTTAAGAAATAAAACAAAGGAAAAAAAAAAAGGGAGAGACACAAAGAAACAGACTCAACTCTAGACAACAAACTGATGGTTACCAGAGGGGAGCGGAGGAAAGAGCTGACTTACTGTAACGAGCCCTGAGTAACATATAGAACTGTTGAATTATTATACTGTAAGCTTGAAACTAATATAACACTGTGCATTAGCTACACTGGAATTAAGAAAAAAGTTCTCATCACAAGAAAAAAACTTTTCGTAACTATTTTTGGTGACAGATGTTAAATATACTTACCGTGGTGGTCATATTGCAATATATACAAACATCAAATCATTATGAAACTAATATATGTCAATTTTACCTCAATAAAAATCTAAAAATAAAAGTAAACCGTACAGTTCAAGAGTATGTAGTGTATTTCGACTGGTGTGACCATCACCACCATTTTAGAACATTTCTATCGCCCCCAAAAGAAGCGCCTTTTGCATCCCCAGTGAATTCCCCATTACTCCCAAATTCCCCTAACCCCACTGTGGATAACCACTAATCTACTTTTTATCACAATAGATTCCAGAAATTTTACAGAAATAGAGTCATGGAATATGTGGTCTCTTATAACTAGCTTCTTCCATCCAGCGTGTTTTTGAGGTTTGTTCCTATACTGTCGTGAATCATTCCTTCACTTATTTTATTGCGGCATAATGTTCTGTTGTCGGGATGTACCATAGTTTATGTTTCAATTCATCAGTGGCTGGACACTCGGTCTACTGCCCCTTTTTGGCTGTCGTTAATAATGAATATCGGAGTACCAGATTCTGAGTGGACACAAATTTCATTTTTATTAAGTGTGTACCTATCAGGGGCATTTCAGGAAACTGCCAGGCTGTCTTCCAAAGAAACTGCACCATAGTTCATTCCCAACAGCAGTGTGGGAGGGTTCCACTCTCTCCCTATCCTCACGTGTTACTATCTTTTTGATTGTAGTCATTCTTGTGGGTGTAAAGTGATATCTCAATGTGGTTTTTATTTGTATTTCTCTGCTGGCAATGACGGTGAGCCTCTTTTCCTGTGCTTATTGGTCATTTGCGTATTGTGTTTTTGGAGAAACTTCTATTTGTGTACCTTGTTCATTTCTACAGCAGATTATTTGTCTTTTTATCTTTGAGTTGCGTTTTTACATGTTATTGGGTACAAGTCCCTTAACAGAATATGATTTGCAAAAAATTTTCTCCCATTCTGCCGGGTCTTTTTTTTTTTTTTTACCTTATTGATAATATCTTTTGAAGCACAAAAGTTTTAAATTTTTATGAAGTTCAATTTATCTCATTTTTGTTGTTGTTACTTATGTTTTGGCTGGTATATCTAACTAATCCAAGGCTGAGCTTCTCGTAAGGGTTTTATAGCTTTAGCTCTTACATTAAGGTCTTTGATTCACTTTGAGTTAATTTTTATATATGTGTGCTTATATATATGTATGAGGGATCCAAATTCATTCTATTGTGTATGGGTGTCCAGTTGCCTGAAAGCCATTTATTGAAGACTATTCTTTCCCCCATTAAATTGTCTTGGTGCCCTTGGTAAAAAGTCTATTGACCAAGAATGCTAAGGTTTATTTCTGGGCTCAGTTCTATTTCATCGATCTAGAAGTCTGTGATGATGCCAATACCACACTATCTTCATTATTTTTGCTTTGCAGTAGGTTTTGAAATTGGGAGGTGTTCTTTTCTCAGATTGTTTTGGATATTCTTGAATTTCTTGAATTTCTGTACGAATTTTAGGATCAGCTTGTCAATTTCTGCAAAAAAAAAGAAAGCCAGCTGAGATCTTAATAGGGATTGTGTTGAATCTACGGATCAATTTGGAAAATACTGCCATCTTAATAACATTAAATCTGATCGGTGAACATGGCTGATTTTTCCATTTATGTAGGTCTACTTTAATTTCTTTCAACAGGGTTTTATAGTTTTTAGGCTGTAAGTTTTGAACTACTTTTGCTACATTTTTCGAAATACTGTATTCTTTCTAATGCTAGTAGAAGTGGAATTGTTTTTCCAAATTGTATTTTCAGTTTTTTTTATTGACAGTTTATATAAATAAAATTGATTCTTGTGTATTGAATATGTAACGTGCGACCTTGGTGAATGTGTTTACTCCAATAATTTTTAGTGGATTCTCTCAGAGGTTGTGTGTACAATATTATATCATCTTCAAAGGAAGATGGTATAATTTTTTTTCCTGTTTAATCTGCCAACTTTATGTGCAATTGGCTTATGTAACTGCCGTGGCTGGAGCGCCCAGTACAGCGCTGGACTGAAGTCATGTGATCAAAGATGCATGTCATGTTTGGGTTTAGGGGAAAACATTTGCTGCTTCATTGTTAAATGTGATGTTATGGGAGTTTTTACTAGATGCCCTTGGTCAGATTGAGACTTCCCTTCAATTCTTAGTTGTTGAGTGTTTTTATCAAGAAGAGCTGTTGAATTTTTATCAACTGATTTTTCTGCCTCTACTGACAGAGTCTTGTGGGTTTTGTCTTTATTCTGTTAATTGACAAAATTAATTGACTTTTGGATGTTAAACCAACCTGACATTTCCAGGTGACACCCCACCGATCAGCGTGTGTGATCCTTCTGGTGTGTTCCTGGAGACAGTGTGCCATGTTTTCTTGAGGAATTCTGCACTGCATTCATAAGAGATATTGGTCTATAGCTTCTTCGTTTTAAGGTCTTTTTCTGATTTTGGTATCAGGGTAATACCAGCCTCAGAGAATGGGTTGAAAAATGCTCCATGCTCTATTTTTTGGAATAGTTTATAAAGAATTGGTGTTGATTCTTCCTTTACTATCTTTCTGTTTGAGAGTGTGAGTGGGGGAGGGGCACCGAGAGAAGGAGAAAGAGAATCCTAAGCAGACTGGAGCCTGACATGGGGATCAATCTCACGACCCTGGGGTCATGACTTGGGCAGAAATCAAGAGTCGGGGCTTAACCAGCTGATTCTCCCAGAAGCCCCTCTTCTTTTAACGTTTAAATGAAAAACAAAAGTTCGTCTCTTATCAGATGCATATTTTAATGCAATGCTGGATTTAAAAAAAAATTTTTTAATGTTTATTTATTTTTTAGAGGGAGAGAGAGACAGAGTGTGAAGTAGGGGAAAGGACAGAGAGAGAGGAAGACCCAGAATCTGAAGCAGGCTCCAGGCTCGGAGCTGTCAGCAAAGAACCCGACGAGGGGCTCAAACCCACAAACCGTGAGATCATGAGCTGAGCCAAAGTCAGACGCATAACCGACTGAGCCACCCAGGCGCCCCAGTCATAAGGCTGGATTTTAAACAGTATTCTTAAGTCACAAAACTACCAGAGGCCACCGTGGCTTTAATGAAAAGAGAACCTGTCTCCTGTACCAAATTGCACCCTGATGATAGAAATGTGAACAGAGCGTTGCGAAGCAAACTTGATAATAGCTACTAGTTACGCGCATTGTAAACGTACGGGGATACTTTGGAGGACTCGGGGTTTGGACCGGTACGTGGAGGCATCACAGCACGGGTGGCTCGATGGCCAGAAAGGTAGCGATGAAGTGTGCCCTCCTCCCCAAACAACCAAGAGAGGTCCAGGAGAACAATCGGGGGAAGACCACACCTGCACCAAATTTTAAGACAACGGAGTGCCTACCTGGGTGGCCCCGTGGCCTGTCCCACACCAGCAGCGCTGGGCCAACTGCTCTGCATTTCCCCGCCTCGCGGGAGCCCCGCAGCTGCAAATGTCCATAATCACGGGAAGTCCCCTCGTTTTCTGCTCTGTGGTTGAAATAATGACAGTCTCTCTTTTTATCACTGTTCTGATGGCTTCACGTTCTGAATCACCGTGATATTATTCGTAATGGCAAAGGGGTCTCATTTAGCAGAGACAGAATTTCCCCCATACATCACTTTAAGAGCAGGCGAGCGAGCTGACAGGTTAACGAAGCGGCCCCGATAGGCGGTGGAGCCGTCAAAGGACACGGCAGTGGAAGGGAGCGAGTGGGGAGGGGACCCACGTGTTTCACTCAGTCCCTGATATTTACCTGGGACAGACAGCACGCTTCTTTGGTGCCCGCCTTTTATCCCAACAGCATTCCCTAAATCTGTGCCAGTTTACTGGCGCCTGGGGCCTTCCGAAAACGTTTACCCCGTCTCCAAAATGGGATAAATAGCATCGCCTTGAAATAGAAAGCACACGGCCCACGGCAGAGACAACACGCGTCCTTCCCGCCAGCCACGTAGGCACAGCTCTGTCTTACAAGGGGGTCTGAAATGGTGGCCCAACCCCACCCTCACAGCACTAGGCGATGAAGTTTTATCTTTCCTAAGGGTGTCCTGAATTTCTCCTGCACTTGTGTCTGGGACTCGAAAGCCATTCTTTCAATTCTCTGGTCCCACGGAGAACACCTGTTCTCCTTCTGCACGTGAGGGCCACGCGGTGCCAGCCCCCCCCCCCGACCCCCGCCACTGCTCACTCCCTGCCCAAAGTCAGGTGATTTCCCCCATGGTAGCAAAACTGGCCATGGACGACACATCCCGAAATGCGATCCAGGCTCTTCTGGAAAGGCAGCAGCTTATACTGACCAGGGGCGCCTTCATCGAGAGGGCACCCCATCTCTCCTGCCCCTTCTGGCCTCTTCCTTCCTATCTCCCCCTCCAGTTTGGGGGCCTTCCCTTCTCGCGCCACCAATGATCACATCAACACCTCAGATTCATTCCCCTGCGGTGTTCTTCCAGATTCTACTCATACCAAGCCTCACGGGTGCTTACAGGCGCCAAGCGACAGAACGGGCCAATATTGTACTGTCTGCCCTCATTGATGACAGGACGTTGGTCCGTGTCATCATTCTTCTGTCATCAGCTGGGACACACTTGATAGCATTCCACCCGGAAAGACCCCGAGAGAGATGGGGCCACAACTATGGACGCCAGCGGGCCGCTCCAACGCCTCCTTCCTGTGCCTGGCCGGGAGCGCGAAGAAAGAGCTCAAGGTGCGTTTCGCCGATTCCAGAAAGAGGCTTCCTTGGTGAGGGAAGCATAAAATCTCTAACTTATTCGGAGCTTGTAAACTTTTGTTTGGATTATTGTAGCTCCATATGTGTCGAAATTAGACGTGAGAGCTGCAAACATGTAAAATAGTGTCACAGCTCAGTTCCTGTTGCCGAGAGGAAGGGCGACCTCCGTGGCTGAGGTATTTCAGGGCGACGGCTAAAATGTCCCGCTCTTTCTTGTGTCACGCTCTTCCCTTTACTTGCCCTGCTGTGTGAATATTCTAGAAAAGAAAAAGGCGCAGGACTGGGCAAGGTCCCAGAGTCAGCGATTGGCTGGTGAGGTCCTGTTTGGAAGCTGCTGCTGTCTTCCCAGTCAGGCAAAACTGTGTCTCATGAGTGGGAAATAGAGAAGCTTTCGCCGTACTCCACAGCCTGCAGGTTCTGTGAGTCTGGTGTCTGGGGAGGTAGAGGAGGAAATGCAGAGGATGCTAACAGAACTGAATCTGGCAGCGAGAGGGCGGAAAGGGCAGGGGAACCCTGAGAGAGCCCTGGGTGACTTCACAAAGAAGGGACAGCTAACGTCTCTTGTGTCTCAGCCCACGCAGGCTGCCGTAACAAAATACCATAGACTGGGTGGCCTGCAAATGACAGAAATCTGCCTCCCAAAGTCCTAGAGGCTGGGAAGTCCGTGACCAAGGTGCAGCAGTTTCGGTGTCCACTGAGATCCCTCGTCTTACTTCACAGATGCCATCGTTCTCTGTGTCCTCACGTGGCCGGAGGGGGCAGGGAGCTCTCTGGGGTCTCTCTCTCTCTCTCTCTTTTTTTTTTTAATTTTTTAATGTTTCTTTATTTTTGACAGACAGAGAGACAGAGCATGAGCGGGGGAGGGGCAGAGAGAGGGGGAGACACAGAATCCGAAGCAGGCTCCAGGCTCCGAGCTGGCAGCACAGGGCCCGACACGGGGCTCGAACCCACGGACCGCGAGATCGTGACCTGAACTGAAGTCAGATGGTCAACCAACTGAGCCACCCAGGCGCCCCAGCTGGGGTCTCTTTTTTGCAAGGGTCATCATGGGATCCCTCCCCTAGGCTCCCCAAGGCTCCACCTCCTGATACCATCACCTTGGGGGCTGGGATTTAAGACACAAATTTGGGGGAAGGCACAAGCATTCAGTCTACAGAACTCCGGTAAAGCCCCTTTCTGCAGACATCCCTTGTGGGAAGGACCCTCACTGAAGGCACACAGGCTGTCGGTGTCTTGCTGCTGGGTTCCCCCCAACCTTGTTCTTGGGGACTTCTGGTAAAATGCAGTGTTTCTGAGCAGACAGACAGATCAGGATGACCCTTCCCCGGCACCTTCCTTGCCGGGATGAGAGGGGAAGGGCTGTCTGTGCTCTGGGTGCTGGAGGGACAGGCCGGAAGGGCCAGTACCTTGGCAAGACGGGCTGAGACCTGCTTAAATGAACTCCCGGCCGGGAGGGCCCACGGACGTTCACCTTCTCAGCACTTCACGTTTGCAGTCCTGAAGAATCTGAGAAAGCCGAGTCAGGACCTTCGATGGGGAGGTGAGGACAGGCGAGCCCTCGGCCGCCTCCGGCTTCTCACAACATCTGCGTCCTAGCGTCTACGACTGAGACACCCACAAGGAGCGGGTTCTCGGTGGTGTCCGTGGGCAGCTCCCTTTCCCTCACGAGATTCCCCTGAGGAACAGGTGTCGTTAAATAGAGACCCTCCTCCATCCCACAGGCCTCCTTCATCAGCTGTGTCCTCCTGTTCCACGGGGAAGGGCAGCCAGCCTGCTGTTGACCGTGCGTCTAGACTCTCCGCTCAGTCTCTGCATCTGTAAACAAGGAACGTAATTTGCAATCCACAGTGGTGTTTTTTTTAAATCATCTTGACCAGTTAAGTATACAGTTCAGGGGCACCCGGGTGGCTCAGTCAGTTGAGCATCCGACTCTTGATTTCGGCTCAGGTCATGATCCCAGGGTCATGGGTTTGAGCCCTGAGTCGGGCTCTGCTCTGAGCCTGCTTGGAATTCTCTCTCTTTCTCTCCCTCTGTCTCTCCCCTGCATGGGCTCTCTCTCTCTCTCGCTCTCTCTCTCTTTTTCTAAAATAAAAAAAAAAACAAGCATACATTTCATTCAGATGAAGTATGTTCACATCGTTGTGCAACTATCCCCTCTCTCCATCTCCAGGCGTTTTTTTTTGTTTTTGTTTTTTTTTTATCTTCCCAAATTCAAAGTCGGGACCCTCCCACAGCCACCTTCTGTCTTTACAAATCTGACCACTCAGGTCACTCGTACAAGTGGGATCACATAGTACTCATCGCTTTGTCGCTCCCAATGTCACTTATCGTGATGTTCCCAGACTCATTCAGGTTGTTGGCTGTGTCCAAATTTCCATTGTTTTTATGGCTGAGGAAGATTCCGTTGTATGTGGAGAGCACGTTTTGTTTATCCGTTCATCTGTCTGATGGACATTTGGATTGCTTCTACCTTTTAGCTGTCGTGAATAGTGCTGCTATGCACAAATATTTCTTTGGGACCCTGCGCACATCCAGAGGTCTGATGGATCGATCATTTGGAAATTTTACTATGTTATTTTAAGACTTAAATAAGCTTATCCACCAAGCTGCTGCTTTCTTTTAGTATTGCTACGTTGCTACCCTGTTCTACTTTCCTCGCTTTTTTCTTGACCTACCAATGTGCCAGAGGCTCTGAGCTCTCAGAAAGTGCCACAGCCTACCTCTTCTCCATTAGGAGAATCATCTGGAGGTGCTTCATGAAGACACCAGGTCAACATCTGTCTCCAACTCCTTCAGCTATTATTTCCCTGGATCAAACTAATCCTTAGGAGGTAAGCATTCACGGACCTTATCCTCTACAGTTACGTAAATTAATTGTTTTAATCTTATGTATATAGGTATACACATAGTAATATATAGTATATAGTTATGTATGATATATATTATATATATAATAATATTGCATATAAAATATATATTATATATCAACTAATCCATTGTGTATATAATGTATCTATATCTGTATATCTTATTGGTTCTTTTTCTCAGGAGAACCCTCATACACACCCCCAAGATAAGATCCCATAAAAGCCATCGGAAATCTTTTAATATGTTTTTAAAATTTCGTTGCTTAGAATAGGAAGAGAGGAATCTGTGTCTGGCCTAATAGAGGGTGTCTCTTGGTGTAGTAGCTGAGAGCACAAGCTCAGGAACCAGACTGCCTGGCTTCAAATCCCGGCTTCACCAAGTGCAAACAAGTTGATGTTGGGATGATCATTCAACCTCTCTGTGCCCCAATCCTTTCATCATGTAGGTAGCAATACTATTATAGGAAGCTTTATGTAAGCGTTTTCTAATATGATGACTATTATTACTATTATAATTACTACCGACATATATTAGAAGGAGTCTTTTTTTTGTTTTGTTTTTTAGTTTTTTTTTAAATTTTTTCTTAGGGAGAGAGAAAGCACAAGCAAGGGAGAGGGGCAGAGGAAGAGAGAGAGAGAATTTTAAGCAGGCTTCACGCTCAGTGTGGAGCCCGACTAGGGGTTCCATTCCATGACCCTGGGATCATGACCGGAACTGAAATCAAGAGTCAGATGCTTAACTGACTGAGCCCCCCAGGCACCGCAGAGGAGTCTTAAAAACAGTGATGAAACAAGGATACTGAACCAAGAGCATGTCTGGGATACAACTGCCAGCGCCTGTCTCTGGTAACTAGAAACTTCCTAGATACTCACGCCCCCACACATGCATGCCCACTCCCCCACACAGGCATTCTCACAGCTGCCCGTGTTCCTCCTTGACCTCAGCGTTCGGGCCATTGTTTTTCCCTTCCCCTCTCTCTCTCCCTCTCCTTGTCCATGTCCTTCTTTTAAATCTGGGAGCTGATACTGGACATGAGGTGTGTCCCTCTCCTGTGGCTGAATGTGGCAGGTGTAAATTAAGGGGGGGCAGCTTTCAGAGACGAAGTTGCCTGGCCAGGTGAAGAACCGTGTTAACAAGGATGTGACATCAGGGAGAAGCAGGGGGGGGGGGCCTCCCGGAGAGCTCAGACCTCCTCCTGAGACACATCTCACCCCTGTCCTCTGCTCTTTGGGCGTCTCCCTGAATTTACCAGGGAGGAAATTCCCGGTGTTACTTACACCAGTTTAAGTCAGGTGTTTGTAACTTCCCTCTCTGGGTCTCATTATTTAGTGTTTTGGGGAAGTTTGGGACAATTCCTTAGCACATAAACCATAAAAAGCGAGCAGTGTAGGCAAGAAGATTTCCCTCTCACAGTTCCTTCCAAAATGAGAAACTAGTTGCGTGCGAAGTCCTGGTTGCGGAGGAGCCATAGTGACTGGTGTTGGCTTCAGACCCAACCCAAAGACAGCGAGCTGTCAGTCAACCTACTACTGAGGCCTAAGGCCAGCCTTAAGATGGAGTGGGAACAAATTCTTATCGTGTGTGTGTGTGTGTGTGTGTGCGTGCGTGTGGCTGAATTAACAATAAGGCCAGAGGCTGAAGAGGTGGCAGGAGGTAAGTGAAGAATTTTGGCCAGGCGAATCCGGTTGGGGGCCAGGGGTGGGACGCGTGGATGGACGCAGGACCAGAGGGCAGCAGAGCAGCCGGAGGGAGGCCCTGAGGAAAAGGTTCAGGGACTTGAGTTCTCTGCGCGTCCGTTTCTGTGGCAGCTGTGACAGGTTACTCAAGACTGGGAGCAGATTTGTGCTTTGGGAGTTCCAGAAGTCACGAATCCAAAATGGGTTTCATGGGGCGACCCCAGGCGTCACGCTGGTGTGTGCCTTCACAACGCTCTAGGTGACAATCTACTTCCCTGCCTCTTCCCACCTCTGGAGGCACTTTCCGTGCATTGCCTGGCTCCCCGTCCCCTCCATCTTGCCAGCAACGCAGTTCACTCTCTTTCCTTCTGCTTTTATTACCTAGACTTCCTCTCTTCTGTCCTCGGTTAACTCTCCTTCCACCCTCTTCGACATCTGCAGGGAGGGAAAAATTCTTCCTCTACCCTTCAAGGTCTTCCAGCTGGATGAAGAATTACATTTACATGAGATGGGTTAACAGGAGAAAACTCTCAAAGTTTTATTACGTGCACACAGAGGTCCAATAAGGAAAGGAATGGCCAGGCAGGCAGTTTTTATACTTTCGGGACAAAGAGACAATAACTTTGTGAGCAATTAACAGGATAAAGAAAACAGATGTTTGGGATCTTTAATTAGTGAGGAATTCTAGGCAGAATTTGAGCAGAGGTAGCAGATGAGAAAAAAAGGTAACAAGATTTGTTTCTATGGCTTTCTCTGCTCAGAAGATTTTATCTCTGGTGATAAGGATGTGTTTTTACTTCTCAGCACAGGGAGGGTACCATCTACACGGGGGATTTACTTCCTGCTTTCTGGGGCACAGAGGAGGGCCTGCATGTCTTTGCACCTGCTGTTTCTTAAGTAACTTTTATTTAAAATAATCGACATCCCAGGGCACCCGGGTGGCTCAGTCAGTTAAGTGTCTGACTCTTGATTTTGGCTCAGGTCGTGATCTCATGGTAGGGAGATTGAGCCTGCTGTCAGGCTCTCTGCTGGGCAATGGAGCCTGCTTGGGATTCTCTCTCCCTCTCCCTCTCCTTCTGCCCCTCCCCTGCTTGCACTTGCTCTCTCTCTCTCTCTCAAAAAAAAAAATATATATATATATAATAATCAATATGCCAAAGTGACACAATCCCTCTGATTACATTTAGAGCGCATCAGGAAAATGCAGGAAAATCTCCTCATCTCAAGATCCCTAACTGAAGCGTATCTACAAAGAAGCTTTTTCTGCGCAAGGTAACTTTCACAGGCTCCAGGTATTGGGACCTGTATATGGTTGGGGGACATTCTCCTCCCTACCACACTGGGGTTCAGATTCTGATGCCCAGGAGGCCTGAATTCCAGTCCCTGTTGTGAGATCCCTGCGTTATCCCTCGATCCCTTGACATGTTACAGGCCCTGGAATGAACTGCAGTAGATCTCAGTCTATTCTTCTGTTTTATTTATGCTCCCGTGGCTGCGAGACACAAAAGTAAGATTAAAACCTGAAGTTAAAAAAAAAAAAAAAAAACAACCCTGTCGTGATAAATACAATCCTATCCTTGGACAGTTTAAATGTTTCTGTTAGGAAACTTTAGACCTAATAAAAATTTTATGAATTAGCAAGAGATAAAATAAATATACCCAGAATCAATTACATTCTTCCATACCATCAGTAACCTGGAATGCATCATTTATAAGGAATTTCTATTTACAATAGAAACGAAAACATAAAATATTTAGAAACAAATTTAAGAAAGGAGGCCTGACCTTTATACAGCAAGTGGCCAAAGTTTACTGGAAAATATAAAAGCCTTGAATACAGAGATCGCATCCCACTTTCTAGGTGGGAAGGCTAACCTATGATAATGTCAGTTTTTAGCAGATTAAAAGGTGGATTCCACTTAGTTTGGGTACGATTTTTCATGGGACATTTGGGAAGGGTTTCCAAATGCATCAAAAAAGACACGGTTGAAGTGTGTTTCCACCGAAGACCAGGAAGCAAAGAAACGGTACCAGGGTGGCCATGAACGTGGCGGCAGAACTCAGGGGCCAGGATTGGGAAGCAAGTGTGCATGTGGGAGCTGTGTCTCAGGCAAGCCATGCCTCTCTGAAGCAGTTCATCTCCTTATTTGTAAAATAGAGGCATGTCAACATCCATAAACGAATTCTGAAAGGCAGGCTCACAGAGTCTTTAAATAGAACTGATACAATGTGTTCTGGAAATCTGTTTCTGATGACGCAAGCCGTATTTCCTGTGACGCTGGGGACAGTGTTTCAATGTGAAGGCCTTAAATAAAAATTGTCCTGGGACAATAGAGAAAGGGAAAAATTAATATTTTAAATGAATGTATTGGCTTATTTCATATAAACTTAGGCATGGATGCAAAGTGTATTTAATAAGGACAAATCAATTTCAACCATGTCACAGAACAATTTAATGCGTTCGGTTTGGACGGAAGCAATTTTAAAATATCCTCCTTGGAGAGAATGGACGATTGGCAGTATTTTGGCTTCCTCTATTGTTCCAGCACTTTCTGTAGGCCGTCTTTCATCAGGAAAGGGTGCACCAGGTTGTGAGGGGGAGCGGAGGATGTCTCCGCGCTGACCTGAGCCCGGAAACAGGACCACGCACCAGGGAAAGCTGACAAGAGGACAGAAGAACAGACGGTCGTTTGTAAGAATGTAAAGGGCGATGGCTAAGCAGATAGACAATACACAACGGGGGCAGCACAGAGGCAGAGGATGACTGGGAGCTGTTCCTGGAATAAATGATGAGGTCTGTCAGAAAAAGTCTCACCTGGCAAACTTCACCGAAATAGAAAGCAAATTGCCCAGATGCCCTTGAATCCTCTCCCTCCTCCTTGGGCTCCTGAACAGCGATCCCGGCACGGGCAGGCAGCTGAAAATGTCTGGGCGCCCGGCCCTGTCCTGACTTAATCTGGCAACACTGTGAGCCGGCAGCCCCCCAACTCAGGGCAAGCAGGTGCCTGGGAGGTTAGAGCTCTGAGACCTCCAGGGGGATCGGCAGGAGCCAGGCCCCACTGGAAATCACACGCACCCCCGGCCGGCTCCCCCTGTCCCGCCCCCCTTCCCCAGGGGGGCACTTTCTTAATAAACCACGCACAAGAATTCTTATCTCTGGGAACCTGGCCTAAGTCACAAATAAATGCTTAAAAATAAATGAAAAGAGCAAAAAAAAATTACAAATAGAAGTCATGTGACACACTGACTTATCTGCAGTGGCTGTATGGTACAAAGGGTCACAAGACAGAATTAATACAAACACTTCAGTAAGAAAGTGATGGAGGGACACAGTGGAAAAAAAACAAGAAAGATTATGAACTGGAGATTCAAATAAGGGGAAATACAAACGATCAAAAACCACCTGGTCATATGATTCTCAACTTAGGAAAAGTAAATAAAACAAGATTTATTTGTTCCCACTAGACGGGAAAATCTAGAACACTTAAAATAATGAGGGCCAGTGGACGTGAAGGGAAATTATTATTCTTAAGCACTGACGTCTTTATAGCCAGCCACCTTGAAAGGCAATTTGGAAGTACTCCCTAAGATGTGAGATGCCCCTAACCTGTACAGGGCTCCGAAGTTTTAACATCCTTCTTTGTTCGTTCATCCTAAAAATATTTGCAAAGTGCCAAGCACGTACCTAGAACTGTCCTGAGCATGGGGTGCTGCTAAGTATGATAAAAGGCCACCGGGAACCTGGGCTAAAACCACCTGCTTTTTGGCCTCCTGAGCCAAGGGAAAAGGCACCCCAAAGAAATGCGGGAGCACCCCAGTCTCAGTACGCAGAGCAGGCTGTACGGGATCCCTTACAGGGTCTGGGCTTGTGCGGAAGCGGGAAAGGGCTGGATGCTGTTGTGGAACAAAGGCAGTTTGGTGGTTTGGATCTTACCTATTTTTATCTCGGAGCGGCCTTCGCTAGCGGGGGGCGGAAAGGTGGGACAGAATGACGGGGATCTTTGGTCATTCCTAAGGCTACAGGGCTGACTCAACACTGTCATTCCCACGGGGTTATGGGGTAGCCGTGCTGAGCATTATTCGTGGTTCAGTTAGAAACATCCCGGTCTGGCTGCCGGCAGCCAATAGAAACCATTTGTTTTCTTAGTACAAACCATTCAACCCTCTGCCTGGCTGGGGACTTGCATTCTGATGGGCGGAGATTGGCAATCACCGAATGAACAAATACGTATGTGCTGTAAGGTCAGGAAGTGATGAATACTTTTTAAGAAAAATAAAGAGGAGAAGGGGGTAGGGAGAGATATCAAGGCTGGGTTGCTCTGCGACTGGGTTTTTATCACCGAAAGATAGGGAATGACCTAATTTCCCATCAATAGGCAAATGGCCAAAAAAACCATGACGCCCACGGTGGCTCACACAGAATCATATACGTGGGCCTGGATCCGTAGAAAAATGACATGGCAGTTCATCAACCCAATGATAGTAATAATATAGGGAAAGAGAAAAGTGGTGACACTGTGAGCGGTCTTTAAAGGGGACTGTAGTGTCAGCCATCACATTGTAATAATTGTTCAAGGAAGGAAAATGTATCCATGGACTAGCCCTGTTACTTTTTGCCAAGAACATAATTACATATGACCCCGAAGATATGCCCTTATGCTTTACATATCAGATAATGTTTTCAAATTTTCAAAATACAAAACCAAAGAGCCATAACCATGTTTGGAGATAGATATACAAAATATTTCCAGAAAATTCCACATAATATAGAAACTCATGCAATTCCCCTGAGACCATTAGACCCCGGTAAATAATCAAGCCGATTAATATTTGTTGAGTTCCTGTAATAAGTCAAACTTCCTTGAGCATTAAGCCTCCAGGAAGACTGGCTACTAGGGAGGCACCTCCTTCCCCTCTGTGACAGACGCTGCAGATAGACTCCCAGGGGCTCCTTCATACCACCCCCTCCCCCAGGCTGCTGTCACGCGGGGACCACATGACCCTGACCCAACACAGATCTCTTCTAAAGGTCAGCCTTTGCTCTGGGACCCCCTACTGGCTGTCCTCAAGGCTGCAGTGACATCTGAGGCTCCTCTTTGCCTGCCCCCCTGCCTCCCACAGGTGCGGGTCCTTACTGAGGTCTGAGGCTCTCCGGCCCCCTCTGTCCCTCACAGACCTTCCCCTCCATACCCTTTGACTTCTCACTCCATCCCGACCTCTGCTTCCCACAGGAACCAAACTGACATAAGAGGTGAAAATTGTATCTATTCTGCTCAATCTTATCCCCCAGCGCCTCCCAAGTAAACGCCAATACAGGGAGTAAAGTAATATACATGAAATACACCCGAACCAAGGAACAATCAAAGAAGGGCGGAAGTAAACCGCCTTAATATTTTATGCTTTTCTCTTTTGTTTTATTATTATCATTTTAGGCTTTTCAAATTAACCAAATGAATAATGCTGATGAATTGATTGTGAGGCTGGTATAATCACACCCTGCTAGTATTTATAATCAGCATATCATTTTTCAAAGCTAGCTTGGCAACATGAATAAAGAACTTTCAACTCGATCCAGCAGCCCTCCGTCGCGTGACTGGTTCTCAAGCGATCTGTAAGGCAACTGTAAAAAGAAAAGAAAACGAGAAAACAAGGGCTGTACATCAAGTTAGGCGTTGTGTCATTAGCCACGAAGCAGGTGACGTGCCTCTCCAACCAGAGGAAAGTGGCCACTTGAACGAGTTCTATCATTTAGAAAGGAAGAGGCTGGCATAGAATGGAAATGAACTGTAAGCGGCCTGTTGAAGACACAGAGGCACGAAAAGAGCTGGATCTTCAGGATCCTGATCTTCCGGAACCTTCTTCCACGTTCCCCAGCGCTTCCTGAGCCGAGTTCAGGGAGAGAGAGCAGTCTGCCTCGTCCCCTGAGGTCGATGCAGCCCGAATCCCTGGAGTGGGACTCAGCCTCTCCCTGTGGGTAAGTAGACTTTGTATCCGTTGGCATTCGTTTTCTCTCCTAATGCGGGATGCGACATGCTCAGCAGTAGGAACGCGATTTTGCCGATTCACAGAGGGCAGTGATTCTGAAACATTTTATCGTCTTTCCAGAGTACAAACAGAAGTGAACCCCATTAAGTGTACGAGTCCACCAGTAAGACGTGCCTGGTTTCCAAAATGCTGAGAAGGACGACGCTGTGCATCTCTGAGCCGCCGACGTGGAGTGTGGGGGGTGAAGCCCGCGTCCGAGGACCTGGTCCACTAAGACCGGCCGCTTGTGCCCCACGCGCCCCTGTTCACCTGTCGCTACGCAAGGGACAGTCGATGCAAGAAAATATCCAGGTACAGCACAACCAGCCGTGCTCACACACACACACACACATCGTGCTCCCCTTCTCCGTCCACCGTGGGTGACCGCCACAGAGCGACGCCTCTGCCCCAGGACGATGGTCCCGAGCTTGGGGGCGGGGAGCCCCCGATGCAGAAGAGGCAGACCTGAAATAAAGCAAAAGCGTTTCTTTAAGGGTCTCAGAAGTGAAGTTCGGGGAGCGCCGGTTTGGGCAGCAACTCACATTGTGTCCCCTGGGGGCACAAAAGCCAGGGGGGTTTAATGAGAAAGGGGAAGGCTCGTATGTGCTGTTTACAAAGAATCCGGGTCAGTGCCGATGGCAGGAGCGCATCTGGGCCCGACATAATTGGCTGCTTAGGCTCTCGGGGAGCAAACGCCAGTTCCCAGAGCACGTCACAGGGGCACCCGCAGAGTCCTCGGAATATTTGTGGTTTGGACCAGTGGGTTCACATTTCCACCCAGGGAGGGGCCTCCCGGTTCCATTTTAAACCCCAAGTGTTGGGCAGTAGGAGATAAAATGGCACTTGACACAGTGGCCCTACCTCACCCCCCTTTCCACAGGAGCGTGTGGACTCCCACGTGCCCTGCCCTGTAGGAGGCCCTGGGTCTAAAGCGTATTCTTGCTGCCAGGAGGAGGGCACACGGGGGTCTATGACACTTGTACCCCCACTCATGGTGCACACCTCCCGTCTAGGATGCCAGGCACCTCCAGGAAGTGGCCGGATCTTAGATGAGACACACAAGGACCCCACTTTGTAGGTTGAGATCAAAGGTTGTACTTATGTGCTTACTTGTCCCCACTGTCTTGAGTCTTGAAGACTTTTTGTGGAATACTGGAAGTTTCCATACGGTACAGAGATCGATTGATTGATCAGTTCCTGGTCACTCAAAGCCCCATAGAGACTTCTGGAGGGGGGTTCTCGTCAGAGCGAGGATAACTAGGCAGCAGGTGTCTGTCCCATTGGGCTTCTTTTCCAGCCTCCCATTTTCCGGCCGGGGCTTGGTGGAGCCCATGGTGATTGTCCACACCCCTGTGTTGACTTTTGAGAAACGCTTGGAAACTGCCAAACATCAGCCACTCTCAACAGCGGTGCCAGAGCCAAAGGGCCATGGGACAACTCCTCACAGTGACTGGAGGAAAGTGGGGGACACACCGGGCTGCTCACTTCACTTCCCTCTGCGTCCAAGGCTGACGTGACCTCTGGTCCTGGATGGAGAATTTTGAGTGGAATCGAAAAGGAAGGAACAGGGGCGCCTGGGTGGCTCAATCAATTAAGCATCTAACTCTTGGTTTCGGCTCAGACGTGATCTCACGGTTTGTGAGTTCAAGCCCTGCATTGAGCTCTGGGCTGACCCTCTGGAGCCTGCTTGGGATTCTTTCTCTCCCTCTCTCTCTGCCCCTCCCCTGCTTGTAGTCTGTCTGTCTGTCTGTCTCTCTCTCAAAATAAATAAATAAACTTAAAAATATTTTAAAAAGAGGAAGCAGGAGAGCAGTGATCTCCTAGTTGACGTTGATAAGACATCTCCCAAACCTCTATTTTATGCTCAGAATAGAGCATATTTCTGACTCACTGCACATACCAGACTTCCAATAAACTAAACTCCTGTAATATGTACTTTTGCCTATAGGTACGTGTGTGATACACGTACCTGCCTTAATTCACATTAAGTTATAAGACCCGGAAAGGCCATGAAACTTCCAAATGTCACACAACCTAAACGGCACTGGGAAGAGGAAGGTCTGCGAACACATGTCCCTGGAACTTTGGGCATGGAATTTGTCCCCCAAAAGGCTTGAGTGCTAATTCCGGAAGCGCTTGGGTTCAGATGCTGCCCTGGGTCTGTGGCTGGCAGTGGGGTCTCACTTGAGATCGTGCGTGGAGATAATCCCTGAGTCATTGTTATCTAAGGTGGTATATTCATTCCAGCAAGTACACTGAGCCCGAGGTGCTGGGGGAATGGATTCGTGTCAAATCAAGCCTGGTTTGACTGTCTCACTTCCGTGATCAAAGGAAACATGGCGATAACGTATCCACGGTGTGCCTGCTGCACGTGACTTTCATGAAGAGACCTGAGACACTGGGATGAGAGGACCTGCCCGCGTAGTCACCGGCTTACAGGAAGTGGTGCGGGGCGTGGGGTGCACACAGCCAGGCCCCAAATTCCGGCTCATCCATCCCAAGGAAATGTTCTTATCCGTTTCTGATCTGCAGCAGAAGCGCCTTTCAGAGTGGTGGGGAGTCACGTGTGCTGGTGTCACAGTGAAGCCTTGAATGCCCTAGGAGCGTGGGGCGGTTGGTATCCTTCTACACATGTGAGAAGAGTTTTGAGGAAGAAATGAAGTAACGCTGACCTGAGGCGAGTCGAGCGAGATGTGGGCCATCTTGCTGACTATTTTCGTATCTTTACGTAGAGTTGAAATGCGGAAGAGATCACACAATACCTGGGTACTCAGTGTGCCATGATCAAGAGGCGAGAATTTGGGAAGGAACGCCATATTGGAAGTAAGCTTCATACATGTGAGAAGACTGTCAACTGCCTTTGATTCAAACCCAAGAACGGGAGAGCATCCCCGGGGGGTGGCCGTCTGTGCTGCAGGCAGGATCTGTGATAAAGGGGATGTGAGGTAACCCACTCCATTTTCTTGTGTTATTTATAAGAGGGAATGTCACACGTACAAACACACACTCACGGACTTCAACAAAAGTTGATGTGCTATCTCACTGATTCCCAGAAGCATGATTCGACATTTAAAAATTCAACACTTGATAAAAGAATTTTTATAGCAAAAGTCTGTATTCATGTTATAGCAGCTTGATTTTCTCACGCTTTACCCTTATTTCTGACTCACTGCACATACCAGACTGCCAATAAACTAAACTCCTGTAATATGTACTTTTGCCTAAAATTATGTTTCTTTTCCAGAACTGTTTGGTCAATGACCCATCTCCACAGTTTTTTTTTTTAATGTTTATTTATTTTTGAGACAGAGAGAGACAGAGTGTGAGTGGGGAGGGGCAGAGAGAGAGGGAGACAAAGAATCTGAACCATCTCCAGGCTCAGAGCTGTCGGCACAGAGCCTGACGTGGGGCTCGAACTCATGAGCTGTGAGATCATGACCTGAGCCAGAGTCAGATGCTCAATCGACTGAGCCACCCAGACGCCACAATCCACAGTTTTAAAAACAATAGGCATGGTCCTGGGGCACCTGGGTGGCTCAGTCAGTAGGGTGTCTGACTCTCGGTCTCAGATCAGGTCTTGATCTCAGGGTCGTGAGTTCAGACCTTATGTTCGGCTCCTTGCTGGGAGTGAGGCCTCCTTAAAAATAGATATGGTCCCAACAGAAAATCTGAGATGGTGTTATACAATGTTGAATGCTTTGTCTTCTACAAGAGCGTGTGGAAACGTGTATAAATGCTTTTTAAATGCTCAGAAAAACATGGGGGTTAGAATAGATGGTCTCTTCCAATTGTGTCTTCAGGTTTTCTAAGATGCATAAATTCCGTAAACTCCCAGGAACCCTGAGATCAAGACCCGAGCCGAAATCAAGAGTTGCATGCTCAACTGACTGAGCCACCCAGGCGCCTCCATTAATATCGGTTTGCAAGAATGTCAAGTCATATCTTTTTATTTGTTTCATTTATCAAAGCAAACCATTTACCTTCTCCTTTTCCTTCTGTTCTTGTCAAATAACTCTCATTTTCCAAAGACGCGTAGGAAGGATCGACGCTGAATTGATGGAACATGCCAAGGCAAAGTAACCAGGTGAAGCTTGAATTAGAAGGTCAGTAGTGATGTCGAGATACTGTCCCCAAGGGCAGCTTGTGAAGTAAGGACACAGCAAACGACTTGGCCAACACGCACGGCTTGTCTCTATCACTACAGCATCTACCACAGGGAGACGCACAAGAGGCAGGTTAGCGAGCGCCCACGGTTCTGTCCCCCTGGAGGTCCACTGGGAGAAGGCCACCAGCCCTTCACCGGCGAATGAGTCAGCCAAGCGTGGGGCTCTGGGGTGTTCGCGCCCATAGGAGCTCCACCTTCAAGGCTCCATGCCGCTGACGGAAAGCAAAGTTGTTGAGATTTCGGTGAGGACCGTGAACCACAGCTCTCAACTTGAAATTTTCAAAATCACCTTTTGTGATCCTTCGTTACGCTCCACAGATTTACATTTCTCCTGTTCACATAGGTTTCTACCTGGGGAGCCAAAGGGTGTATTGTTGTTGGCTTATTTTTTTGTAATAACTAACGGTTGTAATGAGATAAGGATCTTTTCTGACCTACTGGGGCACTGCGAGAATTATTTAAGAAAATCGAGCACTGGAGGAGTCTGTGCATAATGAGGTGGTGAATATTTGCACTGTGTTGAGGTCACGCCTGGCTTCGCGGACTTCACTTGAAATAAACTGCCTTTTCATCTCCATCACGATGTGTGGAAAAACACAGCAGAGAAAAATGATTTTGTGTCCTGATTCCTACAAAGGAGGTTTTTTAATAAATCTGAATTTAAAAAAAAAAAATCTGAATTTCAAATAATTCCTCGGCCAAACCTTTCCAAGAGGGTTGGGTAAGGTCATCTGCAAACCTGTAGAATGTACTTTAAGATGCACAGAGCACTTTGTTGGGAGGGGGAGAGGGAACGAGACAGGCTGACAAGTCCTCGGTCATTAACCTTGTTTGGGGGACCCAGAGGTGCCAGTGCGGGCTGAATTGTGTCCCCCAAGAGATAAGTGGAAGCCCCAGTCCCAAGAACCCATGGATGTGGGTTCATCTGAAAATGGGTTCTCTGCAGATGGGATCAAGTGGAGATGAGGCCAGGGAACACCTCAGGATGGCACTAATCCAGGGACTGTGTCCTAAGAAGAGGAGAGGAGCCACAGAAACAGACTCCCACAGGGAGAACACCGCGCGATGATGCAGGCAGAGATGCGAGTGAAGCGTCTATAAGCCAAGGACCTCGGGATTGCCAGCAAACACTAGAAGCTAGGAGAAAGGAGAGGAAGGGCCCTCCCCCAAGAGCCTTCAGGAAAGTCATGAGTACCAATCAGAGAGCACAGAGTCCCTGACATGGAAGGAATAATCTGCCAACGTCCAAGAACAGAGGTTCCTAATTTTACACGTTAGGAAACACAGCAGAAGATGGATGAGATCTTTTAAATTTATTTGTAACAATATTAGCAAAAAGTACCCATTTGCTTATAAATCAGTTCCCCTAGGGTGGAGACGTCAGGATATTCTTGGAGCAGTTAGGAAGTCAGTTCTCCCCTGGTAGCTACAGGGAGCCAGCCTCCCACCCCTGGGCCCTTTCTCCTTGATTTGCCAAGGATCAGGGTGACTGTCACCTTCCTAGTGACACAGAGACTGAAGAATATCTTCAGGAGTCCTCTGGCGGTGGGGACACGCCGTCACCTTCCTGGGAGGGTTTGGCCTCTTGGGGGCTCGGTTGGGAAACACAGCAGGGACCGTCCCCCGGCTCCCCTTCTCTGCCCTCTTGGCCGACCTCCCCCCACGAGGAGGGTTTTCAGCGGGAGGGATTGTGAGGACACTTGCTGGGAACTAAAAATGCCCGTTAAACCAGAATGGGTGCATGTACTGGGCTGTGTCCTCCTCCAGCACCTGGCAGGTGAAATCCAGGCCATGTGGGAGGGACGGACACACTGTGGGGCCTCAGCCAATAAAAGAGTACATGGGAGGGCAGAGGAGCGAACCAGGGAGCCAAGAGGCCGCGGGTTCCATCTCTGCTGGAAGGCTCATCTCGCCTCACCCCTTCCAGCCAGCTCACCCACCCTCATATTAGAGACACTTCCACAAAGCCCTGCAGGGACACAAAGACATGCTTCCTTCTCTGTGTTTGCACAGCAAACTCCCTTCTCCGGCAAGTGCTGTCATATTGCACCAGTCAGGCTTGCCCAGAGAAACAGAGCTGGTAGGATGAACGTATAGATGTTTCGGAAAGAATCGGTTCACGTGTTTAAGGAGGCTGGCAGGGTGAGCCAGTGGCTGGAGACGGGAGGGCCGAGGTTCCAGCTCTAGTCCAAAGGCGGTCTGCTGTAGAACCAGGGAGAGATGAAGTCCAGAGGCCACCTTCTGGAGAATTCGGTCTTGCTCAGAGGAGGCCACACTTTCTCTTCTGTTCAGACCTTCCACTGATCAGACACGGCCCACCCGCATTAGACAGAGGAGCCGGCTTTACTCAAAATCCACCAATGTCAATGTTCATCTCATCCAAAACACACTCTCAGAAAATAATAGTAATAAAGTCACCATCCAGAACAATGTTTGATCAAATATCGGAGCACCGGGGCCCAGCCGTGTCGGCACGTAAAATTAACCAACACAGGGCACGTGGGTGGTTCAGTTGGTTACGCACACAGTTCTTGGTTTCGGCTCAGGTCATGATCCCACACTTTGTGGGTTCGAGCCCTGCATTGGGCTCTGCACTGACAGCGTGGGGCCTGCTTGGGAATTCTCTCTCTCCCTCTCTCTGCCCTTCCCCTGTGCTCTCTCCCTCTCTTCCTTTCTCTCTCTCTCTCTCTCTCTCAAAATAAATAAATCAACTTAAAAAATAGCCATCACTCATACTTCATCTATATTGTATATTACATAATAGGACATGTGTTTGTATATATGTCATAATATTTTATGTAGAAACATTGTCATATATTACACAACATATATTGTGTGTGTGTGTGTGTGTGTATAATTTTTATCTTTTATTTGTCTTGGCTGTCAGTTTCTAGAAATTAGAAAGTGAGACTTATTACATCTTTGTATTTTCCTCACGTAGACCTATGGCCCAGTGCCCAGTCGATGGTAAATGTTTAATCAGCGCTCCTTTGAAATGGGAGAGAGTCTACCGTGCATATGTGGGGTGTTGTTGTTGGACTGTCCGATGTTCACCACTTTGCTGCCCTCACCTGCTCGTGACCAGCTGCTGATGAGCGCCTCAGTTGGGCAACGTCACTTCAGTCATGACCACGTCGCCCTTACCATCCTGAGAGGAAAGTATGTCCCCTGCGATGCACGGAGAGCACTTCCCTTTCCACAGTCAAGTTTTCACAAACGATGTTCCAGTGGGACGTGCCACCCCCTTCCCCCGGACAAAGTCACTAAGAAAAGTGAATTCATCTGAAGCTAAACCTGGCGTAACAGACCAGGAGTACAATGAGTGCTTTTGTGGAATTACGTTTTATTACCAGGGGAATGCATTCCATCTTCTTTTTTTTTTTTTTTTTTTTTTTTATTTATTTTTGGGACAGAGAGAGACAGAGCATGAACGGGGGAGGGGCAGAGAGAGAGGGAGACACAGAATCGGAAACAGGCTCCAGGCTCCGAGCCATCAGCCCAGAGCCTGACGCGGGGCTCGAACTCCCGGACCGCGAGATCGTGACCTGGCTGAAGTCGGACGCTTAACCGACTGCGCCACCCAGGCGCCCCAACATTCCATCTTCTTGAACACGGAAGCGCCCGGCATGATGTGTCTGTGATGGAAAGTTCACGTTACAGAAACACTGGGTGCTCCACCAAAGCCCAAGATGCTACCCAGACCTTTTCCAGTGACTGCAGGCATCCCTTCTGTGGGAAATAAGGAGAGAAGCAGGTGGTTAGAGTGAATTACTCTAATACTGGAAACCTAGGGGCGCCTGGGTGGCTCGGTCGGTTAAGCACCCGACTTCGGCTCAGGTCACGATCTCGCGGTCCGTGAGTTCGAGCCCCGCGTCAGGCTCTGGGCTGATGGCTCAGAGCCTGGAGCCTGCTTCCGATTCTGTGTCTCCCTCTCTCTCTGCCCCTCCCCTGTTCATGCTCTGTCTCTCTCTGTCCCAAAAATAAATAAAAACGTTGAAAAAAAATAAAAAAAAAAAAAAAAGAAAAGAAACCTAAACTAACACCCTGGGCAGCAGACGTGCTAACATGCCTGTGGTTCCTTCTTCACCCTTCAGCCAGAAAGCCACAGTTTTCCTTTATTCAAAGGTAGGAATTGTATCTGTGGACAGACTTCTTTTTCCGCACACCCGAGACACTATCAGCATCTGTAAAATAGATTATGTACCAACCAGAGAGAGCCAAGAATACTGGATTTCACCCTTAAATTTGCGTGCAATGGCTTCCCTGTACCGACTGTCTACCAGAACCTCCCAGAAAGCATCTGCACCCTCCGGTGCGCCGAGCTCAGAGCTAGGCAGACCTTTGCTGTTCACCAGGGAACCCGCTTCGCTAAGAACACGGTGCCCAACAGAGCCCTCTTCCTCTGCTTCCTTCTGGACCGCGTTGCTCCTGTGTCAAGTGCAGCACTTCCTGGGTGCGAGCAGAGTCTCCCTCCCCCATCCCTCTGTCCAGTCCAGCGCCCAGAGGAGGGCATGGGCCGGGAGGTCTTCAGATGTGCCTGAGGGTGGAATCCAGGAGAAAAGTCACCTCGGCCCAAAACACAATCGTTTTGTTCCCAGTCCACACCCTGATGTAGCGAGGATATTTGAAGATGTTTTAGGATGAGACCCGGCAGCAACGCGATTTTTTTTTCAGCTTCTTTAGTCTCCCCTTTTTTATTTTCTTTTTCTATCATCTTATTTTTTAATATTTATTTAATTTTTAATGTAATTTATTGTCAAGTTGCCTAGCATACAGCGTATACAGTGTGCTGTTGGTTTTGGGGGGTAGTTCCCATGATGCATCACTTACAACACCCAGTGCTCACCCCAACGGGTGCCCTCCTCGATGCCCATCCCCCATTTTCCCCTCTCCCCCGCCCCCACCATCCACCCTCAGTTTGTTCTCTGTATTTAAGAGACAGAAACATGGTTTTAGGAAAAAGAAGAAAAAGGACATAGGGACCGAGGGCAGGCCACCCCAAAATGTTCCCCACTTTGGCATTTTGATTATTTTAAATAAAAGTTCTTAAGAAACAGCAGGTGCAAAGACATTCAGGCCCTCCTCTGTGCCCCAGAAAGCAGGAAGTAAATCCCCCGTGTGGATGGTACCCTCCCTGTGCTGAGAAGTAAAAACACATCCTTATCACCAGAGATAAAATCTTCTGAGCAGAGAAAGCCATAGAAACAAATCTTGTTGCCTTTTTTTCTCATCTGCTACCTCTGCCCAAATTCTGCTTAGAATTCCTTACTAATTAAAGATTCCAAACATCTGTTTTCTTGATCCTGCTAATTGCTCACAAAGTTATTGTCTCTTTGTCTCAAAAGTGTAAAACCTGTCTGCCTTGGCCATTTCTTTTGGTCTGGATTTCGTTATTGGGCCTCGGTGTGCACATCATAAAACTTTGGGATTTTTCTCCTGTTAACCTATCTCGTGTAAATCTAATTCTTCCTCCAGCCGAAGACCTTGAAAGGTAGAGGAAGAATTTTACCTTCCCTACAATGAGAAGGAGAAAGAGAAGAGGGAGATGAAGGGGAGGAGGAGAGGAGGGAGGAGAAAGGAGGAGGAGGTCGAGGAAGGAGAGGGTGGAGGGAGGAGGAGGAGGAGGGGGAAGAGGAGGAAGGGCAAGAGGGGGAAAGAGGAGAAGGAGGCGAGGGAGGAGGGGAGAAAGAAAGAGATCAAATATCCCTCCTGATCGAGTCAAGCTCCTTTAATCCTGAAACCATCTTCTTCAAAGTGGAGTTAATGAAACACTCAAGAGCACGGTCCTATTAAAAACCCAACACTGTTCTTCGTTGTATTTTAATGATGTCTTAAAATTAGGCACCACCTTATACTTTACAAAGCCCTTTTAAGGTCCTAACGCCATCTGATACTCATGTCAATCTGAGGCACGGAGGGAAGGCATTTTTGGCTGCGTCTGGACCTGCGGAAGTTTTAAGGGGATTATTTCCAGGTCACACGTGCAGTGTGCTGCCCGGCGGGGACAAGTCCCAGGTCTCGGGCCGTGTGGGGCCGGCTTACCTGTCGTTCATCACGGCTGCTGCCCGTGAGTCCTCCAATATCCCAGCCTCCTCAGCATGACGCTTTAATTCTTGAAACATGACTGGGGACGCCAGTTTCAGAAATGGTGCTCGCACGTGAAGTGTACGTGTCACGGTGGGCAATTATCCACGTCCTGCCGTCACCAAACTTGTAGGGTAGTGGGAGAGACAAGAAGGAAAGCTGTACTTGAAACGCAATTCAAATGATAATAAAGGCACTGGAAGAAACAGCAAGCGCCCTGAGGGCGTCCAGTGTGCTCGAGGGTCAGGAGAGGAGTGAGAAGGGACAGACAGGGGGTGCCAGTACAGCTGGCTCTGAGCCCTGGGGGGCACGTCGCCCAGCCCCCCCCCCAGGACTGTCGTCCCCAGTGTGGAGCGTGAAGGGTGGCAGTTGGCACAGGAAGCTGCCTGGACGGTCCTGCACCAGCCCATGGCCAGCACCTGCCTGCTGCGTCGGCTTCCTCCCGCGACCAGCCGTAACGAGTCTTGAATGTGGCTCTGGGGGTGACGACAAGGTATGTCTGAGTAAGAGTCACTATCGACGGCAGTAGTGGGGGGTAGTGACGGGGCCTGCAGATGGAGATACAGTCCCTACCTGAAGAGCTAGACCTGCCCTCCAGGGGACAGAGAGCCACCGCTCGGTCATAGTTTAGAGGGTGACACGTACAGGTGTTTGGTCTAGCCGCATCTGCCCGGCAGCTGACCTCGGTGGGACGGCCCTGACAAGGGACAGCAGAAGCCAAGTGACGAGGCCCCTTCGAGAGGCAGAGCCGCGAAAGAGGGAGGGACAGCAGAGGGGAAATGCGGTGAATATATAAAGAGTAAAACTGGTGAGAAGTGTTGGCCGCGTACAGGAGAAGGCGAAAAGATGGGTTGGGGATGCGCCACGGACTGCTAACGGCAGTGGCTCGTGGGGGACAGCAGTCAGAGAGCTCCGCGGGAGAAGGAAGATGGGCTCAGCGGCAGACATTTCGAGTTTGAAGAGCTTGTGCTTTACCCAAGTGAAGCGAAGCTCCATCGGGCGACAGGACAGATGACTCTGTAGGAGGGGACCACAGATCCAGACTTAGAGTCAGTGGCACTAACTATGACTTTAGTTATAAGCCTTGGAAAGCGGGAGGGATTACCCAGAGTGAGCTTGTTGAGTGAGCACAGAGGGAAGGGAATGCCGCCCTTTAAAGTCTCAAGAAGAGAGGTTCACAGGGAAAGCAAGATAAAATGTTGGAAGATGGAGAGGAACAAAGTGTTGTGTCTTGGGAGTGGCAGGAGCGGAGATTTCCAACCAGGACAGAGTGTGGAGCAGCGTCCGCTATGGCAGAGAACCGGCAAGCCTAGGGCGGAAAGGTCACCATCGGGGTTGACAGTTACAAGTCCCCATTGACTTTACTGGAGGCCACTTCGGTGCCACGGTGGAGTTAAAAGCCAGCTGTGGACCGAGAAGTAAGCAGAGGGGAAGGGAATGGAGACAGAGGTCCAGCAATGGAGGGATGGGAGCCAGGAGGAAAGACAGAAAGGTGAGCTTCCTTAACCCCATGACTCCATTACAGTAACATTCAATGGTGTTTTCCTTACCTTCATGGTGGCTTCCTCTCCATGACCCTGCAGACCAGCGGGGGGTAGGCAGAGCCCAGGGTGTTGGGTGGATGAGAAGTGAGGGCTGAGGGTCAGAAGGGAGACAAAGACAGCACCAGAGAGGGCGTCTTCACCGCTGCCCGAGATCAAAGCCTCTGGGACGAAGGACCGACATCTGGGTTGTCCCTATGGCTCCTCCCCTCCTCCACCTTACAAACCTTGGCTCATTTTGGGCTTTGGTTCTGGGGAGTGTGAATGTCGTGATTCATGGTCAAAACCTGCCAACGCTTTGAATTCAGTTCTTAGTGGCATATCGTTTTTATTCTGGGCTCTCCCTGGAATAAAAATGTCCCCGTCAAGGGCGTCTGGGTGGCTCAGTCGGCTGAGCATCAGACTCTCGATTTTGGCTCAGGTCGTGACCCCAGGGTCACGGGATCAAGCCCCGAGTCAGGCTCTGAGCTAAGCATTGAGGCTGCTTAAGATTGTCTCCCTCTATCTCTACCCCTCCACTGCTCACACACATTCTCTCTCTAAAATTAAAAAACAAAAGGCCTCTCCTCATTGCTCTGGTTGGTAGCAGTATGGCAAATCAGACATGGTTTTCAGTAAGACACTCAGATATAAAAAGTCAAAGGGGAGGAGTCAGTCGTATCGATGCAGAACGTAAAAATCAGAGTGCTTGAGAAGATTTTCGTGCAAAAGATGTTATATTTTAGACCAATTCATATTTATACCACTGGAATCCAATTTTAAATCCATAGTATTAGGAGTTATGTGGGCTTTAACTACACAAATTTAGAATAAGTGGGATCTAGATTTCCTTTCCTTAGGACATGATTAATTATAGGCCAGGCAAAATGAGGGATCAGTGGGAGTCCTGAGCCCTCTCCTTTAGGGGGGCTTCTTAAAGAAGGGCGTCAGAGTCTGATTCGATCCTTCGCTAAAGCCCCAGGGACCGTTCATTACCTCTTGACTCCTATTCTCCACCACGAAGCCCACTCCTAGCCTCCCTTTCTGTGACGCAGGATGCATCAGGCATCGAAAACTTGGGTCTCTTGCAAGAGGCTGTGGACAAATTGCCACATGCATGCCCTGAAAGCAATAGCCTGTGGCCCGTAGGAGAGCAAATTAATACAGGAAGCAATCGCTCAACCCTTGGTGGAATCAGAATGCCGACTCAATTTTCAAATGCTAATTTTAAGTGCATCAGAAGCCGTCTATAAATTTCCCTTTATGACTTTTACATTCATAATGTATGTCCTGCCAGGAATCTGGTACCTGGCTATGTAGTCAGTGTACGATGTAGAGACTTCGAGAACGGAATTCAAAGGCAGAATGCACATACTTGACTTTTCCACCTCCAAAGCCCTGGGGATTGTCGGGTTCAGTTTACGGTTCCTGAGACCAGGAATTCCAGGCTGTGTGGTTGGCAAGGGAAGCCCAGTCATGGCCCAGTCTAGAATAGTTTTTAAGGGTATGTTTAGCGTAGCGTGCTCCCTGTGCCTTAGTTCCAGGACTGAGCGGACTGCTCCAGAGAGAGCAAGATGCCTACGGTGAGCTCCTTAGGTCCGGGGCCAGGTACAAAGGCAAGCAAGGGCAGTCCCTTGGGGATCCTACCTGCTGGTGGAGAAAGATGAGCAGCTTACACAGAAACATTACTACCTGAGTGGTGGGTGACCCATTCTTCGTTCTGGTAAAACAAAGCAAAACAAAAAGCAACCACCAGTATTCGATCCGTGCTACTCATCGCGAGGTCTGCAGACCAGCAGCTTTAGAATCTCCCGGGAGGCTGTGAGAGATGCAGAAAGGATCTCTGGCCACGACCCAGACTAACTGAACCAGAATCTGCATTTTATAGGATGTGCATGTCTGCTCAAGTGTGAGGAACACTTAGTCAAAGCACGTCAGAGACGGAGACAAGGATCCCGTGTGGCAGAGGCCAGTGCCTCTGATGACGCTGCCCTCCAGCCACCTCTTATGCCGGACCTCCGGCCCCCTCACTGGTCTGCCTCATTTTCTCCTCGTAGATTTCTTTATCCGCCCTCCAAGCATAGGAGTCATCCCCAGTTTCTTCCTTTTCCTTTTGCTATTCTCACTGGCTTCTGTCTCCCAGTGGGAATGTTTCATGCCTGTATCTTTAACCCCCACAAGTCAAAATCACGGGGACACTTGAGAGCTGATTTTGGCTGAAACCATACAAAAGAGCATCACATAAATGCTGGCTGTCATTACACATAACTGAGCTTTTCCTCGTGCTAGCCCTGTTCTCGATGCCTCAGCTGGGTCAACTCCTAAATCAGCCTTCATAAGGACCCCCTTATTTTCATCACTTTACAAATTAGGAACTTGGAGAAGAGAGGGGTTAGAGGCAGGCTCAGGTCCTGCAAGCAGCACATGGAGAAGGGAAGAGTCAAAGCCATATTCCAGGACTCCACGGCCTGTGCCACAGCCACCAGACGGTCTTGTCTCTCTTCAGTGAATTCCAACATGGCCTCCATCATCCCAGACCGCCATGAGCCCCAGGCTCGCGCACACAGCTTTCTGACGTGCAGCTCAGGCACCGGGACCCACTGCAACCTGCTGTCCCTCTCCCCGGCTGTCCCTGGCCGTCTAGTCTGTCTCTCGCAGGGACCCGAAAACCAAGCTTGACCTCCCTCTTCCTACCTCCCCCACTCCTCCAGCGAATGCTTACTGCTAACTGCTGTCACCACTGAGGCGCTTATAGGGGATCCCCAGCGTGCACCCTCCCCTCCATGTATACTCCCACAGCCTTAGGGTAGCCAGCATTTCATTACCAGCAACTTCAACAGCCTACTCACTTGTTGCACCTGTTCATAGTCTTATTTTCAAGTTCAGACATAGTCACGTAATTAATACTGACAGCCACCTCATGCGGTGACTCACTTGTCTTACAGAGTACCATTTTGTTTTACTTTTAGAAAGAGAGAGCGCAAATTGGGGAGCAGGGCAGAGGCAGAGAGAGAGAGAGAGAGAGAGAGAGAGAGAGAGAATCTCAAGCAGACTCCACACCCAGCGCAGAGCCTGACACAGGGCTCAATCCCATGACCTGAGCCGAAATCAAGAGTCAGATGCTCAACTGACCGAGCCACCCAGTCGCCCCCAGAGTTCCATTTTCTCCAAGGCAGGTCCAAGTCCAACAACGATAATATCCATTATGAGACACTTGCATGAATTCATATACACGCTCGTCACGAACACAGGCAAACCTCCCCATATATGCATACACCCCTGATGTATATTCCCATATAGACAGAGATAGATGCACATACACATTTCCCGTGTAAACACATGCATACACCTCCTATGTGCACACACTTGCATCTCTGTACACACACAGGCATCTATCCCCATTATACACATATCACATCCCCTGTAGACACATTCATATATCTGTACACAGGCAACCAGAAACTCCAATATATATACAAACATATATATCTATATGATCTATATCTGTGTTTATATCTAAACTTATGTTACAACCATACTTCTATCTATATCACCCATATACAGGCAAATATCCCCATACGTACACATACATGTATTTTCATATATATGCATATATATTTCACATATATGCATATATATTTTCATATTATATATTCATATATGTATTTCATATATATATTTCATTCATATATTCATATATATTTCATTCATATATTCATATATATATTCATATATATTTCATATTATATATTCATATATATGCATATATATTTCATATATGCATATATATTTTCATATATATGCATATATATATATTTCATATATGCATATATTTCTATATTTCTTTCTATACACTACAGACTATATCTCTATGTATCCAGAGATATGTATCTCTGTACACGCACTAATTTTATTGTATACACAAACATAAATCCCATCTATGCACATGCATATAAGTGTATCTGTTTGCACACAGACATCCACTCTGATAAATTATACACACATCTGTGTGTCCTCTGTATATGCACACGCACATACCCCAAACGTGCATATATATCTTTTTACATACACGCCCATATAGCCCCATAAATTCACATATTTATGTTTCTATAGATACACAAATAGGATATTTGGTTCATATATCACTTAGCTTCCTATGGCCATTTATAAAACATTACAAATATCCTCTCTGGGGGCATTCGTAGCTTTCTTCGGGCAAATGAATTAGTTCAGTAGGGTAAATGGCCAGCCTCGGGTCACCCAGCCAGTGAGAGGGGAACCCCACACCAGCTCCTGGTCCCCCTGACCACCCACCCTTTTGCTTCTGTCTACACCGCTCCGTGCCACATTAGGACCACTCGCGTCCCCTCTCCCCTCACAAAGAGCCGGATGACGCTTCAAAATCAAGGCGATGCGTCTCTGTGATGTTTGGAAACGTTTATGTGTCCAGGTGCACCGGGCTGGGTTCCAAAACGCTGGGCTGGGTCCTAAAACGACCATGTGCGTTCCTACATTCCCAGAGAGGAGGCTCCCCGGCTCCGGAAACGAGCCCCCGATCGATCACCCCTTCTTCTTAGAAGGATGCCCTGTGTGCATAAAATCTGACATTCACCAGGAAAGTCGGTGGCAGAGAAGCCACACCGTGTCCTCCACCGCTCTATTTCCGTGTCCTGGAAACTTGAATGACCGTCTCCTTAGGCAGCTGCCTGTTTCCCGCAGCTCTGACTGATGGAAGCGACCAGCTGGCTGGTTTAGAGAAAGGTCATCTGGGTGGGTCCGTGGACCCCCTTCCTAGTGCTGAAGGGGAAACAGGGCGATCTCTGCTTCTCATTCCCAGCATCCAAGTACATTTGTGCCTAGTAGTTTTCTTGTTATGTAATATCATGAAATTCATGAAATAATGCATACATAAATATATACAAGACACACATAGACTACGTAAGTGAGTGGTTTTTATTCATTCCTCCGCTGCATATATACTTCGACCTTCAGAAAATACTTTATTTGACCTATGTTGGAAAACCTTGGGGCTGAATAATCTCTATTAGCCGTATACATTGCATTTCTTACTGGACCCATGTTCACACTTACACACACAGCTTTTCTCTGGTAGAACTTGTCAGTGAGTCTTGGCAACGTGTAGGATTTGACCATTTTCTGGCCACACTTACAATGTGTGACTTGGTAACTGTCTTGCCTGGTTTAATACCAACTCAGACATTTGAAATACAAATTTCAGCAGCCGTGGCCCCCTATATGGAACACCAGCAGTGGTGGGAGGACTGGAAGGTGGGACCCCAATCCCCATTTCCTGGTACTCACACGTTCGTGCAAATCCCCCCAGTGAGTACGGGAGGGGCTTGTGACCCTGTGAGCACCTCCTAACCATAGAACATGATGGACGGTCTCTTTCCGTGACTGCATCATATGTATGTGGTCCCACTGGCTGGCCCGTCCTCACTCTCTCGCTAGGCTTGAAGAAGCAATAGCCATCCCGTGACCCTGGCCCACAGAAGTGATAACACACATGTACGTGTGTGTGTGCATGTGCATGTGTGTGTGTTTCAGCCTCGTGTCCTATGTTAGGACCTCAGGATGTTGTATTTGCTGGCTCACGTCACAACCCTTTGGAGGAAGCCCCACTGCCCCCATTTTGAAGATGAATAGACTGAAACTTGGAGACGATTAGCAACTCGTCCAGGCCCTCGCAGCGGAGACGTGACCAGACGCAAGCAGGACTGATGGGGCCCGGGTCTGGGAGCTTATGTTATCCCGATTCCTCCTCAGAAAGGAGCTCTTTCCCTCTGTTTTCAGGCTGGTCTCCCCAGTCTCGCGTGCATTTGTGCAGCTAATCCCGTGTTTCAGCCAGGCGTAGGGCACCGAGACGGCTGGCGGTCCCACCGATGTCCACACCTTTGCTCTTCAATCCACCAAGGTGCAAACGTTCCAGAGAGTGGTGCTGGCATGGGGCGGGGTCCCACTCCTTCGTGCCCCGTGATTGCCCGGCGTTTTCCTTACGTCACAAATGGAGCAGTCTTTCTGTCCCCTGACGCTCCTCTGTGTCCCTGAGCCCACTTGACCTTTGCTCAAAGGAAAATGAGACCTACGTTTCAGTGAAAATGACACTGATAGGTACGATCCCCCCACATGCGAGAACTTACTAATTAATAGCAGGGGATGATGAAGATTCAGGAGCCGGTTGGGGCACTGATGTCAAATTCGAGTACCTGCCAGGTGTGTTCCTTTCCGGGTTCAATGAGCACATGTCGTCAACGCCCCACACTGCCCGCCCCCTCACCACCTCCACTCACACACCCACACCAGCCTGGGCTGCACTTTCCTGACCAGAGACATCGAGGGCCTTTGACGTCCACAGCCGGGACCGGCTGCCTTAAACTTCCATTAACTTTTGAGGTGCTTATTGTCTTATCTTTGTGTCGGTCAGATACCCATATCATGTAAGAAAAGGAAACGTGATGATTTTTGTGCACGTCAAGGGATCTTGGCCTAACTTGTCTGTTTATGTAATTGTGGCCCAAAACAGCCTGGCTCTCAATTATAATGATCGGTGTCATGAAAGAGGGCAGCGTTGGGGGGCTTCATTCTGAAATGACGGTATTTAATTCCAGGGAAGAAATTAACACAGAACTCTGTTGTATTTCAAAATAAAACAGCACGGAAAATACTGTATTTGCTGGAAGTTACCCTTCAGGGGTACACAACCCAAGATTGCACGTTTAACATTTCGGCATAATGATCACTCTGAACAGAGAGGTGTTAGGGACGGGGTGGTGGGCATGGTGAGTGTGTGAAAGAGGAAACGAGCGGTTCTTCTAGGCAAACTCCACGAGTCGTGGGCAACGGAGAGACGGGTGGCTCAGAGACGGTAAAGAAGGAACTAAGTTTAAGAAGCCACGAAGTGGGGCGCCTGGGTGGCGCAGTCGGTTAAGCGTCCGACTTCAGCCAGGTCACGATCTCGCGGTCCGGGAGTTCGAGCCCCGCGTCGGGCTCTGGGCTGATGGCTCAGAGCCTGGAGCCTGTTTCCGATTCTGTGTCTCCCTCTCTCTCTGCCCCTCCCCCGTTCATGCTCTGTCTCTCTCTGTCCCAAAAATAAATAAACGTTGAAAAAAAAAATAAATAAAAAAGAAAAAAGAAAAAAAAATAATAAAAATAAATAAATAAATAAATAAAATTAGCTAGGGGCTCCTGGGTGGCTCGGTCGGTTGGGCATCCGACTTCGGCTCAGGTCACGATGTCACAGTCTGTGAGTTCGAGCCCCGCGCCAGGCTCTGGGCTGACGGCTCAGAGCCTGGAGTCTGTTTCCGATTCTGTGTCTCCCTCTCTCTCTGCCCCTCCCCCGTTCATGCTCTGTCTCTCTCTGTCCCAAAAATAAATAAAAAACGTTGAAAAAAAAATTTAAAAAAAAAAACCTTGTCACCCATGTGAGAGGTGGTCTTCACGTTAGGTTCTCGAAGCCCATGATTGGTAGCTCTTTTTTACTCCCATGCTGCAGTACCATTTCCACAAACCAACACACTCATCTTGCCAGAAAAAGTAAATTGCCACTTTGGAACATGAAAAACACATAAAAATGTGAATAATTATCATCGTGAGCATAGTAAGTGCTGTGGGATTGGGTGAATAAAGCAATTTGTCTCCTGTTACGCCTCCCTCTTTTTTGCTTTCATAATGATCAAAATACTTTTTAGATTACTAACACAGCCAGGTAGAAATTAGAGGGAAAAATTCTCCCAACAGACATAGACTTTATCCATAAACCAAAACCCCATCTCCAGGCTCCAAATCACAGACTTTTCTAAGTGAATATAATATTTTACTCTGCCCCTCCCAACTTTCTTCCAAATTCATCCTCACCACTATTTATTCATAAACTCCACTAAACACATAGATCTGAAACAAATAAAAACATCAGTTTGCCCTGAATTCCTCGATGGTGGGCTAGACATATTTCTTTCTTCACCCTTTGAGAATGGGAAAACGGCATAATGGTGATATTACAGACCGATTTCAATGACGATAAGATACTGTAATGACCCAGAACCTATATAGCAGGAGACAGCTGAATCATTTAAAGGTTCTTCCTCATTTCCATTAATAAACTGAGGATACTTTGAAGTCTCCTAAAAGAGGGTGGAGAGCTTCCTAGACTTTGAGGACATCAAAAGACGAGATCAGAGAAAGCAGGAAAACACAGGAGTAACCCCAACACTGAGGACAGTGTTTTGCCTCAAGACATTTGCTGACTAGTGAAAGTGGCCCGGTGATTTGAACCCAAGGAACAGAAAAGCCAAATGGTGGGAAAGAGCGGAGGACGACTCAAAGTAGGCGTAGCTTTAGGTGGCTTCCAAGGCTGAGAAAGACCCACATCGGACTGGGAACTTGTCAAGGAGGGGCGTCCTTGCTAAAGGGCACAGATATCCAGCCAGGATCCCTGAAATGCGGTGGCCAAGGAGCAAGTGGAACACAGAGCAGACCAACACTGTCAAAGTTTCCAGAGAGCAAACCAGGATCAAGAAAGAAAAACTTGGCATATCTCAAGGTCAAAGAAAAACAGAATATTATAGTAGTAGTTTTGTCCATTTAATATAAATTTTTCAAATACATTGGTACGAATTTTTTTAAAACACACAATTTATAAGAAATAACATGAGAAGAAACAGAAATAAGAATAGTCCTCTGTCTTTTAATCCATAATTAAAATCCCCTCTAAAAGAACTCTCGGCCCAGCTGACTTCCTCGGTATATTCTAAAAGCATTTCAGGAACATAACAGATGAACACAGAGGAAGGGAAGGAAGAATAAGATAAAAACAAAGAGGGAGGCAAGCATAATCAACTCTTAAATACTGAGAACAAATTGAGGGTTGCTAGAGGGGAGGTGGGGGGGGGTGGGCTAGGTGGGGGATGGGCATTAAGGAGGACACTTGTTGGGATGAGCACTGGGTTCTGCTCCTGAAACCAATACTACACTGTATGTTAACCGACTTAAATTTAAATAAGTAAATTTTTTTTAAAAATAGTATAGAATTTAAAATAAATAAATAAAATGTAATGGCACCAACTTTGCACGACATCTTCCAGAGAAGAAGAAAAGAGAAAACAATATCCAATTAATGTAGAAGGCTAGCCTAAACTTGGTAATAAAATCTGACAAGGATAGGGGCACCTGGGTGGCTCAGTCGGTTAAGCGGCCGACTTCGGCTCAGGTCATGATCTCCTGGTTCATGGGTTCAAGCCCCACGTGGAGCTCTGTGCTGACAGCTCAGAGCCTGGAGCCTGCTTGGCATTCTGTGTCTCCCTCTCTCTCTCTGCCCCTCCTCAGCTCGTCCTCTGTCTCTCTCTCTCTCTCTCTCTCAAAAAGAAATAAACATTAAAAAAAAAAATCCTAAAAAGGGTATTTCAAGAAAGGAAAATTACAGATCAATTTTCTCATAAACATATGTGAAAAACCCAACATAACATATTAGCTAGCTACCTAGTGTGATATAAATAAGTAGAGAGATATATCAGATTAATGCATTAGAAAATTCAATATCAGAAAAACAGCAGTTTCCCCCAACTCGATCTGTAAACGTAACGCTCTTGTCATATAGACAAGACTTTTTGTGTGTAAACTGACCCACTGTCTGTGACTGGGCAATTGAGGCGGCGTGGAGGACAAGCCCCCAAACAGCTACGGCCTTGGCAAGTTCTCTGGATGGTCCCCAGCAGCGACTGGCTATCCGTTTACATTAATGGAGAAGAAATGGACTTGGCAATGAATGCAATCGCTTTCTCTCCCTTCAAGCCTTTGGATCACCAGGACCCCTTCTAAAAGTGTCATATGATGCGGGTTTGTCTGTCCCGGGGCAAGGGAACTGGCCCAGTTGGGGCTGCACCAGTCCGGCTCTAACCTTGCCCTGCGGCGACTCCAGCTTCAGACACGGCTCCTCATCTCAAAGGCAGCATTTAGGAGGTGGCCCCCCATTCCTGGAGCTGGACGTACCCAGCTTTCTGCCGTCTGCCTCATTTTCTTCGGTTGTGCAGCCGGCCAGAGTCAGGTGCACCGCGTGGGGTCAAGGACTCCTCCTCAGAGTGAATCTGTTTTCCTTGCTAAATACAGCTGTCCTAAGCAAATCCAAAATAGATTTTATATGGGGTTCCTCGGTGGCTCAGTCGCTTGAGTGTCCGACTTCGGCTCAGGTCGCCATCTCGCGGCTCACGAGTTCAGTCCTCACGTGGGGCTCTGTGCTGACGGCTCAGAGCCTGGAGCTGCTTCAGATTCTGTGTCTCCCTCTCTCTGCCCCTCCCCCGCTCACACACTGCCTCTTTGTCTCTCAAAAATAAACATTAAAAAAAATTCAAAATAGGTTTTATAACATGTTAGCGTATTTTTACAATACACACTTTAAAACTTTTTGTTTCCTAATAAGTAAGGTAAAAAATTGGGGGGCGGCTGGGTGGCTCAGTTGGTTAAGCGTCCAGCTCTTTTTTTTTAAGGTTTATTCATTGTTTAGAGAGAGAGAGAGAGAGAGAGGCAGAGAGAAAGGGAGACACAGAATCCGTAACAGGCTCCAGGCTCCGAGCTGTCAACACAGAGCCCGATGCGGGACTCGAACCCACAGACGGTGAGATCATGACCTGAAGCTGGACGCTGAACCGACTGAGCCACCGACTGGCTCAGGTCATGATGTCACGGTTCACGGGATGGAGTCCTGTGTTGGGGTCCGCACTAACAGCAAGGACCCTGCTTAGGATTCTCTCTCTCCCTCTCTTTCTGATTCTCCCCTGCTCACACGCACTCTTGAGCTCTCTCGAAATAAATAAACTTAAAAAAAAAAAGAATTTTTTAAAAATTTGAAAAACATGGGGAATGCACGGACACTCTTCTCAAAAAATTGTTTCTAGGCATCTCCTCTGTACAAGCTGTTGAAGATTCCATGTGGAGTCAGACACGTCCCACCCTGAGGTAGACGTCTGTAGTGAGGTGTGTTTGTTCCCTATGTACGGGAGATATTTATGTACAAGTCACCTACGCCTGCATGTATATATGTGAAGACATATGATATTTATATATTGCCTCATTGTTTCGATCACGCCAGTTTGATGGTCTGGATTAGAATTTTGTCACTGAACCTATAATCCTCATTTAAGCCAATCTGTCAGGAGCCTCTGGAAACATCCAAAACAAGACTGTTTTTCTTTGTTTTGTTTGTTTTAAATGTCTAGAAAACTGATTGCTTTAGATGGTTGGAAGCCAAAATGCAACATTAACTTCCTTTTATGAATGCATGATATTCTTCTTTTTTTATATACGAAATTTATTGTCCAATCGGTTTGCACACAACACCCAGTGTTCCTCCCAACAGGTGCCCTCCTCAATACCCATCACCCACCCTCCCCCCCCTCCACCCCCCATCAACCCTCATTTATTCTCATTTTTAAGAGTCTCTTACGGTTTGCCTCCCTCCCTAACTTTTTTTTTCCCTTCCCCTCCCCCATGGTCTTCTGTTAAGTTTCTCAGGATCGACATAAGAGTGAAAACATATGGTACCTGTCTTTCTCTGACTGACTTATTTCATTTAGCATAATACCCTCCGGTTCCATCCATGTTGCTACCAAAGGCCACATTTCATTCTGTCTCATTGCCAGGTAGTATTCCATTGTGTATATAAACCACAACTTCTTTATCCATCTGTCAGTTGATGGACATTTAGGCTCTTTCCATAATTTGGCTATTGTTGAAAGTGCTGCTATAAACATTGGGGTACAAGTGCCCCTATGCATGAATGCATGATATTCTTCACGGAAAACACGTAGTGAAATTGAAATCGCTAAAATCAGCATTCTCACTCATCTCACTCATCTATTTTTTATGCACTTACTGACCTTAGAAATACACCAAAGTGTCATTCGGTTCATAATTCTGCATGCATATCTCACTGCACTGCTCTGTGGAGAGTTTTCACTGCACCAGCCCCAGCACTGCATTTTGTAAGGCTGCTGAATAACACAGGGGGTGAGGCACACGGAAATTACTGATGGCTAAGAATAAATCGTGTTTTGTGATTTTTTGATTCCCCTGAGTTATGGGTTCTGAGATAGTCAGTGGTCTCCAGAGAAACATCATCAATAAGATTTGTGTATATGTGTGTATAATATATGTTACATACAAATAATGTACAAGGCTATACATAACATGTATTTAATATATATAATATATAAATAATATAATTAATTAGTTTGTTTATTGTAAGGACTTGGCTGATGGGATTATGGAGACTAGCAAATCCAAAAATCTCAGAATGGGCCAGGAGGCTGGAGACCCAGGAAAGCTGATACCATAGTTCCAGCTCAAAGGTTTATAGGCTGGAGACAAGAGAGCCAAAGTTTCAGCTCTAGTCCAAAGGCAGTCTGCCTTCCGAAGGGAAGGCCAGCATTGCAGATGAAGTCCAGAAGCCATCTGCTGGAGAATTCACTCTTTTGGCTCAAATACATTCAACAGCAAGGTCTTAGGGGAGGCCAATCTTTTCCTTATATTTAGGCCTTCAACTGATCAGACAAGGCCCACCCACATTATGGAGGGCAACTTGCTTTACTCAAAGTTCAATGATTTAAATGTTAATCTCACCCACAACACCCTCACAGACACTTCCAGAATAATGTTTGACAAATACTTGGGTGTCCCATATTCCAGGGAGGCTGACACATAAAATTAACTGTCACAAGTACATAAATAGCTTCACGTACAGTAATTTTTAATATACAAGCCCTATGCGTTATAATTCTGCTACATATTAGCATGCGTTACTGCCTATTAAAATGAAGAACGAAAGAGGAAAGCCATCAGACAATGCAATGCTCTCTTCTCATTAGATACATTACAAAAATAAAGGTGGACTTAGGGAGGTGGCCATGACCGCTAGCGCTTAATCAAAATCCAGCGGCGAAATTAAAATATACTTTCGTCGAACACTCTGTACAAGGTTATGTTTCCTTTGTAAGGAATTCTACAATCATAAAAACAGATGGCTCTTTGTTTGCCTTCGGGGAAGGGTTGTTTGCGAAAGGGTGAAAGTCAAGTGAAAGATAAAACAGGAATATCAATTGACGGTAGTACTGAATCACCGTGAGCTTGTGAACTGTTTTAACAAACACCACCATACTTTCCAACACGATACTGTAAGGCAAATATTATCATACACGTTATGTATTTACAGATTGCGGAATGGTTAACTGGAAATCAAAGAACGCCAGCCCCGGGGTCTGACTCCGAGCCCTGTTCTCCTCATTCATCTGAGCGTCTCAGTCGAAGAACAGAGTTTCCACACAAACTGAAGGAAATGGAGATAAACAATCAGAAGGACCAAGAACGATGGGGAAACTCGACTTGGGATTATTCTACAAACCAGGATCGCTGATCGGGCGGGTGTCAGGTTGACCCAGACCTAACGAGTCTTGAATCACACTTGAAGACAATAGTGTGTGTCCAATGTCACAGCTGAAGCTGTCCCCCGGTTGCCCTGGGCCAGAGCTCTCCAAAGGGCAACGAGGTAGGGTTCAGCAACTGGAGTGAAACCACGGAGAAATTCAATCATGTGCACAAGGTCACGCCACAAAGTCAAAAGCAAGAGACAGTTCTTGAGTTTCACCACCCAGCATGGTCCCCTCCACATGACGTGGGCACAGGCACACCAAGGTGCTCCCATATTTACCACCTTCCACCCAGTAAGGAGCAACTTGTTTCTTGCCACCCTGTGGCCGGGGACTTCCTGCATACTGGAAGTGTGACCCCCGGCCTTTAGGCGGGTGGCTTTTGCAACTATCGGATAGCTCAGCCTTACCCTGGCACATCAGCCTCATGGACTCAGTCTTCCCCGGGCCCTTCCTAACCCTTAGCTGAGTGCGGCCTCCACGCTCTACTTAGAGCTTGTAGCGAGTAGAGCGGGGTCTACTCCCTCCCTGAGTGATCCTTAACCCGCTTTGCTGTGATGCGGTCCAAGTGGCTTCGAGCTCTGCGTCCCATGTGGGATGACATTGACGGACAGCCAGGAGACCCGACTATTGTTTCAACAAAAAGTAAAGCTCTAGATTACGTCGTGTTTTCTTTTTTTTTTTTTTTTAATTTTTTTTTTCAATGTTTATTTATTTTTGGGACAGAGAGAGACAGAGCATGAACGGGGGAGGGGCAGCGAGAGAGGGAGACACAGAATCGGAAACAGGCTCCAGGCTCTGAGCCATCATCCCAGAGACTGACGCGGGGCTCGAACTCACGGACCGCGAGATCGTGACCTGGCTGAAGTCGGACGCTTAACCGACTGCGCCACCCAGGCACCCCCCGTCGTGTTTTCTGAAAAGTCGTTTTACCGGAGTGAGGGATGAGGGGGTGACGGAATGACTTGTCAAATGAGGCGCAAAAGCTGGAAATGCTTTTCTGTTGCCACGATCCAGAAGTGACGTATGATCCAGAAGGGAAGAAGGCAGATTCTCTGCGGTTGGAAGGTGGAAATAGTCTTGGAATGCCTCAGCTTCGTAGAAGGACGCGGTGCCATTTATAAGATGGGCTACGTTCTGAGAGGTTTGTTTTTTTAATATCTGGTCATTCAGTCCAGTACTTTTCTGTTTAGAACTGCAATTGTACGTGTGAATGCGCAATGCGTTTCCTTTTGGGGAGAGGAAGACCCATCGGCTGCAAGCTCCCAGGATCCAACAGTCTCCATATTTATCTTAAGAATCCATCACAGCAGGCCCCTGAGAATCCAAACACCGGCCAAAACAGGTTAACACAGGGGGAAGAATCTCAATCCTACCAGGACGGGGGCTTGGGGCACAGAATGATCTCCAAGCGAGGAAAACAGGGTGACCAAAGAGAAGAAGGTCACGGACAGAAAACCCTTATGCCCTGTTTCATCCTGGTCCTGTGGGCTGGGGCCCCCAGACCAGCTCACTAAGTGGCTAAGGCTGTTTGAGAGGGAGGGGAGCCAACCACATGCACTAGGCTGTGTGCGAGCAAGCATCCCAGGTCGGCAAAGACACTGAAGGGAAATGCAGGTCGCATGTGCTCTGATCCCACCTGGGACCTGGAACAGAGAAGCATGACGTCTCTCCGGGACATCATGGGCGCCTCAAGGGGCTCCAGCAATTTTCCAAAACATCCACGAAAGGTGAGAGAAGAAATAAGGGCACACCTGAGACCGTGAAACTGTGGACTTTGCCCTTTGGCCTTGTCCTGACTCTGGGCCTCGTCCGCGGTGTCGGAGGGGACAGCTTAGGGGGTGAAGGATTCACATGGGGAGCTGGCAGGGCTGGGGACGTGTTTGCTGAACTTGCTCGAGAACGTAGTCAGTGACTCTGCCCAGAGACAACTGTTCCTGAAGGAGCCATCTGTCCCGAAGCCCATGCCTCGTCCACCACCTTCACGTCACGCTGGTCCTCCATGCAGACGGGGTGCCTGAGACCCGGAGCAGCAAAGCACCTGCCCAGGTCGGGAGGGACAAGAGTGGTCTGAGCACGTGCCACCTCCCCCTGCACCATATCCGCGCCAGCCCCTTGGTGCACCTTCTCTCAATAATCCTTGCAAGTCTGTATAGTACACACCATGTTTACCCCCACTCGGCAGCAGGAGACCGACATGAGGTAGCTTCCCTGAGGTCACACAGCAGGCGAGTAACACCATGTCTCCAAAGCTCACCACCCTAACCACGGTCGGACGTGTCCCTGATGCTGGGGATGCCTTGGCGGCCACGATGGGAAATCAACACAGCTCCCGTGTGCATGCGTTGGGGGGACGCCTGCTCTATTATGTTAGTTCTCAGAATGCTGTAAATTCTGATGGTGATTTTTTTTTTTGGACAGAAAGAAAGAGCATGAGTAGGGGAAGGGCAGAGGCAGAGAGAGAGAGAGAGAGAGAGAGAGAGAGAGAGAGAATCTCAAGCAGGCTCCGTGAACTCAGAGCCCCATTCGCGGCTGCACCCAACCACCCTGGGATCAATCATAACCTGAGCGGAAATCAAGAGTTGGGTACTCAACCAACTAAGCCACCCAGGTGCCCTGATAATGATTTTTTTAATGATTTGTTTTATTTTTATCTTTTATTATTGCTTTTACTCTTGTTCGAGTTATTATTTATCTGGTCGCGTCTCTATTTGGCAATCAGATCATGCGTTTAAACATTCGCTTCTATTGGACTCTACTCCTACCTTCATTGCAGGTCCCATCCTAGTTTATTGTCACCGCAGACTGCTTTAGGTCCTGCTTCTGAGACCACCAGTGACCTGTCCAATTATACCAGTCTCCTGCTCCTTCCCTCCTGTCCCCCGGGGCTGCGGAGGACAAGGTCAGCCCTCACTACAGGTAGGAGGCAGCCCCTCCTCGTGAAAAATGCTTCCAGTCTGGGGTCCTGGGACACAGGTCTGCACAGCGGAGCACAATTCACCCCAAGTGTCCAAGATGAGAGCAGTCGCCATGTTTACACAATGTCTAGCCGCACTTAGAAAAAGAGGCAGAGGAGTCTGAGGGACAGAGGGGATGGATGGTCCCTTAAAGGGCACGGTAAGGACATGAATTTGAGAACAGGTAAGGTTTCCCATAGTCCATCTCCGGGGGAGTCTCCAGGAGCCGTTTCCACACAGAGTGTAATCAGAAGGAAGCATCCAGAAAGGTGCTTGGACCTTTTCGGTGCTTCTCGTTGATGTTTGCGACTCCGGCCATGACTGCGCATCTCGGGGCCCAGGGGAAGGCAGCGGGGCAGCAGATCGAGGCCCGGGGAAACCAGTGTCACGTTTCAAGCATGTATTTTCCTAACAACAAACAAACATGAAGTAAAAAGTAATTGAGAAAAAAAAAAACTAGTTTCTGGAAACCGCTTTCCAACAACTGTGGCCAGAGGCTCCAAAGCACGTGTGTGGTACCTCTTTGCAGGGAGGGGTGTCTCCCTCGAAGCGGCTGCAGGGAGAGGACAACGGAGGCCCCGTGGCGTCCAAGCCTCACAGCCGCAGGTGCTCAGAGGTTCGAGGGGCCCCAGGGCAGCAGCGGGGTGAAGGCGTCCTGGGCCAGGAAGCAGAGGGGGAGGGAGAGTCAGGATCTCTGGCCTTCCGGGCGCCAAATGGAACAACTTCAGGCATGAAAAGGGCCTCGAGCTTCAAAGCGATCAGCATGTAAATCTTCCATGAAATTTCCTTTTATTTTCTCTTGCTGGATTTGAAAAGCAGACTAACCCAGACAGGAATGCGTCTTGTGCTCCGGGGCATCAAGACTTCCTTCTCCTGGTTTGCTCCGCGCTTCCCCTTGGTGCCCGCGTGTCCCGCCTCTTTTCCTCCAGCTTCCAGTGGGGCGGGTCCTCCTGCAGCCTGGGGTCCATGTTTGGTGAGGGGGCAGGGACCCTTCTCTCCCACAGGCCCTGGGCAGGTGCCACCGGTGTTACGGTTGGATCCCCTGCACCTGCGCCCTTGTGACATGCTAACGACCCAGCCAGGTTGGTTCGGTGCATCACTACCTGTCCCCTGCCCCGCCTTTATCCGCCCTTGCTCCCTGCGCTGAAGGAGGTGACATCTACTCAGATCTTTCTCAGGGATGGTGTGGTCAGCCCCATGGTGGCTTCTGGGCATTCACGTCCTTCCCTTGTCCTTTGTAAAGGGAGACCTTTCTCATCCTGTTCCTCCGTCCAGCTAACTCACGCTTACCTCCTAAACTCGATGCAGCTGCCATTTCTCTCCAGATGGTTCCTGACCTCCAGGCTGGACACTTGCCCCCCTCTACTCATCTTCCCGCAGCAGACATCAGTGGATACCCGTCTACTTCCCAACCACTGAAAATAGTACTTTCCCTACACTGAGCACCTGCTATGTGCCAGGGCGTATGCCCACTTGATGTCATTCGATTCTACAAAACAATTGACCGTATTGCTCTCCCCCCAAATGCTCACTCTTGGTGGATTCTTGAGAACCCTAAGAATGTATATAACTCCCTTTTATTATGCAGCCGAGAGGAACACAGACAGGTCTGAACCAGGGCGAGACGACTTTCAAGATTTCGACAGCCTCTCGCTGTGTACTATTGACTGCAAACTCCAGAAGGTGAGAGACTACGTTTTATTTGAATTTTAATTGCAAGTACATAGCACGATGCTCAGCACAGAGCCCGGCATAAGGCAGGTTGTTAATTGCATTATTTAACAGCTACGCACAGATGCTCACTATTCTGGGGAATCAGTAGGTAGAGTCAGCAATGTAGGACTACCTGTCTCTATGGATGGCCTAGCGCCTGCGCCCGCAGAATGCGCGAACACGGGAAGATGGCTGCATTTAATAGAAATGGGTCCTGAAAAGAAGGATTAAGAGCTAGAAATTACTCAAGAAAAGGGAAAACCTGCTGATGGTAGGTTTTAGAGTTTCCTCTCATGTAGGGAATTTGCAAAGGGAAGAAAGTGCTGCTGTAGACATGCAGGTCAATTGGGACCTCCTAGGGCGTCGTGAAACGCCAGCCTTTTCCCAGGAGGAGACCGCTTTAGAGAAGAATGCCATCTGTTTCCTGCAGGCCCTCCCTAACGCAGCGACTGAAAGGACCCCAAGCCCTTGGCGGCCTAACCCAAGTTGATTCTCAGTCATCAGAAGTCCAATCAGATGCTTTTGCGAGCTGGTACCCAGCTTCCTTCCATCTGGGGGCTCTGTCCTCCTTGGGGCACCTAGGGATGGAGATTTATGGGTCATTCCTGGAAGCGGTACCTGTCACTTTCCGGCGCTCTGTTGGCCAGGACTATGTCCCCTACTCACACCAAAATGCAGAGGAGGCTGGAAACACTGGGTAGCTGGTGCCCTGGAGGAACAGAGAAGGGCTTGGGGAAACGCCACCTCTCCCTCCGGCTTCAAGATTGTAGACACATTTAATCCGGACAGAAAAGGCATTTTTACTGCAACGTATAGTATGTCCTTTCATGGGGTGTTGGAATCCTGCAGGGTAAGTCTCGGGGTGTGGTGTGGAAGACGCATGACCGGCCGGTGCCTGACAACAAGACACACACATCTACACCCCGCCCGCCGCAAAGACGCTGTGGTTCTAAAAACAGCCCACAGCTCATCTGGCCGAGACCGTAGACAAGCAGGTGTCAGTAACACAGGTGTGAGAGGGGACACTGATCTGGAAGGGCACTCAGGCTGGAGGACGGCCAGGGGACCACAGGGTAGCTGTGGGTGGGCAGATGCGTCTGCAGAGCGGTGGGGTAACGTTTGACTGCGGAAGAGACGGTCCTGTCTTCTCTCTGCTTTTTTTTTTTTCTTCCAGCAGCAGTTTCCCGCGTGTGGGAATACAAATTCCGCGCTCTGAAAGCGTGGCCGACGCTGGAGAAGAGGAACTCAGAGACCCAGGAAGAAGTACATTTTGTTACATGGATTTGCACGAAGCTCAAAGGTGGAAGGACTGTGTGGCTCTTCCCGCAAGAAGGCTGTGGCCCTGGACGTCTGGTGATTGGCCTGGAGCCCCAGCAGCTAAGGGAGGGGCAGGGAGAGGCAAGGTGGCCAGACTTCCCCCAGGCCCGGCGCACGGTGACCACACAGCCGGCGCTCAACGGGGTCCAGAGGCGCACATCCTGGCACCGCTCCCACAGTGTGTGCATCTCAGGGACCTGGCGCTCCTTCCAGAGGGAGAGACAGTCACTCTGCACACAGACAGCAAAGTGCAAGGAATTAGCACTCCTCGGGAACATACCCAAGTTCAGGCTGCTAGGAGGCTCCGTGGACGCCCGGCAGGTGTCTTCCCCCCGTAAGCGGGATCACCCCGGGGGTCTGTCCCACGACTTTTCCTGGGGCGCTTCCGTGGGGTTAATGTCGATGATGCAGTTTGCTGACTGTCCCCCTCTACCTTGCCCACGTCCCCAGCCACCACCAGAGACTCCTGCTTTTCCCACTTAAACTGTTCCTCCTGAATCCTTGACTCAAGCCCTGCCTCCAGGGACTAAAAATAGAGAGGGGCCACCAACATTTTCCAGACATTTCTATCTCTCACCATTTATTCTTACCCTGTGGCTCGCTTGTAGATATAGTGTTTGTTTCCAGGTCAGCCAGCAACCCCTTCCTCCTCAGTAATTTCTGTAACGGGCTCAGAATACATACCCGTGAAGGGGATAGAGAACCGAATCGGAAAGACTCCGTGCAACTACAGGCAGAGGGACGGGAGGGGCAATCTGGCTCATTTTTCAACGAGATGGTAATGAATTAGGAAAGGAAAGAAATGAAGGGCTGATTTTCTGAACAGAAAAGGAGCAGCTGGGGAACCACGTCCCTGAATTCTGGTGGAGAACCAGACCCGCAGGAGGAGAGGAAAGGCGAGGAGGGGACGCCAGGCGGGAGCCCCGCCGTGTGGCCGTGGGGTGAGTGTGTGTGGCATCCTCACGAGATCTGTATTGTGGTCTTGGGTCTTGGCCGCAGCACTAAGGGAAGAAACAACTTCAGGATGCGGGGAGCAGCACCCCATCGTGAGTCAGCAGACGCCCAGGGCAGGGATCAGGAATGAAATCGTGTCTGTCATGTGGTATCCTGAGATACCTAAAGGGTTAGAATATTAACCTATTAACCAGAACAAATGGCGTCCTGCATCTCAACCTTCCAGGGCCGGAAGCCCGGCTTTTGGCTTTAGTGCTGCCGTGCCCCCCTTTTCCTCGACACACCGTGCTCGCCCCTCTGCGCCCTCTGGGCTCTACGTCTCTAGGCTCATTTGTCAAAAGGCAACCTGCGGAAAATGCGTGTTCCAGTCATTTGACATGGATGTTGCTGGAGACGCAAAGCGTTGCCTTCCTGAGGCACCGGTGTCAGAGTCCTGCTTGAGAGCGACAATCGCGGGCATCGACCGCCCTAGAGAGGGTGTCCCTTACCCCTAGCACCTGAAGGAGCCATTCCTCCCCAGCCCAATCCCCAAGCTGGTAAGGCACTGCTCCTAGAGGTTCCCTGGGACCCTGCCCTCAGCTGTATCATAGCTCTGTAGACTCCTGCTGTCACAGGCCAGTCACCTGCCTGTGTGTTCCTCTAGACCATGAACGGCTGGAAGGCACGGGCTAATTTTCGTTACACATACTTGTACTTTGCTTCTAAGTGCAATGCGTGGCCCTCGGTAACACTAAGTGAGTGGACAAACCCGTGGCTATGTCGTCTCCCCGTCCACAAACTTCAGCCATGTAGCCAGAGACCTGCACACCCTTTGGAGGTCTCCACTGAAGGTCACCATTCTCTCTCCCCCCGTGAGGCTTTGAATGATTTCTCTCTGTCCTCAGCCTGTCACACTTGGCTCTGTTTGTCTATTTGGTTGTTTGTTTTTGAACTTCCTCCATCCGTGTCCACTCTCATGGTCAAGTCTTCTCTCCCTGACTCCCAGCTCCTGTCACCTGCCAGAGAGACTTTTCAAACCCTTTCCTGTTTCTAGTATTTCAGAACCTCCATCGACATGGCAGAGACAGAAAGAATTATCTTCAACCGGCCTCATTTTGATCTTGACTTCTTTTGACAGGGTCTCACAGTGTCTCCGTACTGCCTCTAAAATTTAATAAAACCCCAGCTCTTGGCCGTAAGCTGGCTTATTAACTGACCCTCTGCTACCCACGCTAAAATCTTCTGTTAAATGCAATTAGAGTTATTTGATTCCAGCATAGAAATCCGCTGTGTAATCCTTTGCTCTCCGCGGCCTCTCTGCCATCCGCGTGTCATGGGCATCAGTCTGCAGATGTCCCCGCAGGCTTGCCATTGGCCCTGACTCTCCGCCTTCTGAAACTCACCTCTTCAACATTCAAAGACAGACCAAGTCTACTCCACTGGAGTCATTGCAGTTGCCCTAAGCTTTGCCTCCAGTTACTCAAAGCACTTCCCACTGAACCTTTGTCTTTTCCTCCTTCCAAATGCTTGTCCGTGGTGAGATGTGTGTTGTTTCATTTCTCCTAACAGATGTGCATGCTCCTTTCATTGGGGTTTTTACCCTTTTGTTTTCTGAATTTCCTGCTCCCTTCAACAAAGAAGCATGGATTTACTTCCCACGACAATTCCCTCGGAGCCTCCCAGTGTGTGCAAGTGAGGAGGAGGAAGGTGAGGAGGAAGAAATGATGCACGTGTCTGTCTGATGGGCCTTCGAGATGTCCATTGCCACCTATGTCCATCTGTCCCATGTGCAGGAAGGTGTCCTTTGCCTGGCAAACCTGAGAATACGAAAAGGTCCAAGTGGGTTTTACCCAAATGTAAATACCCAAGTATTCACTTCAGAATGGCTTAAAGAATCCACAGTGTGGGACGGTGTAGTAATGGCATCTAGGATGGCTCCAGCTCTCCTCTAGGACGTGCCCTAGTGGGGGAAGGATCCAGTGTAGGTGTTTACGTCTCCATGGAGCCTCCTGATATGGGGGAGATCAAGTTCCTGAGGAAGGATGGGCCTTCTCTAAACCATGTCTCTGGACTCTGGGGAGAGAAGCATTGTCTCTCCCATGGAATTGAAGGCCAACGAGGTAAGCTAACCAGAGAGAAGTAATACTTCTTGCTTTGGAAAGGAAGTAATCTCTCTCTCTCTCTCCCTCTCCCTCTCTCCGTGTGTGTGTGTGTGTGTGTGTGTGTGTGTGTGTGTATCAGGGTGATGGGGGGAGGATGTCTCCCTAATCCCACAAAGTACAAAATGTATTGGTGTCACCTTCTGAACGGAACTAAAGAGATCATTTGAGAGCTTAGGAGAAATTGTTTCCACCCGGTTTTAGGGTCAGGCTCTAGTGTCCCTGTCCAAACACCATTTCCAAACCTTGCCAGAGCTCCCTGTGGTCATTAGGGGGCCGCTAGCCGAGCCGATTCTCGGGGACATTTCTGTGATTAATCAATTTGGGAAATGTCACACCCTTTTCTCCATTTTTTATTGTGAAGTACACATAACATAACATTTATCATAGTAACCATTTGTAAATGCACAGTTGAGTTCATAATGTTGGACAACCATCGCCGCCATCCGTCTCCAGAGCTCTTTTTATCTTGTAAAGCTGAAACTCCCTTCCCATTAAACAATAACTTCCCATTTCTCCTTTCCACAGCCTCTGTCAGCTTGCTTTCTGTATCCACGATTTTGACTAAGTGGAATCACATAGTATTTGTCTTTCCACGACGGGCTTATTTCACAACGTCCTCAGTGTTGATCCGTGCTGGAGCATGGGTCAGAATTTCCTTCATTTTAAGGCTCGCATAATGTCGCATTGAACGTACACATCACATTTTGCTCATCCAGTCATCATTCGATGGACATTTAGGTTGCTTCTATCTTTTAGCTACTGTAAACAGTGCTGTTATGAGCATTGATGTGTAAAAAGCTTCACTGTCAGTTCGTTGGGGTAAACACCCAGAAATGGAATTGCTGAATCATATGATAATTCTATTTTTATTTTTTGAGGAAACATCATAGTATTTGCCCCTGCCACTGTACATTTTACATTCTCACCAACAGTACGCAAGGCTTCAAATTGTTCCACATCTCATCGATACTTATTACCTTGTGTTTTCTTTTTTTTTAGTAGACGGCCCAACGGATATGAAGAGGTATCTCATTGTAGCTTTTGTTTGTTTGTTTCATTGTAGTTTTGATATGCATGTCCCTAATGATCACTGATGTCAAACATCTTTTCACATGCTTATTTTTATATTTTCCATGGAGAAATGTCTATCCAAGTTTTTACCCACATGTGAATGAGGCAAAACACGGAGCTGTTGAAAGTACAAGGATAAACAAAGTCAAAATCAAGTTTAACCAAAGCAAAAAGAGCATTAAGCAAAGAAAACATGTATTAACTTAGAACAAAGTAGAGTTTTAAGACAAAATTATCATCAAACATAAAAATATAAACATAATGACAATAGATAAGTTTCCCCAGGAAAATTCTAAATATCTTCATGTAAAATTCAGTGTGCGTGTCTGTATCTCAGAGCTTCAGGACATATGAAGACGAACACTGACAATTACAGGTGGAAATGAAAAATGTGTTATTATCATGGGAGATCATTAGGACAATCTCTTTCAGCAACTATGACATAAATATATGGAATAGAAATAGGATATAGGCTACTTTAATGTTGCAATTATAAAACATCTTGACTTAAAAAAACATATATAGGGGCGCCTGGGTGTCTCAGCCGGTTAAGCGGCCAACTTCGGCTCAGGTCATGATCTCACAGTCCGTGAGTTCGAGCCCCGCATCGGGCTCTGTGCTGACAGCTCAGAGACTGGAGCCTGCTTCAGATTCTGTGTCTCCCTCTCTCTCTGACCCTCCCTCATTCATTCTCTGTCTCTCTCTGTCTCAAAAATAAATAAACATTAGGGGCGCCTGGGTGGCGCAGTCGGTTAAGCGTCCGACTTCAGCCAGGTCACGATCTCGCGGTCCGTGAGTTCGAGCCCCGCGTCGGGCTCTGGGCTGATGGCTCAGAGCCTGGAGCCTGCTTCCGATTCTGTGTCTCCCTCTCTCTCTGCGCCTCCCCCGTTCATGCTCTGTCTCTCTCTGTCCCAAAAATAAATAAACGTTGAAAAAAAAAAATTAAAAATAAATAAATAAATAAATAAATAAATAAACATTAAAAAAAAATTTTTTTAAAACATATATAGAACACTTCACCTGGGAACATTGACTAATATTGGAACTTTTGTTAATATTGATTTTGTTATCTAGACCATAAGACAAATCACCATGGGTTTCACAGACTATTTCTTCTGACCAGAGTGCAAGTAAATTGTTATCTCTTTTTAAAAATAATGTATGTCAGGGTATCTCAAAGCAAACTTGTGCAGAACCTATGATTCACAGAAGAAAGTATAATAAAAATTAGAATACAGGGCACCTGGCTGGTAGAATATATGACTCTTGATCTCAGGGTAGTAAGTTTGAGCCCCACATTGGATGTAGAAAAAGTAAAAAATAAAAATAAATAAAAATAAAAATTAGAATACACCTAGACATAAATGATAATAAAAATACTACTTCTCAAAATAAGAGTTATAAAGACATTTAGAATTATACTAACATTAGCAAAGAAGATTGACAGGAAATGCATAGTATTATTATTGAAATCAATATATTAGAGAAAAAAAAGCAAAGGAATAAGCATGAACAAAGTAGAAGGAATGTTATAAGATACCAGCAGAAATTAATAAAACAAATAAGTGCATTTTTACAAGGAGACAAAGGGACACCTGGGTGATTCAGTGGGTTGAGTGTCTGACTCTTGATTTGGGTTGAGGTCATGAACTCATGGTTTTTGAGATCGAGCCCCACATGGGGCTCGGTGCTGACAGTGTGCCCAGCTTGCTTGGGATTCTTTCTCTCTTTCTGCCCCTCCCCCACTCACACTCTCCCCCTCTCTCTCTCTCTCTCTCTCTCAAAATAAATAAATAAACTTTAAAATAAAATAAAATTTCACCAAAAACTAAAAACAAAACAAAAAGGCCTTCAGGTAAAAATTCTACCAATAATTCCAAGAACAGATATTCTAACATTGTAGAAGTTAATCCAAGGACTCCATCCTGTATCCTGTATCCAAGGATAAAAAAGCTGGTCTCAAATCTGATAATAAGATTGTCCAAAGTAGGGACAAGGACATTATAAGAAAGGGACATTATAAGAAAGGACATTATAAGAAAGGGACAAGGACATTATAAGAAAAGGATGTTGTAGACTACTTTCACTGTTGATCATAGAAGCAACAATGTTCACTATATCAGCAAGCTAAATCCAGTGATACATTAAAAAAAGAATACATCATGAACATATTGGTTTTATGCCAAGAACATAAGGATAATCAACATTATAAAATCTATAACTGCAATTCAAAACATAGATGGAAAACAATTAATTTAAGGCATACAGTAATTATATTTAATTAAATTCAATTACATTCAAAATAAAGCTTTTCTAAAATCTAGAAAGAACATAATTTTACTTATTATAATCAGTATTTGCTAAAAAAACTATAATGAATACCACATTTGATTGTGAAACGACAATAGAATTTTCTCTAATATTAGAGAAATAATAAATGCTTATTCTCACTACATTTTTCTTTCAATTTTTTTTTCTGGGTGCCCAACACAACACTATTAAGTGAGAATAAGGAAGCAAATATTAAAGAATAGAAGAGTCAATATATTTGTGTTCATAGAAAACCCAAGAGAATCTAGAGCTAATTTATTGAAATTAAAGAAAATTCAGAAGGTTGCTGGATGTAAAATCAATATGTGAAAATGGACTGCGTTCTAAATAACCATCAACAAACAGAAAATCGAATTATGAAAAATGCTATTCACAAAACATCAAATACATTGTCAAGGATTGAGTCTAGTGAAAACTGGTACGTCGCCAAGGCAGCTTTGCAATTCAGTGGAGAAATGCCAGCATATTTAGTGAAGAGTATGAGGAAAAGTAGTCATCCAAAAAATAAAAATAAAAAGCATATATAAAATTTAAATATTATATTATACAAAGACCAATGCTAAGTGGGATAAAAAATCTGAAGATGAGAAAGAAAAGTAAACATTTGCTAAGGGGTGTATGCTTCCACCTTGGAAAGGTAACTGGTGTGGGATGTACCCACACACCATAAACAACTGGAAATAAAAACTAGACAAAATACGTCCAAGATATTGGACGATAGTCAGCACAGAACTCTGACCCCTAACAGAAGGAGACAAACAGGCAATGCCTGTCATCACATTATGCCTGCAGACAATTTCTAGAATTCTCTCTGGGTAGAGGAACTCAGGCAGAACACTCTTCTCAGTGGAAGAGAGAGGGATAGCCCTTGGAGGAAGAGAAGAAACTCCAGGAGGCTGGAAAATGAACTACTTCCAGGTTCAGAAATATTGCCAGGGAAGCCAAAAAATCCCCAGGCAGAGGTGAGAATTTGCATTCCTACCAGCCAGCCTGCAGCTATTTTGTCGAATACACTGGGCATGTTGTAGAGATCCCAGAAAATCAATAAGCATACAGAAGTCGCCCTCAGAGAACTAGGGATCAAACAGCCCTCGAGTAAAATCTACCCCAAGTGTGACCAAAAAAAATTCTAAAAACCAAGCTTCAAAAGGTTCGAGCTGGCCCACAGGTTGTAAAGTGCCCTGGTTATATACCAGCTCAAGTCCAACACGTTTTCAAGCAATAAAACAATACTGGGAGCTCAAAATTATAAGTGAGTCCAACCAAAAATTACTGGAAAAGACAATAGGTACAGAGCTATCCCACCCATTACCAGCAGAAAAATGAGCCTATAAAAACAGACCCAGGGGGTGTCCGGGTGACTCAGTCGGTGAAGTGTCCAACTTGAGCTTAGGTCATGATCTCGCCTTCCGTGGGTTCAGGCCCCACGTCGGGCTCTGCGCTGACAGCTCAGAGCCTGGATCCTGCTTCAGATTCTGTGTCTCCCTCTCTCCCTGTCCCTCCCCCAATCATGCTCTGTCTCTCTCTCTCAAAAAATGAATAAACATTAAAAAAAAACTAAAAAAACAGACCCAGAAACAAGAGAGATTATAAATTAGCACAAAAAGACTTGAAGACAGTATTTATATTATGCTCAGAAAACATGAATACGATGAGAAGAAAAATCGAGGGTATAAAGAAGAAACTCACGTAACTTATTGAGATGAAAACAAGTCCTATCCATAAAAGTCCCATGTGTTAAAAAGTCCTCTACTTTGAGTATTAGGGGAACTTCACTGGATGGTATTAACACAAAATTAAGTCCTGTAAAAAAAAATCAGTGAGTCTGAACATAGAAATAGCAAGTATACAATAAATTTCATATAAAAAAAAATAGCAAGTATACAAAATGAAGCATAAGGGAAAATAAAGCCTAGAAAAAATTGAACTTACTAAAATTTATGTATAACTTCCAAATCAGTACTTTCAGCATTCTCGTGGCCAGACAAGACAACATTCCGCCTTCCGGTTCTAACTCTCCTACTGACAACAGGTGTGCTTTTTGTAATATATTTTGTGTCATGGTTTTGTGTTTTTCTGCTTTTTGTTAGTGATTTTGCAGTTTAAAATAAGCCCAAAGCATAATGCAGAAGTCCTGTCTATTCTCAAGCACAAGGAGGCTGTGATGTGCATGATGGAGAAAACACATAACATTAGGTAAGTTTTGTTCAGACATGGGTTATAGTGCTTTGGCCATGAGTTTAATGTTAAAGAATCAACATCGTACATCAAATAGGATATCGTTAACAGAAACACAAAAAGATTGTGTGCCGATTGATGAAAATACAGCTCACAGGAACCTAACTCTGTGTGTGCCCAGGAAGCAATGCTCAGTATTCACTCATTCAGTATTTATGCCAAATTTACAGAACAGAATGACTATGAATAATGAGAATTGACTATATTTCTCACATCCATACAATTGGTACATTTTTAAAACAGAAATGTGAAACCATGTTAAGATGTGCCTTCTCAATCCCTTCTTAGAACTCCTTCCTAGAGGGGCACCTGGGTGGCTCAGTCGGTTAAGCGTCCGACTTCGGCTCAGGTCATGATCTCACAGTCTGTGAGTTCGAGCCCCGCGTCGGGGTCTGTGCTGACAGCTCAGAGCCTGGAGCCTGCTTCGGATCCTGTGTCTCCCTCTCTCTCTCTCTGCCCACCCCCCCGCTCATGCTCTGTCTCTCTCTGTCTCAAAAATAAATAAAAACATTAAAAAAAAAAAAAAAGAACTCCTTCCTAGAGGAATTCCTTGTGTTGGACTAACTTTCCAGCCAAGGACAATTATGAACTTTGTGTAAAACACGATAGACAACTTTTGAAGCACTGGAAAATAACTACAAGTTGGCATAACCAGAGGGGATTTGACTCTTGAAAGAAGAAAACCACTCTCATGTCTCCTCTCTTTTCCAATAGGAAACACAGAACGGACCTCGCTAGAAGGGCCTTGAAAATAGAGGAGCAAATTCTGAGATAACATTTGATGTCTGGGCAAGATTGGCTGCAGTCTGGTCCGTGGAAATAAATTTATAATATGATGCTGATCACAACAAGTAATCTTTGAAATATTGCTGAGAATAAGCATCTTTATAAAGACACATTAAATTCTCAGCACGACAGACTTAAAAAAAAGATGTTAACTGGTCTCCTGAAGAGGTCTAGAAGGTCCAGTGAGTAAAGGGGGACAAGACAAGATCCCAGCAATAAGGAGTAGTCTCTGGTACTAGTAAGACTAGTTAGCAGTCACTAGCTGTAGTAACTAATAGACATTAAAACTCAGAGGAGCATCTCACACGTCAGCTTTTTGGTTTTTGTTTATTGACAGGTTTGCTGGAATGGAATATCCTGGAAAGTTGTTGATGCGGAGTGTTTTGACTTCAGAGAGGCATTTTGAACTCAGTGGATAAACAAAAGGAAGAAGCAGGAATAAATTTAAATCTGGGCGCAACTGGGGAGGCTCTGTTCGGAACTCTGTGCTAACTCTCCGGTGGACAAGAAGAATGCCATCACGTCCCCATTATGGCCGAAGAGCAGACCATCATCCCAGCGTGCTCACAGGGGGACACAAGGCAAGATTCCACAGACGTGTGTTGTAGCTGCTTTCGGAGGGAAGAGCGATCATCAAAAAACCATGACTATTCATTCTCCTGGCCCAGTTATTTTTGTTTTTGTTTTTTTAATTTTTTTAATGTTTTTATTTATTTTTGAGACAGAGAGAGACAGAGCATGAGCGGGGGAGGGGCAGAGAGAGAGGGAGACACAGAATCCGAAGCAGGCTCCAGGCCAGACGCAGGGCTCGAACTCACAGACTGTGAGATCATGACCTGAGCTGAAGTCAGACGCTTAACCGACTGAGCCATCCCGGCGCCCCTGTTTTTGTTTTTGAACTTGCATTTCTGAAACTGTGTTTCCCAAGGAAACCCAGGGAGGGTATCTCCATATTTATAATATGAGGCTCATTTTTGTGTGTTTTCAATCTTTCATTTTAAAATTATTTATGGAAAGTTGGATTTACAGAACTAGGGGTAAGTGTGATCCACACCTTCATGATCTCTAAGGTCTGGTTAAAAGACAAAACAGGAAGGCCTGACACTGTGTCTCTTTTATACAACTATATTGATGGACATGGGGCCCCTATACATGGAAGAATAAAAAAACAAGAATAAGGACTGATGTAAGTTGGGACGCCTGGGGGGCTCGGTCGGTTAAGCATCCAACTTCGGCTCAGGTCATGACCTCGTGGTCCACGAGTTCGAGCCTCGTGTCAGGCTCTGTGCTGACAGCTCAGAGCCTGGAGCCTGTTTCCGATTCTGTGTCTCCCTCTCTCTCTGCCCCTCTCCCGTTCATGCTCTGTCTCTCTCTGTCCCAAAAATAAATAAACGTTGAAAAAAAAAAAAAAGAAATCCCTTTAAAAAAGCACCTTCGGGGCGCCTGGGTGGCGCAGTCGGTTGGGCGTCCGACTTCAGCCAGGTCACGATCTCGCGGTCCACGAGTTCGAGCCCCGCGTCGGGCTCTGGGCTGATGGCTCAGAGCCTGGAGCCTGTTTCCGATTCTGTGTCTCCCTCTCTCTCTGCCCCTCCCCCGTTCATGCTCTGTCTCTCTCTGTCCCAAAAATAAATAAAAAAAAAAATAAAAAAAAAAAAAAGAGGCTTCATGGACTAGGCTATCTTCACTTTCCAGAAAGGTCTGCTGGGCCTCATTACCCAGGAACACAGACGGGATCGTGCAGTGCCCAGGCTGACTCCTCTCCTCGGCTGCCACCGCTCACAGCCAACTGTGTGACTGATTCTCTGGTTCCTTGCCTGCACGTCGAAGACTCGGGTCACAGCACAGCGAGGACCCTCTAGTGCTTCTAGTCTGAGCCTCTCCTATGCCTCAGATGTCCCCACTCTGTAAGCAAAGGGAGGAAGGAGCGGGAGTACCTCAAACACAAGGTTACAAAAATTACCATTATAGGAATCCGAGTTAAAGAGAGCTTTTACAGCCATAAAGATGATGCAAATCTATTTTAGAAAAGTTGTGAGTTCCAGAAAGAACTATTTATTACTCATGGTCGCAGTGAAAATTATCTAACATTCGTTACATACTTGCCACAGTCTGGGCACTGAGTACTTTTTAGACATTTTTAACTTATTTCTCCCCAAGCCTCATAAATTAGGTGACATTATATGAGTTGCATTATATAGATGAATAAACTGAGGTGTAGAGACTTAATAATTGGTTATACAGCCCTATGTTCGCACAACTAGTAAGTGGGATTCAATCTCAGACCAAGTGATAAAGGATAAATTTTTTACCATAGTAATCATCCTCATCGAGTACTAAAGCTCTTTTCCTTTAATCTTTCTGTCTCCGTATAGATTTGCATTGTAAAAAGAAATTGTGATTATACTGCATATATTGACTTGGTCAGTTTGTATTGTTAGTAGTGTTGTGAATGTATCTCCGTATCATAGACTAATCTTATAAATTATGGTTTTCAGTGGTCTCACGGCACTCCGTTGAGTGGAATGTTGTAAAACTTAGTTATCTATTGGTGTGTCACAAATTATTCTTTAAAAACTTGAAGCTTCAAAGAATATTTACTATCTCACATGGTTTCTGAGATTTAGGAATCTGGGAGCAGATTCTGGCTCACCATCTCCATACAGGAGACAGAGCATTACAGTCACAATGCAATCAAGATGGCAGGTGGGGCGATGGTCATCTGAAGGCTGGAAAAAAAATTTTTTTAATGGCACTTTCACATGGGTCACCACGTGGACCTCTCCTCATAATATGTAGGCGACTTTCCGCAAAGTGAGAGATCTAAGGTAGAGAAGGTGTGAGTCTCAGTGACTTTCATGACACAGTTTTCAAAGTCACACAGATGACATACTGTTTATTATATTGTGTATAAATAATTCATTAGGCCCATTATTTACTAAAAGGAAGGGGGATTAGGTTCCATCTCTTATAAGGAAGAACATCAAAGAAGTTGTAGGAATACTTCAAACCACAATGTAAAATAACTCTATTTCTATATTTGCATCTACATGTTTTCTAATTGATTTCTAAATATTCCCATTGTTCAAAGTGTTATCACAAATATCTTTATACAGGGGCGCCTGGGTGGCGCAGTCGGTTAAGCGTCCGACTTCAGCCAGGTCACGATCTCGCGGTCCGTGAGTTCGAGCCCCGCGTCAGGCTCTGGGCTGATGGCTCAGAGCCTGGAGCCTATTTCCGATTCTGTGTCTCCGTCTCTCTCTGCCCCTCCCCCGTTCATGCTCTGTCTCTCTCTGTCCCAAAAATAAATAAACGTTGACAAATATCTTTATACGTAAATCTGTGAGTGTTTTTTTCTTAATTGCCTTAGGATAATATCCAAGTGAGATGACTGAGAGAAAAGATATAAATGTTTTTGAGTTTGGGGGTACATATTGCCTAGGGAAAGAGATCATCTCTTGAGCATTTATGGCAGATCGTATTTTCCAAAAATTATCAACAAAATACACTGCATCCCACATATTATTCCTATGACATAATTTTGACAATATTCCCATTGAGTGTAGGGTCTATGTCCTAGCTTTCCTACTCTTGAAACTGTGTGAAACCCTGTGACTGTCCCAACCAATAAAATATGGCGGAAATAACACTATGTGACTTCTGAGTATGTCATAAAAATATCATGCACTCTGCCTTGTACTCCTGAATGCTCGCTATTGGAACCAGCCACCAACCTGCGAGGAAGCCAGGCCTCCTCAAGTAGAAACCACACACAGGTGTTCTGGATGTCAGCCTCAGTGAAGGTCCTGGATGCCAGCCAACATCAACCACCAGGTAAGAAGGGAATGAGCCTTCTGATAACTTCAGCCCTGAGACACAAGGCGACCCAGGTTTCAAGATGTCTCTATTGACATTGAGTGGAGCAGCACTGAGCTTCCCCGCTGAACCAGGTGCAAACTGGGGACTCAAGAGCAAAATAAGACTGACAATTCCACTCCAATGTAATTACTTGAGAAAAAAAGATGAAAACTTATGTCAACAAAAGATTTGTATAAAAAAATAGATAGCTACAAAAACTGGGGGAAAAATCCATATGTCCACTGAGAGAAAAACAGACAAACAATTGTGCTATACCCATAAAATGGAGAATCAGTAATGAAAAAAAGTGAGATTACTGTTCATATCTCATTTTTTTAAGAATGTAACCTGAGGAACTATACCCATCTTCTAAGGTACCTTTGTTCTGTGTGTCCGACCACACACATTTAACAGCATCGGGCGGGAAGAGTGGGAAGCACGTTCCATTAAAGTATAAGAAGATGGGAAATGAGAAGCCGTGCTGATTGAAGGTCATTTCCACAATAGAGGTTTCATTAATTCAACTTGGGGGCAGAAGATGCCAACAAGTAAGCTAACTACTTGGTGACAAATGGGGTCTGAAGATAGGAATTCGAGCATTAAAAATTCGAGGAGACGAAGATGGGGTTGGGAACTCCTGCTACTAATAGTCCCACATGAATTTATTAAGAGGAAATTAGCACAGGCGTTGGACTTATTATCTAGCCAACACTGCTTCTGACAAGCTGTAAGAAATAATTTTGGTAGAAGAATGGTTATATTAACGCCATCAGCATTTCCATTCAAGGCCCTGAAATAGTGTTCTGATGGAGAAAAAAGTAAAATCTTAGCTGTGTGGTGGTGCTTTTGTGGGGAGTTAATATTCCATCCTGAGTCAAGGGGGAATCTCGAATAAAAACGAATCTTGTTGTCTGTCATCTTGATGTGTGAAAATTAGGGATAACAAAGAAAGTGTTTTATGGAGAGGTGAGGCATCTCTTTGCCTAACAAAGCGAAGAAGTGGTGTGGGTCCTGCTCCATGGGGAAGCTGAACAAATGCAATGTCTATTTCCCCTATGCCCGGGCAGAGTTAGAAACAGGACACCGTATCTCAGGACATACGAATATGGACATAATACCGACTGGAACCCGGAACAGCTACCGGTGGTCCCTATGAGACCTATTTCATTTTCGATGGTTTTATCACTGATGTGCTAGGAAGTGCAAGGCATGTGATTGGGGGACCAATATGAGAAAAAGACCACGGTCGGGGTTCCTCCACAGAAAGGTTTTCAAGGTCAAAGATGAGGCAGGGGCAGGGAGCAAAATGCGCCTTGGGCTGTGAGATGGGAATTTAAGAGCTCCTGTTTGTATTAAGTTGTAGTGAGAAAGGAAGTACGTGTCCCTAATGTTTAATAACACTCTAATTGCGCCCTTGATCTGTGTGCATGTTGCTGCTGATGGACGGGTGTTTCCTGAGAGGCGCCATGACCCAACACCGCAGGAAGTGGCACCTCATTCAGTTCCTCACTTGATTGCTTTGCAGCTTAAATGGACCAACGTAAATAGATTTAAAAATCCTATTACCTGGGGCACCACCTGGGCAGATCAGCTGGTGGAGCGTCCAACTTGGGATCAGGTCATGACTTCACAGTTCTTGAGTTCAAGCCCCATGTCAGGCTCGCTGCTGTCGGCCTGTCAACGCAGGGCCCACTTTGGATCCTCTGTCCCTCTCTCTCTGCCCTGCCCCCACTCGTGCTCTCCCAAAAATAAATAAAATAAGTAGTTTTAAGAATTGTATTCCCCAATTTTACGTAGCTATATTTTACAAAATAGGCTTCTAGAGATACCAGGTGGTTCCCAGTAGTCGTGGGTCCAGAGAGAACACTCCTGTCAGTCACTCTCTGGCAGATGCCAATGGGCAGACAGGATCCCACACCTCATATCCACACCTCCCTAAGGACACAGGTTCTTGACTTCTGCTTCTAGCCAACGTGAATTAGTCACCGGGTCTGAATACACCCTCTCCCTTGAAAGGAAAAAATGGACAAAATTTAGGATTTAGGACATGACGATTTTCAAGACACTGGAAGTCAGGCGATGAAGGATGGTTGTCCTTGGTAGGCAGGCAAAAAAGCGAGCTGAGCCCTGCAGCAGCCACTGTTTGCACGGTTCACGAGATGCTGGGCAGAGTACTCTCAGCTGGGTCTGGCCTCCACAGACAGGATCATCCCTGAACCAACCACTGCTCTGTCCTGCCTAACAAATATTAAAAGCGAGACCCAAACGGTTCAAACTGCTTACAAGTGGCTTAACTACGCCTCAGAACAAAGCTCAAGAACACTTCTGGAAATGCAAAACTATCCGAGGGCCAACAAGGTAGAATTCAAAGCTTGTCTGCCAGTAAAAGATTCCCAGGCATGCAATGAACCAGGAAAATACCACATTACTGAAAAATAGGAGAAAAAGGTAAATCCGCCATTATACTCAAATATGGCAATCTCCCTCTCTCAATAATTGATGAAGTGAACAGAAAATCAGTAAGGATATAAAAGATTTAAATAGCACCATCAACCACCTTGACCTCCTTGGCATTTATAGAAAACCCCACCAAGCGAAGAGCAGAATACATGCTCTTGCAAGTGCCCACAAAATTTTTTACCAACATCGATCATATTTAATGCCGTAAAACAAAGCTCACCAAATTTACAAGTATATTTGCTGACCACAACTAATTCCATTAGAAATCTAAACCAGAGAGCTGTCTGGAAAATCCCTGGATATTTGGAAAGTGCATAATATGAGAGCATCAGAGGAAAAATCTAAAGGAAAGCTGGAGAACATTTTGAACTGGAGAAAAATAAAAACACTCTGTAATAAAATTTGTGGAATGCTGCCAAAGCAGTGTTTGGAGGAGGGCGCATTTAGCTCTACCTGTCGATGCCTGAAAAAAATATATATTCTCAAATAAATGACTTAAGTTTCCACCTTGAGGAACTAGAAAAGAAAGAGCACATGAAATTCAAAACAAGCAGAAGAAAAGAAACAATAAAGATCAGAGGAAAACTCAAGGAAATAGAAAACTTAAAAGAGAGAAAATCAATGAAATCAATAGCTAGTTTTTTGAGAATATCAGCAAAACTGATGAACCTGGAGGCAGACTGATTAAAAAATGAGAGAAGGTAGATTTTGTCAATATCAGGAATTAAAGAGGCAACCTCACTACTGGTTCTACGGCTGTTAAAAGGTTTATGAATGGGGCGCCTGGGTGGTGCAGTCGGTTAAGCGTCCGACTTCAGCCAGGTCACGATCTCGCGGTCCGTGAGTTCAAGCCCCGCGTCAGGCTCTGGGCTGATGGCTCGGAGCCTGGAGCCTGTTTCCGATTCTGCGTCTCCCTCTCTCTCTGCCCCTCCTCCGTTCATGCTCTGTCTCTCTCTGTCCCAAAAATAAATAAACGTTGAAAAAAAAGGTTTATGAATATATGATAAATATCTTCACGGCAATGAATTTGAAAACTTAGATGAAATGGACAAAGTCCTTGAAAAACACCAGTTATCAAAGTTCACTCAAGAAGAAACAGGTCATCTGAACAGAGCCATATCCCTTATTTTTTTTTTTTATTTGTCATGAACTTTCCCAAAAAGAAAATTCTAGGCCTGAAAGGTTTCCTTGGTAAATTCCACCAAAAATGTAAGAACAAAACCGTACCAATTCCGCACAAACTCTTCCAGAAATTGAAAATGAGAGGAGTGTTCCCAAATCGTTTTATGAGGCCAGCATCACTTTGATACTAAAAGCAGACAAAGACATCACAGAAAAAGAAAGCTACTCACCAATACTCCCTCATGAACATAGACGCATAATTCTAAACAGAGTTTTAGCAAAGAGAACCCAATTCACATATTAAACATTCCTCATGACTAAGTTGGGTTTTTCTCAAGAAGGCAAGGTTGGATCGACATTCCGAAACCAGTCAATGTAACTTAACCATATTAACAACCTAGAAAAGAAAAGTCATCTGGTTTTCTAAACAGGCACAGGAAAACATTTGATGGACTCAAGCAAACTTCTGATAAAAATGCTCCACACACTAGGAATAAAAGGAATCTCCCTCACACTGATAAAAGTCACCCATGAAAAAGTGGTTAACATCACACTTAAAGGTAGAAGACCGAATGCTCTCCCCGGAAGATCAAGGCCAAGATGTGAGCAATGCTGTCACCACTTCTGTTCAATGTTATGTTGGAGGTTCTTGCCAGTACAGCCATATGAGGGAAGAAAAGAAAAAAGCATCCATCATGAATGACATGATCGTCTGTGGAAGAGATCCAAAAAATTCTTTTAAAAAAACCTACTAGAACCAATAACTAGTGTAACATATCTACAGCATACAAATCAATATATTAAAGTCAACCCTGTTTATATCTGTTTGCAACAAATAAATTGGCAATTCAAATTAAGCCAACAAAAACATTAGCAATAGCACCAAAAAATTGAATAATTAAGAATAAATCTGTCCGAAGATATGAGAGAACAGCACACTGAAAATAACAAAATATTGCTGACAGAAATTAAAGGAAAACTAGGTAAATAGAGAGCTATATCATGTACAAGAGTCAAAAAACTCACTATTGTTAACATGTTGATTTGCCTGTTTTTTTTTTTTTTGGTAGAAATTGACAAATTGATTCTAAAACTCATGGAAATGCTAGAAGTGGGCAAAATAACTTTAACAAAGAAGAACAGATTTAGAGGGTGAATACAGCCTAGTTTCATGACTTCTAATAAAGTGGTAGTTGCCAGGAGACTGTAGTATTGGTGTAGAAATAGACAGATTGATCAATGGAATAAAATAGAAGATGTAAACGCACACATCTGTACAATTGATTCAAAAATGGTACAAATGCAATTCAATGCATTAGGAATAGTCTTTTTGCAAACAGTGCTGAAACATTTGGATATCCATATATTTAAAAAAAAAAAAAAACAACCAAGAAACCCAAACTACACCTTTCACCACATATAGAAGTGAACTTCAAATGGACTATAGACCTAAGTATAAAACTGAAAATTTGAAAACTTCTGGAAGACAATGGAAGAGTGCACTTTTGTGACCTTAAGTTTGGCAAGGATTTTTTAATACCTCAAAAAGCAGATCCACAGAGGAAACCCCTGCTAAGTTGGACTTTATTAAAATTAAAAATGTCTGCTTTTGGAACGACTGTTTAGAGAATGAAGAGACCAGCCCTGGTCTGGGAGAAAACGTTGTCAAATCATACACCTGAAAACGGACATTTATCCAGGATTTATAAAGAGGACTCAAAACTAATGATTAAGTGCCTTAGTGTGTTGAGGCTGCTGTTAACAAAATAACACAAATGGCATGACTTATAAACCACAGAAGGTGATTTCTCACAGTGTGAAGATCTGGAGTCCAAGATAAAGACACTCTTCTGTCTGGCGAGGCCACTTCCTGATTTAGAGATGGGTGTCTTCTCTCTGTGTCCTCACCTGGAGGAAGGAGTGAGGGAGCTCCCTGGGGCCTCTTTTATGATGGAATGGATCCCATTCATTCGCACAACTTCACCACCTCTCAAAAGCCCCATCTTCTAAAACCATCACCTTTGGGGGCTATGAATTTGGGGGAGGCAGAAACATTCAGACCATAGCGATACACATATAAACAAACCAATTAAAAAGTTGGCAAACGATTAGAATGTCCATTTGGTCAGTATGTGACTGAAAAAGAAATACTGATGGCCAGTAAGCACGTTAAAGACGCTCAGCATCACCATTCATGAAGGCAATGTGAATTAAGATCGCAATGAGATACCACTATCAAATGCTGAGGAGTTTAAAAGCTGGCCGACAGGTGTTGGGGAGCGTGTGAGGGCGCTGAAACCTTCACACACCACCGGGGCATAAAGCCACTTTGGGAAACACTTTGAAACTTCTTAAGAAGTTAAACTTAACACCTCTCCTATGATTCAGCATTGCACTCTTCGGTGGTTCCCCCAAAGAAGTGTCCCCTTAAGTACACAGGAGAAATGGGCAAAACTAAGCTAACCCTTAAACGTTTGTGTCAACTGAGCTATTCTGTAAAAGTCTTCTCCCTCTGCCTGAAACCCTCTCCGGCTGCCTGCCTGCCTTGTCCTGTCTCTCATGGCCTCTGAGACTAGATACAAATATCGCCCTCTTATTGAAGCCTTCCCTGGAATGACTAACTAAAAGGGCACTCCACTCCTTTACATCTCACACACCTCTTAATTATGAATGATTCTCAACACAAACGCAGTTCCCTACTCTTATGGAACTTACCTTTATTGAGGGAAGACAGATAATCATTAAATACCTATTTGTCGAATGAAATAACCTGACCACATATGTAGCTGTAAAGTTGGCCAAAACACTTGAGTTTATCAAGAAGTGTATTTTACAGATGGATTCGGGGCACCTGGGTGGCTCAGTCGGTTAAGCGTCCAACTTTGATTTCAGCTCAGGTCATGATCTCATGGTTCATGAGTTCAAGCCTTGTGTTGGGGCTCTGTGCTGACAGTCTGGAGCCTGCTTGGGATTATCTCTCTCTCCCTCCCCTGCTTGCTCTCTCTCTCTGTCTCAAAATAAATAAATAAACTTTAAAAAAAGATGGATTTATTTTCACTATTGTTAATTAATGACCTTTCTCCAAGTCTGTATACTGTCTTGGGACATTGACGATGATACAATGGATTATAAACCTTAAGTTCATAAATATACTTACACATGACATACTGTAAGAAAATGCTTAATTGAAATGCATCATGATCACCAACTTTCATAGACCACTGGCCCTGGTCTCAGCCACATGTGGGAGCAGGGGAGTACGTGATGGGCCATCTTCCCACCCTACCTTCCAGGGAGGTAGAGATCGACCCCGTCGAATGTTGGTTTGAAACCTGGTTCAAAGAATGACTGAGCTGGTTTATTTTAAGATGTTTGCTTCTGTTGAAATATTTTGCTTGACACTCTTCCTACGAGAGGGGAAGGAAGAGGAAGGAGGAAGGAGCAACATTGATTTTTTTAAAAGCATCACTGAGTGTCCTGGTGGTTGTTTCTCTCCGTGTAGGCTTTGCTTTCCCAGCCACCTCTGAGCCTCAGTAGCAAAAATAGCTGTGAATACAGAGTCTGGCTGAGTGCCCTGGCATGGGATTTTTTTTCTGAAATTTCATACATCATTTACAGCCTGCTGCAGTCACGGTACAGTGCGGCATATAACCCCGAGAGGGAGGGAAGTGGAAAGAACAGCGAGCCCACGCTCGGGCTCGGCTGCCCTTTTGACTGCAAAGGAGCCCGTGCTACCTGCACATCCATTTTCTCCTAATCAAGGGAAAAAATACACTTGAATCGGGGACTTTCCTTTTTCTTCCTGGGCTTGTTGATTTCAATATTTCAATAAGTTAGCCAACTGTGTGGATAAGCTTAAATCTTTGTTTTATAGCTAGACAAGAAAAATAATTTTCTTTTGATGTCAGTGACTTGGCAGACACAAGCCTGGGGGAGACCTTGTCTTCTCGGTTTGCATAAAATTAGTTTTGTTAAAAAATACATGCACGCGTGCACACACACACGCACGCGCGCGCACGCGCACGCAGAGGCACATTGACAGTAGAATAGGGCCATGATGTTTCCTTCTGAATTACAGTGTAGGGGAAAATCCAAATCATGTCGGATGAAGAAATGTCATTTTTTCTAAATCAATGGATCTTCATCCTATAGAGGTCACGGACCCCTCTGAGAATCTGAGGAAGTTACGGAAGCTTTCAGTGTGCACTAGCACTGCCTGTTATTTATAATTCAACAGCAGAGACTAGAGAAGAAAAGGCAACTTCATCCTGAAAACAAAAAGAATGGCTGCCTCTTCACCTAGAAACTCCCCAAGGCCAGAGGCCGTGTCTTTGATTTCAGTTCTGTTTCCACACGGCCCGAAGCTATTACATCCCTACCTACAGCAGTCTCCAAAACTGGAAGGACTGAGCAGGAGTTTTAAGAGCCTCCAGGGTTGCTCTTTTCTGTAGGGACAATTCTAACCTGGAGTCCAACCGGGAGATGGTCACAGTGGGTGACCAACATCCACAGCTGCTCATACCCCCTCTTTGTGACTGTGGTCACCAAGCTCACCATTCTTGTCTGTCTTCTGGTGAGGGTGGCCTGGACTCTCAGGTGCAATCCCAGACAGAAAACCTTCGATGGCTCCATAGATGCTTGACAGCCTCCAGTCCCCACGCCAACTTTTACAAGAAGAGTATAACTGGGCTTTAGGACAGGATAGCCAGTATTGAAACTTCGCGTCCAACCCACCTTCCTCTAGGTGGGCAATGCACTCAAACACCCAGGTGCACGTTTACCTCCCTTGCTTGGATCCAAGCTCAAGAATGTGAAAGTCTTAAAAAGTGGTGAAACCAATCTGGAAGTTTCTAGCCATTGTGAGGATCATAAAACCCCGTGCGTATAGTGTTTGCCATTATCTGACTGGCCCCGCAGTCACAGGCTGGTGCTGGGGGAGCGGCCACATACCCCCTGGGCATCAGGAAATACTTGGTCTCAGGGGAACTGCAAGATCAGCTCTACTTCTGACCAGCCAACCTGAACCCAGTCACTTCACGGGGCATCCAAGTTCTTGATGTTCAGGCAGGCCCGGCTTGGACACGCAGGACCCACTCTCAGACTCCCATTCTGCTTGACTTTGCTTCTTGGGCGTTGACATGTACTTGCCCCTGTAAACTTGGTTTCTGATCCTTTTCTATGAAGTCTTTCTAATCTTCCCAGTCATGATTATTCATCTTCTCTTCCGTATTCCCAGTGTCCTTTAGTTGTTTTGTTTTCGTATCTCCATTTCAACAGAGCCTGAAACAAAGGGACCCTGTGTGACTACTTGAAAACAAGTGCAAGCCAGGAAGGAGGAGTGGGCCAATACAAAAGTGCGTCATCAAAACGCTATTTTTATTATGTCCAGCCATTTACTCAAACTGTGGGGCTTTCTTTCCAGAGGCTGTATAAATGACTGATTTTCGGAACAGTCCTTCTGGGGAAGAAAAAGAGAAAGACTACATCCTCCAGCTTGCTCCCTCGTTGCTGACAAATTCTCTCCCTAAGGCATTACTTACCCCTGTACGTTCAGGTTGGGCGCGTGTGGACACTCAGCACATCCCGGGAAATGCTGAGGCAGGAGTCAGATGAGATGTGTGGCCCTCACATGAGGCACGGGGCTATAGGCTGGTGTCCATAAGGAGTTGGCTGGAGGGCCCATATGACGAAGCAGCATGTTGATGAGGGCCAGGGGGAAACAATTCGTCGAAGGCCCCTGAACAGATCCCTGATGGCCTAATGTGGCACATAAGAAGTGTCTAATATTCACAGATACAGAAGTTCTCTCTCTCTCGTATCACATGAGTGGGTGTGCTCGAAAGGTGTTCTATATGGAAAATTCCAGAATCTTCAAGTTTGAAGGGAACTTAGAGTCTAATCTACACCCTGACTGCTGCACCCAATACTGTTGATGTGGTCTTATCAGCCCCAAATGCCCTTGTAAAGTAATTTACATGAATTTACATGTAATTTCATAATTTACATGAATAGACACTCAGCCTCCATTGATACAACCTTCAAGGCTTTGGATTTGACCATTTTTCAAAATGACAGGCTCATAACTTCTGACAATGATTTTTTTCTAATATTTCCCCATATAGTTATCAAGAAACTAAGCCTGCGGTTAAACTTATTCTAAACAGACAACTGGAAATTCCATGGCGAACATACAAATATTTCCGAATGATGCGAAATGGAGCACAAAGTCTCAAGCATCTGTGTCCACTTTAAAACGATCTAATGGATGTGTCATCTTTCCATCTTGACTCTACTTTAAAATGACTGAACAAGCCAATACTCCCAGGTGATGGGGTTGTATCCACCTGCTAAAATGACATGTGTAAAATTTGCTATTCTAATTATATATTCGTGTCAGTGAACACCCACGAGGAGTACAAAACCCTGCGTGGACACAGACGAATAAACAGGTGGTTTCTGTATCGTGGATCCTGCTGGAGGGCTATCCACTCCTGTGGGCTGGGAGGCTGGAAGGCTGGTGGGAGGTGTGGGAGGAGGGGTGGCAGGTGGCCCCTGATGCATTACATGGTGACCAGGCCAGGGAGGGGGCCCTTGAAGAGCCTGGTAGTCATGTGTGGAAAACTCTGAAGGGGAAGGGGCCAAGGGAATTATTTTGAAAGGGGCATCTGGAAAGGGGTTAGATGTGAGCAGGTGGAGAGGAAAATCCGGGAAGGGAAGCGGGAGCCGACCCCTACAGGCTATGGGGAGGCACCGGAGGGTTTTTGGAGAAGCGTGATTGCCACAGAATGCGCACGTTGCCACATTAGGGTGGGTGGAGAGGACCAGGCAGGGACAGAGAGGCCGCTCAGGAGGCTCTGCAATACTCAGAAGGAGGTCGTGTTCACCTGACACAAGGTGAGGAAAAGAGGAGGGTAGGGATGTGGTCGCAGAGGTAGGATCCACCGTGTGGGGCCGTCTCTGGATGCGGATGGTGAGGAGGTTGGTGGCCAGAAAAGACTTGGCTTCCTGGCTTGTACAAGTGGACCGATGGTCAGCGCAGAGGACACACGAGAGGCCACATCCAGCTGTAGACTGCTCACTTCCTTACGCTTGCGGGCCGTCCACGTGGAGACTTGGGATGGATATGGGCCTCAGGAGCTCCAGGTGAGAAGCGGGTAATGGTACCAGACTGGGCTCAAGGTTCCCCTTGACAGTTCCCCCTGACGACTGGCTGTGTGAGACGATGGCGAGGAGTGGAATTCATGGGACGGGACAGCAGCCGGGCAGCAGCCCCCGACGTAGAAGGACAATGGCAAACGTGTGGCAGGGGGCAGCAGAGAGGAGCCTTCCACGGACGAGGTGGGGCCGGTGCCCAGGAGGCTTGGAGAGAGGGTGACAGGGAGCAGAGCCTTGAGGTGGCAGAGGCCACAAGGGAAAGACCCCGGACGCGTGGGATGTCATCGTCGTCGGCACCAGAAGGCGTGTGGGGAAGAGTCCCCCCGATTCTCAGGCAGGGCCGAGCGTGAGGCAGGGGCTCCCTGACACAGGGGCCAGGGCAGCCGCTCTGAGGAAGGAGAAGGCAGGGCAGGAACAGAGCAGACCCGGGGGGCACCGTGTGGCCCAGGAGCTCATGAGTCAGCTCGGCTCTGCTTGCAGGGCCTGAGACGGGATGAAGGGAGGAGGCGCACCGGGAAGGGAAAACCGTCCAAAGGGCATGGGGGCGGGGGAGACCCTGGGAGGACACCGGCATGGCGTTTGAGCCTCAGCGCTTACTGTCCCAACTCCCAACATGCAGAGGAACCACTGGAGAGCCAGACCAGAGAGCACGAACCCCTGTTCCCGTAAGCCCGTCTGCAATTCGGGCCACCCCGTAAGTGACCAGCAAGCCAAGCCCCGCCCCTCGGCCATGTCTGTCAGGATGGAGGCAAAGGGCACCCCAGGGGCTCCCGACCCCCGGCCAGGGCCCCACACGGAGGAGTGGCGACTGTGGGAATAAACAGAGTGGGACAAGGACACCCAGAGAAAGAAAGTGATGCCAGCTGCACGACAGGGAGGGGAAGGGGCCAGGACCCCCGGATCCAAAAGCCACATTCTTGGATCACTACATGACACAGCCTACAGGGGGCCTGTCAAGTCCTCACGTTGTTCCTGAATCGTGTTTCCTTCTGAGAATTCAGGAAAACTAATTTCAGATTAAAATAAGTTTCAGGAAAGGATGAAGACCATACCCCAAAGGGAGGGGCGTCTGGGTGGCTCAGTTGGTTGAGCCCCCGACTCTCGGTTTCGGCTCAGGTCATGATCTCACGGTTTGTGAGATCGAGCCCCGCATCGGGCTCTGCACTGACAGCGGAGCCTGCTTTGTCTGCCTCTCTCCTTGCCCCTCCCCGCTTGCACGCTCTCCCTCTCAAACTAAACATTTTTTAAAAAGTTATTATTTAAGGCAGGAGAGAGAGAGGGGAGATTATATGGCAGAAAAATACCTTAGCGGGCAATGAAAACACCGGAGATATGTGTGCATGAAGCCCTTCACACCCGCAGCCTGGACCCAGCCGCCTCGGTCACCTGCACGATCTCCCCGCCCCCCCACCCCCCCTCCCGGCTCTGTGTCTGGGCTGCAGCTGACTTACCACAGTGACCAGTCAGCTTGGGCCCAGGGCAACCAAGGAGGGGAAAAGAGAGGTGAGGGGGTACCCAGCCCCAAAGCTCTCTGGAGAGTGTGAAGTCTCGTGTCTTTCCACAGTGTGTTGCGCGTGTGTGTATCTGTGTGTGCGTACACGTGTCTCTGAGTGTGTACGAGTTTGTGGTGCATTTGCATGTGCGTGTGTCTCTGCGTGTCTGTGTTTGTGGTGTATGTGTCTATGGGCATGTGTGCGTGTGAGTGGGTATGATGTGTGTTTGTGTGTGACGTCTGTGTCTACGCGTGTGCGAACGTGTGTGTGGTGTATGTTTGTGTGCTTGTGCATGCTTGCGTGTGTAAGTGTGGTGTGCGTGCTTGCGTGTGCCTGAGTGTGTCTGAACACGTGCGTAATTGTGTGCTTGTGGGTCCGTGTGTGTGTGTGCATGTGCGCGAGTGTGCTGTGTACTGGCAGAAGGTGGAGGGAGGTTCTGTAAGCAAATGAAGGGCGGGGTGGCTTCATCACCTCAGGCAAACATGGCCCTTGGAAGGGCAGGGAGGAAGCACCCAAGCATTGAAGGACAAGGTCAAAGGAAATGGGAGGGGACCCCACCCTGCCACCGCTGCTCACCTTGGGCAGACTGCTCTAGTTCTCCGTGCCTCGGTGTCCCCCCCGAAAACGGTCATCGTGGTAGAACGCACCTTGTGTGCTTTGCCGTGAAAAAGGCTTAAGGCAAACTTCAGCCGCTTGTCTCGGTGTGGCCTGGAAGGCAGCCCGATGCGGGTGCGTGGCTCCTGCGTTCTCTGGGCGTCCCAGAGGCCTGCTTGGGCCGGAGGACGCCGGAAGGCACCAGAACGCTCTGCCCCAGGCAGGACCCGCACCGGTCGCTGCCCGTCTTGAGGGGCCAGGGAGGGCACAGGTGCCGGAGAAGTGGAAAGTGGACACAGCACCTCCTTGCCAGGCAGCCCCACAAAGCTTCCCCGGTCATTCCTGTTTGCATACGGCCGTTTTATATTGAATACGATAGGATCCATAAGGCATTTAGCACAATTTCTGGCATAGAACAATTTCTCATTCGCTACCAGAATTATTTTACCATACCTGCCATTTATTCCAATTTCGGCTACCTGGAAAATTCAGTAATTTAATTTCCGTTTGTCAGATGAAGAGACTGAGGTCCCAAGAGGCTGTGTGATTTTTCCAAGCCCCCAGTTCCGCTGTGACCCTCCGGAGCATTCCCATGTGGGGGCTGACGGGAGCTATTGAGTTGAGTCAGCAGTTAAGACATTCAGCCAGTAGGTGGCCAAAGAGGTGGAAAGCCTGGGCTTTCCGACTCCACGCGGACGCCTGGTTCCTCACGGCACCTGAACTGTCTTCCTCCAGTCCTGTGCTGGTTCCTCCTGCAACTTCAGAATAACCCTCGAAGGCCACCTCGGCCACGCTCTTGACCACGGAGATGCGGGCAAATGGTGTGTGTAATGCTTTACAAACTGAAACATGATATGGTCGTGCAGAAAATCTCACGTGACGTACTGTTGGAAACTGCTAGAAAGGCACCAGTGCTACCGAGCTCACACTTTCTCACACACCCTTTCCTCCAATCTGTATCGCTCGGGCTCACAGGGGTTTATTCCTTTTTTTAAGTAGCCAAGAACAGCGCCCGCTGCGGTGCGTTTCCTTGTGGAAATGTTTCCTTTCTACGGCATCTGCTTCTCTGTGGTCCCATGGCGCACTGTCTTCTCTTCACGTCTGTTGTGTGCATCCCTGGGTCTCAAACTTTTGTTGGATCTTAACCTTGAGCATCTGAGTCACAACTACTAGTCTTTAAATCGTGAGTAAGTGTCTCCTACAACTCAGTCCTCTGTTTACCCAATAGAAGCTCCTGGCTCGTTCCTTTCTATGAAAGTCATCTGTCTTTCAAGGTCTGCCTTAACCTTGAAAATTCCCCCCAAACCATTCAAGTATCTTAAAAGGACAAATGGGCAAAGCCAGCATGGTCATTTCAAGCTGTAGGAAGATTGCTCAGCAACCGGCTTGAACTTCAAGGAATTGTTTTCCCAGGAAATTGAGAATCGAGGTCAGGTAGGAGGCAAAGCCGCAACCTTTTAAAGCTGTGGGCTTCCTTCTGGTTGCTTCGTATTTAAGTGTACGTTTGTTCCGTGGAGAGCTGACCTACATCAGTTGAAAACCACTGGACCTTCCAGTGATACACCTGCTTCAACGATTCTGTCTTTCGTTGGTATTTTTCCAATAGCATTCCTGAATTCTCTCACGATGTCAAATCCAAAGCTCTAGACCATTGAGGTATAGACTAAAGCAGAGGTTTGCCTCCGATATGTCAAAAAAAGTCGAAACTAAAGAGCATTTGTATCCTATAACCAAATAATAGCTATGGGATATTCTGCCTGAAGCAAGAAAGCAGAGGAAAAGAAATGATAATATAATTGTTCAAGTTGAGACCAGTATGTACTGCAAGTTAGAGGTCTGAGAAGTCGCCCGGCTGATGGGTTACACACCCGTGTAGGTGTCCGCATGCTTCCATGTGTATAAACCAACTATAGTCGGTGAGACCTCATTAGAGAAATTGATGGAGAGTTTGAACTATTGAATGTTTTTAAAGAAATGTAAATTACACTGGTTAATACTTTCATAAAAAGCTTTGATTTATTTTTTAATTAGCATATATCAATTGTTGACAAGCAACTGGGTAATTTGAATATGCTGGAGAGAATCTGAAAAAAAAATAGCTATCTTAAACCTGCAAATTTATTTGCATAGTTATTTTGTTAACAATGTCTTTCTTTCCTGGAAGAGTCTCCATCAATCCTACTGAATAATCAAAAGTTATAAATTAGCATACAATGGCCAAGATGTGACTGCATGTGTGAGGAAGTTAAAATGTCATCATATGAATGCGTTGTCTTTTGTTCAGCACAATTGTGTGTGCGTGCGTGTGTGTGTGTGTGCCTGCATCAGAGCCTAACCCTCTATGGCATCATAAACATTCAATACAAACACAGAAGAGAATGAAAGGAAGTCCACACCTGCCTACACATTACCTGTGCCAGCTCCTGTATTCGTCACCTCCCTCCTTTTCTGTATTATTTTCCACCTTTCTATTTCATGTTAAAATTTTCCTCTTTTAATAAATGTTAATCAGCATCTGCAATTACTGCTTGTAGTGCTTAGGATTCTTTTTGAAACTGGGAAGGCTGTGCTGAATATATCGTTTCATTGGAGCCTCAGAGAGCAAGGTTAGCATGACATTGTTCTACGAAGGTGTTCGTGTCCCCGGCGGGATCAGCTCCGTGTCGCGACAGGAGGGAGCGCGCTGAGGGAACAGCATGTGCCAGGGAGTCATCTGTGTGCGGGGACATTGCACCCTCATTGTCGCCCTCTGCAGAGGGACACGCAAGAGATGCAAACCCAGAGAGAGAGAGGAGAGGGGTGCTGGTTTGCTTCCTCGCGAGCTGGTGCCCTTGCTCCAGGCTGGCGTCTCATCAGCCTCCAGACACTTGGGTTTGGAGGCGTGGCTCGTTTTACCGAATAAACGTTGTACAGAAACCATCTGGACGTGTGAATCTGATGCCAAGCATTGGGAGGGCTTGATGCCAAAAGCAGCCTTGCAGGTAACGTCTTAGTACCGAGAGTGCTCCAGCCAGATTACGGTCAGATGACAGGTGTTCTTAAAGCAAGGCTTTTGTGCCGGGTACCGGGCTGGGCTCTCTCCCTGCTTCCCTGCGTGCTGGACAGCACTGGGTCCCTGCAGGACAGGGGAGGGGATTCTGTGGGCTGTCACACCTCCTGGCAGCCGGACATTGGTGGTCGGGAGGGATTGGGAAAGTCAGATGCAGACGCGTTGCCACGTACAAGCCTTGCTTTGTAAAGGCTCCCAGAGCTCGTTTAACCCTCTGGACATCCCATGAGCAGTTGTTACTATGCACACTTTGTCACTGAGCGAACGGGAACTCGGAGAGTGTAAGAAATGTGCACAAAGGGCCACGGCTCATCTGAGGGACACACACCTGTGTGGCCAGAGCCCTGCAAGCGAGAGAGGAGCAGCGGGGAGGTGGTGACGTTAGCGAGGTGGCCGTGGACCAGCCTCTGCGGGGCATTGTGGGTTTTATTCTGAGTGATCACTGTCATACCTGCAAACTTCGATGCACTGAGTCGCCCTGGCGTTTCCTTCGGTCGACATCTGTGTAGGTGAACTAACATTCCCGGCCAGTTTCCCTGCTCACTGTTGCTTCTAACATCCACTTGCCTCATTCAGAATTCCATTTCCTCATCACTGATTTCCTTCAATTACCAAAAGCCACCCGGTGAGAGTCTGGTAGCGATCATTTCTCTGTGTCTTGACTTCTCTGGTTCCTAATTTGGCAGATCTACGCCCTCAGCGCTTTGCTACTGATGAAACCCTGAGGACAGTGAAACTGTCATCCCTTTACACGTAATCTCTCTCTGTCTCTGTGTTTGTCCTATAGGTTTTTCTCCTGGATTTGATGTTAAGAAATTGCCAAGCGATATGTTTATGTGTGCGTTTGATTCATTTATTCTGCGTGGGATTTGCTATTTTCCCTTAACCTACCCCTCTTCAGGTCTGAAAAATTCTTAGCTGCTGCTTCCTGGAAAACTGACTCTGACCCCAAATTCCACTAGAAATGTGTTAAACCTCCTTCTGCCATTAAGTGAATTTGAGTTGTTTTCGTAAATATCCGTCTCTCCCTCCTTCTGTGTCTCATTCTGGCTCATTTCTGCGTATCTGTTGTCCAATTAATTCCCATCTCTTCAAATGGATCGAACGTATTGTTCGGTATGTTCTTCACTCTTTTGGATTATCGTATTTTAAATTTTAGAAGAGTTGTTTTTTCTTTTTTTAAAAATACTCTTTGTTCCCTTTGTGGCCTGACCTTACATCATGAAGTCTATGCTTTTTAAAAATATTGATAAATTTAAGAGGCTCCTGGCTGGCTCATTCAGAGGAGTGTGTGCCTTTTGATCGTGGGGTTCTGAGTTTGAGCCCATTTGGGGTGTGGAGATGACTTAGCATCTTTAAAAAATACATCAGTAAATTTAAACATTTTATATTTTATAAACTCTCTCTGAGAGTGAAGTTCTCATGCGTGTGACTCTCCTGTTAGCTTTGTCTATTCTGACTCACGGAGAACTGACTCAGTGCGGTTAATTTTATTTTCACTTGGAGCGCAGATTTTGTTCCAGTTTTTCTTCACGTAGTGTTGAACTTACAAATCCTATTTACATATCTCTGGATTACCCTCAGATGCCGGTTCCATAAACATATCTTATCCACGTCTGTCTTTCACCTCCTCCCTCTGACGAGGCAAGAACCAGATCACGCTACTTATGTCTCTCCGCTGCTCCCATCCCCTCTCCCATGGAATCCTCTGCATTTCCTGCCAGATACGCATTAATTGTCCTCTTTTATTCAACCACACCAATGTCCTTGCATCTTGTGCCTGACATTCTCTCATTATTTGTATTCATTTTGTATTTCGCTATGGTAAATTCAGAGGAACTCTCGCAGGGAGGGAGTGTGGTTTGCGAAGCTTCTATAGGTTGGCCGTACATTCCAAAGTGTTTAGCTCTTATCCTGAAATGCGATTTTAGCAGGATGAAGTATGCTGAGATTAAAGTAATTTTCCTGGGGTGCCTGGGTGGCCCAGGCCATTAAGTGTCTGACTCTGGATTTCGGCTCAGATCCCGATCTCACGGTTCATGGGATTGAGCCTCACATCGGACCTTGTGTTGACAGCGTGGAACATGTTTGGGATTCTCTCTCTCCCTCTCTCTCTGCCCCTTCCCTGCTCGTGCTCATTCCTATTCTCCGTCTCCCTCTCCTTCCTCCCTCTCCCTCTCTCTCTCTCTCAAAATAAATAAATAAACATTAAAGTAACTTTTCCCAAGTTTCCAAAGGTTGGAAACCTTTGAGGATCTTACTCCTCAGCTACTCTAACATCCATCCTTGCATATGAGTTTGGTGTTGATCTGACTCCACTCCTTTGTAAGTAGTCTGGGTCTCACCATCTGAATCTCTCTCTGTGTCTCTCAATGCTGTCAAAATTTTTCTCCTTAAACTTATTCTAAAATGTCATCATCTTTAGATGCTCCTTTATGATAGACGTTCTTTAGTATTTGATGAGATTCAGTCATCCATAAGGGGTCAGTTCTTACAATGGTTCTCTATGCGCTCAAAACAATTATACGCGAGGACAGGGTTTTATGTATGTTTCATTCAACTGAACTTGTCAATTACAGTGTATATAATTACCACATCCTTGTAATTGAGAAGGGTGTTAAAATCTCCCGTTGTGTCTGTGAATCTGCTCTCTATTCTCCTTTTCTTCCTGTTGTACTCATCAAATACTTTTTACTCCACTGTATTCCTTTAATCATTAGACGTGGCATATTCTCTGGCACGTGGCCTTTTGTGATCACACTCAAGATTTTACCACATATATTTGACTTACCCAAAAAAGTAAAATTAATCATGACCTCTATGTTCTTCTCATCTGCGATCTAACAGTACTTTGGACCACTGCCCTCCTGTCTTTCCTGTTCTTCATCATAGAGCGTGAATAATCTAATCGTTATTATTTTTATTGCTTTAGAACAATCATGCTCATTTAGATGGACCGACGGTTCTCCCTACAATTTATTCTGGCTTCCATTTCTTCCTTCTACAGTGTTTAATCTTACTCTTTTACAGAGAGTTATAGAGGTGAACTTCCTCAATCCTTGTCTGAAAAGAGCATTATCTAACGCTCATTATTAAATAATACTAATACTTCAGCTGGATACAAAATTCTAAGCAGAAGGTTATTTTCTTTTAATACTTTATAGATTATTTCGTTGTCACATGATTTCTATTGTTGATATTGAGAAGTCTTTGCCAGGCAAGTTTTCACTATGGAAGTAACTTTGTTTTTTTTTTTTCCACTGGAAACACTTAAGATCTTTTTCTTTTCTTTTTGGAGTTCATAGCTTCATCATGATGTGTCTAGGTGTGCATATCTTTTATTTATTGGATTCATTGATTTTTTTTTTAATTTTTTTTTCAACGTTTATTTATTTTTGGGACAGAGAGAGACAGAGCATGAACGGGGGAGGGGCAGAGAGAGAGAGAGAGAGAGGGAGACGCAGAATCGGAAACAGGCTCCAGGCTCCGAGCCATCAGCCCAGAGCCCGACGCGGGGCTCGAACTCACGGACCGCGAGATCGTGACCTGGCTGAAGTCGGACGCTTAACCGACTGCGCCACCCAGGCGCCCCACACAGTACTCTCTTCTTAGAGCACCTGAGTTGCTGAGTACAAGAAAAGGAAACGGAGCTATGTGAGTAGAGAAATGGCAGATCCAAGTTTCTAACAGGATGCAAAAGCCAACACCGGAGGGCAGGTGGATTCAGGTGCGATGACAATGGGGGAGCGGAGACCCGTCCTATCCTCTACAACGCTCTGCCCCACAGGCGGTCCTTGCCTTACTAGCATTGAATTCAATGGACACAATACCTTTTCAGCAGGCATCAGGAAAACCCACTCTCAAACCTCCTGCTTTGTCCCGTCCCAGTTCAGAATCCCTTCAGGGGGAAGAACTTTCAAGAGGGGGTCGGCCAGCCCAAAACTGCCTCCCTCCACACCACTGCAGGCTGTGCTTTCTCCGACTTGAAAACGAGGTCATGGCCACTGGATCTCAAGCTCAGAGATCTCCCCGCAAGACCCTGTGTGTGTAGGGGGGTTCGCTCCTGGGCCGGCGCCCAGAGCATTTCAAACACCATGACAGAACGAGACACAGACCATTTTTCCCCCTCACTCCGCTCGGATGTATGGACGTGTCTGCTTTCAGAGGAAGTGGTCGCAGTGCTTCACAAATGTCCAAAAATGAGCATTTGGAGCTCAATCTCCGTCTGAGTTAGAACTGCTTGTATTAACATTTGTTTTGAATTGTTGCTCTGTTTTGTTCTGTGAGCCAAAAGCAACTTTCCTTTGAAGTCTTGCCCCTCTTCTGGGAGGGAGTTACCAGCTGATTCAGTTCTGTTTGCGGGAATGTAAAAGTTCATTAAGAATTAATCACAGGATTGAAAAATATCTCGCCATCTGTAGCCCTCCTTCTTATTATCCCCCAAAGTTCTCGAGACTTCTATTTCTGGCGTTGTTCTCTCTCCCCAGCCACGGAAGAGTTTCAGCCAAGTTGGACGGGTTCCTTCTCAAAGTTAAGAATCCAGGGTTTGGTGACTGCGGGGGTTTGATGTTCTGCTACAGGTGCCGTGGGGGGGCCTGCGGAGGGACAGATGGGAGGCAGCGTGTGGCCGAGGGGGCGATGGCTGTCAGACTGGAGGCCGCTCGAGGGTGTATCCATTTGTGGGGTTTGGGGTTTGTCCTCAGGGCTTTTCTTGGAGAAAACTTGTTCTCTCTGAGTAAAAATACCCAGGAAGGAGGTTAATGTGGCCCTCTCTGCGCGACTGACTCTGATTTGTCCCGCTGTGGGGCCATCAACTTCCTCGCTCATGGCCTTTCCGGGAACCCAACCAGCTCTAAGTCAACCCAACCTCCATGAGGGTCCATCTCGGCCGCCAGCGCCCTGGTAGCTCGTGCAATTTTTGCAGGACGTGGCTCTTTTCCCGTCCCACGTAGCATGTCCGTGGAGTCACCGCTCACCCTCAGTGCATGCCCCTCTCTGCGGGTCTCCGTCCCCAGGGCGGCATGGTCGGCACGGGCTGCCAAGAGGCGAGAGAAGGAAGTCGACCTTGGCCAGGGAGGTCCAGAAGGGAGAGATTTTTGCACATGTCGGGAACAGCCCGGTTGACGAGGAGACGGCCTTTAAATCCCGGGAGCGGGGCGGGTCCTGCCAGGAATGAGAGCTGCCTCTGATCAGCAGAGAAATCCAGTACCTCCAGCGTGCTGGGTATCGTGGCTCTCGTCCCGGGAGATCAAGAAGGGAGATGCAGCAGAGAGCACAGAGCCACGTAGCACTGGTATCGGGAGCCGGGGACATCTGTGTTTCCTTTCTGGTTGTCTAAATATGCTGTCTAGACACGTCTCCAATCTCACGTTCGCGGCTCTGCGGGATTGCAAGCTGTGTCTCTTGCTGAGAAGCTGTCTGCCATTGTCTCCGTCCTGAATAGAGATGGGACAAGACACACGCAAAGCGATGTGAAGCACCGGGCTCCGCCACAGAGACACCGCCTCGTGGAAAATTCTAGAAACTAGCGTACAAGGATGTGAATGGCGGTGGAGGGCAGTTAAGTGGGGAGACACAGAAAAGGATCTGTTGACTACTGCTCCCTCTCTCCTTTGCCTTTGCTCACTCAGGGCGGGCAGCGAGCGGGTGGCTGCGGGGAGGGGGACGCAGGTGGCCTATCCTGGCTCCTGACCCTTCCAGGCTCACCTCCCCTGAACCACGCTGCCGCCCTCTGCTGCCCTGCCACCTCACATCAAGGGAATTCCAGCCGTTTCAAACTCAAGTGCAGAGTTCAGATGGGCAATCAACACCACACTGAGCAATGCACTCTGCCTACGTGACATCACGGCCCCCCGCGCCCCCTCGGCTGCCCCCGCCCAAGCCACCCGTGGAGGCTGAGACTCAGCCCTACGGGGAGTTGAGGACTTTGGGGCCCTGCAGCCACACTCCAGTCTCTTGAAATCAAAGCCTCAAAAGGAGGCTCCTCGTTGGAAAACCGTTTCATAGTTAAAAGATGCATAAATCTGTACCTGTCATTTTTTTCTCTTTGCTCAAAAATGTTATCCAGTAACATGTTTACCTGCAAAGGTTGAAAAACACATCACGTTCATCTATCCCGTCCATCCTGAAGGCACAAGGGATTGTGGGTTAACAGTTTTCTGCTTGTTTGCCACGGGATCTGGAGCTGAGTTTGGAAGGAGGAGAAGGGAAAGCAAATGGACACAAAAAGATATTTTCTGGAGAAAATAACCATGGGAGGGCAGGGCTGTAACTTGGGAGCCCTGCGGTGTGCCCCCAACCAGTCCCAACAGCCACAGCTCGGTCCCCCGACCCGTGGCCTGGTGTAGCTCTTCTCTTAGGAACGTGTCTTGCTGGCAGATGCTCTTGGCCCCCAGCCCAGCCTCACAGCCACCACGACCTTGACACGGCATGCTGACCTGGAAGCGGCAGTGATGCTGTGCCCCCAGGACCTCCTCGCAAGACCGCCTCCCCGTGGGGATGATGGGTACCCTGGGCTTTCCTCTTCAGGTGGGATTGATGCACCGTAACCTGAAAGTCATCCCGGAAGGGCTAAGACTGCAAATATATGCTAATTTGGAGTTTCCACATGCTCCTCGGAAAAAGGCTTTTTCTCCTCTTTTTTTTTTTTTTAAACACATTTCTTTTCTACAGCCCTGGGGGCCGAAGAAACAAACATTTGCAGAAGGGATGCAATTCTATACGTGAAGAAAAGTGCATGTCGCAATATTGCTCTGAACAGTCTAGATGTTTTATCTCAGTGGATCCTTTATATTAGGGTCTGGCGTAAATCTCCCTGTCCCTGCCGCCAGCCAGCATATGCTCACGGGCCACCAGGGTTCCTGCGCTGGCCCTGTTTGCAGGCTGCCAATGCTCCCGAGAGGGGAGGTCACCAGAAGCAACCTGCCCGTCCTCTGCGGTGTGAATCCCATATCCAAGCCAGCCCTCCCAACCGCGGGTCAAGAAGCTCTGAGATGCCCATTTCTGATCCTTCGGTGTGGAAATGCACCGTTAATCCTTTTTTTTTTTTTATGTTTATTTTTTGGAGAAAGAGAGAGACAGGCTGTGAGTGGGGAAGGAGCAGAGAGAGAGGGAGGGAAACACTTAATCCGAAGCAGGCTCCAGGCTCCGAGCTGTTGGCACAGAGCCCGATGCAAGGCTCAAACTCACTAACCGCAAGATCATGACCTGAGCCAAAATCGGCCGCTTAACCCACTAAGCCACCCAGGCACCCCTAATCCTTTTTTTCAATGTTTATTTACTTATTTATTTTGAGAGAGAATGAGAGAGAGTGGGGGAGGGCCAGAGAGAGAAAGAATCCCAAGCAGGGTCCGCTCTGTCAGTGCAGGACCTGACACGGGGCTCAATCACATGAACAGTGAGATCATGACCTGAGTCAAAATCAAGAGTTGGACGCCCAACCGCCTGAGCCCCCCAGGAGCCCCTGCTGTTCATCTGTATATATGAGATGTGACCTCTGTGCCCTGCTATCGAAGGAGCAGTCAGGAAAGGGGCCCGAGAGGACTCATCGGCGGTCACCCGAGATGGTGGTGGGTTTGCAGAGGCAGGGGCCCAGCCCTGAAGGAGTCTAGGGGAGGAGGAAGGTACGAAAGTAGTCGTCCCATGTGGACACAGGTGCCTTAATGGAGGTCAGCTCCCTCAGCGGGGTGGCTGCCTGTGCCCTGAGGTATAAGGGCGCCACGGGGCTCCGGATTCCCGGAAGAGGCTGACTCAACAGTCTCAAGTCCGGCTCTCTTCCGCCAGCCGCAAGGAAGCAGCCAGCGCCCGTGGCAGTGGCTCAAGCCAGTTGGTAGCAGGCAGGGCCAGAGGTCCGGCGAGGAGGCCAGCAGTGTTCTCGGCGGAGGGAGAAGGGGCTGCGGTTCGGGAACAGCAGGGCGGGGTGTGGTGCTGTCCCCAGATAGAGGCTGGGGCCTGGAGGACACAGGGGTGCACGAGGGGCGGTGATCCCCTGCCTTGGGTCTTCTGCTGCTCCTGGGGACCATGTCCACAAACCGCATGTTATGGACTGAATGTCAGCCCCCCACTCATATGCCGAAACCCCAAGCCCCAGTGTGATGCTATCAGGAAGATGGGTCTTTGGGAGGTTTGACGAGCTCATGAGGGTGAAGAATGCCCTGACGGGATCAGTGCCCTCGTAAGAAGAGACTGGAGAGCTCCCTCCCTCCCGGTGCACACACCCAGGAAAGGCCAGGTGGGGACACAGGGAGAAAGCGGCCCTCCGGAAGCCAGGAGGAGCATTTCCAAACCTGCCAGTGCCCCGATCGTGGACTTGAAGCCCCCGGGACTGTCAGGGACGGAGGTGTGTTTCGAAGCCTGACGGTGTGTGGTGTCTTGTGATGGGGGCCCCGGCCGACAAGCCATGGAGCCAGGAGGGCAGGGCGGGAGCAGGCTGGTGAGGGGCAAGGCCGTTCGGGCACATTCCATCTGATCTGTTTGCAAAGCTTCAGGAAGCCCCGCCAAGTTGGCAGGTGAGCGAAGTCCCCGGCTTGGGCAGGAGGTTGGAGTTAGACACACACTTCTGGTACGGATTACCTTCATGGGGCCACTCGCTGTTCCCGGTGACCTATCACGGGGCTGGGGACACAGCCATGGCTTGCCTCCCGCTTACACAACAGGACAGCAAAGCTCTGAGGGGTTATGCAACTTGCCAAGGCCAGGAACCCACATGCATGTGACTCAGGGGACGGAGCAGTCCCCTCTGCAGCCAGAGGACCCTTCAGCCGTGAGCCTGGCCAGGCAGACAGCGTGGGAGGGAAGGGAAACAAAAGTCACCTGGAAAGCCATTTGCAATTAGCTGCCTGGCCAGGAGGACACAGTGCATTTTACTGTGTTTTGCTTTGTTTCAATATTGATGTAAGGACAGATGCACCCCGGACCGCAGGAACCCCACCAGGTCCCCAAGGGAAGGGCTTACAAGGCCTTGCTGGAAATGATGGATGACTTCCTTGCAAAAAACAAAAAAAGAGCATTTGGGGCACCTGGGTGGCTCAGTCAGTTGAGTGTCTGACTCCTGATTTCTGGTCATGATCTCATGGTTCATGCATTCGAGCCCCGCATTGGGCTCTGTCTGTGCTGACAGCCTAGAGCCTGCTTGGGATTCTCTCTCTCATTCTCTCTCCCTCTTTCTCTCTCTCTCTCTCAAAAATAAATAAATAAATAAACTTAAAAAAAAAGCATCCCAAACTGAGAAAATGTGGAACAGCTGACAAATCACTCCTGTTACAACTCTACCTTTGCAAATTACATTTGGAGTTAATAATTCCCAGAAAGTTATTAAAAAAGAAGTAAAGTTGGGGCGCCTGGGTGGCTCAGTCGGTTAAGCGGCTGACTTCGGCTCAGGTCATGATCTTGCGGTCCGTGAGTTCGAGCCCCGCGTCGGGCTCTGTGCTGACCGCTCAGAGCCTGGAGCCTGTTTCACATTCTGTGTCTCCCTCTCTCTGACCCTCCCCCGTTCATGCTCTGTCTCTCTCTGTCCCAAAAATAAACATTAAAACAAAAATTAAAAAAAAAAAAGAAGTAAAGAAACCTAGCTTATTTATTTATTTATTTATTTTATTATTTTTTTTCAACGTTTATTTATTTTTGGGACAGAGAGAGACAGAGCATGAACGGGGGAGGGGCAGAGAGAGGGAGACACAGAATCGGAAACAGGCTCCAGGCTCTGAGCCATCAGCCCAGAGCCTGACGCGGGGCTCGAACTCACGGACCGCGAGATCGTGACCTGGCTGAAGTCGGACGCTTAACCGACTGCGCCACCCAGGCGCCCCGAAACCTAGCTTATTGATGAAGCCAACTACACATGTTGGACGTGAAAAACCACCAGAGACACTAACACAGAAACCGTGCATCGTCCTAGGTCCCGTCAAGTGCCCCCAACCCCCGGCAGCCCACGACCCCAGGGAAACAGAATTCACCTGACACTAAAGCTCTCCCTTCTACCTCCTCACCTCCCCTTCCTGATCTCCTAACAGTTCCCGTTTCCCAGGGAGGGACTGCCGAGCTGGAGGCTTCCTGGCGTCTCTACAGCTCCCCCAGCCCAGAGTTGTGGCTAACAGGACCCACAGGGGCCTCACCTGTCAGCACGAACAGACGCCCCTCCCTCGGGTCTCATCAAGTGCAAACCGGGGCTGATACTTGCTCCTGTTAGTTTCCATTTATAAACATGGATGTGCCTTTCACACACTCAGAATCACACCCCTGTATTCACCCTCCATTTGTTTGTGCCCACACCATCCCAGCAACTGAAATGTGGGCTGGGGACTGAAGGCCCACGCAGAGCCCGAGGCCGAAAGGGGAGCTTCGAAAACAAGCCAAGAAGGGGGCACCTGGGTGGCTCAGTCAGTTATGCGTCCGACTTCGGCTCAAGTCACGATCTCGTGGTCAGTGGTCCCCTCCACCAGCCCCACACCACTGCAAGCACGCGGGAAACTCTAAAGTAAAACTTTTATGCTAATGCACTCAAAAATGGTACAGGCGCAAGGCGTAAATTCATTAGGGAGGATTTAGAAGCAATTTATTAGATGATAAGAACCCAAGAATATAATCTCTCTGCACTACCTGTATTTTCAATTTGCATAATATATTCAAACTCAAATTAATTTGCAAATAAAAACAATATAAACTTAAAGCCCTCCTATTTATTTATAGAAAGCACCTTGTCCCTGACTTTCCTGATTTTCTGAAATGTCATAAAATTACTAGTGTTTGTATGTTGCTTATTTTTTTTTGAGGTTATTAGAAATCGAAATTAGCCTTAACATGTCTTTAATTAATCTGTCCAACTCCGTGTCGAGGTGCAATTTTAACACATTCCGATTCCTCAACTTACGTATCGGTGATCAAGGTCCCTAACCTCATCAAAGCTATCTTTAAAAACAACAAAAAATGCTTTTTGTTGTTGTTTATAGAAGTTAAACACGTTCAATATAGAAGCTTTGAGGGAAGGAAAAGAAAATAAAAACTACTTCTCCGGAACCCATAACTCAAACGTAATCTCGATTAGACTTGAGAAAAATACACAAAACTATTTTCAGTTACAAGAGGCAGAAGGTGAGTTGCCCACAGACTCTCTGCCCCCAACGATGTGCAGACAGCAGGCTGTGTTCTCAGCGTGGAGGTCCATCTGTCCCAGCAAAGCGAGACAAACAAGTCAGCTCCTTCCTGGGACAGACGTGGAGGAAAGCACCTGGATTGTTTAAAAGAAGCTGTCACTTGCCTGAACGATGGGAAACCTGCAAATACACTCCTCGTAGATCTTTTTTTTTTTTTTTGTCACCTGAAGAAATACTACAAATGATTCAACCAAAGGGAGAGTTATCTTACGAGGTTCAAGCCGCAAAGACATCAGATAACAAGCCAAAAAGGAGAAAGAGCGGCCCTTGCTGTGAGGGCCAGAAATACGAGCCACTCTGTCCCCAACGCGGCCCTGAGCAGGGAACCCTTCCTTCCACAAGCACACAGTAGAGGCAGCTCGTCAGACACGGAGGAAAACAACTTTCTTCTAAAGATTACCGGGGGTGCCAGGGTGGCTCAGTCGGTTCAGCGTCCAACTTGGGCTCAGGTCACCATCTTGCGGTCCATGAGTTTGAGCCCCGCGTCGGGCTCTGTGCTGACAGCTCAGAGCCTGGAGCTGCTTCCGATTCTGTGTCTCCCTCTCTCTCTGCCTCTCAAAAATAAAGAAAATTAATAAAAAAAAATTTTTTTAATCCACAAAACTGCTATCAGAAAGGAAGAAAATAGACATGTATTAATTTCTTTGATTGGAAGACTGAGTATTGTCAATATAGGAATTTTCTCCAAATCAATGTATAGCTACAAGGTAATCTACCAAAATGCCACCAGTCACTTAATAGAAATTGATGACCGCATTCCAGACGTATATGGAAATGCAAAAAAAAAAAAACCTAGAATAACAAAATAATTTTAAAATATAAGAATAACCAGCGGACTTGTATTACCTGATTTCCGTATTTGCTATAAAATTATAGTAATCAAGAGAATCAATTATTGGCATAACATTAGACATATGGATTAGTTCACTGAGACGGCATTTGTGGCCCAGCTTAAGGTCTATCTAGAGAAATTTTCGGTTAAACTTGAAAAGCGTGTATATACAACTGTTTTGATTTACGAAAGTGTATTTACAGTGTTTTATGGATGTTAAGTCAAATTGGTTGAAAGTGCTGTTCAAGTCTATATACTTAGGGATTTGTTACTGAGCGAGTTGGCTACAATCTCCAACTATAAGGGTGGATATTTCCATTTTCTTTCAATTTTGCCAGTTTTCGCTATATATGTTAAGGTCTGTTTTTAGGTGCATAAGCATTCATAATTTTTATATGTCCCTTTCCTAGTTGCCTTTTGTCATTAGGAAATGATTATTTTATTCTTTAGTTTTTAACGTAAGGTATGTTTTTTCTGACAAATAGCCAGTCTGTTTCCCTTAAGCTTATTGTTGACAGGGAATATACATTTGCATCCTTTACTTTCATACTAGCTCTGTCCTGGAGTTTAAAGTACATCTCTTGGGGCACCTGGGTGGTTCAGTCGGTTAAGCGTCCAACTTTGGTTCAGGTCACGATCTCGTGGTTCGTGAGTTTGAGCCCCACATCCGGCTCTGCGCTGACAGCTCAGAGCCTGGAGCCTGCTTCAGATTCTGTGTCTCCCTCTCTCTCTGCCCCTCCCCTGTCCATGCTCTGTCTCTGTTTCTGTCTCTCGCTCTCAAAAATAAACATTAAAAAAATTTTAATAAATAAAGTACATCTCTTTTAGGCAGCATGTAATCATGCTGTGCTTCCTCATTCCATGTAAGTTACAACTCTGATTCAATTGTTTATTCCATTTACATATAATATAATTCTTGACATGGTGAATTCCTATCTGCCATATCTTGTCATGTTTTCTCATCTCTTTGATTCGTCTGTCTCTGATACTAATTTATTTTGTTTTAAACAGATACTTTTAGTACCATTTCAGTTTCTCTTTTTACTTTTTTAGCTATATGACTATATATGGTTTTCAGTGGTTGTTCTAGTAGTACAATATAAACCTTTACCTTTGCACAATCTACTCCAAGTTAATATTAATTTACTTCTGGTCAAATATAGAAATTTAGCAGCATTACAACTCCATGTGCCGTCTCCTTCTTGTCACACATATTTCATGTGTTTATATTATAGTTCCAAAACCACAGTGTCACGAGTTTATTTTAACCAGCCGTATAACTTTTATATCTAAAAAAATTTTTTTAACATTTATTATTTTTGAGAGACAGAGAGAGGCAGAGTATGAGCAGGGGAAGGGCAGAGAGAGAGGGAGACACAGAATCCGAAGCAGGCTCCAGGCTCCGAGCTGTCAGCACAGAGCCCGACGCGGGGCCCGAACTCACAAACTGCGAGATCATGACCTGAGCTGAAGTCGGACACTCAACCGACTGAGCCACCCAGGCGCCCCTGGCCAGTATATCTTTTAAAGAAATTAAAAAGGAAAAATCACATTTATTTCAGCTTTGCCTACCGAATGTACTCTTTCTGGAATATTTTGTTCTACTTTCATATATAAAATGTTCCTCATTATTGTCTCCTTTTGGTCATTTCTCAGTCCCCTGAAATAGTTATTTTTAATATTTTGTCCAGTTTTGTTCTTTTCTTCTGTGGAGGTAACCGCGCCCCCCCCCCCCGCCCCCACCATTCTCACAGTTACTCCTGGAAGTTTAGTTCCACAAATGCACACTTCATAACAATCATCATGAGAAAAACCCTGATTTGAGACTCAGTGTTTCCCATATCTTATCTTCCCATCACAAAAAAATGAATTGAAATGATCCTCCCCCAAGGAATGGTCTAGCTTGAGATAATTATAGCTAAACGTAGAACTTGTATGTCAGTTAATGTTCTAAGTACTAGACATCATAACACACTCACTCCCCATATAAGAAAACTGTATGCGGAAAAACATTATTGTGACCTTTTTACAGATGGAGAATCGAGGCCCAGAGATGAAAATTCATTTGACTGAAGCTATCCAGCTGATGACTAATGAGGCCAGGGTTCAAGCCCAGAGACTCTGGCCCCCAAGTCCATGCTTTCATCATTGAATGCTTCTACCTCTTGAGTTCCTGAAACAGTGGTGCAGGAAGACTCAGGGCCAGACCCCCAGGCACCCCACAGTGCTGCACCCACACCTGCTCTGTGCCGGTGTCCGTCCCCATGCTGGCCTCTTCCCTGACCCTGTCTTCAGGATCCGGCCTGATCCATCAGAAATGGAAGGGCCGTGTTTCTGCCCAGTTTTGCAATTTGCATAGACCACACTGCAACTCCGAGAACGTGACAAAAATAAACAGCTGTGTTAAGTGAAAGCCTGATGTCAATTCATGAGGCACCAAAAGAACTTCCTGGCATGATACTGTCATGGAAATATCACAGCTGAATTCTTTCAAGCGGACCTCACACCAGGGCCCAGAACATCAGAGTGGATTCACTGAGGCTCAAACGTGTCCTATGTGGGTCCATCCCACGTGGGGTGGCTGTGCAACGTTGCCCAAGAAAGGGAAGGAAGGAGCGCTGGAACGTGCCCGGTGTGCCAAGGAGGTAGGGGAGAACAGAGGTTGAGACTGAATCTTTTCAAGCTAAAAGTAGACAGAGGAAACTGATTTGTTCCGCAACATACAAAGGCCCCAACACCGCTTTCTAAACAGTGGTCTGTCTAACCTGAGATGTGATTACACACTATTTGCAGTCAGATCATCTAAAAGTATCCATTAGTTGCTTAGGTCATTTTGAGAGTAGAGAGATGCTCTAAGATTACCTATGCACTTAGCTGCCCACCTTCTTGCTCGTTCATTTTGGGTGATGGATATTTTTCCCCAGTGGGCTCATGCTTATGATTCCAATCATGTGTTCAATGAAGCTAATGAAACATTTATCTATCATGTTGATCTTTAAAAAACAGATTTGGATTTATTTTTTCATTCCAGTTACTGTTTTTATCGTTCTATACTGAATTATACGTAGCATCTGTTACATTTATTTTTCCTTAATTTTTGCTCTTTTTTTTTTTTGCTTTTTTCTTAATGTATTCAAATGAGTACGAGTATCCCTTATATGTAGTTTCTCTTCTTGACTGATGACAGTGATCTTGATATACAGCATCTATTTTGCTCTGCAGCTTTCAGTCGAATCCATGGGTTATCTAAGAGAGTGCATCTCAATAACTAAATAGTCAAAGATTTTTTGTTCTCTCTGATCACTTATTCCTAACTTTTACTAGCTCATAATCAGAGCGTGTGAACTACAAAACACAAAAACCCAAACAAACAAATCTGAAACTCTTACCATTTTTTTAAAGTAAGCTTCATGCCCAGAGTGGAGCCCAACACAGGGCTTGAACTCCTGACCTTGAGATCGAGACCAGACTTGAAATCAAGAGTCTGATACTCAGCCAACTGAGCCACTCAGGTGCCTTACAAAACTCTACCTTTAAAAATGAGTTTAGCTTTTGTAGCTAAGTACATACCAATTTTTGTAAGTGATCCACTACATACAAAACAGTCTCTAAAAAAGGTTCATTTCTCTATACATTTATTATTCACTTACACATTTGCAAATTTTCAATTAACTTTTCAAATTAATCTATTTCTTTTTTTTTCCAGGGGAAATGTCTGATCGAGCGATGTTTCTCAACGTCTTTCATCGTACTCTCATGTTTGTGCTTCTGTCTCTACGGGTTGGATGTTATGTTGTTTGGTGTATTAAGGTTTATCACTGATGTATTTTGTTCGTAATGTGGGACTTTTGTTACAGGTACAACATCTGGTCTATATTGTTTAGAATTTTCAATATTGAATTCTGCCCTGTCTTATATTAATATTGCTTCTGTGGCTTTTCCGTTTTCAGTTTCCTGTCCTCACTCTTCACATCATTGATTTCTAGTGTCACTGGATGAAAGTTTGACAAAGAACAGGACTTTTTCATGGTCCCAAAGCTTCTCTCCACAAAGGGCTTAATTACAAGTGGAAAAATAATAATTCTACGATGGAAAAACATGGTGGACACCACTCTAATGGCATAATCAAAGATAATTTTGCAAGCAAAGAGACAAAGGGACATCCTGTGGCTCGTGATATGATGAACAGAGAAGGATACAACATCACTTCTGTAATGTTGCTGCAAAAACATAAGAAGCTAAGTGAGGGAACATTAAGCAAAGCCAAACTCCAGGTCACTGTACAAAACAACTGGCCTGCAGTCATCCTCCAGGTTGACCCTCTTATCACCACTCCCTCATATTATTTACATAGAGTGCTGCCTTCCTTTGCACCCACAGGATTTGTTTTCCTTTCAAAACAGTCATTTGAGGAAAAGATTAGAACTGCTGTTCCTGGCAAATACCGGGGCTGCTAAATCAGTGTGGGGCTGCTAAATCAGGGTGGGGGCTGCCAAAGAGGCAACTGGAAAAGGCCCGGACTGGTGGATTCCGCCAAGCAGCGACCCCTACTGGGGAGAAAAGGTGAGTTCTTGGAGAAAGAGTCCACGGAAGAAGGCAGCCTGGCAGGATGAATGCCATGAACACAACAAGTCAACAACAATTTTTGATACTTATTCCAGCCTTGGCTTTGCTGATCTTGCTGTATAATTCTGGGGTAGCTATCAAACTCAAGTCAAAGAAAACCACAGATTATATTTCAATAAATCAAATGAGATTAAAACAAAAAAACCCCACGGAATGATATAGTGATTTCTAATTTGAGGGTATAAAGGAAGGAGGAGAGGAGTATGTTCCTAATGGAGCTCCTGATGGCCATTAAATGTAGCAAAAAGCCATTTCCATAAATTATGGAAATATGTGCTGGTCTCAAGTGCATCCCATTTTCATATTGTTTTGCTGTCTTAATGACATAGGCTATTTTTGTAACATCTGTTTTGGGGACCCTCCCTTTCTCCTGTGCTTCATTAGAAATTCAGTGACTCTCCTTTATAAAGAGTGCTGGTGATTTCTGGAAATGGACCGTGGGTCACCTGTTCCAGTGTGGGTCATTATGTCCGAGTTGAAATGGTTTCTCCACGGAACATGTTCTGACGTGACCCCAGAAACGTATCTGGAAGGTACGACAGCAGATGGAGTCACATAGATGGACTCACGTTCCTGAAAGGTCAGAGGGCAGCCAGGAAAGGATCCCTGGGAGCAGGATCTGACCAGGTAAGGCGGACACTGCATTTACACCGCCCCAGCAGGGTAGTTCAAAGGCTCTACTGGAGACTGTGTTAGATGAAGCTATAAGACAAAATCTGAATTCACGATCCACGACAATTAATACTGTACTTTTGCAGGCTACCGCACACCCCAAAATTACGCCCAAATCCTGCAGTGCCGAGATAAACACAGTGGAGGTTTGTGACAAGCTTCTCTGTTCCAGCTGCTGTGAGGGTCACAGTGGAGAGCTGCTGTTTATCACACTGGCGGGTGTGCAGCTCCGTCCTGGTCCTAGGTTGTAGTTGAACAAGAAAAACAGAGAAGAAGAAATGAGAGCGGGAGGGAAAGAAGCAGGAAGCCCGGAGGGCAGGTACAGAGTGTGGCGCCCCAGCCCTCCACTCTCACCTACACCAGGGCAGGCGGAGTGCCCCCTCACTGTCACTCTGTCCCCTCCTCAGAACGGGCCCCAAAGACCACAGCAGGGAAGGATTCCTTTGGTGACAGAGTCCAGGTGAGGACTCGCTTGTGTTTTGCATGTGCTGGCTTGGCTTTGCGTTTTAGTATGAATTTTGTAAGTCTTCGTATCATTAAGTTATTTTCCCAGGGTGTAACGTGTCAATCTGAACTACAAAGGAAGAACGTTGAAGGACCATAAAATGTTTGTTTTCTGAAGAAGTGAGACCTTATGTTACAAACTAGCCAGGTGGTTGGCCACCAAACATTTAAAATAGAATGGAAATGAGTCCTTCTTTTGTTCCATTTCCTGACTTACCTTCTGCCCTCCTCTTCCCCTGCATACCTCCATCTTCCAGCCTTTCCTCCTCACCTGTGCACACGTGCACACACAGGCACAGGCACACACAGGTGCACACACATGCACAGGCACACACAGGTTCACACATGCACAGGCATGTACAGGTTCACACGTGCACACATGCACAGGCACACACATGTGCACACATGCACAGGCACACACAGGTTCACACGTGCACGCACATGCACAGGCACGTACAGGTTCACACTTGCACACACATGCACAGGCAGACACAGGTGCACACACATGCACAGGCACACGCATGTGCACACACATGCACAGGCACGTGCAGGTTCACACATGCACACACATGCACAGGCACACACAGGTTTACACGTGCACACACATGCACAGGCACGTACGGTTCACACTTGCACACACATGCACAGGCAGACACAGGTGCACACACATGCACAGGTATGCACAGGTTCACACATGCACACACATGCACAGGCACGCAGAGGTCTGCACGTGCACACACATGCACAGGCACACACAGGTTCGCACGTGCACACACATGCACAGGCATGTACAGGTTCACATAAGAACACACATGCACAGTCACACACAGGTTCACACATGCACACACATGCACAGGCACGTACAGGTTCACACTTGCACACACATGCACAGGCAGACACAGGTGCACACACATGCACAGGCACGCACAGGTTCGCACGTGCACACACATACACACACATGCCCAGGTGCACAGGTGCACATACATGCAGAGACACACACACACGCACATGCTTGTGCACACGTCCCCTCCTGCTCCACATGTCCTGGGGCCTCTACAGGCCAGTATGGGTGGCCACAAATGGGACTAATTTCTGTTTGAGGTTAATGTTCACGGCTTTGATCCTGGGCTGGCCAGCCCGTCCCTCTGCCTTGTCCTCAACATCTCTGTTTCTTCTTGGAGACAAGCTGTCCTGCGGGCCAGGCAGCTCTGCGTCGCAGCCGTTTCCGGCCCGAGGAGAGGCAGACCCAGGGCGGCCTCCTCATTCAGCTGTCGGCTTCAGCCAGACGTGCTGCCGAGTTAAGTGTCTCCGACTCCCTCTGCAGCTCAGCCGGAAAGGCCTCTCGGAGCGGCAGCCCGGGGGGGGGGGTGGCCGGAGTCCCTGATGCAGCGGGTGACGGGGAAGTGAGCCGACCCCTCCGGACCCTCTCCTGCCGCCTGTGGGGACCGGCAGTGCGCACCCCCCCTCGCAGGGGCCGGAAGAGCAACCAGCTACACGCGCTCACAAATCAAGTCCCCGGAGCCAAAGGGCCAACTGGACCCCATCACGTTGCGAGCACCTCAGTGTCACGGAACCGCTGCTTGGGGAATTTAAACAAGGGAAGTGCGGGACCTCACACGAAGCCTAGCCCAGTGTGTGACCGATGATGCCTTCCACCGGGTGAGTCCGCGTGTGACGCGTGTGCCCCGAGGCTATTCACACACTTCTCGTTTGCTTCTGTCTTTAAGTAACTGATTGAAGAGGGAGTGTATTCTCGTGGGGGAGCCTGCTTCTTCCCGTGAGGTCTGTGCATCCTCTCGGGGACGGGCAAATCTGGCATCTCCTTGAGAACGTGGCCGTGCGCTTGGTCCCGGGACAGGAGGGCAGGAAGCCAGCCGTGTCCCCCTCCCCCCCCCCGCCAGGGTCAGAGCCTCGCAAAGGCAGCACGCGCTCCCCGCACAAATCCCAGAGTTTTAATGACCCTGTTTTGGAGGGGACCTGGTCCGAGGGCGGCATTCCAGACCAGCCGCCTTCTTCACAGCAAAGATGCCCAAGGCGCTATTGGAGACCCTCTGCGCCTTCTTACGGCCCCCTTCGCATACCTATTCCTAACGTCCTCTGACTGCTCCTGCAGAAGCTCTTGGACCACGGAATCGTCCTCCTTGGGGTGGCCCAGGAAGCCACGACGTTGAGGCTCCAGGCCCTTTTCCCTTATTGTTAGGGCTGGGAAGTCTTCCCTGCTCCAGAGAAGACGTGGACCTTCTTCAGCTCGCTCACACTCCCTGGCTCGTCCAGAGCACCCTGGTGATTGTGCACATTACAGAAGTCCTCCCTCAGCACCAGGATTGGGACAAATCGGAGAGAATACAGTGCGGGCAGAAGAAGTGACCCTGGGCCACCGCACACAGCTCCGGGCCCCTGCTCCTGACATCCCCCGCCCTGGGGCACAGGCTTTGCTCACAATGCTCCCTGCGGGTGTTTGCTCCCAGGCCGGTGGTTTCCACTGTCTGCGATCTGCTTCATACGTGTTGGCACGGGACACGCGTAGGACGTCACCCAGGACAGTCGCACATGGGAGGTAGTGACGTAACTGGGAAGTGTAAACAGATGCTTCCTGTCTCTGTAGCTGTGCTTCTGTTCCTCCTGGCTCCATGGCCCTGGCCACTTGCAGCCAGCTTCCCAAGGACCGAAGCGACGTGGTCTCATCTAGACTCACGGATGCAATCTGGGGGTCCCTTTCTTTAGCCTCCTAACCCCACTCCCCTTAGGCACAGTCCCTGCCCTCTTCCCAGCCCAGGATTTCCCTAGAGACACTGAGGCCCCTGCCCCAAACACGAACTGAAATTCCCAAGGGGAGGGCCTTTGAATCATGTGACGTGGGCAGGATGCCAGCCCTGGAGACAGGGCACTGATGTACACGGAACGATCCGTGGCCCTCCACGTGGAGCGACAGCCCCACACTGGCTCTCCTTCTGTCCTTCTCCCAAGCCCTTTCGTCCTTCCTCCTTATTAGTGCCTTTGACTCTCCCCACCAGACGTAAGCCTCGTGGCAAAGCAGTAGCCGTGTCCATTTTGCCTGCCCACTTGGCTTTGAGTCTCACCTCCGAGAAACCCGTGACAAGATTATTCTACCCCCAAACCCTCAGTTACTGGAAAGTCTTGCGCTTTCTTTTCGACCACACTTACAAGAGCTGATAGCATGAGGTTCTCATAAACAGTCGTTTTTACTTGACCCTCTTGGCAGAGGGTTTTCCGTCTCGGACCCCGAGGCGTCCAGACAGGAGCAAGCAGGGCAGAACGAAGCACAGCGGTTTCTCCCCCTGGCTTGGGACTCAGAGTTAGACGAAGGCGGTGCAGGACTGTGTTCAGGCTGAGGATGAATGCCTCTCCCTGGATCCGTGCCGGTCGTTTTAAGTCCCTCGCTCTCTCTCCTCCTTTCCGTGCTCTCATCAAGCCGGCTCTTCCCAAACTGCTTCTAGAGTCTCAGCTTCTGCGTTGATACCTGGTAGGTTGCGTGAATCACTTACTCTGGAGTGGCTTTTATTACGCCAGCGAGCCCTCCTCCGTGGGCAGGTGGCTGAAGAAACCAAAGGAGAGCAGAAATGTTCCTCCTTCACGGCAAGCCTCTGCCCCATAGCGTTTAGTGCGGCCGTCGTGTTCTCCAGACGTACAGGAAAGGAAGGAAGGTTTCGCTGAACTAGCCTAGAATTCCATGCTATGATCACCATCCCAGCAGAAATGTGAAGGTGTCCTCACAGCCGAAAATTCCAACCTGCAGTAGTTATTTCTATCTGTCTTATGGGTCCTTCAAGTTCATAAAGTCACCATTGTTCAATCCCTTTATATCGTATTGGTGTTTCTCTGGAGGACTTGCAAATGATGCAATCCCAGCAAACCTGGCTCGTGTGTTCGAATAATCCAAAGCAGATGATATGTTTTATGGAAACCAGTGGCCCGATCTGACTGCTACACGTAATATGTGTGTGTGTGTGTGTGTGTGTGCGTGTATACACATATATATGTAAGACATGTACACGTAGGACATGCACATTATATATAAGACATATACACACGTGTGCAGGATGCAAACTCTACACATAAGATGTACGCACATGCGTGTAAGACACGCACAGCATCTGTAGGATGTGGACACATAACGTGAGCTCACCAGAGCGTGCACACTCTCTCAGCGGCTCCCTTGCGTGCTGATTGCCCAAGGGTAACACCGGCTGCACAGGTAGCCAGCCATATGCGGGGTTTTCCGAATGAATGACCTCCCTGAACTCAACCCCGAGATCAGCCGATCATGGATCCCATCACACCCTCCCAGGAAAGCACCTGGAGTTTTGCATGGGAAGAGCCAGGCACAGCAGGGGCAGGCGTGCCGCAGGGCTGCTGTCCGTGTTCTCAAGTGTCTCCAGCCCCACTGACCTAATAGCTGTCCGCCTGAGGACCAGTCTCGGCTGCAGTCTTACGTCGTAAAGTTGGGAGTGGGTTGGATATCCCACTGAGGTCAGGAAATGGTCAAAGACAGTCTCGCCAACCCAAGACTGAGGACAAGATTACTGTATCGTGCTAATTGTGTGAATAAGTTTGGTCCTGTTTTGCCGATAAAAGAGAAAAGAAAAAAGAAAACAGTATTATCAGGAAATGAAAAGTTTCATGGGAAATCAATTCTTGAGTTCACAGAAGTGCACGCCTTCCTGGACTCATATTCGTCTCATCTCTGTTTGAGATCTCCCTCTTGGAGTGTGTCGATGCCTGCTTTCTTACACAGAAGCTGTTGACGGCTTTGAGCTCCCCCCCCCCAACGCTCCAAGTCCTGATCGTGAAAATGTTAAGGCCGCACCAGCGCCTTGGCCTCTGGTCCTCAGGTTCGCTTGTCAGTGACCCCTTCCCTGCCTGTCCTCCTGCTCTCCTCTTTCCACTGCCTTGGCACCTCCTGGGCTCCAGACCACGCTGCGTATTAAACATGGCATACTGGGGCACCTGGGTGGCTCAGCTGGTCGAGCGTCCGACTTCAGCTCGGGTCATGATCTCACGGCTCATGGGTTCGAGCCCCGCTTCGGGCTCTGTGCTGACAGCTCAGGGCCTGGAGCCTGCTTCGGATTCTGTGTCTCCCTCTCTCTCTGACCCTCCCCCGTTCATGCTCTGTCTCAAAAAATTAATAAACGTTAAAAAAAAGTTTTTAAATAAATAGATAAAATAAACATGGCATACTAAGTAATATTCGATCCGAACCCAAGGAGAACTCAGGCATCGGGGACCTGGCATCAGAGATCTCTTTGATAACTTTTTAGCAGTAAACATGTCCCAAAAGAATGAGGCTGGGAAAGTCTCTGGTTGACAGGCTTAGTCTAAACTCATGGCCATCAGCCTTCGCTATATATTTGACAAGCTTTAAGGAAAAAACAAAAAGGAAATGCTTCAAGAAATACCACCTTGCAGGACCATAATCTAACTGATTTCAGCTGCAACCTGAGAATCAGGGCGTTTTAAAGTCCACCAGGCAAAGGGCGCCTGGGTGGCTCCGTCGGTTGAGCATCCGACTTCGGTTCAGGTCATGATCTCACGGTCCGTGAGTTCAAGCCCCACCTCAGGCTCTGTGCGGACAGCTGGGAGCCCGGAACCTGCTTCAGATTCTGTGCCTCCCTCTCTCTCTGTCCCTCCCCCCGTTCATGCTTTGTCTCTCTCTGTCTCAAGAATAAAGCCCACCAGGCAAATGGAACGTGCAGTCAATGCTGAGAACCTCCGTTCTGAAACCCGGCTTGTGTGGACACCAGGCTCTACTGATAGGGGACAGTTTGGTAAGGTTAGTGGCTACTCTTCATCGGGATCATGTGTGCAGGTGTGCTTCTGGCCACCAGATCCGTTTGTAGGAATGTCAGCGCCCAGTGCTTCCGAGTGGGACCTTACCTGGGCACAGAGTTGCTGCAGATGTAATCCGTTAAAATGAGATTACATTGGAGTGGATGGGCATCTAATCCAGTGACTGGTGTCCTTGTAAAAAGGGGAAATTCGGACGCAGACACACAGGGAGAATGAAAGGCGAAGACGAAGCCAAGAAAAGCCAAGGATGTGGTGCCTGAGTGGCTCAGTCGGCTGACGTCCACCTTCGGTTCGGGTCATAATCTCGCGGTTCGTGGGTTCAAGCCCCGCGTCAAGCTCTGGGCTGTCAGCACGGAGCCCTCGTCAGATCCTCTGTCTCCCTCTTTTTCTGCCCCTCCACCCCCTCTCAAATGAACCAGGAATAAATAATAAATAAATTAAAGCCAAGGCTGGCCAGCAAACCCCCAGAAGCCTGGAGACCTGCCCGGAGCTGATTCTCCCTCACAGCCTGGGAAGGAAGCAGCCTTGCAGGCACCTTGATCTTGCCTCCCAGCCTCCAGAACTGTGAGAAGGTACATTTCTGTTGTTGAGGCGCCCGGTTTGTAGTACTTTGTTATGGTAAAACCCTAGAGCCTAGTACAACAGACCTGACTACAAATACTCAGGAGTCACCTCCCGAGAGTACCAGAGAAACACCTTTCCTGAGTACCACCTTCCTTTGCTCCCAAACCCACCTGGTGATTTTCGTCTTACATAACCAGGGCTGAGTGCTTGACAGAGAAGCCGACAATGGCAGTGAGAGTGAGGGCCCCGCATACAGGGTCTGGTGGTAACATTCCTCCCTCTGATTCACATGTGCACATAGCATGGGAATCTGTGTGTTTCACTGAGTCATAGGCATTAATGCAAAGCGTACACAAATTTGCATCGCAAAATGCTTTTGCTCCAGATGCTGAGTTTACAAGACTTTCTCTGGCTTTGTATATTATAACACTACAAAGATTTTATGAGATCAAATACTTCGGGGATTTTTTAGGATCGATTCAAAACAGTATTTCTTATCTATGAAAGAAAGATCATTTTGTGTAGTTTCTAACATAACCGCTGGCCTTTAGTAAAATGGATTTTGCATGGATGCCTCTACTTTTTAATCTTTTCTGGAAGTCAGTATATATAGATATAATTCTCAAGGGTCTTTGAAAACAGGAAGTGCTTTGGGGAAATCAAAATGAAATATCTCTTCTCAAGAAAAAAAAAGATGACATTTCATAAGCAGCAATACTTTTGCTATTTTCTCAAGGCATTTTATATCCCTGATATAAAACACACAAAACATGTTGATGGAATCCAAATGACTTTATGTTATATTTGCTACTCTGACTTTTCCAGACATGCCATTTGAATGAAGGGGGATACTCGGATCGTTGAGAAAAGACAAGACAAGGAAACCTGTGATCTGCTGATCTCTGGCTGGTCTCCGGACACTGACACTGTCCGGAGAGTGGGGACAGAGGGGCGGGAGGAGGAGACAGATAGGAGATACGGAGGTCACAGGGAATGGTTCTTAACTCTTCATGAAGCAGAGAGAGGATGCCTCCTTGGACACGGAGTCGAGTGTCAGAGTGAACCTGGCCTTGTGGGGCCTTGGAAAAGAAACAGACTCTGAGGTCCCACCCACCCGCCTTCAACGGCTGGCCCTCCTACCACCTCCCATGTGAATTTGAGCATGAATCTCTGCTTCTCTTGTTAATGGGGAAAAACCCAAATATATATCCCCTGAGAGGTAGGGAGAGACAATAAATGCCAACAGGCTTGCTAGAGAGTAAGTGCTCGGTAAATATGAGTTTCTACCTTTCCACTGTCTTTCTTTCCTCCCTCCCTTCCTTCCTTCCATCCTCCTACACTCCTTCCCTCTCTTTTTCTCCCTTTTCCTTCCCTCTTTCTTCCTCCTTCCACAGAAAGGAGAGGTTTGGAACAGACACTGTTAGGAACAGCAGAGAAAATCAGTATTCTCCTTTCTATATCTTTTTGCAAGCCCTGCCCTCGCAACAAAAGCCACACAGCTACTGAGATGTCCTGCCTGCCATTCCTTCATACATCCCGTGTATTCATCCACGGCCTTCCTGCTAGCTCAGTTTCATAAATAAAATTCCAGAATGCAAAGGATACATTGAGTATGCATTTATGTACAAGAGCTTAACTATGCAATTGCAGGCACCCTGTTGCCTTTGGGAAGAATCCCAATAAAATGTTCCAAGCAAATTAAAATCTATGCTCCTTTTAAAGACTTCCAGAAAATGTTAATTAAGAATCTATTCTGGTGTTTAATAACTCTATGTGTGAGGAAATCTTCTCTGTAAGTCCTCTAAACCCCATGCGCCGAGGTGAGAGTGCCTCCTTCTGAGGCATCAGCTTCTATCGAGATCCCTCTTGCCAATCATTATCTATCAAGTGTGTGACCGGAGTGCACACATGGAGTTAACGAGTCCCCTTCTACGTTTTGTTTCTCCTCTCTGACAAAGGAAAATGACACAGTGTGACACGAGGCATCTAACGCTCCACAGGTCTGCATGTGAGTCTGACGCACACCCTTAACTCTGCATCCTGGGGAGGAAATCTCCCTGAGTTGGTTGACAGTAAGCAGCTCCCTGGCATCATTCTGAGTGAGGGAAAGCCCGAAAGCGAGTTTGGGGATTTGCTCAACATGTACAACCTGCCCAGTCTTGCGCTCTGCGGTGGGGCCGTCCTGAGGTCCTTCTCCGTCTATGAGACAATGACCACATCAAGGACATGAATTATTCAGTGAAACGCAGCCCAGCTTGGGACACCATCCGTTCTTACTTCGGAAGGTGATGTCTCGGAGGTGTGTTGTTTTCACTTCATGAATTATCTCAGGCTACCATCCGAGGGAGTTGGGGTCACAGGCAGGAGAAAAAGTGGCCTGGTCTGTGATGTGTGGGTCAGGAGAAGCCTCAGCCAGATCCGGGGTTTTGCTGGAGTCTTCCACAGTGAGCACGGGGCTTGGGTTGATGAGTCTTGTACTTTGAAACGTGTTTGGAAACACCAGCCACACTCTCCCTCTGTCCGCCATATTCTGCAGCATTTGTGGAATGACCGCGGAAACGAAGTCCAAGTACACATTGTCCTGAGCACGCCCCACCCAGGGTGTGCCAAGCAGTCCTGCAGTGAGGCTCTCGCAGCCGCCGGTGTGCGGGCCACTCCATCCCCAATGGGCTCACCTCTCTGTTCAGATTCTGCATGACTGAAGAGCTCTCCCAGGTGATGGGTGTGGCCCACGTGCTGAATAGCTAGGCTCTAGACGCTCTAATTAGCCTACACAAAATGAACACGTGTTTATGACATGCGCCTTTGCCACATGTTCATGTAAAATTTGACTTTCATGCTGCAAAGTTAGCATGAAATAAACTACACACACACACACACACACACACACACGGAACATCTCCAAGGTAACCATACAAATGCTAGCTGGCTATTACGGGCACTGGAGGGTAGCTGGGAGGGGAGGAAAGACTTTTGAAAGCACAAACACCCCAGCCACACTCCTAGAAGAATTCAGGTCGAATATCTGGGAGTGGGACCCAGGCTTCAGCCAGGGGGAAGCTCCCCAGGCGACCTCAATGTATAGTTAAGGTGGTGATCCTCGGGCACGACATGGCACACGTCAGTACTACACGCTCTGTGTGAGATATTAAAACCAAAGTAACTTCCCAGTGTTAGTTCCCCAAAACACTTAGGAACTGGTAAGCTTTTTCTCAATCCCTCATGGCCACTATTTCTGAAAACTGCCCCCATGAACAGCTGAAGAAGGGGGAAATCTGCCTGGAAGTCCCAATATTTCATTTTGCCCTGGAAGAGTTGGACAAAATAAATAAGCTGAGTCGCAATTTGCAGTCATGTGTCCTTACTTTAATCTTGCGATTTTCTATTTCTTAACATTATTTGAATATTCTTTCCTCTACTTAGAAGACAGGCGCTCAACTGGGTGTTGTATCTCAGTGGTAAACCACGGGAATCTACCCCCAAAAACCAAGAGCACACGGTACACCCTATATATTAGCTAATTTGACAATAAATTATATTTAAAAAAAAGAAAGAAGAGAGGCTTTCATTTTAAAAGGACCTCACTGATAATGAGCTTGAGTCTATGTGTCAAAGAGCTTTTCTAAAGGTTCCCAGGAGAGACCTTGACAAATGACTGAGTGCATCGATCCCTGCCATCTTCCTAAGTTGAGCCAGGATCCTCTGCAAGTGAAATGTGATGCAGACAAGTACCATTTGGGCAAAAGGATGAGTCGCCATGTTTTGAGGCAGAAGGAGCAAGGGTAGCCCGAAAGGTTTGGAACCTGTGATCAGGGTGGTAGTCAGGGACCCTGCAATTCCACTCCTATGCGCATGCCCCAAAGAAACGAAAACCCAAGCACCTACTCACGCACATTTATAACAGTACTTTTCTCAAACGCCAACAGGTAGAAACAACCCACACATCCAGCAATGCATGAACGAATCAGCCAGTCTGGGGCTTGCCACACAATGGAATATTGTTCAGCTCTAAGAAGGAATAAAGCACTGGTCTTGCTGCACCATGGATGAACCTCAAAAACGTTATATTAAGTGAAAGACACCAGAACCAAAAGCCACGTACATATGGTCCCACGCAGGTGAAACACCCAGAATAGGGAAATCCATGGAGTCAGAATGTACCCTGGAGTTTTCCAGGAGCAGGAGAGGAGTAGGAAGTGGGGAAAACTGCTTTAATGGGTAAGGGGTCTCACCTGGGAATGATGGAAATGTGTGGAAACGAGATAGGGGTTGTGGTTGTGCAACATCGTGAGCGCGCTAAATGCCGCTGAATGGCTCATTGTGAAATGGTTGATTTTATGGTGCGATTTCAATAGGTTATTTTTTTTTAATATGGAAAATGTTTGGTTTATCTGATGGAGAGGAACAAAGCTGGAAAGGCAGATGGGCAATTCTGGTGAGGGTGACATTTTAAATGGAGTCACTGGGGAGGCATCCCTAAAAGCTGAATTTGGGCAGATCCTAAGGAGCAAGGGAGTGAGCCCCATGGACATGTCTGAAGAGACCACTGGAGGCAGGAAACCCCAGGCAGAGGGACGGCAGGGCAGCCCAGCTGGCTAGCCAGACGTGCCTGGAATCTAAGAGGCGCAAAGGGAGTTCCAAGCTCCGCCGGGAGCCACAGGGAGTCCAGAAGGAATCAGAGGCTGGCGACAGTGGGGAAATGAGAAATCCAGCAAATTATATGTAAAGTGTTGACTTTAGGTCTTGTTTTTTTTTTTTTTTTTTTTTTTTAGTTTATTTATTAATTTTGTGTTTTGGGGGTAGAAGTTTGGGCAGAGAGAGAAGGAGAGAGAATCCCAAGCAGGCTCCACGCTGTCAGCACAGAGCGAGACCCTGGGGCTCAATCCCATGAACCATGAGATCATTGACCTGAGCCGAAACCAAGAGTCGGATGCTTAACCAACTGAGCCCCCCAGAGCCCCTTCATTCTTGTTTTTAAAAGCCTTGTTCTTAAGTGGGTCACCGTGCTTTTACAGCTTGATCGAAACTTATGACCTCTTTTAATAATGACCCAACAATTAAAGAAACAGCATAATTAGGTTAGAAACACTTTAATATATGTTGTTAACTTACTGTGTTTATTAGAAATCAATCTCTTCAGGCCGTGGCCACCCCTGCGGGCCGGGACTAACTAGGCCTGCGTTCTGCACGGACAGCACACGACAGAACAGCTGGCAAGAACACAACACCACCGAGGGGTGGCCCAGCTTGCGTTGGCGGTTGTGTGGCCAGGCTTTCCTAGAGGGGCTGGAGCCAGCTTCCGGGAGGGCCGGGGTGGGGGTTGGGGGGCAGCGTGGGTTTCAAAGCCAGGAAACCTGGCTCGACAACAGGGTGTGGCACCCCCTACCTGTGCAGCCTTGAGCACATGGGCACACCCGACTGAGCCCCAGACAGCTGGTCCACGCTAAACTCCAGACCTTGGGCGCCCAGCAACAAGCCCCATGCACATCGAGCACCAGCTTCTCTTACCTGCCCCCCCCACCCCTGCTTCCGCCAGCTTCTCTGCTCCTGCTCCTTCCCTCAGCCCGTCTGCCAAGGTCATCCTCCATCACTTCCACACACGCCCCTGCATTTCCAGCCCACCTCCACTCCTTCTCTCTGCCCCTCCTGGGGAGCTGCTCCCCTCTGCCCACCGACCCCAGTCCTTCTTCCACAGACCCTTCCTGTTGGCCCAGCCGCCCCCTCCTCCGGGAAGCAGGTCTGCGTGGAGGGGGACCCTCTGTTGCCCTGCTACTTTGCAGACTCAGAGAAGCAGATAGTGGGACGGCCGGGGTGCCAGGGGGCCCTTCAGCTGGTCTGATTCGACCCCAGACGGTCCAGGTAGGTGATGAGATGTATTTAGGCTAGATTCAAAATAGCTCTAATAACTGAAAACTGGTATTTTGTTTCTCAGAAACAAACACACACCTCCCCCCAAACACAAACATGATCACGTGGCAATTCCTACCATTAGCCAGGTTTTTTGTTTTGTGTTTAACTGTTTATCACTTTGCGTACTTCTCTCAGAACAGTGTTTCCCCGCCTGGTCTGACAGTGCGCATGAGGCTCTATGGCCACAGAGCTGCTGAGACCCGGAGACACAAGGGATTTACCTGGCTGACGTCCGGCCCCCGGGGCTTCCCCTGTGCGGCTCAGTCTGGGGAGAGCACAGCAGAGGGGGGGGGGCCCACTGGCCTGTCCATGCAGACTGCCCTGGAGCCCCAAATCCCAACGGCAGGCTCACTCACTCTGGTTTGGTTGCACAGAGAACATTCCAGCGAGCCTCCTAGAAACCTGCTCTCTGTGACAACAGCAACATCACACGGCAACGTGCAGAAAGTTTCACGCTGGCCTCCTCCGTCCTTGGAGGTGAAGAGTACGCTCTGCGAGTCCGCTGCCCGAAACGCCCTGCCTACAGCTGTCCCCGGCGATCCTTCCTCACTGCCCTCAGGGCTCCGCTGGGATAAAATCTGGACAGACTCTCCCCGCCCCCACACTTCATACCCCTGTCACCTGGCCTTGCTCAGGTCATAGAACTCACCACCACCAGACACGCCACACCCCCAATATCTGCTAAACCTACCTCTGTGTCTGCATCCAGGTCTTTGTGACCCAAACACACACACGTACATTTACTACACTATACAGTTGACACTGAACAACGCAGGGGTTAGAGCCACTGACCCCCCCCAACTCCCCCGACAGTCAAACCAAAAGTAAGTACCGTAAAGGAAAAAGAATACAGTAAAAAAAAAAAAAAAAAGTATTGCGTTCTGAAAATAAAGTAAGCTAGAGAGGGGCGCCTGGGTGGCTCCGTCGGTTGGGGGTCTGACTTCGGCTCAGGTCATGATCTCGCAGTTTCTGGGTTCCAGCCCCGCGTAGGGTTCTGTGCTGACAGCTCAGAGCCTGGACCTGTTTCGGATTCTGTGTCTCCCTCTCTCTCTCTGACCCTCCCCCGTTCATGCTCTGTCTCTCTCTGTCTCAAAAATAAATAAACGTTAAAAAAATTTTTTAAAAAAGTAAGCTAGAGAAAAGAAAGTGTTATTAAGAAAATCACAAGGAAAAGACATATATTTACAGCACTGTACTGCAGTTATTGAAAAAAGTCTGTATGTAAGTGGGCCTGTCCCATTCAAACCAGTGTGGTTCAAGGATCAATGGTTAAAGGATGTTATATACGATATACGTCATTTATATGCATATATGGACGTTTACTATACAATGTGTGCCTACATAGGAAAGTCAAGTGAACTGTAAATCCTCATATATTTATTGGTTTTCTGCCTCCTTTAAAATGCAAGCTCCATGAGAAAATGTCTTGTTATTGGTCCTCGTTTCCAGCCTGTGCTTACTTAGGCTCCCGAGTGATTAGCACAGAAACTTATTTCTGTAATGTCAGAAAAAAAGAGATCTCTGACAGATAGCCAAGATACAAAGATACCTCGAATGGATAGCCAGGTTTCCACACAGTGACAATTAGGGGGAAATGGCAGGAAGTAATTCGGAGGGGCTTTCAATTGGATGGGAGAGATTTTAGTTAGAACAGATGGATGTGAAGGGTCTGCAGCTCAAAACCACAGAGGACTAAGGGACAATTAGCAAGTGCGTAAGTGGTAAATGGCTTGAAACCCCGTGACAGACATTTATAAATGGGCACGCGTGAGAAATAAGGAGTTCCCTGTGAAGAGAGTGAAAACAGCCCCTTGCACCACTCCTATTAAAAGCCATCACCCAAAAGCTGGTGACGATGCTGTTGTGTTAAGACAGGCGACTGTAATTGCATTATTGTGTGCAGCCCATTGAAAAGCTTCTGGAGCAGAGGCAGAAGGCTAATTTGGAGCGGCGAGTGGGTTAGCATTCATTTCAGAAAGTCTTCTCCCAGACACACATGCTACGTCAAAATGGACAGCCTTGTTCTAGTCCGACTGTTCTATTAGATAAATTACCCACATTTGCATGCGCGCTGTTTAGCTCCAGGCAGGGGAATATTTGCAAGTAACACCTGGTGCCTTGAAAGACAAACACTGCCTACTATATCTTACAAACTTTATATGTTCTTTGCTTCCAAGTTCAATTAAAACACTCTCCAGTGAAGTTTCATTGATTTACTTTAATATATGCCTAAACCTCAGCCAGGGCGTAACTGATTTCTAAAGCACAATATCCTGTTGATGAACAAAAGACACCACAAAGTAACTGTCAAGTTCTGCTGACGGATCATTTTGCTCATGTTCTGGGAGACGTTTCTTTTTTATAATTTTCTCCCCGAGTGTCTTCAAGATTGCTGGTTTTGTGGTACAATCGATCACGTAATGTGTGCCATCAAAAAAAATGGGGGGAAATTCCATCCTTCTGAAGAATCACATTGAATTTAAAGTCTGTACGGTTTTCCTTCAAAGAAACTAATACGTCTACCCTTCCAAGATGAAGTTCTTTCTGCAGGTTGTCAGGGATGGGAACGTTTCCCATACAGATCTGGTCATATCAGTGAGAACATCCATGTTCCCTTCCCTTGACCCACAGCTCCAGAACCATGGACAGAACCCCCGCTTCCAGGGAGCCGTGCTCACTCTGACAGTGGGGCAGGTGATGAAACCCACCCCCCCTCCACAGCACCGGGGGGTTACATCCAAACACAGAACCCACAGCAGGCACCTTACAGAGGCCTGGAAGGTCAACACACCACACAGGCATTCCATCCAACCAACAGGAAGGATTTGCTTTCCTTCTTTTAAAAAAATCAGGAAGTCAGAGGGCCTTCAGGATAAATCGTGAACCACATGATTCTGGAAGCTTTGCCTTGGTTCAGAGCCTTGCTGTGTGTTTGTTTCTGATAAGCGCACAGAGACACCAGCCTCAGGGAAGGTCCACAACCCACACTGGAAGTGAAAAGTAGTCCAGAGGAGATCAGCCACGGACTGCGAACGTCATGGGGAAAGAAGGAAGGATGAGTCGCTTGGGGAGAGAAAAAGCCCAAGAAGAAGCTTCTCAGGCCCCCACGTACGGATGCCTTCCCTGCCCCGGAGAGCTGGACCACATGGACGTCTGACTGGGTGTGGGTCAGCTGTCACTGCAGCCAGAGAATGACCAGGCTGCCCCTAGAAAAGTGTGTGCTCTACGCCTGCCGTCCTCCCACGAGGCCCAAGGTGGCTGCCAGGGCCGTGCTGGTATTGTGTCCACGTTTTGCCAGCATCTGCTGTAACCTACCTGGCATGTCGTTGCCAACTTTTGCTTGTGTGTTATCTCTCCATGGGCTGGAGATGATTGGAAGGCAGGGTGTTGGTTGTTACGGCTTCAGGCTCATGGTTGGTCCATCAATGCCTCCGTGAGTTCTACACACAGCGCATCGCTCAGGAGAGCCGTCGCCTGTTTTCAGAATCCTCAGAAACCGTATTGAAAGGCCCTTAATAAAAGCTTCTACAAGCCAGACTCACATCTTAAAATGCCAATGCTTCTGTTTCCTGATCTCTTTGAGCTATGTTACAAAGGATTAAAATCAGTATTTTTAAATCGCAAGCATGACTCTTGAATTTACGGCAGAATTCCAAATGCAGCCCGTATCCGCATGGACTCAGCTATCTCACGGACAACCTTCGACCTCAGAACAGAATAATTAAATCCTCTGCAACACTACCTGCCTTGATCCTGTTCCCCAACGCCGGGTTTATAAAGTGTTTGATGTGAAAAGCCTGTCCAAGTTTAACAAGACCTGGTACCGCTAGAAATATTCTATGGAAGTCAAGACCTCCTGTTCTGACTATGGGCTGTAGCGTCTACAAGAAAATAAAATCAGGAGAAAATAGTTGGGAACCATTTGCGGAGCCCAGCTCAAAATTCAGAAAGCACGAATGGAAGCTAAAATTTGGAAAGGGCAGTTCCCTAATGACCCTCTGTCCCCTGTGCCTGGGACTCTGAGCATCTTCTGGCAATGACAGCACAGTTGTCTGAGCACAGGGAGTGACATCTCAGAGATGGGACACTTGCTGAGGTTGGTTTATTTTTTTTGTTTTGTTTTTACTATTATGAACAATGCTGCTCTAAGCATTTGTGTCTTTTTATTTTTTAATGTTTATTTTTGAGAGAGAGAGACAGAGTGTGAGTAGGGGGAGGGGCAGAGAGAGAGGGAGACAGAATCCAAAGCAGGCTCCAGGCTCTGAGCTGTCAGCACAGAGCCCAACGTGGGGCTTGATCCCATGAACTGTGAGATCATGACCTAAGCAGAAGTCGGATGCTTAACTAACTGAGCCACTCAGGCACCCGGGTTTTTTTTTTTTAACATTTTTTAAAATTTTATTTTAGACAGAGAGCACATGGGGGAGAGGAGTGGAGAGAGAGAGAGAGAGAGGGAGGGAGGGAATTTTTTTTTTTTTTTTTTAATTTTTTTTTTTCAACGTTTATTTATTTTTGGGACAGAGAGAGACAGAGCATGAACGGGGGAGGGGCAGAGAGAGAGGGAGACACAGAATCGGAAACAGGCTCCAGGCTCTGAGCCGTCAGCACAGAGCCCGACGCGGGGCTCGAACTCACAGACCGCAAGATCGTGACCTGGCTGAAGTCGGACGCTTAACCGACTGCGCCACCCAGGCGCCCCAGGGAGGGAATTTTTTTAAACTATTTTTTAAAGTTTATTTATTTTGAGAGAGACAGAGACAGAGTGAGCAGGGGAGGGACAAAGAGAAAGAGAGAGAGAGAGAGAGAGAGAGAGAGAGAGAGAATCCCAAGCAGGCTCCATGCTGCTAGCACAGAGCCTGATGCAGGGCTCGAAACCATGAAGCTCCGAGATTATGACCTGAGCCAAAATCAAGAGTCACTCAACTGACTGAGCCTCCCAAGTGCCCTGAGAGAGAGAGAGAGAGAGAGAGAGAGAGAATCTTAAGCAGTCTTTACACTCAAGACCAGATGTGGGGCTTGATCCCACGACCCTGGATCACAACCTAAACTGCAATCAAGAGTCAGAACCAGGCGCCCCCCTTTTTAAGTTTATTTATTTATTTTGAGAGAGGGAGAGAGAGAGCACACGAGTAGGGGAGGGGCAGAGAGAAGGAGAGAGAGAACCCCAAGCAGGCTCTGTGCTGTCAGTGCAGAGCCTGACGCAGAACTCAATCCCAAGAACCGTGAGATCATGACCTGAGCCAAAATCAAGAGTCTTAACCCACTGAGTCACCCGGGTGCCCCTGCCAAGGCATTGGACATTATTCTATCCGACATCATTGTTGACTCTGTTCAATCTTAATCTTGCCGTGTGGGTGTAGAGTGAAAGAGACACCTCTCTCAAGAAATGGGGCTCTAGTGGGAACCATCCATGATTGACATTAATTAGCCCCATTTCTCCACATCCACAGAGGAGAGAACTCACGCTTCCCTTCACTCTCTCCCCTTCACTTGTCCCCACAAATGAGGGTGACCTGTCCAGCAGCTGATCTGGAGTAGTGACTACAATGCCTGACCCTGTCACTTTAGCATGGACTCTTCCAGAGCTGCATGCCTGCATGCCTGAGAGAGATCGGCATTCTCCTCTCTTCTCCAGCGACCTCGGGACATGCCCTGCTGGTTTTTTGAGAACAGCCTCCCCCAGGTGCTCTGCCCATAGGTGGCTGGGCCAGAGCAATGGAGTGTTAAAGGTGGAAGGCACACTCTGACCTTGAACCCTGGCATCACTCTGCACCATAGCTCTCCCAGCGCACCTGTGTAGCCTTGTGTGGGCCACTCACCTGTGCACACCCAGGTATCTCCATTGGCAAAAAGCGTTCCATAACCGTATCTACTCCATGCGGTCACCAGGCCCTGGTGTTCCCGTCGGTAACATGGGATTCATGGCATTGCTGTGATGTGTAACTGAGGAGAATGCCTGGCCTTTACAAGCCCTGCACACATGTCTGCAGTTGTCATTATCTTAAATAATATGTTTGCTTCCCTTTCTGATGCCTGAGACTATTTATCAATGAATCTAGAACACAGAGGGGAAGGGACACTGTTACTTAAGCCCCTCACACACCCAAGTCAAAGGGCATGTCAGCCATACCAGTGAAGGAGATGGTCAGTAAGGAAAGACTACAACACACACAGAGGAAGGGACCAGAGTACAAGAAGTCAGCACTGAGGGGTGACAGTTGTAACACTCGTGGTCTGCAAAGCCCCAACTATTTACTATCTGGCCCTTTGCAGAAAAAGTCTGCTGACTCCCTGCTCTAAAATAAGCAATACCCTGTAGGCCCCTGTGCTCCTCATAAGACCTCACTCCCTGTCCACCTGTCCAGGTGTGCTCTCCTCCAAGGCCAGGGGTCTAACAGCTGCCTCTTCTCTGAACCCTGGGCTGCACTGCTGTCCCTTCTGTACCCGACACAGTGTCTGCCTGACCTCTGCTAGGTCACAGTAATGTCTCCTGGCTGCAAAATAAATGGATAAATGAATGTAACACATTGGACAACTACTTCAGATCTTCATTCAAGTGGAACTTTCCGCCAGCTAATAGCACTGTTATTAATGATCTCATTCCAGATAGCGTTTCAACAGAAATTTAAAAGAACTACAATATGTCAGCTCATCCTTAAGCAGGAAGTCTGGTCACTCTTGGCGCATGGATTGCCAGCATTGTGTGGGCTGACCACGTTGATACAGGTGTGCATAAATGGTGCGCACTTCGGGTACAAACGAGAAAGGCATGGTTGGGGCTTCTAGAAACTTCCTCAGCCCGTCTACACTCAGTTACTGTCTCAATAGATCTGGTCCCTGAGAAGAATACTACATAGATTCCCAGCTCTACTCACGGATGACTGTAGCATACACAAATAAAACAGAATTTCATGGTTTCCCTTTCTCAACTTTATCCGCAACCCATGGATGGACTTAAAAGTTAGTAGGTGGTAATCAGACATAAGTCAAAAATGGGACGAATCCATGACAGCAACAAAACAACAATAAATCACCCTGAACATATTTCAAAGCATTCACAGGTCAATGGGAGAAAAACACTAACCCAGCCACAGAAGATCCTAACAAGATCTGTCTTCCATTTGTGACCTAAAAGACAAGCGCCCGGAATAGAAGCAGATTGCCAAGACATCCTTAATTCACTTTTCATTTTGATCATAAAAATCTGGTATTCAGTTACAAACAATCTTACTGCATCTGGAAGCCATCCATTAAATGATTATATAGAGCACAGATATACCTGTCAGTTTTCCTCCTGTAAAATGTGCCCTGGTCATCCTCGGAGGCTTAATTCATCACTGTTTTCCTTAAATCCAAGTGATTACAAGTTGTGGTAGCTCATCTCCAAAGATGAACCCAGTTCAACCACTTCCCAACATTCACGCCCTTGTGTAGTCTTTTCCCCATGAATCTGGGCTGGCCTATAATTCATTCTATCCAAAACAATGTTTTGGAAGTGATGTGACAAATCTCTGCCTAAACCTTAGGCCTCTCTCTCTCTCCCTGCCCCTCCCCTTCTCAAAATAAATACACAAATAATCATTTTTTTTAAAAAAAGAGAAAACAGGTCTAATGATGTAATTGAATCCTCCTCAAGACTATGTATTTAGAAACTATTTGCTTACATTCCACATAGAGAAAACGTGTTTGATCGTGTGTCACTAATGCACGTGTGTGTGTTGTGTTTGTGTTTGCACTACTGTAGTCATGTGTTAGATATGCTATAAATAAATACTAACATGAAATCTACAAAGAGGGATGTCAACAGAAATTCTCATACTTTCCTGGGGCACCTGTGTGGCTCAGTCGGTTAAGCATCTGACTTCGGCTCAGGTCATGATCTTGCAGTTCGTGGGTTCAAGCCCCATGTCAGGCTCTATGCTGACAGCTCAGAGCCTGGAGCCTGCTTCAGATTCTGTGTCTCCCTCTCTCTCCCCCTCCACCTCTCTCTCTCTCTCTCTCTCTCTCTCTCTCTCACATACACACACACACACACACACAAAATAAAATAAAATAAATAAAATAAAATAAAATAAAGAAGGTCTCATGTTTTTTATAACATTCTAAAGCATTTGAAAAGTAAACTTCAGACTGTCAACGGTAATTATTTCCAGTGGATTTTTGTTTGTTTGTTCTTGGTTTTCTTCTTGCTTGTTTGTTTTTTGGCTAAATGTGTTTTTCCCCCAGATTTCCAAATTAATAATATACTATGTAAATAATTAATGTTTAATCTTAAATATTATTAGGGTTTTTAATTTATCATAAATCCTAATAAATTACATTTGGATTGAGAGTGAGCAAGACGAGTGCTCCCATTTTCCCCGATCATCTTTCTCGGTCAATAAATATGTCCCTTGGTGATCAGGATAATGGAAACAGAGGACAACTCTGCCCTCCCACCTTTTACATGCTAGCCAACACCTGCCAAACCCCTTTCTTCTTCCATGACTCCCTGCTTGGAGCTTTAGAAAACATCGAGAATTAGAGTACCAGCAAAGGATCACCCCATCTCACAGCCTTCTTACCACATAAGCCACCCCACCCATGGACCTCTCCACTACCTCAACCTCTCTACCATATAGACCTCCCCACCATATAGACCTCCCCACCCCATGAACCTCCCCTCTCCACGGACTTCTCCCATCATATGGACCTCCCCACCCCATAGACCTCCTATTGCATGGACAACCTCTACTATATGGACCTCCCCAATCATGGATAACCCCCACCCCATGAGCCTCCCCACCTATGGATCACCTCCGTCCCATGGGCCTCTCCACCCCATGGACCTCTCTGCTCCATGAACAATCCCCACCATACAGACCTCCCCAATCATGGGTCACCCCACCCATGGACCACCCTACTGCATGGCCTTTTAAAGTTTCAATCCAAGTAGAATCCGTGTTTTCTTAACTCTTCACAAGTTTTGCCTTTCCCTTAATGTTCCAAATGCCAACACTGAAAGGCTAATTTCTTGGACAAAGAAGTGGTCCAATTTATTACACTTCATGTTGTGAACAGTGCCACATGGAAAGTTCTTTCATAGAAACCTACTTAGGAAAATAAGGTTGAGGCTGAGTGGAGAGAGATTTCTCTCACGAGGCAGCAGACAGACACTATAAAAGGGCTCCTGGGATGTGGGATTTGTGGTGAAACTTGATGAGTCCATGCTTGCTCTGCATTGGCATCCCCATGGTCTGAGGCCACAGGACCCTGGGAGCCGAAGCGTCAAGGAGAAGTGAGAAGGTACGAAGGTTCAAAATTATCTTATTCCATCCAGACCCAAAATACAACTGCAGAACACTGGGACTACAGATGGCGGTTTCCCCCGTCCTGTCCAGATTCCTCAGCAAGTGCATTTCACCCGACCCAAGATTTACATTTCCCATCTCATACTTAAGGCAGAAAATTCTATTATCTTCACTTGAAATATAGAAAATCTATGGCGATGATAAATTATAGAACTAGCCTCATTCATACGATAATGACTTAATTTTGATTCAGCCTTCACTGTCTACTCTCTATGTGAAATATGGCCTACGACTGCAGGAATGGAGAGACTCAGAAGACACGCTCACAGACACACACACAGATGCACACTCACTCACAGAGGCACAGTCTCACAGACTCACACTCAGACTCATGTACACTTGCAGACACGCACATAGATGCACACTCACAGACACTTGCAAATGCACACTCACAGACACACTCACAGGTGCACATCCACTCACTAGAGTCGCCTGCACCTTGTTGGAGGCTGTGTGAGGGGAGGGGAGGAGAGTGGGCTCAGGGGCTGACCACCTGGGGCTGCTGCATCCTGGCTCGCCTACTTACTAGCTCTGCCACTGAGCTGGAGCAAACTTCCTGAGCTCCCTGGGCCTTGGTTTTCTCACCTGTCAAGTGGGGCAACAGTTGTAGGAGGAAAGCTGCTCGAGAAGCCCAGCCCACAGAGCCGGCCCAAGCACACCTGGGTGCCATCACCTGTGACAGACACTGAGACAAGACTCTGGAAACCCCTCCGCAGGGCACACACTCAGTGACTGTCATGGGAAGTCAACCTCAAGACCTGGAGGAAAGCGTCCAGGGGCCCGGGACTGAGACAGCCAGGCCGTCCCCTCACTGAGGCCCTGCATCGCTGTGAGCCATTCTCCCGTCTCCCCTTCCTCAAACAGCAAAGCCCACCGACGGAGACCGAGGGGCCTTCCTCACAGGGACCAGTTCACACCCTTCTTCATCACGGGCCTCAGCAGCGCAGGGCGGAAGGAACGGGCCCTGTGACGTTGGGACTGCCGGCCTCCAGAGCTGCGACAGAATACATTTCTGTTGTTTGAAGTCACCCCATCTGCAGTACTTTGTTATGGCAACCTCAGGAAACGCTCCAGAGGACATGATGTGCTCCCCAGTAGGGCCCATTTGGGGCAAGAACGTTGCGGCCTAACCTAAAAGCCAGCGAGGGCCGCTATGTTTATGAAATAACATCACCGTGTGAGCAGTCCCTGAGAAATGACGGTCACTGCAGCTGCCTCTGTTACTGAAGGTGGGGGGGAGCCACGGGGCCGGGTGCCTGCCCTGGTGCGTGGGCGGAGCGCGCTCAGAGCCAGCAGTTCCCCCCCAAACCCAGCCTCCCCATCCCACCCCCCCCCCCAGTGTGGCAGGGGGGGCAGAGGGGCTTGTCAGTGGGAGCCACAGTTGGGCAGTCAGACCACGCTTCCAAGGACTCCCGAACAGCAACCTCAGCTTGGCGCATACGTTAATGTGCCATCGATCATCCATTCTCCCGTCTCCAACGCGCTCCCCTCTCCTCTCCTCTGTTGCAAAACCCCGTGGCTCTCACACCCAGCCATCACCCTCTCTCCTAGGGTGCGTTCTATTACGTTTTCAGCCTGGGTTACTGTTTTCCAGCCTGGCAACGGCAGTGCCCACGCATCCCATCGAACAGATGCACGTAAAACCCCAAGCTGAGCAGGGACGTCATTACCCTTCCAGAGGAGCCCCATGAGGGCCCCAGACTTCCTCGCTCATTGCTGGCTGTGAATCTCTGCCAACCTACAACAGCTGGAACACCTCGCCAGGTCTCCATATGGATTTTGTGTTAACCGTCTCCTCTCCCGGCCGGGTCCAGCTCTGCCTGCCCGAGCCCACATCTGCACCTGCAGCCTTCCTGAAGATAATGGCTTTTCTCTGCCCAAGCTGGTTCTGAGATTCAGGCATGTTGAATCCAATTGCTTATTTCAGGGATAGAAGAAGCATGCCATCCAAACCTTCAGCGGGGCCTGGATTCGGTACACCCTTTTCAGGGGCAGTGTTCCCGAAACACAGCTATTAATTAGGTAGCCAATCTGTAGAAGCAACAAGGGGATAATAATTAAATCGCTGGCAGGAGATTCCAATGAAATAATGCAGATGTTAAAGAAGAAATGAAGAAGCAAACAAGGTTAATGGTTCTGTGGAACTAGGCTCTAGAAGGATTGTGTTATGGTGTTGTAGCCACCTCAGTGCCGTAGGAGCCTGGAGCCATAGCCTTAGTACTGCCTCTCGACCCTTGCAGGACTTGGTTTTTCCATCCGTATGAGGGACACACTCATGCTAACCATCTCAGACCCAAGCTGGGCTAAGAAAGTTGCTTGGACAATAATTGTAAAAAGTTTAGAAAACCAGAATGCTCTGATATAGGAATCACAATAATCTATTAAATATTTTCAAATCACCAAAGATAAACCTAACTCTTGCTCTTAAAATCCCCTTGGCAGGAGGGCTGGACCCATAAAAATAGGGGGCGTTGGCAGGAAGAAGGGTGCTCAGTGGCTCCACCCCACCATCAACATTAACTCATGCATATAACTGAAGTGTTGGTTCACAGCCGGCCATTATTTTACCCCAGGGGACATTGGACAGTATCTGGAGACACTTCATTGCCATTTGCTTTGGGAGAGGCGGCTGCCAGTAGCACGTACTGGTGGAGGCCAGAGATGCTGCTACACTTTGTACGACACACAGGACAGTCCCACAGCACAGAGTCACCCGCTCAAAATGGCGATAGTGCTGTGGTGGAGAAACGGACTAGAGTTACCTTATGTCTCTCTAGCCTTCTGTCCTCAAGGAGCCTGCTCGCTTCTTGGCTTGAGGCCATGCTCCTGAGCTGGACCAAGAGAAACAACGGACCCGCCCAGTACCAGAGAGACGCCACCCCGTCAGCCTTTTAGCTCAAGAGACCCCCACATTCATGCGCCATCAGCTGTAAACTGCAGAGACATTTCTTGGGAAATACCAAATAAGGAGGGGAGCAGAATGGAATACTCTTACCAGACCTAACTGTCTTACATCCTGGACCTGTGTTCTACCAAGTGACACCTGCTCTACATGTGTGGCCATACAGTTGCGGGGGAGCAGGGGATTGAAGACAGGGGCTTCTGTGACCCAAACAAGATGGTAGCCAAGACAGGATCGGGAATTTCGTACATGACTTGGAGCGTTCTTCACCCAATCTTCATTTGTTAAGCGCCAACTATGCATGACCTATGTTCCATGGAATAGCCAGACATGGTGTTCCCCTCTCAGGAACTTACAGTCTAGTGGGGAGAGATCATAGATCATTCATGAACAGTAAGAGCTAAGAGAAACCAAGCTTGGTGAGGGGCCCAAGGGAGGGGTGTGTGAGGTTGGGCAGTCCCCTCAGATATGACGACATTTGGTCTGCTGAGGACAGGGGCATCCATCTAGGAGGTCAGCCTGAAGGACGGCCCAGTGACTCAGGTTACTGGCATGACGTTTACCACGATTCAACTAATCCACATCCACTTTCCACCATGGTTGTGCCCACCTCCACGTTGTGTGCAGGTGACGCACGGCCATAATACTTCCCAGCCTTCCGCTCAGGGCTGGAGCATCTGAGAACCCAACTGCCAGGGCCTGGCTGGCTTCACCCCAGTGTCAGGACTCAGTCTACAATCAGCCAGCACCCACACGGCAGGTCACAGCAAGCTTTTTGCAAACAGCAGCATTTAGTTCGTGGCCTTTCCTGCTTCCCCCCAAAGCAGCGCTGCGTCTGGCGCTCGTCCAGATCACTTAGCTAGGAACAACACACAGCTAAAAGAAAAGAAAAAGAATTAAAAATTGCAACGAGTTTAAATAGGCAGCCATCCGTGGGGCCGTGCGTGTTTCCAGACAGCTTTATCTCTGCAGTTCACGCCCTTTGGTTGTGAGCAATTTCAAGGTTGATGGTGTAGCAACTGCCAGACATTCTTCCTGGCTGGTGGTGATCATTCCCTGGGTTGTAACAGGGCCGCACCATTGCTTTGGGAGGGGGAGAGCGTATGTTCGTCTCCCTCCTCATTAGGTCAAATCAAGCTTTTCCAGGGCCAGGGCCTGGATCCCAGCTAGAAAGTAAGCACGTCCTCCATGTTGCTGTGCTATTCTGATGCACTAGGCTCTTGTTTCCAAGGAACCCACTAGAATAGAGCATCTCTATTAGAGAGGGAAAGAGAGCTAAAGCCACCAGAATGTCCCCAACCCTCACCGCCTGGCTAGAATGGGATAGATCTAGGGCATTTCTTCTTGACCGTTTTGTACAGCCACGTTTCCAAGGCCACAGCGCTGAGACCAAAAGGTGTCAGTGGCCCCAGGCACGGAGAGAGGTGGGTGGTTCCCGGTCCTGTCTCTGCCCCAGGGTGGGCCACCTTACATGAGCTCCCAGCCTGCTGGTCCCCATTTCCCCATCTGCCACCCGAAGGTGATTGACGGGGAGGACCCACTTCAGGTCCTGGAGCCCTGTAGATACATCAAGTCCTTTCATGATAAACGCCAGCTCCTCAGTGCTGGCAGCAAGGGACCCCCCCTACATGTGTGCTCATCCCCAGGGCTCTTCGTCCACATTGTGAACAACTGTGTATTTCAGATTTCCGACAGAACTGCCCCCCTTGTATTAACCCCAGGCCCATACGGAGTCCCGCTGCACACCCACCATGGACTCAGCTGGCATCCTTATAACATTGTGACCCACCATTTACTGGGCACTTCCTGTGGGTATTTAAATTTTTATGGAGAGAAATTCCAATGGCAGGAATTGGACATATAGAGAAAAAGGTGTCAGGTGACATCAGTGTTAGGGACAGTTTCCTAACATTCTTTTTGTTCTTAATGTTCATTTATTTTTGAGAGAGAGGCAGAGAGAGGGAGACAGAATCCAAAGCAGGCTCCACGCTCACAGCAGAGAACCTGATGCAGGGCTTGCACCCATGAACCGTGAGATCATGACTTGAGCCGAAATCAGACACTTAGCTGACTGAGCCAGCCAGGCGCCCCTAGGAGGGTTTTCCTCTGGGCCCAAGGAGTGGGGACAAAGAGCAGTTTTAACTTTACATCCTACAGCAGACTGGATTTTTTTGTACGAAGACAGGGATCACGTATTATATATGTATGTATATCACATATGCACATCTCTGCACATACACACGTGTATAGGTGACAGTGGAAAGATGTCAGAAGCAGCCCTTTCCCATTTAATGTAAATGGCACAACAGATCCTTTCTTTGACTTCCCCTTGGAACTTTCCGAGGAGTCAGGGGAATCGCAGTGGCCGGTGTTTCACCTGCTGGGCAGCTGGACCCCAGGACCTCAGTGAGGGGGGGTCAGCTCCACTGGGGCCCGGCGCCCAGCCAGGGACGGCCCCCACCCCAAGCTCCTGCATGCAGGACTCGGAGCCCCTGGCAACTTGTGGGGTCCCCATCTGTCCCCTTCTCCCTAAACTGAGGCCTGTTCCCTCTGCCTGCCCTCCAGTCTCCAGTGGGACCTTCTCTGGGGGCCTCGTCTACCCTCAGCACTGTGGGCTCCAAGCCTGTCCTTGTCACCAGCTGTCTGGGGACCTCGGGCAAACCAATCTGAGCCACATCCTGTCGTGAGAAACAGCAGCCACGTAACAGATCCTCTGCCTCTTGCAGCAACAGCTAAGAGGCAGAGCTAACCAGGCAAAGGCAGTTCAGGGGCCCTCGAGAGTTCGGCAAGGAGTCATAGATAATCATCTCCCACATTTATCTACACCTCATTTTTCGAAGGACATCTATGATCTCTTCTTAACCCTGCTACGAATTTGTCCCCCGGGTAGGATCGCAAGGATTTATCTCCACTTCCTCTGCCTGTACCCAACCATCACTGGAACCGCTTGGAAAAGCCCCTTCCTTATTCTTTTTCAAGGACAAAATACATGCAGAGACGGGCCTGAGCTAGCCTGAAATCCCAAAGGAGAGGATAAATATTGGTGGAAGGAATGGATTAATAAGAGGGTGATCCAAAGTGCCCAATAGTGGCCTGGCCGTGTTTTATCGTCAAGCTGCTAGGGGCACGGGGGCTCCTGAATTGATCAGGACAGACCCCGGGGACACTTAGAATTCCAGACGGAGTCTAGACTTCATTGTCCACTTAAGAATATGAAACAACCCTCCTCTGGGGCCTACAGCACAAGTCCAATCTATCTGTCTGACATTTACTAAATCCCTTCTGTGCTGGGCATTGGAGACACAAATAAAGGTAGATAAAGGCAGAAGCTTGTAAGGACAGTGCATTTAATGTCAGGCAACTTTGACGAGCCCATGGGCATTGGTTCATTCATTCATTCATTCATTCCTGGGGGAGTACTCACTGAGTGCCTATGTACCAAGCATCAGCTCCCCTTTGATTCTTCTGTATTTCTGTCTTTTTCCATAGGACTGATCATCTTCTAAAATACAGATTCATTTTGGGGACGCCTGGGTGGCTCAGTCGGTTAAGCGTCCGACTTCGGCTCAGGTCATGATCTCGAAGTTCGTGAGTTTGAGCCCCGCGTCGGGCTCTGTGCTGACAGCTCGGAGCCTGGAGCCTGCTTCGGATTCTGTGACTCCTTCTGTCTCTGCCCCTCCCCCACTTGTGCTCTGTCTCTCAAAAATAAATAAATGTAAAAAAAAAAATTTTAATACAGACTAATTTTTTCATTTATTGTGTCTCCTTTACTTGTCTGTGTTTCTCTGCTGGGGCGTAAGGCCCCAGAAGACAGGGACCTTTGTCTGATTCATTCACTGATGTTTCCCACGCCCCTGGACTACGGCCCGTGGAAGGTGTGGGTAAACGTTTCCTAATAAATTAAGGCCCTCTCCGAGGCCGGGGCCACAGACACAGCCTTCAGCTTACCTGGACTGCGGGGGTCTCTTTCCTTCCACTCTGGCCGGGTCTCTCTGGTCCAGGGGCTCCTGAGTTCTGCAGCTCTGCTCGGCCCTTTGGGATGGACAGCCAGGGCGGACTCTTCCTGGACATGACCCAATCCCATGGTCGTCCGCGAAAGGCCGGTCTGGGAAGAACAGTCACGTGCCTCCCTAGCGTGTCTTTCTAAACCTCCCTCAATTCCCAGCCAACCTCCCTGAATGCTTTGGGCCCCTGGAAGAGAGAAGGGCAGGGAGCTGAAGAGAAAGGTACAGGAGGACCAAGGAGGGACATTTGTGGGGAGCCCTCCCGGTCGTGGACAGTGCAACGTGGGCTAATGGAGGGCAGGAACACTCCCCCGGGCTCCCACTCACATGTCCGCAAGGGGCCCTCCCTCTGTCTCTGAAGGCACGTACAACACAAAGCCACTCTGTCTTCTGTCACCAGTCCCTTGCTGGTGACTTGATCTGTTCCACTGCCCACAGGTCTGCCTTGCTGATCACCCAGTGCATGCCAAGCTCAGGGAAGGGAGCTGCAGACACACGGGGCATCGGCTGTGCTATTCTGACTCTCCAGGTCTAGGAAGGGCCACAGAAGAAAACCAACAGCTACACCAGGGAAGAAGGCCACAAAAGGAGGCAAGCTATATATAGGCACTTGGCCAGGAGGGTGGGTCGGGGAGGCATGTGGAAGATGTGTAGTGAGCTGCACTTCGAAGATGAAGAGAACAGAGCCGGTTCTGAGGTGAAGCTTCCAAGAGGGTCAGGGAGAGAGGAGGCCCCAGTGGCCGGGGGAGCTGGTCGTGAAGAAGGGGGGGCCCTCTCGCTGAGGAGGTTGGATCTTATCCTGGAAAGATTTTCATGTTTAGAGGCACGTCATCAGATTGGGCTTTGGGATATCCAGAGGCCTGGAGCAGGGATGCCTCGGGAGAAGATCTGGTGTCTTGTCACCATCCTGCCCATAAACAGGAGGGAAAAAACGAAAGACTCTCCACCTGCATTCAGGGCCAGGAGGCGCTGGCCACACCGTTTGTTGTAAAGCTGCAGGAAAAGGGAAGGGAGGTACAAATATGTTCCAGTCTCCTGTTTGATGATGTCGAGTACAATTCATAAAGAACATTTCTAATAAATGAAAAAGAAAAATTGTGCTCTCGGGACCAGAAGCAGGTACTGGCCAGGGAGGTGTCAGGTACATCCGATGTCTGAGACACAAGAAACGGTCCCGACCCTCAGCGGCTTCTTGAAATGCGTCTCCCCCCCCCCATTGTTTTTCACATGTATACTATGTGTTAGGCAAACTTTACATTATGCCACTGAATTAATAAAACCCTGTATTTCGTGGACTGATATTTTTACACCTTTGAATTGGCTTAGATTTCTTTTCCTCAATGCAGAAGTTGCACCTAAAGTGTTTGCTATCAAACTGTTTTCCTAATAATTCTCTCGGAAACTTGGGAAGTCAGGCTCAAGTCGAAAATACAGTGGATGAAATTCCTTTGTTAATATGGCATGTTTAGGGCTGGGATTGGTTTTGGAGCCTGATGCCAAGAGCTGACCAGTGTCTCCAGCAGATTAGTGGTTCCATTTGGTGGCATAGTATCTTACTCTCTTAGTGCATTCTGTGAAATTCACGTTTGATCACGTGTGCACCTGTTTCAACCATTCACTTCTCCTCCTTTTCTTACCATTTATCATATAATTTGTAAACCAGAGTTTCCACAAGGGACATGGGTGAAAGTTGACTTCTTAGTAATGGGCTTCAGGTCCAGCATTCAGAAAAAAATAAATTCAGCATCAGAAGGGAAACTCAAAAGCAACGGGTCTATAATTTGGTACAAAGAACGTGTTGGTACCTAGAGCATTTTGACTCAAACAGAAATCTCTTGTACTAGGTTTTTGAGCGTTCTGGGAATTAGGCTGAGGTGAATTTGCTCCACCATGCTTCTCCTGTGTGCAGATGGAGGTGGAGTGGGGGAGGATCAACCCGCCTCAGAGGGGAGGAGCCTCAGGAATCTTGCCCCCTTACAGCCCTCGATTAAAGATGGAGAGGAGGACTTCATCAACCAAGCACGACACCGTGATGTTGTGTGTAACACTTCAACCTGGACTGGTTGTCCAGGGCCATCTGAAAGCCAACTGGATGGATGGCATTTCCAGAGGTCTCGCAGGTGTGAGTCATCATGATGGGGTCATAGCGCCATGATTCACACCATTACCTCAACATCCTTGAACTTGTGTGTGTTCAGATGATGTGAAATAAAGTGTCAGGTGTTACTAGTGTCAGCAGCATGACTTCTGCAGCTACACTGCCCAGTGCAAGTCCCTGCTTTGCCACAAGAGTGTGACCTTGTGTAAGTTATTTAACCTCCATTTGCCTCTGTTTTCTCACCTGTAAAATGGGGACATAGTAACACCTACTTCCTAGGTTGCTTTGAGGATTGAGTTTATGGCAACGTCTGTCACATAGGAAACACGGTCCACATTTGCTATTCTTAGAATGAAAGAAAAATGGGAAGACATTTGAGCAGTCCTTTATTTTTTGAAAGTATGTTATTAAAAACAAAAACAATGTGAATCCTGAGAAGGTGATAAGGAATCAGACGGTGAGAGAATAATGCCACTGGATCAGACATTTAAACTGCCTGTAGGTACACAGATTTTTCTGGATTCCCCGGAAGAACCTAGCATAATGTTAATGAGCTAGCACATCAACAATTGATGGTGATCAATCACACTTGACCGACCGTTCCAGGAAGTCAAGCTTGGGAAAAATCTGCTTTGGAGAAATGATTGGGTCCTTGGGCTACAAATCAATTACAATGGTGCTAGGCGAAGTGCCTCACGGGGACAGTGGTTCTCATGCCAGCTCTCGCTTCGTGGGCTTTTGTGTTCACCCTCTAACACCCAGCTGTACAATATTCACGTATGACCTCCGACCGACATCTTATTTTGAGGCTCTGACCATCGGTGGCCCACCTGTTGGGGAACCACTCCCCGCACTACTTGTCGAGCTCACATGTACCCATGTGTAAGTTTCAGAAATGGCATCACTGTCTCTGAGAGCTCTGACAGACCAGGTCCATTTCCCATGTTGCTGCCTCTTCTACCCCTCCACTTTTCCCCTTTGCTGATGCTTTCCAACAGACCACAAGCCACCAATGATGGGACCGTGTCTGGACAAGATGGGGCACTGGACACGACGTGTGACGTGCAACGGATGCCATGCGAATATTTGTTAAATGGATTGTGAGAGCTCTCCAGCCAAAACTCTCCAGGAATGAGCAGAGTTGGGTTTGTGGACTTGTGACGAGGGAGA